>NC_134082.1:27740815-28365815 GCF_000715075.1 Nicotiana tabacum | reverse complement strand
TTGCCTCGGCTGTGTAGTCCCAAGGTATGGCATTTGTATGGAATGGTGTTACGCCAGACATTGCCATCGGAATTGGCTTGGCTATCTTTACTCCGAACAGAGCATGCACATTAGGCAGTAAAACTGCAATTTCGAAGGGTGTAGGTGCATTTGCCGGTGACATAAATTCGACCTCAATCAGCATTGGCGTCTTTGCAGAGGATGGTGCTTCAAACTCAAGTGGCATGGACAAATTTACCTCGGCGTCCCTAGAAGGCTGAAACTGGACTACAATCGGATTAAGGGTGACTATTGGCTTCTTTGGATCGTCGCCTTCTGTGATCAAACCGATCGATCCCTTGGGGTCCCGATCATCCTCTATTTCAATCATGTGAACACCTCTACCCTTGTGGTCTGGCAGAGGGTTATTGCGGACATTCGGAGCAGGCTCCTTTGCCACAATAATCTTGTTATCAATTAGGGCCTGGATCTTGTCTTTCAGGGAGTGACATTCGTCTATGGTATGTCCTTTCATGCCGGAATGGTATGCACAGGATTTGTTTGGGTTAACCCATTGAGAAGGATTCTTAGGGGTTATAGCAGGGTTATAGATGACATAACCAACAGCTTTGAGCCTTTCGTACAACTAGTCAATGGGTTCAGCAATGGCGGTATACTATTTAGGAGGTCTTCGGTCAAAATTTGGTCGAGGTCTAGGAAAGTTTTGACGTGTGGGAGGCGATTGATAGTGGGATGGTTGAGCATTGTAGGCTTGGTAGACATGTGCAGGTTGGGAATATCTTGGTGAGGTAGGTTGATATGTGGGAGGTGGAGGTGATTGATAAGTGGGTGGTGGAGTTTGGTAAGAGGGTGAGGGTGCCTGGTAGTTCGGAGTAGGCTGATATGTGAGTGGAGGCATTGGATAGGTTTGGTATTTGATAGGGGATTTGGTTCTCTGTGCCACCATTACGGCACCTACGTCCCTTTTCTTGGACGTACCACCAGACTGTAAAGCCTTATTGGCAACTTGCAAGGCTTCAAAGTTTGTAACCATGCCACTTTTGATGCCTTCTTCGATCCTTTCTCCCAGCTTGATGATGCCAGAAAATTTATGGTTCTCAATCAACATTTTCCTTTCATAATACTGCGGGTCCTAAGCCCGGACGAAAAACTTGTTCATTTGTTCCTCCTCTAAAGCAGGCCTGACCTTAGCAACTTCTGATCTCCAGCGAGTTGCATACTCGCGGAATGTTTCTGTGGGCTTCTTCTTTAGGTTCTGGATGTAGAACACATCTGGTGCATTTTTTGTATTGAACCTGAACCTGTCTATAAAGTCGGATGCCATACTCACCCAGTTAGACCATTTCTTGGGGTCTTGGCTAATGTACCAAGACAGAGCATCTCCTTTCAGACTCCTCATGAAAAATTTCATGCAGATCCTTTTGTCCTTTCCTACTCCGACCAGCTTATCGCAGTATATCCTCAAATGAACTCTTGGATCCCCTGTACCATCAAATATCTCGAACTTAGGATGTTTGTACCCCTCGGGTAGTTCGACTTCGGGTTGTATGCAAAGATCTTCGTAGTTCAACCCTTTTATCCCCTTACTTCCTTTGACGCCTTGAATTCAGCTAGTCAACTTCTTAAGTTCTTCAGCCAGGTTCCTGATGAGTGAGTCTTTATCATCAGACTCGGGTGTGCTTGAGATGGGTTGGGTGGAGTATGGTACGGTCTCCGCATAGATGGGGTGTTATGACGAGCGTGGAAATGGTCATTTGTGGAGTTCAACGGTTCTGGGATGAGAAGTAGAGTATTGTTGTAGGTGTGGCAAGTGTTGCAGCGGTGGTGAGGAGCGGGATGGTTTTGTGATTTTGGGATATTTTATGGAGGTGTGGGGTTTTGAGTGTTTGGGATATTAACGTCTGGAGTGGTGAGGGAAAATTACAAATTCGCCAGATTCCGAACTTGATCAAGTTCCTCCTGGAACTTCAACAGTTTCTGCTCGAGTTGGGACGCACTTTCTTTGGAAACCTGAGTACCATGAGTGGCCTCTACCCATTCAGTTGAGTTTTCCTTTCTGGTGTTGTTCGAATCTTCCATCTTCCCTTTGTTCTTATTTCTGATAAGACTAAGAGGAGGAGTGGGTGGAGGCCCCCCCTGAATCTTGTGGAATAGGATGATGATGCTAGAGTGCACGAACTAACCATTGGGGAGGGGGATAAAACAAAAGTAAAAACAAAAAGGTAACAAGTTAGTGAGGATTATAAGAAAAATGTAACAAATTGATTTGAAGAACTCAGAGTGCTTAATACCTCATTTTATTGATAAAAAGTAGACGAATCCCAAAACAACACTAAATAACAGGAAATAAAATGTCACTAGTGGCCATCGGCCTTTTACATTTCTCAAAGCAAAAGAACAAGCTCCTATCTATTTGGTCCTAGAAGGACCTTCCCCAGACTCGGCATCTTTGGCTTATAGGTGTTAAACGGGCCGGGTTGACCCGGTTTCGGACCGGCCCAGACCGGTTAAACCCGGAACCGGCCCGGACCGGTTAAAGGGGGCTGGGCTGGGCTGGGTAGGAGGGGTAGAGGGGGTTGGTCCGTTTAGAATTTTAAAACAGGTAATCGGATCGGTTGAACCCGATCCAATGAACAGTTACCCTTACTGGGTTAACCAGCCCGGACCGGCCCGGTACAACGACTAGAATTTTTTTTTGTTTTTTGTTTAATTTTCAAAATAGGTGGGCCCCACTGACCGTTGGCAACGGTCCGACCTTGAATTGGTCTGTTGGCCAACGGAAAAATTGCACAAATAGACTTTTTTTTTTAATTTTTAACCCTTTTTCAATTTACAAAACTATCCTTCTCTAAAACTATAAATACCCCCCTCCCTTCTTCATTTCTTCACTCAATACTCATTTCTCAAACTCAATTTCTCTCATTCTCTCATTCTCCAATTTGCAAGACTTCAAGTCTTCAATTCATCTTCTAATTTTATTTGGCTCTCTTTTCTTGAATTTAATTTATCGTGTTTTATCCTTCGGAATTTGAAGTTTGAACAATTGAAGTTAAAAATTGAAATACTTGCTTGACGTTTGTTCGTGGTAACATCGGAATTGCGTAATCAAGTGATCAATTTATTTTTGAATTCGGTGCACTCCCTCCAACTCTTCCTTGTATTCTTTATGTTAATACTTTGTACTAATATAACCTACAATAGTTCCAAAAAAATAAAAAAAATACACTAAACCCGGCCCAGCCCGGCCCCCTCAACCCGTAACCCTTACGGTTCAATTTTTATCCAGATGAACCCGAATCCGTTAAACCCGTTAAGAACCAACCCGGAACCGACCTGGACCGTAACCCGTACGGGTCCAAAAAATAGCGGCCCGGCCCGGCCCGACCCCACCCGTTTAACACCTTTACTTTGGCTCCATCGAACAGCTTCACCAACTCGTGAAGTCCCAACAACAGGTAGGCTCTGGCTAGGTGTCCGCCCTCGTTTCCTTAAGCATTCTGTCAATCCTTGATTCTTTTGAGAAATTTCCCTTCCAGCTCTACTAAACCTCGCTTCAAGTATCCCAGTCGCTTGTTGGCACTGACAACCATGTCTTTCCACTCTTCAATCAGCTTTTGGTTGGCTTCTTGTATCTCACGGTGCTCGCTTTCACATTCTCGAATCCTCTTGTGCAGTTGATTGTATTTGACCTGTGCCTCGGTCTTTTCATCTATGATTCTCTGACCTCGAACAATCTCGGGTTGACCCAGACCATTATGATTATCCTCCAACCAGCTTGAATAGTATAGAGTACAACCAGCATGGTATCTGTCTGGCTCGATGGTATCCCTTCCCATGATGATTTTGCAGTGCCACATATGCTGAACTTGGCACTTGTAAGGGTTATCATCATCCTGAAATTTAGCCTGGAAGTGACTCATCTTGTCGACCCTTGGTATAACCTGCTTCCTACCAGCCTGTCTCATAATTCGGAGAGGGACGTAAGGGTAGGTTCCTCTCAAACCGATCAGTGTTAGAAAAGGTGCATCCCTGGATCGCGCGATGAATTCCTCAGTAGGGAACCACTCGAACATCCATTGTACTTGATCCTTAGTTAGATTTTCAAATAGCTCTAACCACCCCTTGGCATCTTCTGGCTGGGCGAACATGTTGGGCATATAGTTCATTCATCTTGGATGATGGAAGGCTATGTGATCATCCCAATCCCTTTGCTGAATCTCTTGCCGATATTCACCCATTTGTAGATGCTCCATGAGCCAGAGCTGGAGTAGCAAATTGCAGTTGTTGCTCCCAAACGCACACGCAAGTATACATGGTCGACAAGTAATATAGGATTGTAAGTCCAGATATCATACCCACAGGGACTTGTGATTAACTATCAACTAAATTAAACCAAACAATTAATCTATTCAAGCGAATCCTAAAGTATGAATATTTTACTAAAATTAATCTAAAGTAACAAATTAAGAGATCAAAGAAAACAACGACAAGCTTAACATCGAGTTCAATGTGGGTGAATATTCTAGAGCTATGGGTTAGCTAACAATCCCGTTGAGTTTTCCACTTAAATCATCTAATTAATTTATCTGGTTTATTGGTTGATAGGGTTAATATTGCTCGTAGCCTTCTCCCGAAGTACAACTCGCCTATTCAAGCTAATCTAATGCCTATATTCCTATGGAATTAGAATTAACAAGAACACATTAATAATTCCTGTATAGTAACCAAGCAAGGCGATTAGGTATATTCCTATCCTAACCGCAAATCCGCTCTCCCTCAGAGTTAACATCTTGCTCTACTCAATCTTATATGAAATCTAGAATTCCCTCTCCCGAGTTCAATCCTAGATTCGTAGATAGTATTCACTTGGTGATCAAGCAATCAAATAATTAAGCGAAAGATTGAATAAATAAACCAATATGATAAAATAATAAGAACAATCTAAGCTTCAAACTACAATGTTCATGTAGCACCTAAAACTCTAGAACTAATAAACTATGAAATTAAAGGAAGAGAAGAGAAGAAAAACTAGTTAGAAGCCTCCTCCAAGCGTGGTGTATGTTCCTCCACGTCTCCTTAGGTCTAAGATGTGCTAAAAGTCTGTTCGATCTCCAAAATAACGTTTTTCCATGTATATATACCAAGTAGGGTTGGGCCCAGACGAAAACACCTTCTTCTGCACGAAATAGGACTCTGGCTCTATAAATTTTGTACAGCCGTGCCGCACCATGCGTCGCACCCTGCGGCGCGCTAATGGAGTTTATCAGCAGCCTCAACTTTTCATATCAGGCAGCATTTTACACTGTTGCGCCGTGCCTTGCGGCGCCCCATGCGACACAGCAGTGTAATTTTCTCAGAGTGAACTTATTTCATCCTCTTTTAACATCCGGATTTGGTGCACGACCTCCGAACACGATCCCAGTTTAATGTCTTGGGCTTTTACTCAGACTTCAAAGCTGCAAATCACTTGAATTCATTCCATAACGCCTACATAGATCGGAATCACTCCTACAAGGCATAAAATATATATTTAGTGCAAAACACTAGCGATTAAAGCTCAAACTCAATTAAAGTGCAGTAACTTAGAGTGTAATAAGTTACTAAAATACACAATTATAGCCTATCATCAACACCCCACACTTAAACCATTGCTCGTCCTCAAGAAATCAAACTACACTTTATATAGACAAAACCTTTTAAACAATTCTCCTAACTCATCATACCAAGAATATTTAAAATAGACTAAGCATACGAGTGTAACATCTTAACCTCAATATTTGACTCACAAGTACCACTCATTATTCACAACTCACTCACTTACTCTAACATTGAGGTCAATGACATCACCTTTCCTTCATGAATCAAGTGCCATCACACAACAAAAGAGAGTAGTTGCACACACTAAAATTTAAGAACAATTAGGAACTTAAGATAGAAAGAATTCACTCACTCTCAGAAATAACATTCATATGCCACAAAAGATGCACCATAGGCTTGCCCGTAGTGTATTACTCTACTAATCGAGCTCATTCATTCTAGGATCAAATAGGACTATATTTGGCTGTAATGTAGGCTAGGGGACGGGTATGATACAATTAGATATAAGAGTGATTATACCTCCCTAAGCATTTTAATACATACACTTTAACGTTGAAAACCCCACACTTATGTCAAACCATAACTCCACCTTCACATCAATGTACATTAACTCCATACTTCTTTAAGCACAATTACATCAACATTCACCACTATCAACAATACAACTAATTTTTTTCCTTTTCAATTCATGTGGTTCTTACTTTTTCAAAACAATGCACCTTTCTCCTTATTTCATTAGTTCCACTCAAAAGCCAACCCAACCACCCCACACTTTAACTTTACAACGTTCACAACAATTCAAGTGCTCATGAGAGGTGAAAAGGTTCAAATAGATGGTTAATTCAAACAAATGGGTAATGCTTATAATGTGGTTGCCAAAGAAACAGGATTACAGGCTCAAAGGGGTTAACTATGATACATAGCAATTAGGCGGGTAAAATATATATATGGCTCAACAAAGAAATGCCTATATCACTTCCAAGACTGAACGCTCAACAAAGAAATGCCTATATCACTTCCAAGATTGAAAAAAACTACTATTTCACTTTGCAAACACACGAGGTAAGTTCTAGACATCAAATGCAATGCACAGAATAATACAAAACCTTACATACACATGGCACATAACTCACTCAGGATTGAACTCATCAAGACGCTCTAGTCAAAGAAGTTAAGCAAAGTTAAGATCATACAATTTAAGGTACTTATACAAGAGTAAAAAATTGAGCCTAAACGTCACAACAAAAGTACTTGCTATTCTCAAGGAATGACAAAGTTAAAAAGATATTGCTTCAATTTCAATCATAACACAATGGCTTCTCTCCTAAAAAAATAAAACTACCTACACCCGGTTCAAACAAAACTCTTGGAAAAGAACCACGGCACAAAGAAAAACCAAGGGGGAATTGCTACACTACCTACAAAGAAAATCTTTTTGTCCTTTTTCTTTAGACTTAAATCCCTCAAGAAAACTATGTAGGAAATCCATCATTGGGAAAAGTCCATTTTTTTTGACAAAAACTCCTACTACAATTAAGCTAAAATAGCACAAAAAATCACCCAAACAAACTCTTCACCCCACACTTAAAATTGTGCAATGTCCTCAATACAACTGAAAATAACAAGAGGGTAAAAGAGACTCCCTGGTAGGCTAAAGGCCGAAGTATTAGCAGCTCACGGGATACTCAGACTTCTCCCACGTATGATTCTTTGTTCGGGTACCTCACACTTAGTTTCAACCACCTGCTCGCTTTTGCACATGCCTATTGGCTATGACTCCATGCTCCTACTCCTACAAAATACAAAAATAATACTACAAAAAAAATAACACAAAAAAATATAAAAAAAATAAAAAAGAAAAAAAATTTGGAATTGGGTTGCCTCCCAACAAGCGCTTGATTTAACGTCGCGGCCTGACGCCATCACTTTAACCACTTTTGCTTCCACTTTGAGGATGTGAATTGTGCCCCCAATTTTGCATCAATTTTTCTGTCATGTTCCTGTGGCGGTGGTATGAAAATAAAGGAACCAAGCAATAGATATCGCATCTTGCACTTTTTGGCTTTTAAGTGAGGGATGTCATTTTGCCTCCTCGATATGGCAAATTTCAGAATATAAACACTTTGTTCCTCATCTATTGACTCCTCCATATGCTCGAATGGATCAATTTCCATGTCACCAACCAAACACAATGTTGAAAAGTTTTTAGAATTAGGTCAATACGCTCCAACTCCAAAATTGCATTATTTTTGACATCCTCAATTTTGCACTCTTCGTCAACCTTGGTATCATGAATAATTTGGTCGAATAGTTGGGATTCCTCTTTTTACTCCATAAGTTGACCAGTATCCACAACAATTTGTTGTAGGGCATCAGACGCCTCAATCTTTTTATTCAATTGAGCCTGCATGTCATGGATATCTAAGCCAAATTTGTCTATCTCTTGCCTGAGCTTAGTTCTTCCTTCTATCAGTTGTTCTGTCATATTTGAAACACCATAACGGAGAAACTCATGAGATTTTATCAGTTGAGCTTGTTCCTCTAGCCAAGATTGGCTCACTATATCTGCTTCTTCTAAATTATCTTCTGGTGGGAACTCTCTTTCTTCAGCCACTTCCTCTGCCTCAGCCATCATTCTCATGATTGCTTCACTAATTCTTTGTATAGCCTTTCGAATTTCATCCTGTTGCTCGGCTATTTGCCTTATCATGTCCATAATACGAGCCATGCTTTCCATATCCTCCACTTCATTGCTCCTATCAAACTCATAAACATTATTAAAATCATTATAATAAGAACTCTGAGAAGGATAACAAGAATTAGGACAACCATCCCAATGTCCATCTTTACCACCACATATATTACAAATATTCCACTCAAATAATTGAGATTGTGCGCACAACTCGCTCCCGGGAACATTCTCACAATTTTTCCACCAGTGAGGTCCTCCACAATATGGACAAGGATCATCATAATAAGAATAACCAATATTCGACCAATTATCATTCCAAGATGCCATGTTAACAAAGATAGTAAATATTAACCTACGAGAAAAATAAAAAAAACTTGAATAGCCAAAGGGTAAAAATCTAATCTAGCAGTCTAGTTAATTTCTAAGTCCCCGACAACGGCGCCAAAAATTTATTCCTCCCAAACGCACATGCAAGTATACATGGTCGACAAGTAATACAGGATTGTAAGTCCAGATATCGTACCCACAGGGACTTATTATTACGAAGGTCATAAGTTCTGCAAATGATGATCCTTGTTATTACTGGTTTAGCTCTAGACGTGAATGAAGCAATTCAGATTCGATTAATAATTCCTATAGACATCTTTTTACACGTTGTTGGTCAGAAGCCTTATAGACATGGCAAAAGTGCAGAAACCTTATAGGCATGATATCTAGGTGCTGAAGACGGGTTTTAACCTCTAAACATGGTATCTAACTGGCAGAAATTATTTTAAGACATGAACATGATATCTATATGCAGTTGATTGTTTAAGACCTATGAACATGATTTCTAGATGAAAATGGATATACAAGATTCAGAAGGACCTATAGGCATATTTTTTTTATGCATATGCAGAATTCAAAATGACTTATAGGCATGATTTCTATATAAGAGTCGCCGAATTTAAAATGATCTATAGGCATGGTATCTACCCTTTGCATACATAGTTACCCGCCCTTTTTACTAGCCATTCCCAAGAGTTTATTACAAATTATTACAGCCTAGAATAAAGTAAAATACATCAGAAAAATATAAATAAAAGTACAACCAAAGGAGGGCCTGATTCAGACTTCATGTCTGAAATATGAGGTAAACCAACTCCATAAGATCAAGATCCAAAGCCTTTCTCCCATTCGAGTGTGTCAAAGTTCCCTAAGAGCCTCAAAAGGACTCCGGGCAATGCTCACATCCAAATGTATTATCAGATTAGGACAAGTGCAGTATGAAAGGGCTAGCCCTCAAGTGTCCAAGTTCAGAGGGATCTCAAAGGGTCCCAAGGCAAGGCTCACAAGAGAGGGACAGAACTTAAAGACTAAGAGAGTGTGCAAGTACAGAAACAAAATTCTAAAAGGGGGAAAGAGCTACAGATAAGTGCACATAAGGGGTTAAGGGGGAATAGGGAAATTGAAAGAGGCAAGGGCAGGCAGTGGGTATGCCTAGCAATGGAGAATGCCAGCATACCCATAAGCCTGTTTTGTCACACCCCAAAATCCGAGGAGCGCGACCGGCGCTCAACCGAGTAAACCCAATCCAGCAAGCCTGTTAGACCTCATTCTACCCAAACTAACTCATGAATAAATTGGAGATGGACTCCATTAATCAAATTCTATAAACACATCAGTAAGGATTTCCATTTCATTTTCATTAGCAACTTCATTCGCCATATTAACAGTATTACAAGTTTTATACATTATTTCCAAACATCAATATTTCTATTTTAAATTCCCATGCCCGACACTACCCACAACCTGTCTATGGAGCCTCTAAATACAACTAAAGAATAATACGGAAATGCCGGCAACAAGGCTCGGCTATACCTTACACAAATACCAGAATAAGACTCTGGGAAGAAAAGCGGCATGAGCCACGCAGGGCCCCAAGAGGGAAAGGGCTCACTAATACAGCTGACGTAAAGTGGAGGAGGTGCTACTGCCGGTGGACTGGAGTACCTGCTTTAGAACCACCTACAATCATAGCACGAATGTAGCGCCCCCGACAAAAGGGACGTCAGTACATTTGAATTGTACTGGTATGTATGTACAAACTTTACCCCAATAAAATCAAACAATACACAAGTAACAAACAGTAATAGAATCAACAACCAAATGCACAAGAAAGGAACAACCAAAGCCAAACAAGTTTCACAATCTCTCCTTTTCCCTTTTCAACATTATTTCATCACATCAACGATTTCACAACTTCCACATATTTGCATTTCAATAGTGATTTCGATCACTTTTCCTCCCTTATTACCTCGGCCACCCTTATCACCACAACCCACACCTTATAACTTCGTGTTGCGGCGCGCAACCCGATCCCACCGGACAATTAAATTTCACACAACAACAGTAGTTCACAGTTCAATCACATGGCTTCAAGCCATCCAGAATATCATTTCACAACAACAACAATTCACAAGAATTTTCATAAACATCAATACCAATTCCATCATATACAATAACCCGTATACAATTCAAGTCACAACGATAATTGCCCACAACAAGTCACCGATGATATTACCACCGTTGTTTCAATTGCATCAATTACGATTTCTTTTCTATCATTTGTTACACAGCTCTTACCACATAACCATATTCACACACACACACTTTTGGTTTGTTGCCATTTATTTACTCCACTATACACATTCCCACGTTTGGACACATTAAGATTCTTTCATCCGTTAACACATACTTCCATGTCAACATCATCAAGCATTTACAAACTTTGCACATAATAAGATAGGCACATTAAATCACCTTTCACAACACATATAACTTGGTGGTATGGAAATCAACTAAGTCAATCAATTCACATATTTTCATAAAAGGTACACATACCGTATGCTTGTCATAACAAGGGGATTCTACAAGAGTTAAAGTTAGCCATACATACCTCAAAGAGCTTTTCCTTAAGTTACTACAACGTTCCAGAAATTCTAGCCATGCCCATCTACTTTGAGACATAACAAAATTGAACACAAATTAGGAAGATATTCATAATTCTAGCTCATTTGAGCATTTTATCAAATACTAGTTGAGCATCTTGATTTCTAATCTCTTTTACAAGATTTCCTTCATTCCCTAACCCAATCTTTACTTATTTATGTTCAATAATCTTCCCATAAACCTAAGTTGTACATGCATGTATACACAATACTAATACACCCGAGAATCATACCTCAATAACCCATCTTATAATCCAAACTCGAAATTAAAACCTAGGGTATAGAATCTTACCTCTTAGATGAACAACTTGTGATTGGGTTCTTTGATTCTTGAAGATTGATGCAAGATTTGGATTTAAATGTTGGGTTCCTCTTTCTCTCTCTAAAATGCTCTCACCTCTCTCTAAAATCAGTAGAAAATGACCCCAAATGAAGCCATAAAGGCTATATATTAAAATGGGGTCGGGTTATAAAAATTAGAAAATTAACCCTCCGATGTCAAGTATGCGATCGCAGAATCTACCGCAGAATGGGTATGCGGGCCACAGATTCGTCGCAGAACTCGTTGCCCAGAACTGGGCTGTTCTGCTTCATTCTGCGACCATTCTGCGATCGCAGAATGGTTTTGCGGTCCGCAGAGTTAAATCTGCGATCGCAGATTTCACCGCAGAATCACATTTTTCCAGCCTTTGGTAATTTGATCATAACTTTGTGTAGGAATGTCCAAATGATGAACGGTTTGAAGCGTTGAAAACTAGACTCGAAGGGATTTCATATGATAGGTTGTTCATAACATAAAACTTTATATATACTTAGATAGACTCGTTCAAAGTAGTGGCTTGTGCGAACTCATTTGAAATCATAGCCTATTATGAACTTTTCCAATTTTCCTTAGACTTAGGCCTTTCCTTGGACCCCAAATTACTTACCATAAGAATTGTACACATATTTACCAAATCCAATTGATGCTCACCATGTTAATAACACATAAAATAGTTTAATAAGCCTACATGGCACCACGAAATCCTAGGTTGCTTAGCAAAATTTTCCGGGGCCTTACATTCTCCCCCCTTAGGATCATTCGTCCTCGAATGATAATTGGAGTCAATACGCAATTAATTAGTAACTTATATCCTTTATTACACATCTTTAACTCCCAAATTTTGACTAACTCCCAAATTTTTCTGAAATTTTGGCAGCGTTTCACTTGTAACTAGGACTATCCACCTGTTAGAGGCCCCCAGAAACACACCTCAACAACATATATGTGATCAAATGACGCAACAAAACATAAAACAACACCAACTGTAGTCCCATAATGAACATATAATTGGAAATGAATGCTCTTACATTAGCTGAACAAGCGATACAAAATTTATGTGAAACAACTTCATGGAACTATTTCATTGCTATTCAAACAAACGAGGGGTACTTCTTTTTCAGTTCTTCCTTAGTTTCCCAAGTGATTTCCTCAACCTGTTGGTTTCTCCATAACACTTTCACGAAGGCAATTTATTCATTTCTCAACTTTCGGACTTGCCTATCAAGAACGACAATTGGGATTTCTTCATATAACATCTCTTCGACGAACATTCGAATAGGACTTTTGACGGTTCTGAGCAGTTTTCAACCGCTCCTTAATAGTCTTAACCTTCTCCCTAGCCCAATGCACAAGGTCTGGCCCTATCAATTCAGCTTCTCCAACCTCAAACCACCTAATAGGAGATCTACATCTCCTACCATATAATGCTCAAAATAGTGCCATCTGAGTACTAGCATGAAAGCTGTTGTTATAAGCAAACTCTATGAGGAGTAAATATTCATCCCAGCTACCTTTGAATTCAAGAACACAAGCACACAACATATCCTCAAGCGTCTGAATGGTCCGCTCTGCCTGCCCATCAGTTTGTAGATAAAAGGCTATACTAAGATTTACTTGAGTACCCAAACCTTGCTGAAATTTCTTCCAAAAGGTTTGTCGTGAATTGAGCCCCTCGATCTGAAATGATTGAGACTGGAGTGCCATGCAACTTGACTATTTCTTTGATATACAGTTGAGCATACTGCTCCGCCGCAAGCGACGACTCAGCCCTATTTTTGCACAATTTCCCTACTTTCACCAGACTTGGCAAGACAAACTTTCAAACTAGCCACTGGTGAACCTCCATGGCCAATTACCTTTGACATATCTCCAAGTGAGCTAAACTATCCATAGATTTCCGGCTAAGAGCATCCGCCACAACATTGGCCTTTTCCGGGTCATAGAGAATCTCAATATCATAGTCCTTGAGTAACCCGAGCCATCCTCTCTATCTCAGATTCAACTCCTTTTGTTTAAAAAAAAATATATTGAAGGCTCTTGTGGTTCATAAATACATCAACATGGACCCCATACACATAGTGTCGCCAAATCTTTATACAAAAACTACCGCCGCAAGTTCTAAGTCATGTGTCGAATAGTTCTTTTCATGATTCTTGGGTTGCCTTGAAGCATAAGCGATCACCTGGTCATGTTGCATCAATAGTGGACCATCTATGTCCTATTTCTCTGACATATGACCTCCTAGGATTTGAGTTCTTCAATAATTTCCTTGATATGGTTACAATCTTTTGTGAATATATGCAACTTGCTCTTCCAAATTTCAACAAAAGACATTACTAGATGAGTTTTCTTATAGGACCTTTTATTTCAAAGAAATCATATCTTCTAGACTTCGGACACACTTTCACATCATCAACATGTACGACATTGCATCAAATGTAATGTAACATTGTGCTCAGACCTTTCCTGGTCAACCTCTTTCCCCCTTACGTGACTTATAGAATTTAAGAAACCACTCTACTTCTTTTGTGAATATTCTCACGATCTCTCTTTATTGTCCAACACTTCCCAAAACACATATCATCACCCTTTATATGTATACAATTTTGGAAGAGTCACTGGCCCGAGAAGGGCATTCTCTGAAACATGAGATCCTCCTCAATTCTTCAACAACGACTTTTGATTTTACTCTTAAGTGTAAGACTTAGTCCACCTGATTCTATCCTTGATGAGTAACTCACCTCATTCCCCATATTGTAGCAACCAATAGAGTTTCCTGATATTGCGGTTTAAGAGTTACCATGTTAAACATGTCTGGTCTGTAACAAGTGTTCATCCTCTTTCAATCTATTTTGAACCTTTTATTTGCCCTTTGATAGATTGTGTTGTCTTTCCCTTTTTGATCGCCCTTTGGCCTGGACAATATGCTGGTACCATCTTTTCTTTCTAATTGGAACATTCATCCCCATTCTATTTTGCTCATAGTGCATAATTGATAGCCTTATTGTGCCCCGCACTTGTCTACCTCCCGTGAACTTGTAATACCATTGTGGATGGTTTAGTGAGTTTATCATACCACAATTTCACCTCCTGTAGCCTCACTTTCAATTGTATGTAGACATGAACTGTCTCTAGCTTCTTTAGTTACCATTCAGTGTCACCCAAGTCGGTAGCATTACGATTAGTCCTTTATACCTTCTATTAACACTTGTGCTCCAGGCGAGTCCACCACTCTGATATGAAATATTTTGCGATAACCATGGACATCTCAATTTATAGATTTTCTTCACATTTCTTCTCGCCTCATAATTCCTAGCCAGTGAATAGCCATGCACTCTTCCACATGTTACGTGGTCTTTTCCCTTAGTTATTTCATCCCTGCTCACCTCTTAACTCTTTTTAGGATATCCGTGGGAAAGTGTGCTTATCCGTATATCACTTAACACTTCTTTTCTTGTAAGATTCTTTAGAGTCTCTCCATCAAGCCCAAATACCCTCTTGGGTTATTATAGCATCACATTTATTTCTCCCACTAGTTCCACATTTCTTAACACCTTAGTACTTTGGTTAAATCACAGATCTATGATTAACCCATTCTAAAATCCCGCAACCTTCCACATTTTACCTATAGTACATCGTTAGGTTCCATTGTTCCTGACCCACTAACAAGTATAAGATCCCATTACAAACGTACTCTTAGTTTCTAGGATCGTTGACCTTATCATTCACATTGCCCTGTATGAAGAATTTACCTTCCTTAACCTTCCACCTTCTTGGGGGTACTAGCGGTCTAGCATTAGCATATCCTTTCAGATAATCATGTCATCCATTATCACTTTTCTAGACTATGCATGTCTTCAACAAAATATTCAAACATCATATCTACATGATCTTACTCTTGTTTCATTGTATTTAAGTGGCCTTACTATGGCCTTTCCTCACCCACTTAGGGTGAATGTCCCGGATTTTGACACAAGTCTTGAATTTAGCAACTTTAGGGACATATGTCTCATATCTCTATCCCTCATATATATGTTCGACTATTAGGGAAATTTAAGTCACCATGGTATTAACCTCATAAGTTTTCTACTCTTATTCGGCCACACGGGCTTGGGATTCCAATATCCCATATCAATATCCTTTAGGAGTGTAACATCACTTTGTACACTTCTGGAGTTTTATGAAGTTCGTAGTACAGGGGTCTTCTCATCGTGGGTTTAATTGACTCTCATTTCATAACTTCTTGTCTCCTAGGAGAGACTTGCACTCTCATCATTAATCTCCTGGTCATGTATCCCATATATCACGTGCTTATATAACCAATTTTCTTTCACACCTTAGGATCATTTACATACTTCTCACACTACTCACATGTGCTATTCAAGCTTACATATCACTTATAAATTCAATGTTTCTTTGGAGGTCACAATCATTTTTAACACTTTCTCGAATAAAGTATGCTTCTGGTATTATGTACGTACCTCATATATTCGTATAATTTGTTCATGATACATGTGCCATCTCCTTAATATTCAGGCCTTTGCCCATTGGTCATTCCATATGACAACATTACTTGAAATAGACGAAAGAGCGTTTAAACTTACCTTGAATCTCAACGCACGAGTTAGAAGACAATCTCATAGTCAAGCTTTATTGCACGATCTGGAGTGTTGAAGAAGGGTAACATTCCTAAATGCCCATGTAGCCTCCAACTTATAGATGTGGTCGACAACACACTGATAAGAAGGACTTTACAAGACACGGCTCTGAGACATCCTAGGACACTTTAAAACCTTAGGCTCTGATACCAAGTTTGTCACGCCCCAAAATCTGAGGAGCGCGACCAGCGCTCAACCGAGTAAACCCGACCGAGCAAGCCTGTTAGACCTCATTCTACCCAAACTAACTCATGAATAAATTGGAGATGGACTCCATTAATCAAATTCTATAAACATATCAGTAACGATTTCCATTTCATTTTCATTAGCAACTTCATTCACCATATTAAAAGTATTACAAGTTTTATACATCATTGCCAAACATCAATATTTCTATTTTAAATTCCCATGCCCGACACTACCCACAACCTGTCTACGGAGCCTCTAAATTCAACTGAAGAATAATACAGAAATGCCGGCAACAAGGCTCCGGCTATACCTTACACAAATACCAGAATAAGACTCCGGGAAGAAAAGCGGCATGAGCCACGCAGGGCCCCAAGAGGGGAAGGGCTCACCAATACAGCTGACGGAAAGTGGAGGAGGTGCTACTGCCGGTGGACTGGAGTACCTGCTTTAGAACCACCTACAATCATAGCACGAATGTAGCGCCCCCGACAAAAGGGACGTCAGTACATTTGAATTGTACTGGTATGTATGTACAAACTTTACCCCAATAAAATCAAACAATACACAAGTAACAAACAGTAATAGAATCAACAACCAAATGCACAAGAAAGGAACAACCAAAGCCAAACAAGTTTCACAATCTCTCCTTTTCCCTTTTCAACATTATTTCATCACATCAACGATTTCACAACTTTCACATATTTTCATTTCAATAGTGATTTCGATCACTTTTCCACCCTTATTACCTCGGCCACCCTTATTATCTCGGCCACCCTTATCACCACAACCCACACCTTATAACTTCGTGTTGCGGCGCGCAATCTGATCCCACAAGACAATTATATTTCACACAACAACAGTAGTTCACAGTTCAATAACATGGCTTCAGGCCATCCAGAATATCATTTCACAACAACAACAATTCACAAGAATTTTCATAAACATCAATACCAATTCCATCATATACAATAACCCGTATACAATTCAAGTCACAACGATAATTGCCCACAACAAGTCACCGATGATATTACCACCGTTGTTTCAATTGCATCAATTACGATTTCTTTTCTATCATTTGTTACACAACTCTTACCACATAACCATATTCACACACACACACACTTGGTTTGTTGCCATTTATTTACGCCACTATACACATTCCCACGTTTGGACACATTAAGATTCTTTCATCCGTTAACACATACTTCCATGTCGACATCCTCAAGCATTTACAAACTTTGCACATAATAAAATAGGCACATCAAATCACTTCTCACAATCACATATAACTTGGTGGTATGGAAATCAACTAAGTCAATCAATTCACATATTTTCATAAAAGGTACACATACCGTATGCTCGTCATAATAAGGGGATTCTACAAGAGTTAAAGTTAGCCATACATACCTCAAAGAGCTTTTCCTTAAGTTACTACAACGTTCTGGAAATTCTAGCCATGCCCATCTACTTCGAGACATAACAAAATTGAACACAAATTAGGAAGATATTCATAATTCTAGCTCATTTGAGCATTTTATCAAATACTAGTTGAGCATCTTGATTTCTAATCTCTTTTACAAGATTTCCTTCATTCCCTAACCCAATCTTTACTTATTTATGCTCAATAATCTTCCCATAAACCTAAGTTGTACATGCATGTATACACAATACTAATACACCCGAGAATCATACCTCAATAAACCATCTTATACTCCAAACTCAAAATTAAAACCTAGGGTATAGAACCTTACCTCTTAGATTAAGAACTTGTGATTGGGTTCTTTGATTCTTGAAGATTGATGCAAGATTTGGATTTAAATGTTGGGTTCCTCTTTATCTCTCTAAAATGCTCTCACCTCTCTCTAAAATCAGTAGAAAATGACCCCAAATGAAGCCATAAAGGCTATATTTTAAAATGGGGTCGGGTTATAAAAATTAGAAAATTAACCCTCCGATGTCAAATATGCGATCGCAGAATCCACCACAGAATGGGTATGCGGGCCGCAGATTCGTCGCAAAACTCGTTGCCCAGAACTGAGCTGTTCTGTTTCATTCTGCGACCATTCTACGATCGCAGAATGGTTTTGCGGTCCGCAGAGTTAAATCTGCGATCGCAGATTTCACTGCAGAATTGCATCTTTCCAGCCTTTGGTAATTTGATCATAACTTTGTGTAGGAATGTCCAAATGACGAACAGTTTGAAGCATTGGAAACTAGACTCGAAGAGATTTCATATGATGGTTTTTCATAACATAAAACCTTATATATACTTAGATAGACTCGTTCAAAGTGGTGGCTTGTGCGAACTCATTTGAAATCTTAGCCTATTATGAACTTTTCCAATTTTTCTTAGACTTAGGCTTTTCCTTGGACCCCAAATTACATACCATAAGACTTCTACCCATATTTACCAAATCCAATTGATGCCCACCATGTTAATAACACATAAAATAGTTTAATAAGCCTACATGGCACCACGAAATCCTAGGTTGCTTAGCGAAATTTTCCGGGGCCTTACATGTTAGAACACACTATTTAGAGGCTAGTATCCCAAGGGATTAAATTTAATTTATGGACAATAATTTGCATGTTGTCATGCCTTAAACCATAGCTCAAACACATAGGGGGCAGGGTTTTTTGATTCAGAATAGAACAGGCAGAAAGAAATCAGCATGCTAAAGTAAGTGTTGAACTATACAGAAACAATGAGTAGACATAGTTTTGAAAGCAGTAAATAAACACTTTGTTGTGGTGCTAAAGATTAAATCAAGACATACCAGTTTCAAAAAAACAAATAGAGAAAGCAGTAGGTCTTGTAAACAGGCCACAATGCAGACAATAAGAGAGAATACTATTGCGTGTAAGTGTAAGTTCAGAAAGACTATGAGTGATGCGTGTGCTAATGAAAGAGTCGTGTATTTGTGAAAAATAAACAGAAATAAGGTAATAAAACAATTAAGGAACTGGATGTCAATTAAGAATCAATCAACATAAGACTTCCTTTAATTAAGAAATTCGTACACAAAAGGTAAAACTATTTAAGGAAAGATATCAAATAAACATCTTGTGCAAAGTAGGCAATTAGGGGTAAATACATAGAGTTTATTTTAAGGGCAGAGCTTTGAAATACACGGTTGCATAAATAAGGTAAGAGAAATTAATTAGAATCCAGTAAATCAAGGATCAGAGATTTTGTAATCACTGGTCCATGAATGAACCAAGTCAGAAAAGCTGAGAAAAGTTTTTTTTAACTTAAGTCGAGTAACAGGGCAGTCAGCAAACAAGGAAAGAAATCAATCAAACTTGTACGAAAGGAAGTCTGAAATTAATCAAAAAATGAAAGCCCTTTTAGAGGGAAGTTCAGCACATATAAAGAGCACACAAGTATCAGGCATGCGAAAAGGGTCAAGTAAAAGGTCTTATAGAGTTTAGCAAAAGTCAGTATCATATGAAGAAACAAAATTGAAACAATGATTTTGAAACTTAATGAAGCAGTAGATGAAACAACTCCAGGAACTCAAATAGGTCCAAAAGATTAGGGTTTTTGAAATCAGGCAAGTTCAGAGATGAAGCACAAGCAAATCACATAGCCAATGGTCTCAAAACTCAAATGAACCCCCAAATTCTAGGGTTTTCACCATCAATCAAGTGCAGGGGTGAGAGGACAAACAATCAAGGAAAAGATACTAATCGAAACAGGTTCAGAGGTCTCAGAAAGCAACTAAGACCCTTAGCATGCTCTTTCAGTAGTAGAAACTCATGGGAAGCATAGTAAATGAACAACATGCGAGACACAGTAAAAGAAACATAATAGAAGAAGCTAATGAGAAACATAGTAGAAGAAACTGATTAAGAACACAGTAGCAGAAACTTAAAAACATAGTAGAGGAAACTGATAAGAACATGGCAGCAGAAACTTAACGGTAACACCGTAGAAGAACGTAGTATAAGAAACATAAAGAACACAGTATAAGAAGCACACAAAAGAAAAAGAAAAAACAGAGAAAAATCTAAAAACCCTAGATCGGAAAATAAAGGCTTTGAAAGCATAACTTTTGAAAGAAATATCAGAAAATCGTTTAAAAGCTTAGGGAAAACATGGATCTAGAACAGATATACAGAGAACAGAAAAACCTCACAAGCTAGGGTTTCAGAGAAACCCAAATGGTGAGAAAGGCTTGGATCTAAGCAGGAGGAGTCGAGTCCAGGCTCGAAACAGACATGGCTTGCCAAAGCAAGGCCGGAGATGGCCGTGAAACTTGAATCAACAAGGGTCTGGACCTATCTCTTCGTGGTCAAGTAATGAAACTTCAGTAACCAAGCGTGAGGGGCCATAGAAGGCTGGTGGGTGGTGAAACCACCATGGATTCAGGCCAGGAGGTGGCAGTGAAAGATGGATGGAACTCATCGGAGAGGAGGGAAAGGGGGAAGGTTTTGGAGAGAACCAGAGATAAAGAGATAGAGAGAGTTAGTTGAGCGAAGAATGAGCGGGGTCTTGGGGGGTCGTTTGGTTTAATTTGGTAAGGGCGGATCTGGACCGTTGTAAAAAAAATGATCAACGGCCAGGATTTAGTCCGGGTTGGGTCGGGTAAATTTAGGATTGGGCTTGGGTCTTGGGTTGGTTAAATTTGGGTTGGGTATTGGGTTTAATTAGGCCAAATTAAAAGGCCAAATGTGGTTATAAGTTAAATAGCCCCTTTTCCCCATTTAATTTAAAAAAAATAATAAACAAATTTCTGAAAACAAATTAAGAGCACTAAAGTGACTTATAACGTATAATTATCAATTTAAAAATACACAATCCCATTTTATAAACATGAGACAAATTTAAACATAAAAATGGCTAATATTGCAATTATGCATTTTTATCGTTAAAAAAACAAATAAATTTGTAAAAAAAGTGTGAAAAATGTCTTAGCTATATTTTAATATAAACATGAGAATCCAATAAATAAATTACCAAAATGATAATTTGGGATAATTATTGAGTTATTCTTGATAAAATAAGGTAGTAAATTGATTTGAAATTCTTTGAAAAATTAATAAAAAATAATGTAACCTTCGGATATACTTATATATTCATATGCATGCTATTTTGAAAGGTGTTTTGCATATTAAAAATACAGGGAAAAATTGGGTATCAACAACACCGGTAAAGCATCACCACACCAAAGGAACCAATAATCTTTATTACTCTGCTGACCCAACACCACCAAGCTGACCTATTTCTTCGAATCCTCCTCGACTTGCCTTCAAGTTTGTGTGCGGTGAAATCGGGGAGGCCGATTTCCCCTTGACAAAATGCTTCAGAGGGTGATCTCGGAGGCCCGGGATCTCAAGCCGGTCACTTCCCTTAAGATCTGTCGATGCCCAGCCAAGGATAATACCAACCGAAGTCCTGACGAACAGAAAAATCTCCCAAAGAATGCATCCGGGGTCGACCATGTCTATTTGAGCAGCTCAACATCGTCACACGTATATGTCATAAAGCTAGCCAGTTGTCCCATCCTATTTCCTTTATCACGCAACGTGTCTTGTACTAAGTTTGGGCTCCCCCCTTCTATAAAAGGGGTGTTTCTAACACCATGTAAGCTCAGAGCTCCAACTATTTTACTCAAGTGCAATAATCTCTCTCTCTCTCTCTCTCTCTCTCTCTCTCTCTCTTCTCTCTAACTCGCTTGCTCTCACTGGCTCGAGGCCACTTTAGTATTTATCACTTTCTTACTTGTTCTTTATTTATCGCTTGACCTTGGCCATATAGAGCTTTGTTTGATCATAACCTAGCTGTTACCCAATTCCCAACTATCCCCGATAGCTCGAGCTCGACCCGGATATCGACCCCGAGGTCCCCTATCGACCAGTCCTATACCCGGACAGCAGGCCTATCGGTTTGATTACTGCCTCGTTTTAGGTTACATTTCATCATTAAACTTCAAATTCCTGACATCATCTGCTCTAACAACTAGTATAAAAATAGATCACGTATTTTTAGAATCTCATTTACAAATCTAATTGTTGTTACCATTTTCACGGTAAACAGTTTGGCGCCCACCATGGGGCTAAAAATAATAGTGATTATTTTTTTGTTGGTTTCATTGCACAAATGCATGTTACCTTTCACACTTTTTCTTGTCCAAGATCTCTTGATTTTAGGTCAAAATGTCTGGCTCGGTAAATCGAATCGAGAACGACAACCTCGAAAACAACGGGGAAAACGACGTGGCTGTCCCAGCCGCTAGAGAGCCACCACAATTTCGATAACGCGCCGGACCTATTCTAGCGGATGTGGATTCACAGGATGCACAACAAGTCGACGAAACTTCCCATACTGACAGAAGCATACGTCACAACGACCTACAGGAAGCCCAAAAAACCCCAGCCCGGGAAGAACATGAAGTTAGTCTTCATGTTATTTTTGAAATATTGTAGGCACAACAGTTGGCCATTGCTCAGTTGCAAAGCCATCCGAAGACTCCCAGCACAGCAGTGTCGGAAACAGCTCCCCCCACAGAGCAAGTGCTCAAAAGATCAAGCAATAACAGGTCCATAGCCGACCCTACCATAGTAAAAATGCTCGAGGACCTCACCAAAAGGATTGAATCGGGTGAGAAAATGATTGCAGCCAACGATAAAAAGGTCGAGACCTACAACTCTAGGGTCGATCAGATCCCGGGTGCACCCCCGATCCTCAAGGGCTTGGATTCGTAGAAGTTCATATAGAGGCCATTCCCCGAGGAAGCGGCCCTGAAGCTCATTCCAAAGAAGTTCAGAATGCCGGAACTCCCTAAGTACAACGGTATCACCGACCCTAACGAACACGTTACTGCCTACACCTGCGCACTGAAAGGCAACGATATAAAGAATGACGAGATCGAGTCCGTATTGCTGAAAAAATTCAGAGAAGCACTTTCAAAAGGGGCCATGATGTGGTACCACAACTTGGCTCCCAACTCCATAGATTCATTCGTCATGCTAGCAGACTCCTTCGTAAGGGCACACGTCGGAGCCATTAAGGCAGCAACGAGGAAGTCTTTCAAAATCAAGCAAAAAGAGAACGAGATGCTGCGGGAATTCGTGTCCCGCTTACAGATGGAACGGATGGAGCTAACGACAGTCTCCGATGACTGGGCAGTGCAGGCCTTCACCCAAGGCCTGAACGAACGAAGCTTGGTGGCTTCAAAACAGCTGAAGCAGAACCTGATCGAGTATCTGGCCGTGACCTGGTCGGACGTCCGCAACCGGTATCAATCAAAGATCAGAGCTGAGGATGACCAGTTGGGAGCCCCTTAGGGCTCAGTATACCCAAATAGACTCTTGGCAAAGGAATCAAAGCCAAACAAAGAAAGGTACAAGCCGTACCTCAAAGATAGGAGGAATGCCCCAAAGCGCAACCTACCTCACAACGATCGGAGGGTGGACCGAGGACATGACCCTCGAGGGCTCATCAACAAAACTAGGTTCGATCGAAACATAGTGCCAACAATGCACCCCACCTATCAGAATAAAACATCAGCATTGATGTGTCGGACATCGTGTTCGCTATCAGTAAGATTAGAGACACCAAGTGGCCCAAACCGATACAGTCAGATCCTTCACAGAGGAATTACAACTTAGTATGCGAGTTCCACAACACGCACGGCCACAGGACCGAGGATTTTCATAAACTACGAGAGGAGGTGGCTCGACTGCTCAACAAAGGACACCTCTGGGAATTCCTTAGCGATCAGGCCAAAAACCAGTTCCGAGAAAGGGAGGCAACCAAGAAAAACGAGGCAAATGAGCCGCAACATATCATCCACATGATCATGGGGGCGCCGATGCCCCGCAGGAACCCGTGATAAGAAGAACAAAAATATCCATCACCTGAGAAAAATTGACTCGGGTATATATCCCTGAAGACACCCTCACATTCAGCGAAAAGGGCACCGAGGCCCTGTCTCAGCCCCACAACGATGCCCTAGTAATTTCCTTACTTGTAAATTCTTTTCAGATAAAATGTGTACTCGTGGATCCAGGTAGCTCGGCCAATATTATCAGGTCAAGGGTGATAGAACAACTCGGACTGCTCGACCAGATCGTACCCGCCACTCGGGTCCTTAATGGATTCAACATGGCGAGCGAAACGATGAAAGGAGAAATCGTCCTTCCAGTTACCGTGTTCGGCACGACCCAAGACACCAAATTCCATGTCATCGAGGGAGATATGAGGTATAACGCCTTATTTGGGCGGCCGTGGATACACTGCATGAGAGCAGTACGATCCACCCTCCACCAGATGGTAAAATTCCCAACAAAGGATGCGATCAAAACCGTCTACGGGGAACAACACGCGGCAAGGGAAATGTTCGCAATACACGACGAGGTACCAACTCTCATACCTCCTCCCCCGAATAAACCAAAAAGCAAATCGGGCCTCACCCTCGGTCGAGCTAAACAAAATGAAGTAGAAATCAACATCGCATCTCCACCCCAGGCAATTATAACGAACCAATCTTGAGGGATCGCCAACATATCTCACTGCAAGGTACGACCATCTCCCTTTAAATTTTCAAATTTGCAACTAACCCCTATGCAGGCACCCGACCAAAGCTGCTAGAATGCTAGCGCTGTCGGAAGACCTCAAGGCTCTAAAAATGCACCCGTTGCACTCTTTTCCTTCGACCGAGTTTTTGTCCCAAAAGAAGTGTTTTTACCGGTAAGGTTTTTAATGAGGCAACATCTGCGAGCTGCCTAAGGGGGAACTCCACAAAATGCTCAAGACTTCCCTTGCGGTCAACTTTTGAATAGCGAGGGGCATTCCCCCGGAAAGTTACCCGCTCGAAGGAGTTTTGGAAATGCCAAATAAGGTTCCCATGGGAAAATAATGTATCGTACCAAACGGTCGAACGAGCCATGACCATAGTCAGGCCCCCGTTGGCGAATACATGTACTATTGTATCGAGCAATCAAAGAATGCCTTTTGTCAAAATAAAAAAGAAGACTCCTCCTCAGAGTAAGGTAACAAATTCTTTCACCAGAAACATCCCGAAAACTCAGGAACGGACACCAACAGTTCAAACGCTCAAACGGCCTCCGGGTCGAAGCTTTGAAGCCACAAAAACATCAGGCGAGGCAACATGAAAATCGTCGAGTGATCAAATTCGATCTAATATAGATCGATTCAACACAACAATATATGTTTATGTAAATGAATCGAAGGGTATCTTCCACCAAAAGCACCTCGTACTCCAACAAAAGAAAGTTCAGCATACTCACAGCGGGGATCCCTCCACCGAATGAGCCCCGAAGTACTCGGAGACTTAGAGTCAACAATTTGGCACCCGCATGATCCAGGTCGGAACTCCAGGCTCATAAAGCCCCAGCAAGGTAACTCTGAGCTCACGAATGCCGGCCTTTGGGCCTAAGCAAACTCGATGACTCGGAGATTGTCCCCAAACACCTTACATTAGGAAACCTGAGGCCGTAAGACCTCGAGCGGGCAGACTCGGTATAACTAGATCTATTCTACAAAGCAGCACAAACTGTAAGACCTCAACAGACATGAAAATTTTTGTAAGACCTTACTACAGGCATAAAATTCAAAATCCCGAAGTTTAGGCTATACGTCGCATTTGTCAGAATCCCGAAAGGGCATACCCTCGGTGTAGACGCCAAAACTATCACTCGGGATCAAAATGGCTCCAGCCAAACACATATGACTACGGTCAAAATGGCTGATCCATCCAAATTAACGTGACTCGGGGATGCCCGATTGTCGCTAAACAAAATCACAGGCTATTACTTCGAATATACTTCGGAAAGAACCGGCTAAAACAGGCTTCCCTCAATAGGCAAACTTCAACCATGTTAGCTCCAAATCACAAGGCTTCGACCTACTCAGCCTATGAGCTAAAACCTTCCGAGGTGCTCGAACATCGCCGCTAATGACTTGAAATTGAGGTTCTTCTCGAACCGACGATGGGTCAGGCAAAATTATTTCAAGAAGACCTTAACGAGAGGAATACAAAGCCTACAAAATACCTACGGGAAAAAGCGTAAGAGCCATTGTCACCAGCCAAATAAGCCTCTGGGCCGCACACTAAAAGGTCTCAACGACCAAATAACGTAAGAGCCATTGTCGCCAGCTTGAAAATTGACAACTTGAGGATTAAAATGAGCTCGATTCGTAACCCGATTCGGAGACCGAATCCAAAATAGTTAACTATACAAGCCTCCGGCCACATATTAAAAGGTCTCAATGACCAAACAGCGTAAGAGCCACTGTTACCAGCTTGAAAATCGAAAAAACTTTAGGGTCAATTGAAGCTCGAGTCGCAACGCAACTCGTAGACTAGACCCAAAATAGTTGAAACAATAAACGCCCGAGGGAGAGAAATAAAAACGATTATCATCCACTCATGCAGGCGTAGGAGATTGGAGGTCTGGTAAGCTCGAGTCAAGGCCAAGCTCAAAGATTGAGCCTAAACAGCTGGGCAAAGCACAGAGGCCCTAATGCCTACTTACGACAAAAGTCACACTTAAAAGCCTCCGAGCCTACCTAATTAGCTCTGGACCCACGAGGTTCCTGCCAAACACCAAAACCAGCCCGCCTGGTCAAAGGCAATGCGAAAAGAGGTACAAAGGAGATAAAGCTTCAAGTTTTCTCTTATTGTATATATGTGCGAAAGGCACGCTCTCTATCTACAAACAGCAAAATACAAGGCGGCAAAATCTACTCTCCACCCCAAAAGGTTACGGCCTACTGGCCCCAGCCTCGCTCTTCGTGGCATCGGCAAGCAGCAACCAAGCATCATGCTCGACCGCCTTCGCTCGAGCAAACCCTTCCAGAAGGTCGGAACCCCTGGCGCGGGTCTCTTCAAGTGCCTCTCCCAAGATCAATGACAAACGTATCCCTCATCCCTTTTCTCACGGTCAAAGGCTCGCTTCAACTCAGCTCGGATGTCAGTGACGTCCTTTAAATGGGTCGTCACTCCCTTATCGTCCTCGGCTTGACTCAGTACTACATTAGTCTGGGCACCGATTATTTTCAACCCGGACTTTCGAGGAATCAGACTACAACTCCGCGATCATGCCTGGTCAAATCGAAACTCGAGCATGTATTTGAACCTTCAGTTCACCGCAAGCATTCCTGGCTCGGTCGGCTTCACCCCTTAGGCAAAATGCTTACCACAAAAAGGCACCTCCCTCATCAAAGGGCTTCTGTAATGCGAGTTCCGATATGTCCCGAACCGCCAGTACACCAATTCAACCCCTCCTTCTCCTCGCCAAGGATCCTAAGGGACTTACCCTCATCCAGGGCCCCCGAATTCTAGACCCTAGGCAGAGTAGCTCAAACTTGAGCCTATCGAAGTCTTATAGAGGGAAAACTTAATAAGAAGGGGAAGATCCGAGTTACGGGAGAATCATGCCGAAACTCACCGTGAAATGAAGCCGGCGGACCTCCACGAAGGCCTAGCACACTCCTGTTGGCTCAACAATTTTTTTGGCCCAGAAGAACCAACCCTGGCCGGGGCATAATCACTCGAAGAAACCACTGCTCCAAGGACCACAGGAACAACATGCTCGGATGATGTGCTCTCCTCAGAAGCACAAACCCATCTTGCCCGAGAAAAGCTCTATCGCATTATGAGCGCATATCTCATTTATCACTGCCGTCCCCTAGCTCGAAAGCCTGCAACTCCTCCCTCTCTGGAGGGGGCACAACCTCGCCCCTGAGGGACCGTCAAATACCAACAACGCCCGTACAAACACGACGGAGGAAGGAAGGCACGACTACTAAATTCGCTATTGCCGTAAGCAGAGCTGGCAAAGCGCGGGGCATGCCGCCTAAAGAGTATTGCTCCATTTTTTAAACAAATAGTGCAAGTTCCAAAGGTATGGTATCAGCGGTTAACACCCGAGTAGAGCGACTTGTCCGTGCCCGATCTCTACCGTCCCCCAAATAACAGCCATTAAAGGCATGATCCACCGGCACCATGGAGTCAACAGACCCGGATGACCCCCAAGAAGGCGGAAGCAGCCTTACATTACATATGGGGAGAATGACAATGATTCACAGCCAACCAAAGACACCAACCATCAGCACCATCTCCAGTTTCGAGGTAATGCTCAACCCCGAAGTCCTACGTCATAGTAATATAGCACTCCAGAAGGCCAACAAGGCCTTTACCAACACAAGATTGGCTTACAGCTTCAAAGGCCTCCGTCAAGGGAAACCAGCTTATGAAGAAACAAGCGTCTTTTTTAACAAACATCTGTAAACGGGATTCAAGTGCTGTCTAGGATGTCCGAGCACGAGCAAGCCTCCGTTCAGAGACCGCCTTCAGGGCGTAACCGGCGTTCCTGGTCCATGGGTCCTTGAGCAAGTTTCTTTTCTAAAGGTTATTATGAGGCCCGAAAACATTATCCATGCCTCCACGCAAAGATAGGGTCCCGGCGGCCCGAGGTTATTGGCCTTATTCGGGTTCAGTTCGAGAAATCACGAAGGACCCCGCACGGAGCCATTTTTATCAACCAAGGGCCAGGAAGAATACTCACGTCCGAGGTTAGTATTACAGACGACCAAACAAGATCGTGCATTTAGAGCTGCCAAAAACATAAAGAAATACAACAAGTATCGAAGGAAGGAATCAAGGAAATATCTTTGTATTTATAAAAATGTCCGCTTACAACGACCCTCGAGGGGTCATTACATATGATTACAAAAGCCCGCAGGGGGATCCTTACGAAAAAATAAAGATGTTCAAAGGATATGCATACAACAAGAGCCTAAGAATCTAGGCTATTCCCTGAATACGGCATCTCCGTCATCATCCCCTCAGGCGTATGACTTCAAACAATATCTTCCAAATCCAATCCCCTTGGTGACCCCATACTAATCTTCCTGGAATGGAATCTTCAAGAGGAAGGCGGGAGAGAAGAGCAAAATGATGAAGGAGAGGCCGGAAGAAGATAAGAAGTGGCTGGGTGAAAAATTTGGCTAGTATGAACTCTGCCAGTACTACCATTTTGAAGCCACTTCTTGAGACGTTGCCTCGGCCCGGGAGGCAACAGCCAGCATAGACTGTCGCCATACCATCCAGGAATCCAAAAGGGGTGTAACGCGCTGAGCCGAGGAAGGATGGTGAGCAGCGGTGTATAATCCAAACCCCCTTTTGAGCAGCGGTGAATAATCTAAATTATCTCCCAGGGTTGGAGGAAATTAGCCCTCTGCTTCAACGCCCCGAGCCAACAAAAACTACAGCAACAACAACAATAGCATCACAGCGGCACAACTTTGTCCAACCAAAAAGGGGCCGAGAGTTGGGCCAAGGCACATATGATGTAAGATCTTGAGGCCATGGGCCTCAAGCATAATGAAATGACAAAGACTAAAGATAGTAGGAAAGGAGGAAAAGATGAGTATCAAAGGAAGCTTTAATGAGAAGCCGACCACAAGAAGCCCCATTATAAGAGGAGGTCAAAGTAACCGACGGTGCCATTACCGTCCTCGAAAAGCGTAACAGCAAGCGCAATCAATGCGTTCATGGAAGCTGAGACAATAGCAATAACACAAACCCAAAGAACAAAGAGTCACGACATTTCACATGATCTTGGAGAAGCGGAAAGGCGAAACGTCTCGGCACTTGTAAAAAGGGGGCTGCACGATTAGCACGAAGTCGTTATGGGAGACCAAGAAGTAGGGTGTCAAAATCATTTCTTATCACTTCCCTCTAAGAAACGCGTAGACTATCTGTGTGCGGTGAAATTGGGGAGGCCGATTTCCCCTTGACAAAATGCTTCGGAGGGTGATCTCGGAGGCCCGAGATATCAAGCCGGTCACTTCCCTCAAGATCTGTCGATGCCCAGCCAAGGATAATACAGAACGAAGTCCCGATGAATGCGGAAATCTCCCAAAGAATGCATCCGGGGTCGACCATGTCTATTTTAGTAGCTCAACATCGGCCTACGTTTACGTCATAAAGCTAGCCGGTTGTCCAATCCTATTTCTTTTATCACACAACATATCTTGTACTAAGTTTGGGCTCCTCCCTCCTATAAAAGAGGAGTCTCTAACACCCTGTAAGCTCAGAGCTTCAACTATTTTACTCAAGTGCAATAATATCTCTCTCTCTCTCTTCTCTCTAACTCACTTGCTCTCAATGGCTCGAGGCCACTTTAGAATTTATCACTTTCTTACTTGTTCTTTATTTATCGCTTGGCCTTGGCCATATAGAGCTTTGTTTGATCATAACCTAGCTATTATCCCATTCCTGACTATTCCCAATACTCGAGCTCGACCCGGATATTGACCCTGAGGTCCTCCATCGACCAGTCCTATACCCGGGCTGCAGGCCTATCGGTTTGATTACTGCCTTGTTTTAGCTTGCATTTTATCATTAAAATTCATATTCCTAGCATCATCTGCTCTAACAACTAGCATAAAAATAGATCACGTATTTTTTGAATCCCATTTACAAATTTAATTGTTGTTACCATTTTTACGGTAAACAAAGTTAAAACTTCTCCTTGCCGGTACACTATGATCCTTAACCAAAGCTCATCGCAAGATATCCTATCCCGATTCTTGTCGTCCGAAAGCCCATAAACCACTGTATTTCCTCTGAAATATCCAATAATGCCGCAACTGAGATACCCACTCTGAAGAGATCTTCTGTGAATTTGATTCTTTTTCTCTAACCTCTCTGATACTGAAATGAGAATTAATAATGACAGAAAAAATACAACAAGTCTTAGCACTATCCTATGCAAATATCATATCTTAGCCATATACAATTTCGAGCAACCTTCCAATATCACATATATACACATGGCCATGCAATCTGATCGTCGATGACAGACTCCCCCACTTGGCGCGAAGCCATGGGACATAACATCCGATTATCCACAATACTAACCTTCATGAGCTTGTATAACACCAATCATAAGATACCTCAAATCATCTACTAAGCGCATATCCATCCTCGTGATAATCAATCCCGCTTCCTCAAGTGCCTTGAATGGTACTATGTACCTTCTGCTGGATCGAAGTCCCATATAAAATACATAACATCTAATACCACCGACTACCCTCAAATCAACATTCTCCCATGACCCTACCATGATTACAACAACTAGGCAATCAATTAAATCTTCCCAAGCTCGTACTCACCAACCAGATACAAGAACCCGCTGCATCCCACATGTGAACAACTGAAAGGTCTACCAACACATTCGTGTCCTCAGTCTGGACAACACTTTGAGACAATGATTGAACATCTACAACCCCTTGTAGCCCATCCACGACATCACAAACCATTGAAGCATAACTAATACCGAGTGTGCAACATCATACACGAGTGGATGTAAGAGAATATAAGATATATTCTTCAAACTAAATCAATGTTGCACGATAAGGAATGAAAGAATTGGAATTTCCTAATAGTTCCATAGTCGCTCAAAGATGAGTACAGACACCTCCGTACTGATCCGCAAAACTCTACTAAACTTGCTTATAACTCGTAGAACCCATAAACTTAGAGATCTAATACCAACTTGTCACGACCCCAAAATCCCACCTTAGGGATCGTGATGACACCTAGTCTCTATGACTAGGTAAGCCTATCACACAACAACCTTAGACAGGATATAAAAATTTAATGTTAAATAAAACTGAGACAAATGGCCCAAAGCATAGCTAATAACATAATACAACTTTCATAATCCCAAAACATTGTAATACAAAGTCATAAGCTCTATGGAGAGTACACAAGATAATCCAAAATACAGTACTATTTTGGATTATAATTAAATAGTAGCCTAAATGAAGTAAGAGGGTGACTCCGACGCTTGCGAATGGAACAGCAAGTATACTTTGAAGTCTCCAACCGCACAAGCACTAATCCCAAACCCAACACTATTTGAAGTACCTGGATATGCATAAAATTATGTAGAAGCCTAGTATGAGTACACCATAACGGTACCTAGTAAGTATCAATACTAACCTCGGTGGAGTAGTGATAAGGTACAAGTCAAGACACTTACTAGACATAAAAATATGTACAACAACAACAATAACAACAACCCAGTGTGGTCCCACAAGTGGGGTTTGGGGAGGGTAGAATGTATGCAACCTTACCCCTATCCTGAAAGGGCAGAGAGACTGTTTTCGATAGACACTCGACAAAGAAGGTGAGAAAAGCCCTAGTAGCAAGTAATAGCAAAATAATAATTAGAAAACTAAATCGGAGATAGCAACAGATAATATGAAAGGGGTACTGATAACAAGTAGTAACAAGATAACATATTTAGAAAACTAATCCCAAGGCAGCAGACGAGAATATGAACGAAGTACTGCTAGCAAGCTACGGAATTACCAATGGCAAGTAACAATGAAACGAGACATGCGAACATATCAAACTAAGGGGAAATGGTACCGTACTAGCGCTAATACTATCGAGCTAGAGAAGACAAAGGGAGATACACGACTACCTACGAACCTTCTACCCTAATCTTCAACCTCCACACCCTTTTATCTAGAGTCATGTCCTCGGTTAGCTCAAATAGCTCCATATCTCGCCTGATCACTTCTCCCCAATACTTATTTGGCCTACCTCTACCCCTCATCTCTCCTCCTAAGGCCAACCTCTCACATCTCCTAACAGGGGCATTTGCGCTTCTTCTCTTAACATGCCCGAACCATCTCAACCTTGCCTCATGCATCTTTGCCTCCACAGACATAAAAATATGTGTAAAATATTAATATAAAGCTAACAATAGAAAGTAAATGCAATAAATGACAACAAGAGTAAACATGTGATAAATATCAAAATAATTAAAACATAGTTAAAATACAAGTGAAATAAATTAAGGAATGTAATAACAATTCAAATAATCAAGCTGTTGCAACACCAAATTTATAACAAGAATCACCCTGAGGTACCTCGTGTCCACATTATCAATCACTTTCTCACAACAAAGTCCTCGTGCCACCACATATATCGCATTCGTGTCAATTACAAATAAAATATTCAAAAAGTTTGTTTAAATAAAGTAAAGTATGATAATAATTTAAATAAAGAAAAGTGTCAAATGAGATAATGAGTTTAGTTTAAGTATTAAATAAAGTAAAACATCAAATGAGATATAAGTTTATTTTAAGAGTCAAATAAAGTAAAGCATGATAACAATATCTTTGTATAAATATGTTATGTTTTCAACAACTTAACAGAATATGAGATATTAACTCCATGTATATAAATCCATCTTAACAACCAATTCATCATGTAACAACGAAGGCTAGATTAGCACATTTAAACAAAGCAGCAAATCACGCAAAATGCATGACACACATAAGAAGTCACAAATTGTTCCAACACAAAAATAACAACAAGAGTCACCCGAGGTACCACACCTCGTAATCACCATATACAAGTTATAAATCACAAATATTTATTATAACGCTGCATGAGGCCTACCTTTTAAAAATATTTTCCCCGAAATAGCTTCACGTGCTTTAGCCCCTTTATCTCGCTGCATGCGTATCAATATCACCACCCATATGCCGCCGTATGCGCATCTCATCACAATACAATAATCAACTCGTACCACACGTGCCCATTTGCCGCAATATTGCCAAAATAACAATACCAATATCACAACGACACATAGACCATGACTCAACAACAATTTGTACAGGAATTTCAACAACTACACAACAAAATAAAAATAATAAACTCAACAATGAAAGATATACCATAAAATAACAACTTCAATTAAATGCATATAAACAACCTAAGGATCTAAACCATTTAATTTTCACACATATCTCATGAACACACTCGTCACTTCATGTACACATGTTTTACATAATTCAAAGTTTGCTATTAGACCAAATCCTACGGGGAAGTTTTCCCACACAAAGCTAGGAAAGATAATTATCTCAATTAAGCCGAATCAACACTCAAAGATAGATTTTTATTTAAAATTCACCTCCGCTCGGCTCTAATATAGCAAAAAATAACTTAATATTATCAAATAATGCAAGAGAAACTAACTTCGATTAATAAAGTTAAGACCTTTAACTAAAATTAAAAAGTGAACTCAAAATGTCAACCCCGAGCACGCACCCTGGAATCTGATAAAACTCACACATTTCAAACTCCCATTCCGATACAAGTCCAAGCATACAAAATCCATCCAATTTCGACCTCAAATCGGCCTTCAAATAATCATTTTATGTTATAGAAAAGTTTTTACTAAATTCATCAATTTCTCCAATTTAAATCATCAATCAAACACTAAAATCAAGGTTGGAATCATGAAATATAAATAAATCCGAGTAAAAAGTACTTACCCCAATTCAAGTAGTGAATATATCATCCAAAATCGCCCAAAACCGAGCTCCAAAACTTTGTGAGAAAAAGTAACTAAATTTTGAAACAAGTAAAAATGCACAGCTGTCCCAGCCCGAATCAGATCTTAGATGATCTCAATACTCATGTTTGATAAGCCCAAAATGATCCTTGCGAGATTACATCCAATATAGCCTTTTGAACCACCGAATTTGGCCTTAAAGTGAGGGATATATCATGTTTTAAAGTTTTAAAGGAAGTTTGAAATTTTCCGGAACATAAATGGTATTTTCGTAATTATTTACACAAAAAAAATACAAGAAGAAAATCTTCGTTTTAGCACCCAAAACTCATTCGCAACTCTGAGACACAAATTGTATATACTTTTTAATCATAAAACATGCTACAAACCTGCTCGTGCACTCAAAACACCGAAAGAGGTCATCTTGACCCGATATTGACCATGGTCAAACTCCAATTTCTTAACTTAAGTAGTTTCTCAATCAATGATCCAAAATACACCCGAGCCCCTCGATATCAGTTGCAGAGACTCTGGCGGTTGATTTAGTGCTCGTTTTCCAGGAGTTCTCCGATGTGTTTCCTTCTGATCTACCAGACATGCTACCTGATCGTGTTATCGATTTCTATATTGATTTGCCTACAGCTACCCAACCTATTTCTATTCCGCCGTACCACATGGCTCCAAAAGAGTTGAGGAGTTAAAAAAACAACTTGAGCATTGCTAGCAAAGGGGTTCGTCAGATCGAAGTGTGTCGCCTTGGGGTGCACTAGTGTTGTTCTTGAAGAAGAAAGATAGGACTATGTGGATGTGCATTAATTATCTCCAGTTAAACTAAGTCACCATTAAGAACAAGTACTCGTTGCCGCTTATTGATGATTTGTTTGACCAGATGCAGGGCACAAGGTGTTCTCTACGATCGACTTGAGATCAAGGTATCATCAGTTGAAGATTCGTGATTCGGATGTTCCGAATCCAGACTAGATATGGCAACTATGAGATTCTGGTAATATTCTTCGACTTGACTAACGCCCTGACGACGTTCATGGATTTGATGAACCGAGTTTTCCGGCAATATATTGACTAATTTGTCGTTGTCTTCATTGATGACATATTAATCTACTTGCGTAGCATGGAGGAGCACTAGCAATATTTGAGATTAGTGCTTTAAACCTTGCAGGAACATAAGCTATATGTTAAGTTCTCCAAGTGCGAGTTCTAGTTATATTCTGTGTCATTCTTGGGGCATGTTGTATTAGGCGAGGATATTAAGGTAGATCTCAAGAAGATCAAGGTAGTTTAGAGTTTGCCTCGTTCTACCACAGCGACCGAGATCAGGAGCTTCTTGGGGTTAGTAGGTTATTATCGTAGGTTTGTAGAGAGCTTCTCATCTATTGTAGCACCTTTGACTAGATTAACCCAAAAAGGGTGCTCTATTCCAATGGTCCGATGATCGTGAGGCGAGCTTTCAGAAGCTCAAGACCGCATTGACTTTAGCACCGATGTTAGTGTTGCCTTCCAATTTAGTGATGTATACTGTGTATGCAATGTTTTACGCATTAGCCTGGGTGGTGTATTGATGTAGGAGGGGCAAGTTATTGCATATGCTTCACATCAGCTGAAGCCCTACGAGAAGAATTACCCCGTACATGATTTGGAGTTGGCCATGATAGTTCATGCCCTCAAGATCTCGAGGCATTATCTTTATGGGTATCCTGTGAGGTTTTCACCGATCATCGCAGCCTGCAACACTTGTTCAAGCAGAGGGATCTCAACTTGAGGCATCACAGGTGGCTTGAGTTACTAAAGGATTATGATATTACAATCCTTTATCATCCGGGCAGGGGGAATGTGGTCGCGGATGCCTTAAGCAGAAAGGCAGAGAGTATGGATAGTTTGGCATTCATTTCACTAGAGGAGAGGCCATTGGCTTAGGACATTCAATCCAAGGCTAACAGACTTGTGAGGTTGGATATTTCAGAGCCCAGCCGATTTCTTACATGCATCGTCGCTCAATCTTTATTATTCAAGCAAATCAAGGCTCGTTAGTTCGACGAGCTATATTTGTTGGTTCTTGGAGAGACAATACAACAGGGTAGTGCCAAGGAGGTTGTTCTTTGTGAGGATGGTGTTCTGCAGATCCAGGGTCGCCTATGTGTTCCTAATGTTGATGGCTTGAGGGAGAAGATTCTAGATGAGGCACACAGTTCTTGGTATTCTATTCATCCAGGTGCTACGAAGATGTATTGCGACCTGAGGTAGCATTATTGGTGGCGACGGATGAAGAAGGACATATTTGAGTATGTAGCGAGGTGCCTAAATTGCCAACATGTTAAGTATGAGCACCAAAGGCAATGTGGCCTACTCCAGCAGATGACTATACTTGAGTGGAAATGGGAGCGCATCACTATGGAATTCATAGTTCGGTTACCATAGACCTTGAGGAAGTTTGATGCAGTTTGGGTAATTTTCGATAGGTTGACCAAGTCGACACACTTATTCCGGTTGTGAATACATATTCTTCAGAGAGATTGACCCAGATTTACATTTAGGAGATTGTTTGATTGCATGGTGTGCATGTTTCCATCATTTCAGATAAGGGACCTCAGTTCACTTCGCACTCCTGGAGAGCAGTTCAGGCCGAGTTGGGTACCCGAGTGGAGCTCAACATAACCTTTCATCCGCAAACTGACGAGCAGTCGGAGCAGACAGTTTAGATTCTAAAGGATATGATTAGGGCATGTGTCATTGACTTCGGGGGTCAGTGGGATAGATTCTTTCTCTTTGACGAGTTTGCTTACAACAACAGTTATCAATCCAGCATCGATATGGCTCCATTTGAGGCTTTGTATGGTCGGCAATGTCATTCGCCCATCGAATGGTTTGAGCCCGGCAAGGCTAATCTATATGGTACTGACTTGGTGAGAGATGCCTTGGAAAAGATAAAGTTGATTTGGGAGCAACTTCATACAGCACAATCCAGACAGAAGTGTTACACGGATCAGAAGGTGCATGATTTATCATTAATGGTGAACGGGAAGGTTCTCTTGAAAGTATCACCGATGAAGGGGATCATGAGGCTCGAGAATAAGGGCAAGTTTACCCCAATGTTCATAGGTCCATTTGAGGTATTGAGTAGAGCTAGGGAGGTTGCTTATGAGCTTGCTTTGCCTCCTAGTCCATTGGGAGTTCATCCGATTTTCCACATGTCGATGCTCCGAAAGTATCATGCTGACAGGTTGCATGTGTTAGACTACATCGGATTTTAGCTAGATGAGAGCCTATGTTATGAGGAGGAGCCAGTGGCCATTGTTGATAGACAGTCTCGCCAGTTGAGGTCCAAGAAGATTTCTATGGTAAAGGTTCAGTGGAGGGGTCAACCAGTCAATAAGGCTACTTGGGAGACTGAGGAGGACATGCAGAGTAGATATCAACACTTATTCGGCACTCCAGGTATGACCCGTTAGAGGATGAATGTTTGTTTAAGAGGTAGAGAATGTAACAACCCGACCAGTCGCTTTTCTTTCTAAATCCCCAATCCCCTAATTAAGACTCTCCTTATGTACTTTACTATTTTATGACTTGCGGGGGCGATTAGTTCAGGTTCGAAAGGGTTAGGGTTGAAACCGGAACCCTTATGTTCCTTAATAGTGGCATAAAAATGGTTAAGTTTGACTTGAGTCAACGTTTTGAGTAAACATACTCAGAACCAAGATTTGATTATCTAGTAGGTTCGTATGATGATTTTGGACTTGGGCGTGTGTTCAATTGGGGTTTGGATGACCCGGGAGTGTTTCAGCGCTTAATATTGAAAGTTGGCGCATTAAAGGTTTTCAAGTTCTTTAAATTTGATTTGAAGTAGGATTTGGTGTTATCGAGGTCCGATTGGAATTCTGAGCCTGTGAATAGTTCTGTATGGTGATTTGTGACTTGCACGCAAAATTTGGCATCATTCCGAGTAGATTTGATATGAATCGGATGTGCAGAAGAATTTCTAGAAATTTTTGAGTTTCATAATTTAATTCATGCGTTTTGGCGTCTGATTCGTATTTCTAGATGTTATTTTGGCATTTCAATCACGCGAGTAGGTCCGCATTATGTTTCTGTATGTGTGATTGTCATTGGACGGGGTCCCGGGGACCCTGGATGCAAAATGGATCGGAATCAGACTCGGAATTGAACTTGGGGGAGTTGCTGGTGCTCCAATTCTAGTGCGTTTGCACCTGCGAGGTTTTGGCTGTAGGTGTGACCATGCAGAAGCAGCCTAGAGCAGGCTGTCTAGTGTTCGCATAAGCGGAGCTTCTTCCACAGAAACAAACTCGCTTCTGTGATGGAGGGATCATAGGTGCGGACGAAAGCAACATGGCATGGTCGTAAGTGCGCGAAGCGAGTCGCAAAAGCAGGCTCGCAGATGTGGAGATCCTTCGCAAGTGCTTCCAATGCTGGGCGTGCGTGTTCTGCAAAAGCGGATGACTTCACACAGAAGCGGCCTCGCCGAAGTGGCCAAGCTGCCGCAAGTGCGAAATCGCTGGAGGCAGTGAGGGCTTTTAATGTCTGCACTTAGGTTATTTTGGTTAATTAGTTTCAATTCTTGGATGATTTTTGAGCTCTTTTAAGAGGTGTTTTCACCTAGCTATCGAAGGTATATAATTCCTATCCAATGCAAGTTTAATACATAGATTGTGGGTAGATTTTATCATGTAGAATTATGGAAATTATGGGTTTAGTTGAAAAACTTAGGTTTTGATAAAAAATAGGATTTAAACACGAAGATGATTATGGAATTGGGTAGAAATTGTATATTTGAGTTCGTGAGATTGTGAGTAATATTTATCTTCGAAAATTTCCAAAATTCGGGCACGTGGGCCCGAGGGTGAATTTTAAGGATCTTTCAAATTAGGTTGGGTAATTACTCTAATAACTAAATTATGAACTTGTGAGTGTATATTGCTTAATTTATATAATATTTGGCTAGTTTCAGATTGATTGGCACCAAGTTGAGGCTTTAGAGTAGATTTGTGGACCCGAAGTGAGCTTGAGGACGAGGTAAGTCTCTTGCCTAACCTTGTAAGAGGGAACTCATCCCCTTAGGTGTACCATTGTTGTGTATTTCTTGTGTAGGGATCAACATACGCACGGGGTGACGAGAGTCCGTGCGTAGCTTATGTCCGGGTAGTCTTAGATCCATATCATGCCTTTAGTTGTACTACTGTATTTATTATGCATATTAATTGTCTTGAATAGAGCTGAGACTAGGGAATTTTAAAGTTGCAAATTTTCGATTTAGATTTCCTATTTTTGGAAAAATTGAGGAAGACATAATAACTCTGAGAAATCTATGTCCTCTTGCGTCACAAGTACTTCCGCGAGCTAGGTAAACTTCTCTACTCTCATGGGATCAGGCCGTTTGCCTCAGCAGTAGAATAGATGCATCTATGGTTCGTGCTGTTCGACCCTTGGTAATGCAGACAATATTTTGGATTGGACCATATGACCTCGACATAAATCGTACGTGATAATACTCAGAGCCTACACTTTATATTATTTTATGACTTGAGAGGTTAGAATTTATTTAATGACCAAAATTGTGGAAGTTAGTAGGTGACAATTGGAGACTTTTAAATGGATTATTAGTTAAAGAATCATTTACTCACTGCATGCTATTGTATTATTATTATTCACTTACTCCTTGCCTATTTAGAATTTATGTATTTTATTATTGGCACATAGTAAGTGTCGATGTCGACCACTTGTTACTACTTCTTCTAGGTTAGACTGGATACTTATCGGGTACATGTTATTTATGTACTCATGCTACACTTCTTCACTACTCGTGCAGGAATTGAGGCAGGTGCAGCTAGCAGTCAGACAGGCGCTCATCCTCGTTATCCCGAGGCTTAGTGGTGAGCTACTCTTCGAGTTCTACAGCACCCGCAGTCTCTCTTTTGTATTAACTTTCTGTCTATCCTATTTTAGATAGTAGCTTACTGTTTTGTATATTCTACGAGTTGCTCATACACTTGTGACGCCATGTCTTGGAAACATGCTAGTAGACACTTCATGGCTTTTGAGTATTTATTTCACTGTATTTGCTCTTTCATTAGTTTTCGCTTTACTTTATTAATTTTTTCGCTTCTCATTTACTTAATAAAATAAAAATCAACTACTTTGAAATTATTAAAAAAATATATACATGGGTAATTCACCGTTGGCTTGCCTAGCGATGACGTTGAGTGCCATCACAACCTATAGGAGAAATTGGGATGTGACAGAAGGAAAAAGAACATTTGCATATTAATCAGTGTGCTAACTTCATTACAATAGATTTAAGAGAACATCTTCAAATGTTGTATATGAATTACTACCTGTTTATATTTGCGGATGCTCGAACCCACATCTTTTGCCTTGTTTAAGCACGTGAATTACTACATGTTTATTTTTGTGGACGCTCGAAGCCACATATTCCGCCTTGATAGGGTGATGATTTGACCGATTGAACTTTAATCCCAGGAAAATATGGGATCTAGAAGAATTCTTTTTTATCTTCAGATCGGGTATTTTTGAAGTACAAAGGGGGGCGACCTACACAAATGGTGTAATGACTGCCCCGCCGTCTCCCTCTTGGATCCGATGAGATTAAATTCTATGTGAAGATCCAAAATACCAACAAATAGACAGTAAGACCTCGTGCACCTTAACTATAGTTTCGCAGTTAGGATAGACAAAGGTCTAGGATAGTACGTTGTCAGAGTGAGACCGGGGTAGAGTAAGGAAGTTAGACGAAATGAACGAGTTGTCCTAAATGACCCTTGTTTGGTGTCGTAGGAAGTGAAGCAAACTTGACCAAAGGACAAGTCCTTTCTTGCTTCATTTTTGGTTCCTAGTTCAATCTTCACCTTTTGTTTCCTTTGCTCAGCCGAAAGCAAAATCATTTAAGGGGTGTCACTTCATTTTCACTGCTTGCATATTTATATTTGGTTTAACAAACTATTATTGCTATGTATTCGTCTTGACATTCTCTTATTTGATTTAGTTTGTAGGACATGCTTTCTGTGTTCCAGTAAGAGTTACTATTATATAATTTGGCTTGACTATTTTTCCTACAAGGAAATTGTGAGAAATGATGTTGGAAGCAGATTTTGACGCCCCTGAGCTGATTATATATTCATATCATAGTTACAAACGCACAACTTACTTGGGTCTTCCTTCCATTTAGATCCTTAACGCTATCTGATTCCCACATATCTTGAAATTATTAAAAAAAGACAGTACAAGAGAATTTTTTTGAAGAAATGAATATTTCCGACATAAATCAACGTGACAGATAGAAATGATCTACAAAATTATTTAATTCCTTTTTTCATGTCTAGTTTCTAGTCAAGTTTAATTACCAAAAAAAGAAGAAGATGTTAATGAATGCTAGCTGAACTAGATTTCAATGATGTAAAGGGCTACTTAGGGTCTGGCTCTTTGAAATCGGATATGGCACTACTATGGCAAGGATTTGGTCATGATGTCCTTATGATGGACCTATGTGCGGGCAAAAAATAACATGAAGGACAATGGGGGAGGAATTATCCGTGGCAACAATCAATTTCAAAGCCAAGGTATGCCAGATGACACCAAGGCATGAGGTTGGCTTCATGCAAGTATGAGCCAAGGTCTTGAGGGAGGAAACATAGTTACTAAGGTATTGACAAAGATGTATGGGCAAGTGAAGGCGTCATCGCATGGCATGGGCACCAGAAAACATTGACACATGCACTTTAGTGTGTGGTAGATTCCAAGGTCGGGCTAAGCTAAGCTAAATCAATGCGGTTTGATGGAAAAGGTTAAAGAAGGTTAAGGTAAGGTTAACTAAAGCAAAAGATAAGCAATGACACAGGTGAATTAAAAGTTGGCACGAATATGACTCAAACTCGATCAAGACATGTGCGAGTGGTAGTGGCGATGGGCGTGTACTGCTATGTCATGGGCAGCACCCCAAGGATGGGGTAAAGCCAGCCTTGGGCACACAACAGCTGGACAACATACACACATGCAATGCACATGAAGAACACTTGGGCAATTTCTTATAGTTGTAATTGCTTGTAGCCATGTTTCATTATCTTTATAGCCTTTGTAATTCATGGATATAATGGCCTAAGTAGTTGGGATGTCAACTATATGTTAGGAATTGATTAGTCTTGAGTCCGACAATGTAATGATCCGACTAGTCATTTTAAGTTCTAGCACTCCATTTTGCAATCCCAGACTTCGAGTAGGTTCATTTTATGTTTTGTGACTTGTGTTCGCGGTTGGTTTTAATTTTTGAGAGGTTAGGGATTGTTTTAGAAGAGAAATTCTCTTTTTAGAAGAATTAAGTTGTTAGAATTGACCAAAAATATTCTTTGTAAACGACCACATATTGGTGTTTTGACGGTTCCGTTAGTTCGTATGATGATTTTGGACTTGTACATATATTTGGTTTGGGTCTCCGGTGGACCGACGTCATTTCAATGCTTCTAGTCAAAATTTAGAAATTTAAAGTTTAAAACTTTTGAAATTGTTGGTTTGATGTTTGATTCCTTGTTTTGATATGTTTTTGATCTTTTGAGCTTTTTATCTTCAAGTAAATTTTTTGATGATTTTGGATAATTTTGATCCTTGTTGCAGTAGTTGTTCTGCTGCTGTATTGTGGTGCTCCAGAATAGTGGAGATCATAAAGAGCATTGTGGGCTCATCAGGGAATTTTCCTTCATGAATGCAAAAGGATGGTCGTAAATGCAAAGTCTTTGGGATAAACTACCTTCGCGAATGCAATAAGTGTTCCGCGATGTCATGCCCCAAATCCGGGGAGGCGTGACCAACACCCAGTTCTATACTCGGATCGAGCACACCAGTCTATAACTGTGAATCGTGGAGGGGTAACCCTCAACTTAGGCTAACGAGACCTACCTAAAAGAATACAACACCAACCAAGGCCGACAAGGCCATACACAGAAATCGTTTGAAGATAATATCTAACTCACTTGAAGGATAAAGACACCCAAATATATATACATAACTATGTAGGCTGACGAGGCTCATAATTGTCTACAACCAACAATATTGAACTGAAACATGTACACTGGGCATGCAAGGCCACAATACTAACATACAAGACATATTGGACTCGTCTACAAGCCTCTAGAGTTAACAGAACTGTATCATGGTTGGAACAAGGCTCCGACCTACCGATCAAGTCTGTATATATAAAATGGACTTCAAAGTTTGGACTGGGTAACTTCGGGAGAGTAGAGCTTACCAATCAAGCTGATATCTAGCTCTGTCTACGGGGAAGGTCTATCCGGCTGTCTAACAGAACCTGTAGGAATAAGATGCAGCACCCTCGGCAAAATGAGCATTAGTATGAAATAATATACCGAGTATGTAAGGCAATAGAATAACTGAAAGCTGAAACTGAACTGAAGTACATGGTAAACTAGAAGCCAAAGGATGCTATGATATATATACTCACCTATCCCGACTCATCACAATACAATATAGTAATTCATAGCTAGCCGGCCATATATAGGGCTCGGTGTTTCTCTCACTGACCAAGTAGCCAGGCAACAATATACTCTCACTGATCGTATGGCCAGGAAAATATAAACTCTCACTAACCATAAGGCCAAGAAATAGTATCTCTCACTGAACAAGTGGCTAGGCAATAATATCTCTCACTAACAAAATGTCAAGGCAAATATAAACTCTCACTGACAAAGTGGCAAGGCTACAAAACATTATATGTATATGATATTGTATATCCTGTACATAGAAAAATGTAGGGAGGTAAGTATGTTACTCTTTATCTTTATCCAACATCATAGAACAACATAAAGCGGATGGGAACCCTCTCAATAAGATACGATGAAAGTATACGAAAATATGTAACACATATTGAGACACGAGCTCTACACTATGCATGTTTCGTATAAGATTCATCCAACTTATACTTACTACGGATTCATGCCAATGAAAGAAAAAGGGATAACCATTACATATGTTATCACAACTTGTCCAATAACCACATTGAACTCATCTCATTGCACCTTAATCTACAACCACTATAATAATGCTATCGTTAAGCTATAAAAGATGCAACTATCGCATTTGAATTTGCAGCAACGTTCATTGAATTTTTTTTGTAGAAAGGCTCAATTTTGGAATACCATTTTTCTGATTTTGGTTTTTCTGGATTTTGAAAAGAGAAGATTGTCAACCTTTGCAAAGGCTATCTTGGTTTCAAAAAAAGCTTCATGAAAATCGTTAGTGACAATAATAGCGGGAGTTAAATAGTAGATATGATTAACAGTTCGAATTAATTACCACTAAGTCGTAATGCTTCTTTTATTTTTCCTACATCTTTAGGGCTTGCCTAGGTTGTCAATATAATTCAAAGACATAAAGAAAAATATTCAATCAAATATCACAAGTGTTATACATATATGAGAACAATCAACAAACATAATGCGATAAGGGGAAAGAGGTGGACTCTGGATTTCTGCTTGAAGGAAAATAAGCACAGTAGATAGTGAGACGGACATCAACAGCTTCAAACTCCAAAAGGTTCAAGCAAATAACTTGGGCCTGCATTCTTTGAGAACTCGACATGCCCAGTTTTAAATGCCCATAAAAGAAGAAAAGAAAGTCATTAGATATGCGGCCCAATATAAATAATTATACATAAGTGTCACGACCCGAATTTCCCACCCTCTGGAGTCGTGATGGCGCCTACTCGTAGTAGCTAGGTAAGCCGCGAAATATAGAAATTTCTAACTCTTTCATTTTTAACCCTTTTTAAAAATCTGAATTAACAGGTAATCAACATGTAAATATTAACAATAAATGAAATCAAGCGAGAGACTTAGTCTAATATAATAACCCAAAACCAGTACGACAATGCCAACATACGTCTCTACCCGGAATCCGATGTCACAATATCACGGATGGACTATGATTACTACAACAAATGTTTGAAAGAAATACAATCTGTCTCGAAATCAAATGAAAACAGAGTACATAATAGGATAGAAGAGAATGCCGGGCCTGCGGATGCCTGCAGGACTACCTCGGGATCTCTAGCTGGACTGAAGGCAGCCACCCAAATGCTATGGTCCAAGAGCTACTCTAGGATCTTCACATAGTGCAGGGTGTAGTATCAGCACAACCGACCCCATGTGCTGGTAAGTGTCTAGCCTAACCTCAGCGAAGTAGTGACGAGGCTAGGACCAGACTACCAAATAAACCTGTGCAGTTATATAATATACGACAGAAAATGAACAGAAATAAATAAGTAAAGATGGGAGGGGGTACATGTTGCGGGGTATACCAATATCAATAGTAAATCAAGAGTGACAACATAAGAACAACTTAGATTTCACAGCAAAACAATAAGAAACTTGTATCAAATCTATGAATAGCTTGTATCAGCAATTGTTGCGGCGCGTAACCCGATCCATATCATTTATCACTGTTGCGGCGTGAAACCCGATCCACATATACTATTGTTGCGGCATGCAATCCGATTCACATATAATATTGTTGCGGCATGCAACCCGATCCAAATATATCATTGTTGCGGCATACAAGCTGATCCACATATACAATCAACAACAATCATAGTAAGAGTCCGGGCAAGGGATCAATAATAACTACACTATCCCAACAAGGGAAATCGACAGTATAAGTAACAACATCTCGACAAGGGAGAAATAGCTATAACCAAACTTGTTCCAACATCTAACTACCTCAGCCAACACCAATACTCAGTCATAAGTATTTTCCACGAGAATAATAACTACACTATCCCGGCAAGGGAAATCGACAATATAAGTAACAAAATCCCGACAAGGGAGAAACAACTATAACCAAACTTGTTCCAACATCTAACTACCTCAGCCAACATCAATAACTCAGTCATAAGTAATTTCCACGAGAATATTTATAATCCTCGCTTAATACAGAGAATCATCAACTTAAGCATCCGTAGTATTATTTAGGAACACAATAAATTATAATTTAAGACTCACGGTCATGCCCGACACCAACGTATAGATACTCATCACCATGCCTATACGTCGTACTCAACAAGAAGCAAGTAGCAAATAGGACACAACTCCTAATCCCTCATGCTAAGGTTAGACCGAACACTTCCCTCGAACTTCCACGACCAACTCAAGCCTCAAACACCGCTTTTCCTTTTGAATTTGGCTCCAAATCAATTGTATCTAGACATAATCGACTTAATAACATAAATAAATGATAAACAATCCAATTCCAATGCTTAATTATAACTTTCTGATCATTCTTCCCAAAAAGTAAAAAATTGACCCCGGGCCCGCTTGGTCAAAACATGAGGTTCGTACCAAAACCCGATCACTCATTCACCCACGGGCCCGAATATATAATTTGTTTTGAAATCTGACCCGAAAACGAGGTCAAATTCCCAAATAATCAAAAAGCCCTAACTCTACTCAAATCCCTAATTTTTTACCCTTAATCTCATATTTTAGGCCTAGAAATCTAGTGGGTGTTGATAAAAATGGAAGAAAGCGAGCTTAGGATTACACACCTATAAAGCTATGGTGAAGTTCCTCTTCAAAAATCGCCCAAGATGTGTGGAGAGGAAGAAGTTTATGAAAAATGGTGTAACACCCGTAATACATTCTGTTTTTGAACTTAAAAATAACTGGGTGGATTTGGTCTATGCGATCGCGATAGGCTTCTCGCATTCACGATGAATTAAGCCTGATTGACCTTCGTGTTCGCGAAAATGGGCTCGCGTTCGCAGATCATTAACTGCTTGAGCCCTCACGTTCACGGCCAGGTGGTCGCGTTCGCGTATAGAAATTTTCCCTTCCTCCTGCCCAGGCTCATAGCCTTCGCGTTCGTGACACCAGGCCCGCGTTCGCAAAGAGAAAACCCCCCAAAGCTTCGCGTTCACAACATGGGTCTCGCGTTCGCGTAGAAGGAAATTTCCTTCAGCCCGAATAACTCATCGCGTTTGCAAGGGTCCTCCGGTGAACGCAAAGAAGAAAATACCAGCACACCAGAAACTGAAGAACCTGCAATTTTTATGAGTTCAAAAACCTTTCGAAACACATTCGAAACTCAACCGAGCCCTCAGGGATCCAAACCAAACATACGTACTAATTCAAAAAATATCATATGAACTTATCCGTGCGATCAAATCGCCAAAATAACCTCTTAAACAACGAATTAAACCTCAAAATCAATGAAATTTCTCAAAACTTCTTTAAACATCAAATTTTGCATTTAAGGTCCGAATCACGTTAAATGGATCCCGTTTCTTACCAAACTTTACTGACAACACATATAAATCATATTGAACCTGTACTAGGCTCCGGAACCATAATACGGGCCCGATACCACAGGTTTCACATAACATTTCACTTTCACAAGCCTTTATATTTTTGAGAAATAATTTATTTTAAAAATTTATTTCTCGGAATTGGGACCTCGGAATTCAATTCTAGGCATACGCCTAAGTCCGATATTTTTCCACAGACTCTCTGGGACCGTCAAATCATGGGTCCGGGTCCGGTTACCCAAAATGTTGACCGAAGTCAACTTAAATACATTTTAAGTCAAAATTTCAACATTTTCACAGATTTTCACATAATAGCTTTTCAGCTACGCGCCTGGACTGAACACGCAAATCAAGGTGATGCTGAAAGAGGTCTTTAAGTCCTCGGGACGCAAAATTCATTTTAAAAATAAGTAATGACCCAAAAGGTCATCATATTCTCCACTTCTAAAACAACCATTCGACCTCGAACGAACATAAGAAGGAAGTACCTGAGTCGGGGAAAAGGTGGGGATAGCGGCTCCGCATATCGGACTCGGACTCCCAGGTCGATGACTCAGCAGGCTGACCTCTCTATTGAACACGAACAGAAGGAAAATTCTTCGATCTCAACTGGCGAACCTACCGGTCTAGAATAGCTACCGGCTCCTCCTCATAAGACAAGTCCTTGTCCAACTGGACAGTGCTGAAATCTAACACCTGGGATGGATCGTCGTGATATTTCCGAAGCAGGGACACATGAAACATTGGATGCACGACTGATAAGTTTGGCGGCAATGCAAGTCTATAAGCCACCTCTACCACTCGATCAAGAATCTCAAACGGACCAATGAACCTAGGGCTATGCTTGCCCTTCTTCCCAAATCTCATCACGCCCTTCATAGGAGACACTCAAAGCAATACCCCCTCACCGACCATGAATGCCAAATCACGAATCTTGTGGTAGGCATAACTCTTTTGCCTAGACTGAGCTGTACGAAGCCTATCCTGAATAATCCTGACCTTGTCCAAGGCATCCTGAACCAGATCCGTACCCAATAACCGAGCCTCCCCTGGCTCAAACCATCCAACCGGAGACCGACACTGCCTACCATATAAAGCCTCACAAGGAGCCATCTGAATACTCGACTGGTAGCTATTGTTGTAGGAAACTCTTCTAATGGCAAAAACTGATCCCATGAGCCTCCAAAGTCAATTACACAGGCTCGGAGGATATCCTCCAAAATCTGAATAGTCCGCTCGGACTGCCCGTCCGTCTGAAGATGAAATGCTGTGCTCAACTCAACCCGTGTGCTGAACTCTCGCTGAACTGCTCTCCAGAAACGTGAGGTAAATTACGTACCTCAGTCCAAAATGATAGACACGAGCACACCATGAAGACGAATAATCTCCCGGATATAGATCTCATCTAACGTCTCAGATGAATAAGAGACTGCCACAAGAATGAAATGCACTGACTTGGTCAGCCTATCAACAATAACCCACACTGCATCGAACTTCCTATGAGTCCGCGGGAGTCCAACAACAAAATCCATAGTGATACGCTCCCATTTTCACTCAGGAATCTCAATCTTATGTAACAAACCACCGAGCCTCTGATGCTCGTACTTAACCTACTGACAATTCAAACACTGAGCCACATATGCAACGATATCCTTCTTCATTCTCCACCACCAATAATGCTGCCGCAGATCATGATACATCTTCGCGGCGCCCGGATGAATAGAGTACCGGGAGATATAGGCCTCCTTTAAAATCAACTCTCGGAGTCCATCCACATTAGGCACACAAACTCGACCCTACAATCTCAAGACTCCATCATCACCTAAGGTAACCTGCTTGGCACCTCCGTGCTGCACCGTGTCTCTAAGGACACATAAATGGGGATCATCATACTGTCGATCACGGATACGCTCCAATAAAGAAGAACGAGCGACCGTGCAAGCTAACACACGACTGGGCTCAGAAACATCCAACCTCACGAACTGATTGGCCAAAGCCTGAACATCCAAAGCAAGAAGTCTCTCACTAATCGGAATATAAGCAAGACTTCCCATACTGGCTGACTTCCTACTCAAAGCATCGGCCACCACATTGGCCTTTCCCGGAGGATATAAGATGGTGATATCATAGTCTTTCAACAACTCCAACCACCTTCTATAACTCAAATTCAACTCATTTTGCTTGAACAAATGCTGAAGACTCTTGTGATCCCTGAACACCTCACATGCCACGCCATATAGACAATGCCTCCAAATCTTCAACGCGTGAACAATGTCTACCAACTCCAAATCATGAACTGATAATTCTTCTCATGAATCTTCAACTATCGCGAAGCATAGGCAATGACCTTGCCATCATGCATCAACACTGCACCAAGTCCAATACGAGATGCATCACAATAAACTGTAGAAGGCCCTGAACCTGTGGGTAAAACCAACACCGGTGCTGTAGTTAGAGCTGTCTTGAGATTCTAAAAGCTCACCTCACACTCGTCCGACCATCTGAACTGGGCACCCTTCTGGGTCAACCTGGTTATCGGGGTTGCAATAGATGAAAACCTCTCCACGAACCGACGATAGTAGCCTGCTAATATCAAGAAACTCCGAATCTCCGTAGCTGATGCTGGTATTGTCCAGTTCTTGACTGCCTCAATCTTTTTCGGATCAACCTGAATACCCTCTACTGATACAACATGACCCATGAATGCAACTGAACTCAACCAGAACTCACACTTCAAAAATTTAGCATACAACTGACTATTCCTCAGAGTATGAAGAACTACTCTAAGGTGCTACTCGTGCTCCTCCCAGCTGCGGGAATATATCAAGATATCATCAATGAAGACTATCATGAATGAATACAAGTAAGGCCTGAACACCCGGTTCATCAAATCCATAAAAGCTGATGGGGCATTTGTCAACCCAAATGACATCACCAAGAACTTATAATGCCTGTACCGAGTGCGGAAAACTGTCTTAGGGACATCGGATGCCCTAATCCTCAACTGATGGTAGCCAGATCTCAATTCAATCTTCGAAAATACCTTGGCACCCTGAAGCTGGTCAAATAAATCATCAATCCTTAGCAATGGATACTTATTCTTGATTGTAACCTTGTTCAACTGCCGGTAATCAATACACATTCTCATCGATCCATCCTTCTTCTTAACAAACAACACCGACGCACCCCAAGGCGAAACACTGGGTCTAATGAAACCCTTCTCAAGCAAGTCTTGCAACTGTTCCTACATCTCTTTCAATTCAGGCGGGGCCATACGGTATGGCGGAATAGAAATGGGCTGAGTGCCCCGAGCCAAATCAATGCAGAAGTTAATATCCCTGTCGGATGGCATATCCGGTAGGTCTGAAGGGAATACCTCAGGAAACTCACGAACGACGGGCACAAAATCAATAGAAGGAACCACAACACTAGAATCACGAATATATGCCAAATAGGCCAAACACCCCTTCTCGACCATACGCTGAGCCTTCATATAAGAGATAACACTACGGGTAGAATGACCAGGAATCCCTATCCACTCTAAACGAGGTAAACCCAAAAAGGCTAAGGTCATAGTCTTGGCATGACAATCCAAGATAGCGTGATAAGGTGATAACCAGTCCATCCCCAATTTGACATCAAAATCAACCATGTCCAGAAGCAACAAATCAACATGAGTCTCAAGACACCCAATCACAACTATACAAGAGTGATGGACTCGATCTACCATAATATAATCACCCACCGGTGTAGACATATATATGAGCACTCAAGGAATCACTAGGCATGACCAGATATGGTGCAAAATAAGATGACACATAGGAGTATGTAGACCCTGGATCAAATAAAACCGAAATATCTCTACCACAAACCAGAACAGTACCTGTGATAACTACATCGGAAGCCTCAGCCTTAGGCTTGGCTAGAAGAGCATAACATCGGGGATGGGTCCCACCACCCTGGACTACCTCTCTGGGACAGCCTGCAGCTGGCTGGCCTCCACCTCTAGTGGTCTGAGCTCCACCTCTAGCACCTCTACCTCCACCTCTAGCACCTCTACCCCTACCTCTAGCTGGCTGGGCGGTCTATGGAACACCTGGTGCCTGAACCATAGCACGGGAACCCTGTTGCTGCAACTGAGTACCCACCAATCTCGGACAAGCCCTCCTGATATGACCATACTCACCACACTTAAAACATCCACCTAAGTGCCGCAGCTGAGGAAACTGAGATTGACCCTGGCGACCTGAATGACCACCCCAAAAACTCTAGAGCGGTGGTGCACTGATAGGAGCTGGTGGTACACTGTAGGGTTGCTAATCAGATACTGCATCTGAGGACCACGACCACTTGAAGCACCTTGAGAAACCTGAAGTGCAAACTGAAAGGGCCTAGGAGGATGACCTCTACCATACGAATCCCTGCCTCCAGACGAGGCACCACTGACTCTGCCTGAATGACGAGGCCTCTTGTCCGAACCATGACCACCTCCCTACGATAGGACAATCTCATCTCTCCTGGCCACATTGGCCGCCTCCTGGAAAGAGATCTCACTCCCTACCTCCCTAGCCATCTGAAGACGAATCTGCTGAATAAGTCCGTCAATGAACCTCCTCACCCTCTCTCTCTCGGTGGGAAGTATGATAAGAGCATGATGATCCAAGTCGATGAATCTGGTCTCATACTGGGTAATAGTCATAAAACTCTGCTAGAGATGCTCAAACTGCCTCCGATAGGCCTCTCTCTGAGTGATGGGGAGAAACTTCTCTAGAAATAGCTGAGTAAACTGCTCCCAAGTCAAGGCTGGCGATCCGGCTGGTCTGGCCAAGCAATAATCTCTCCACCAAGTCTTGGCAGATCCAGACAAGCGATAAGTAGCAAAATCGACCCCATTGGTCTCAACTATCCCCATGTTCATAAGAACCTCATGACAGCTGTCTAGATAATCCTGGGGATCCTCAAAAGATGCACCGCTGAAAGTAGTAGTGAAGAGCTTGGTGAACCTGTCCAATCTCCACAAAGCATCGACAGACATGACTGCTCCATCACCGGTCTGAGCTACCACACCCGGCTGAACTACTTCAGCTGGTTGAGCTGTTGGAGTCTGAAACTGGGGATCCATCTGCTCCGGAGTTCGAGTAGTAGGAGTATGGGCTCCTCCTCTAGCCTGAGAGATGGTTGGTGCTACAGGAAGCAAGCCTGCCTGGGTGACACTCTCCATAAGGCCCACTAGACGGACCAGAGCATCCTAGAGAACTGTGGTAGCAATAAACCCCTCTAGGACCTGAGCTGGGCCCACCAGAACTGTCTGGGCTGGAATCTCATCATCAAAGTCAACTTGAGGCTCCGCCACTAGTCCTGCTGCTCTGGGCTGAGCTTTGCCCCTACCTCGGCCTCTAGCACGGCCTCGGCCTCACCCTCGCCCTCTTCCCCTCGTGGGAGATGTTGCTGGGGGCTCGGGCTGTAGATCAGTGGATGAGGAAGCGCGTGTTCTCTCCATCTGCGAAAGAATAGAGTAGAAATTCAATTAGCATTGACAAACCAAACTGCACGACAAGAAAGAATAAATGTGAAGTTGTTCCTAACTCTATACCCTCTGAGGGATAAATACAGACGTCTCCGTACCGATCCCTCAGAATCTAAGCTTGTCCGTGAATTGTGAGACCTATGTAACCTAGAGCTCTGATACCAATTTGTCACGACCCGAATTTCCCCCCCTCGGGAGTCGTGATGGCGCCTACTCGTAGTAGCTAGGCAAGCCGCGAAATATAAAAATTTCTAACTCTTTCATTTTTAACCTTTTTTTATAATCTGAATTAACAGGTAATCAACATGTAAATATTAACAATAAATGAAATCAAACGAAAGACTTAGTCTAATATAATAACCCAAAACCAGTAAGACAATGCCAACATACGTCTCTACCCGAAATCCGGTGTCACAATATCACGGACGGACTATGATTACTACAACAAATGTCTGAAAAATACAATCTGTCTCGAAATCAAATGAAAACAGAGTACATAATAGGATAGAAGAGAACGCCGGGCCTGCGGACGCCTTCAAGACTGCCTCGGGATCTCTAGATGGATTGAAGGCAGCTACCCAAATGCTATGGTCCAAGAGCTGCTCCGGGATCTGCACATAGTGCAGAGTGTAGTATCAGCACAATCCGACCCCATGTGTTGGTAAGTGTCTAGCCTAACCTCGACGAAGTAGTTATGAGGCTAGGACTAGAAATAAACAAGTAAAGATGATAGGGGGTACATGCTGCGGGGTATACCAATATCAACAGTAAATCAAGAGTGACAACATAAGAACAACATAAATTTCACAGCAAAACAATAAGAAACTTGTATCAAATCTATAAACACCTTGTATCAGCAATTGTTGCGGCGTGCAACCCGATCCCAATATATAACAATACAATTGCGGCGCGCAACCCGATCCATATCATTTATCACTGTTGCGGCGTGCAACCCGATCCACATATACTATTGTTGCGGCGTGCAACCCAATCCACATATAATATTATTGCGGCGTGCAACCCGATCCAAATATACATCATTGTTGCGGAGTACAACCCGATCCAAATATATCATTGTTGTGGCGTGCAACCTGAACCACATATACAATAAACAACAATCATAGCAAGAGTCCCGACAAGGGATCAATAAGAACTACACTATCCCGATAAGGGAAATCAACAGTATAAGTAACAACATCCCGGCAAGGGAGAAACAACTATAACTAAACTTGTTCCAACATCTAACTACCTCAACCAACACCAATATTCAGTCATAAGTAATTTCCACGAGAATATTTATAATCCTCGCTCAATACAGAGAATCATCAACTTAAGCATTCGTAGTATTATTTAGGAACATAATAAATTACAATTTAAGACTCATGGTCATGCTCGATAGCAACGTATAGATACTCATCACCATGCCTATACGTCGTACTCAACAAGAAGCAAGTAGAAAATAGGACATAACTCCTAATACCTCAAGCTATGGTTAGACCGAACACTTATCTCGAACTTTCATGGCCAACTCAAGCCTCAAACATCGCTTTTCCTTTTGAATTTGGCTCTAAATCAATTGCATCAAGACATAATCGACTTAATAACATCAATAAATGCTAAACAATCAAATTCCAATGCTTAATTATAGCTTTCCCATCATTCTTCCCAAAAAGTCAAAAATTGACCCCGGGCACGCTTGGTCAAAACACGAGGTTTGGACCAAAACCCGATCACCCATTCACCCACGGTCCTGAATATATAATTTGTTTCGAAATCCGACCCCAAAACGAGGTCAAATTCCCAAATAATCAAAAAGCCCTAACTCTACCCAAATCCCTAATTTTCTACCCTTAATCTCATGTTTTAGGCCTAAAAATCTAGTGGGTGTTGATAAAAATGGAAGAAAACGAGCTTAGGATTACATACCTATGAAGCTATGGTGAAGTTCCTCTTCAAAAATCGCCCAAGAGGTGTGGAAAACAAGAAGTTTATGAAAAATGGTAAAACACCCGTAATACATTTTGTTTTTTGAACTTAAAAATAACTGGGCGGATTTGGTCTATGCGATCGTGATAGGCTTCTCGCATTTGCGATGAATTAAGCCTGATTGACCTTCGCGGAGCATTAACTCCTCGAACCCTCGCGTTCGCGGTCAGGTGGTCGCGTTCGCGTATAGAAATTTTCCCTTCCCCCTGTCCAGGCTCATAGCCTTCGCGTTCGCGATACCAGGCCCGTGTTCATGAAGGGAAAACCCCCAAAGCTTCGCGTAGAAGGAAATTTCCTTCAGCCCGAATAACTCATCGCGTTTGCGAGGGTCCTCCCCCGAACGCGAAGAAAAAAATACCAGCACACTAGAAACTGAAGAACCTGCAATTTTTATGAGTTCAAAAACCTTCCAAAACACATCCAAGAACTCACCCGAGCCCTCGGGACTCCAAATCAAACATACGTACTAATTCAAAAACATCATATGAACTTATTCGTGTGATCAAATCTCCAAAATAACCTCTTAAACAACTAATTAAACCTCAAAATCAATGAAATTTCTCAAAACTTCTTTAAACAACAAAATTTGCATTTAAGGTCCGAATCACGTCAAATGGATCCCGTTTCTTACCAAACTTTACCGATAATACATATATATCATATTGAACCTATACCGGGCTCTGGAACCATAATACTGTCCTGATACTATAGGTTTCACATAACATTTCACTTTAAAAAGCCTTTATATTTTTGAGAAAAATATTTCTTTTAAAAATTTATATCTCAGACTTGGGACATTAGAATTCGATTCCGGGCATACGCCCAAGTCCCATATTTTTCCACGGACCTTTCGGGACCGTCAAATCATGGGTCCAGGTCCGGTTATCCAAAATATTGACCGAAGTTAACTTAAATGCATTTTCAGTCAAAATTTCAATATTTTCACGGATTTTCACATAATAGCTTTTCGGCTACGTGACCGGACTGCGCACGCAAATTGAGGTGATGCTGAAAGAGGTCTTTAAGGCCTCAAGATGCAGAATTCATTTTAAAAACAAGTGATGACCTTCTGGGTCATCACAATAAGTAACACATTATAAGCCAAAGATAAATTATAACAATCAACAATAATCAAGAATGCAGAATTAGTATAAAATCTCATATAGTGAAGCAGTTTACAGTAAAAGCCTTTGTTTTCATTGAACACTAAACCTAAAGAGATTAACAAATGTCAATATATTAAAGGCTTAGGATATTATTCCATTCATGTTCAAGGTACTCTTTAGGTAAGCTTCAGTGAACTTAATAGATTTTAATGATATGGGTGGACAGTCATAAACATGATATACAAACAACAGTTTCTTTAAGGCAGAGATGAGTACATAACTCCTAATGGGTGATTTAAATGTGTACATGTTGTATTCTAACTAATATTGTAATATTACAATATGACTGAGTACTAAACATGAAATTAGACTAACATGGCCATTATAGTTGATCCTGGATAGTAAAAATTTACACTAGGCAAGCATATTTTAATTATGAGCTAAGTAGATTAGTTATCATAATGAGGTTTTGCAACAGATGGTTCTACCACATGGTATTCAACTATAGTAGGTACAATTTCAATTAGGTTTATAGACATGTCTTAAACCAAGTAGATAACAAAAGATAGAACTGAAGTGCATAGGTTCCTTAGAGCTTAATCCAGTTAATTTAAAGCATTTTCTCATATAGTGAAGTTCACAAATGTAATAAAATAATATGGGAGCTGATAGAAGATTTTACACTAATTTTTAAGAATTACAAAATCATAGAAGAATACATTTAACGGGAAAGACAGTTTAAGAATTGTAAACTACTGAGTTTAGGTCAAGTGATAGCTTAACATCAAACATTCATACCCAATTTGACCAGACATCATGCCAATAATACTAAGTAATACACATGCAAGCTATTACACAACATAAATATACTAAACTAACTATTAAAGTTGTTTGAAAGTTCTTTTGTTACTCTCAAGGGTTTAACAATGCATGTTTTAGTTATTAAGAATGTTCATCGGGATTACCAAATAATTAATCAATACATGGTTCCAGTTTCAGAACATTCAATGAACATATGATTCTAGAGTTGAGTAGCCAATCATAAATAAATAACAAATACATAGAGGCAGTCAACCATAACACATTAGCATTAGAGTTGTTTAACTATGAGATAGCAAAACAATAATACTTGCAATTAAATGATTAAAAGATGAGGAGAGTTGAGGTTCACTGACCTCCTTTTAGGCAGGAAACCAAACAAGACTCTTATATAACCTCTAAGGATCTAAGACTCAAGACTCCGACCAGTGTAGTGCTCAGAATCAGAAAGAATCAAAGAACTACTTAGAAAGAAAGCCTAGTTTGATTTTTCAAGACTTGAAATTGATTGTTTTTAGAGATTTCATGTGTATGTTATCTTGTGTTAGGTGAGGGAATTAAAATCCACAATTTATAGAAGCCATTGAGGGCTTAGGGTTTTGTAAGGCCCGGTCAAAAATTTTCCTAATAATTTATGATTAAAAGGTGGGACAATAGTATTCGGGGTTAACATGTCATTTTTTCAAGCATAAGTGGTATAAAATTAAGGAAATGAGCTATAAATTCAGTTTTTATTTAATCATTATATTAATATTGAAATTTCGGAGCCATAGCAAAAAGAATCATCGAATTCAGACATCGTATGAGAGAGTTATACCCATTTTCGTGTCTTTTCTATCACTAGAGTCCAGGGTAGCATGGGGCACTAGCCCTGGCACCGGGACTTTTGAGGTTCTAGAATCAGCGCCACATGTAGCACCCCAGCTCTAGCTCTTTTTAAGCCAATTCAGGGTTCATTTCCCCATTTCACTTAGACGGATTTTGGAGTTCTTCTCCACTCTCTCAAGACCACCAACTTCTCTCTTCTTCAAGATAAGCAATCCCATTATCTTGATATGAAATTTCATTATTTTTATACTAGTATTGATGAAATCTACACATAAAATACTTAGATCTTCAAACAATTTCTTCAAGAACTCAAAGAAGAGTTTTGCAAGATATCTTCCAAAAGGTAATCCTACACCCTTAGACTTACATGCATGGATTTATTATGGGGATATGAGTATGAATGAAATATTGGGACTCATGGGATGGTGATTGGAAGACATAATTTCCCAATTTAAATACATAATCATTGTGAAGATTGAAAGGTAATTATTTGATGAAATTTTGTTGGTTGGGTATGGATGGATAGTCATGCATGTGATGTTGGAAGTTATAAATTATTTAAAAATGATGGGGGGGGGGGGATGGATTGTTGGTAAATGATGGTAGTTGGATGAACAAATTTTATGGCTATGGGATGTAGAGATTTATGCCCACTATGTGTTTGATAAAGTATCTAAATGGCCTAAACTATGGAATTTGTTACTAATAATGGTTTCATTGGATGTTGATATTGTAGATTGAAGTTGCTTAGCGTATGAGATCATTGTATAATCGTTAAAGTACGAATTTCGGGTAAGTTGGCTAAAATCTTCTCTTAGAATTGAACCCCACAATATCCATGTAAGTCCCGAGTTGCTCATTGTGAATCGATTATCCCGAATAAGATTGTGTCAAAAGACATTCGTGTTCAATATGTAATTCAAATTGATCTTGTTATGTTGTACTACTAATTGAGAATGTGTTCAAAGTAAGGGTAACATATCTAAATGCCTTGACTTCAAGTTGTGTTTCAAATAAAAGCTAATGACAATTGTGTAAGAAATCTTAATGCGCCTAAGACTCTAATTTGCTCATATGTGGGCTAAAATGTCTTGAATAGAAATGCCTTATTGTTGAAAATCCATGATGATTGTTGAAAGTAAAAAGGTGTGCATGAAATACGAAACACGAAATGCGAAATATGAAATATGTAATGTGAAATTATGAAACACGGCCAACATGCTAAGAGAAATAATACAATTGTGACCACTAGTGCCAATAAAATAAAGAGATGTGCAAGAAGTATGAAATAGGATGTTTGATAAAAAAGTATGATGTCTCGGATAAGATGACCTAGCCGATCGGGTCGAGATCGGATGCCATACCGCACACATGGTGGTGATTGTGCTGGAAATTGTAATCTAAACCAGAATTGTGATTGTGGTTGATGTATCACATGAGATAACCTAGTCGATCGGGTCGTGATCGGATGCCATGCTGCCCACATGATGGTGACTGTATTGGAAATTGTAATTGAAATTATGACTATGGTTGATGTCTCACGTGAGACGGCATAGCCGATCAGGTCGTGATCGGATGCCATGCTGCACACATGGTGGTGAATGTGTTGGAAATTATAATCGAAATAGTGAATAATGGTATATCGGTACTAAAGATTTCCCAACTTAAAATATGGAAATTTACTTGAAAACTCATCTTATTCCTAATTCGATATTTGGTAATTATTTGAGGCTTTAATGGATATTATGATTATCCTTACTTGCATTACTGCTCGTTATTTTGAGAGGGTGTTTAGTCATTTATACTAGTACTATTCGATAGTACTAACATCCCTTTGCCCGGGGGCACTACGTCTTTAATGGATGCATGTGGTTCCAAAGCAGGCGACATTGATCAGTGATAGCAGTACACTCGCTTCCTAGCTGACTTGGTGAGCCCCACTTTATCGGGGGTCATGTATATTTTGTTCCTCACTTGTTGTGTTTGAGGTAGCTGGGGCCTTGTTGCCGGTATTATCCTTGTACTCTTTATATTTATTAGAGGCTCCGTAAACATAGTGTAGGTTGTGTATTGGTGTTGGGAAAGTCAAATTTTCATGATGTATTTGAATCACTTGTTCCACGTCCACTATGAAAGTGTGTGTATTTTGAGACTTTAAAATAAAGCAACTAATGGTAATGAATTTTGGTGTTTTATACATGATCTCCTAATTGTCGAATGAAGGAAAATATATCTTCTCATTATTCATGGGTAAGTTTGGGCAGAAGGAAATCTAGCGGCTTGCTCGGCTGGGTCATCTCGGTTAAGCGTCGGTTGCGCTCCACGAGGTCGGGGCCTGACACATTTCACAAATTCAAACTCGATAGTAGGAAATGAAGATTAAAAGATCATACAAGCACAATCGAGTAAAATTAGAAATGAACAGAGGGGAATGATCAATGAGAGTTTTACCTGAGTGGAAGATAGACATCGCAGGTAAGAAGACCATCAGACAAATATCAGAAATTCAGAGGTCATTGCATTTGAACTCTAGTTTCGAATAAACATCATGGGATGCTTATGCATGCCCTTGGTTTCATTGCAGCATCAAAGGATTTGAAGACTTGAAGTTTCATATTTGCATTTAATTCAAAAGACTCGAGGTTTCAAATTCATATGACGAAATGGGGAGGTATTGACGAGGTTCACAGAGTCAGAAGGTAGAAAGAATGATTTGAGGTCAGGATTTGCAACCTTGCATAATTTGGTTCAAGGTCACTAGGATTGATGGGTTTGGCGTTTGAGAGAATTGAGTGAGTGTATGCGGCGAAATCAGAGGGTCCAATTTCTTGCTATTAAGTCATTTCAGAGGAACACCTCGAGGACGCGAAGCTGTGACCGAGTTCCCTCCCTCGAAGCTCGTCGAGGCCCGGCCTAAAGAGAATATTGATCGAGGCTAGAGTAAAATAGGGGATTCCCAAGACACACGGCTAAGTCTGATAAAGCCGACCTACCCAGAGCCTGTATCAAGGTGTCCCGTCTAGCCGTCCCATCTCTAAGACTTTACAGTTAATGTATTTTGTACTATAACGGGACCCCCCTCCTATATAAAGAGGATCCTTACCACTTTGTAAGGGGCGACGGTTTCTCCAACTATTCTACATAAGATTAATAATATCTCTCTCTCTCTTTCTCTTTTCTCTCTAACATATTTTCTTAACAGTGTTGCTTATCATTTTCATATTTGTTCTTCATTCATTGCTTGTTATTGGCCATATAGAGCGTCCCTTGATTCTATACTAACTATTAGCCCTTCCCCGATTATCCCCGATAGCTCGAGCCCGAGCCCAGGAATCGACCCCAAGGCCCCTCGTTGGTCAGTCCGAGTCCCGAATAGCTAGCTCCTCGATTTGATTATAACTCAGCTTTAGTTTGTAATTTTGCCATTAAGCTTCACATATCTAGCATCAACTTCTTAAACAACTAGCATAAAAATAGATCACGTATTTTTAGAGTCCCATCAACAAATTTAATTGTTATTACCATTTTCACGGTAAATAGCTTGGCTCCCACCGTGGGGCTAAAAATAATAGTGATTATTTTTTTGCTGGTTTCATTACACAACACAAGTTATCATGTACACTTTTCTTGTCCAAGATCTTTGATTTCAGGTCAAAATGTTTGGCTTAGTGAACAACGTTGAGAACGACAACCTTGAAAACCATGAAGAAAACGGTGCGTCCATTCAAGTTATTGGCGCGCCACCACGGAACCCCGATAACACACCTGGGCCGATTCCAGCGGACGCGGATTTGCACGACGCGCAGCAGGTGAACGAAACCTCACACACCAACGGGAGAATACAACGTGGCGACCAATAGGAAGCGCAAAAAACCCTAGCTTGGGAAGAACAGGAAGTTATTCTTCATGTTATTTTTGAAATGTTGCAGGCACAACAGGTGGCTATCGCTCAGTTGCAAAACCACCCGAAGACTCCCAGCACAGTAGCACTGGAAACTACTCCCCCGACCGAACAGGTACCGGAGAGATCGAGCAACAACGGATCAATAGCCGATCCTGCCATCATAAAAATGTTGGAGGACCTCACCAAAAGGATCGAGTCGGGCGAGAAAATGATAGCAGCCAATGACAAGAAGGTCGAAACCTATAACTTCAGAGTCGACTAAATCCCGGGTGCACCCCCGGTCCTGAAGGGCATGGATTCAAAGAAGTTCACCCAAAGATCGTTCCCCGAAAAAGAAGCCCCGAATCCTATTCCTAAGAAATTCAGGATGCCGGAGCACCCAAAGTACAATGGGACATCAGACCCCGTTGAACACGTTACCGCCTACACTTGTACGGTAAAGGGCAACGACGTAAAGAACGAGGAGATAGAGTCTGTATTGCTGAAGAAGTTCGGAGAAAGTCTCTCGAAGGGGGCCATGATGTGGAATCATAACCTAGCTCCCAACTCCATAGATTCATTTTCCATGCTAGAAGATTCCTTCATAAAGGCACACGCCGGTGCCATCAAAGTAGCAACAAGGAAGTCCGACGTATTCAAGATTAAGCAAAGGGAGAATGAAATGCTGCGTGAATTCGTATCTCATTTCCAAACAAAACGAATGGAACTATCCCCGGTCTCTGACGACTGGGCGGTGCAGGCCTTTACTCAAGTCATGAATGAACGATGCTCGGTGGCTTCAGAATAGTTGAAATAGAACTTGATAGAGTATCCATCTACGACTTGGTCGGACGTCCACATCCGGTACCAGTCAAAAATCAGGGTCGAGGATGACTAGTTGAGAGCCCCCTCGGGCTCAGTATACCTAACCAATCTCCTGGAAAAGGAACTAAAACCAAACAAAGAAAGATACCAACCGTACACTGAAGATAGGAGGAATGCCCTAAGGCACAACCTACCTCGCAGCGGCCGGAGAATGAATCGAGGACAATATCCTTGAGGGCTCATCAACAGAGCCAGGTTCGACAAAGATGTAAGGCCAATGGGGGCACCTCACCTATCAGAATAAAACTTCAATGTCGCTGTATCGGACATCGTGTTCACGATCAGCAAAACCAAGGACACCAAATGGCCCAGGCCTATTCAGTTGGATCCTTCCCAGAGGAATCACAACTTGGTATGTGAACTTCATAATACACATGGCCATAGGACCAAAGATTGCCACCGGCTCTGAAAGGAAATAGCCAAGCTACTCAATAAAAGTCACCACCGAGAATTTTTGAGCAATCGGGCTCAAGTTCAGTTCCGAGAAAGAAAGGCGGCCAAGAAGAATGAATCAAATGGGCCACGACATGTTACCATGATATTGGAGGGGCGTTGACACTCTCCAGGAAATTGTGAAGAGGAGGACAAAAATATCCATCACCAGAGAAAAATGTACCCGGGGATACGTACCCGAAGATGCCCTTGCGTTCAGCGAGGAAGACTCCAAAACCTCACCCCAACCTCATAATAATGCATCGGTAACCTTCTTTCTCATTCGTTAATTTCAAATGAAACATGTGCTCGTGAATCTAGGTGGCTCGACCAACATTATCAGGCCGAGAGTGATAGAGCGGCTCAGACTGCTAGACCAAATCATGCCCATTTCTCGAGTCCTTAACGGATCCAACACGGTGATCGAAGCAATGAAATGAGAGACCACTCACCCAATCAGCATGGTCGGCGCGACCCAAAACGCCAAATTTCCATGTCATCAAAAGGAGATGTGAAATACTACACCTTATCTGGGCGACCAAGGATACACTGCACGAGAACGACACCACCCACCCTCAACCAAACAATGAAATTTTCGACGGAGAATGGGGTTAAATCCATCTACAAGGAACAACATGCGGCAAGAGAAATGTCCGCAATACATGACATGGCACCAGCACTCGCACCTCCTCCCTCAAAAGAGCCAAAGGATGACCAGACTACATCTTCGGCTAAGCCCGAATAAACACAACAAAGGACCGTACCGAGTCCTCGCTCCAAACAAAAGGGACACATCCGACTTTGGAACATCGTTGGCGCATCCCATGATAAGGAAAGACCACCTCCCTCTTTCATTATTTTACATTAACCCACATGTAGGTGACCGGTCGGGGGGGTCGGAAGTGCTAACTCAACCCGAAGATCTCAAGGCCTTAGCGGCATCCATTGCGTTCTTTTCCTTCGACCGGGCTTTTGTCCCAACAAGGGTTTCACCGTCAAGGTTTTTAACGAGGCAACGTACACGAGCCACCTAAGAAGGATCCAACAATCTTGCAAGGCTTCTTTTGCAATAAACCCCGAACACTAGAGGGCACTCCATTGAGAGGTCATCCACTCGGAGGAACCAGGGAATGACTAACTAAGTTCCAATAAGAAACAATGTACCGAGCCAAACGGTCAAATGAACCGTGTCCGCATAAGCCGAGCTCACAGCAACAAAACAGCATGTACTTATGACGAACAATCAAAGAATATCTTTCACCAAAGAATCTCGTACTCCAAAGAAAATCTATTATCCTCACAGCAAGGATCCCTCCACCGAGAACGCCCTGAGATACTCGAAGACTAGCGTCAATAATTCAGCACCCGCATGGCCTCAAGGTCAGAACTCCGTACTCATAAGCCCTCAACTAGGCAGTACGGAAATCACGAAACGTCTCCAAAAGAGAAGATGCCCTGAACACTCGGAGACTGGCATCACAAACTTAGAAAGCATATGACCCCAAGGTCGAAATCTCCAAAATCATAGGCCCTCAATGAGGCAACTCCGAGCTCACGAGTAACGGCCTCCGAGCCTAAGCAAACTCGATAAATTAGAGACTATCACCAATCACCATTCGGTAAGAAACCCGGGGCCATTAGACCCCAAGTGGGTAGACTCGATCTCAGACAAAAACTTGCACCAAGTATCAAAAACTACACCTGTAAGACCTAAATGGCATGAAAAAACTGCAAGACCTCAACATACATGAAAATACTGTAAGACCTCGAGCAAGGCATGAATCACGCTCGTACTGAGTATCGACATCATGAACTATAAGACTTAAAGCAAGGCATGCATCATACTTGTACTAAGTATCAACAAAACTATAAGACCTCAAAAGGCATGAAATTTTTGTAAGACCTTACTACATGCATAAACTCAATCCCGATGTTTAGGCTATATGTCACATTTGTAAGACTCTCGAAAGGGCATACCCTCGATGTAGACACCTAAAATACCACACTCAGAATAAAAAATGGCTCTGGCCAAACACAAATGACTACGGCCAATACGGCTGCACCAGCCAAATTAACGTGTCCCGGGGCCATAAGACCCTAGCGGGCAGACTCGGTCTCGAATAAAAACTCGCGTCGAGTATCAACAACTACACCTGTAAGACCTCAACGACATGGAAAAACTATAAGACCTCAATAGGCATGGAAAAGATGTAAGACCTCAACAGGCGTGAAAATACTGTAAGACCTCAAGCAAGGCATGAATCACACTTGTACCAAGTATCAACAAAACTGTAAGACCTCAAAAGACATGAAATTTTTGTAAGACCTTATTACATGCATAAACTAAATCCTAAAGTTTAGGCTATATGTCGCATTTGTAAGACTCCCGAAAGGGCATACCCTCGATGTAGACATCTAAATACCACACTCGGGATCAAATGGCTTGGGCCAAACACAAATGACTATGGTCAATACGGCTGCACCAGCCAAATTAATACGACTCGGGGACGCCCGACCGTCGCTACAAAATCATAGGTCATTACTTTGAATCTACTTAAAAAACCCGGTTAAACATGATACCCTAGACAGGAAAAAGAGCTTCGACCATGTCAGCTCCAAATCACAAGTCTTCGAGCTACTCAGCCTATGAGCTAAACCTTTCGAGGTGCTCAAACATTGCCGCAAACGAATTGCAATCGAGGTTCTTCCTGAACCAACGATGGGTCATGCAAAATCATTTCAAAAAGTCCTTAATGAGAGGAAAATAAAGCCTACATATGCTTAAGGGCAAAGCATAAGAGCCATTGTCGCCAGCCTAATGAGCCTTAAGGCTACACACACTAAAAGGTCACATCGACCAAAAGGGTAAGAGCCACTATCGCCAACTTAAAAATTTGAAAGCTTGAGGGTCAAAGTGAGCTCGAGTCGTAACCAGATTTGGAGATCAGATCCAAAATAGTTAATTATACATGCCTAAGGGTATAACGCAAGAGCCATCATCGTCAACTTCATAAGCCTCAAGGCCACATGCATAAAAGGTCGCTCCGACCCAAGGCGTAAGAGCCATCGTCGCCAGCCCACGAAAATATAGAACTTGAGGGTCAATTGTGCTCGAGTCAAAACCTGACTCAGAGACTGAACCCAAAATAGTTAAAATACAAATGCCCAAGGGCAAGGCATACGAGTCATTGTCACCCGCCCATGCAGACACAAAGGCTTGATGGTCGAATGGGCTCGAGTCAAAGCCCGACTCGGAAACTAAACCCAAAAAAGTTGAGAAAAAACATAAGAGCTCGAACACCAACCTACACTAAAGGCCGCATCGACCGAACGCGTAAGAACCCGCGGGCCTGCCTGATGAGCCCCGAAGCCATATTACGAATCTAAGGATTCACACTAACTCCGAAACCAGTCCACCTAGCTTGAAGTGAAGCAAAAAGGAGTACATAAGAAATAAAGCTTCAAGTTCTCCTTTATTTACATACATGAAAAAGCGCATCCTCCATCTACAAACGTGCTCTGGAAATATCACATACAAGATGGAAAAATCTACGTCCCGCTCTTGAGGGTGATGGCCTACCAGCCTCATCTTCGCTCTCCTCAACGCCGGATAGGAATGACCGAGCATCACGCTCGTCCGCCATTACTCGCGCCTGCTCTTCTGGGGAACAAAACCCATGGCGTCTATCTCCTCAAGAACCCTTCTTCGGTATCTATGACGAGCATATTCTTTGATCTTCTCTTCACGATTGAGGACCCTCTTCAACTCGTCTTAGGTGTCAGTAGCATTCTTCAAATGAATTGCCATCTCCTGATTAGCCTTAGTCCGGCTCAATGCTGCTTCAGCCCGAGCATCAACAATCTCAGCCCTGACCTTCGAAAGTTCGAACTCGAGCTTCGTGATCATATCCGCTTGAACTGAAGTATTGTAATGAGCTAAGCGGAGTTGGGCCTTGAAGGCATGAACTTTAGCCAAGGCACCCTTCTCCTCTGAAGCTTGAGCCTGCACCTGAGCTCTTAGCTCACCACAGTCATTCTTAACTCGACCGGCTTCACCCCTAAGGCGCTCCAGTGCCTCTATCTTTTTCTGCAGCTGGGATAAACGAATGGTTAACCTGGGAAGCTAAAAGGAGAAGCTCATACCCATTTGGGGTGAGAAATTACTTGCTCCTTCAAATAGTTCTCGTAATTCAAGCTCTGATACGCCTTATATCGCTAGTATGTCACCTCAACTTCCTTTTCCTCATAAAGGAGCCCAAGGGACCTACCCTCATCCATAGCTTTCCGGATCCTAGCCCCATAACGGAGCAACTTAGACCTAAGCCTATCAAAGGCCTGTAGAAGCAAAACTCGATAAGGAAGGGAAGATGCGAGATTCAGAAGGCCTGTACCAAAACTCACCGCAAAGTGAAGTCGGTGGACTTCCTCGAAGGCCGAACATATCTCTGTTGATCCAGCCCCCCTCAGCCCTAGAAGAACCAACCTCGGTCGGAGCATGATCACTTGGAGGAACCACCCCTCCAAAACTGAAAACTTCGGGTGCAGCAGGCCCGGACGATGTTTCCTCCTCAAAGACTCGACCCCGTTTTGCCTTGTTGAGAGCTCCATCGCACTGCATATGCATATCCTATTTATCATTATCGTCCTTTAGCTCAGAAGCTGGCAACTTCTCCCCCTCTCAGGAGGAGCAGAACCTCGCCCTTGGAGACCCTTTGATACCTACGACAGCGATATTAGTACATGAAAAGGGGAAAAAGTCTTCCCAAATGTACGAAGGACAAGGTGAAAGCGGCGTATACACGTACCATGGTATTTTGCTTCCCATCTTCCCTGGGACCTATCGCTCCCCCTTTTTCTCGCGAAATTGGGTTTATGACATTTTGGTTGGGATGACTTTTTCCTTTTGGAAAGGGGGTTTGCATTTTTGAAGAGTCACCACCTAACGATTTAAGGTGTGTTAGGACACCTATAAGGTTCATTTATAACTACGTTTGGTAACCAGAGACAGGGTAAGTGCTTGAAATTATCCCAAGGGGAAGGTGTTAGGCACCCCTCAGGATCTACTAGTGTGGTTCCCAGCCAAACAAATTTTATGAATTTGTACAGTTAGCAAATAAATAAGTATGACTCAAATAGTAGGGTATTTAAGTTTCAATGCACAGATGTTTGAAAAGCAAGATTTTAAAAAGAATTACAATCAAAGCTTATTTGTGAATGTAAAAGGGGGGTGTCCTAGGTTTGTTTATAATATGGATCACATCAATGCAATACCCGGTATGACACTCCTCAAAGAGGAGCTACACGTGGTATTAACGTACCGGTCATCATGTCCATATCTACCCTTTCCCGTCTCATGAAGGTAATTAAAGTGAGGGTTGGTCTCGACCCCTATTGCATGCTGTTACCCGTCCCTTCCTATAAGTCCTAGAGGAATTTAGGACTCCTATCCTATAAAAGGGGGTTCTAGGCAGACCCTCAAGTTTAAAGGTAAAATAATAAGGCGACATATAATAAACAAGTAGGACTTCAATTAAGGGGAGCAGGGAAGACAAATGAAAGGCTCAGATATACCTCCACACACAGTACACATAAACAACATGACTCATACACAATTAAGGTCTGAATTCAGATCCTAAGCATGGTATCTAAGTGATAACATCAGAGTCATATTTATAACATAACTCACATAGGAAGTCCTAATCAGGCTTGCCTAGTAATTTTAACATGCTAGAAGTTAAACAAAGACAGTTCTGGTTTTTTTTATTTAAGTTTATTAACTAAGGTTTTCCTAGGCGTAAAATAATATGCAGAAGTTATCAGAATTATTGAAATAGTTTTGAAGTTATTTTACCTAAAGCATGCTATTATAAATATTGCAAAAACATGCAGGATTATGATCAATTTCACTTAAACAGGATAATCAAACGTGAGACTGCTTTATGGCCTTTTTCATGCATCAGTAGTTTAACTAGGTGTAACTGAGCGAGTGTGAACGAGATCCTACAATAGGGTATCTAATATGCACATATGAAAATACAGAGTGATTGCAGAATTCCTAAAGCATGATTTCTAAATGCCCAAAGGGTTACAACATAATTTCAAGATGTGCAGGAGCAACAGTTTATGTTAATGTTGTTATTTAGCCTAAAGTAGGATTTCTAAATGGTAAAGTGATGTCAAATGAGATGCTGAAACAGTAAGCCTAAGAACATGGTATCTAATACATGACATGCTTTGAATGGGTTGATCTTACACATAGATTCTAATGCACATATAAGAAATGTAAACCTAAGACATGGGTTTTACCCATTGATGTTGATAGCATATATAACTACCCTCCCCTTTTCACTAGCCAGCCCCAATACTTGTTTACAATAGATTATTACAGACCAATGTTGAAATGAATGACATGAGTAGAAAAGAAAAATAAGAGTTACACTATAGAGAGCTTGAAAACAGGCCTAGATTTTCAGGACTTCTTCTTTGAGTTATATAATAAACCTAACTCCAATACCTCAAATGCCAAGATTGTTTCATAGACTTTCTCATATCTGGGTGTGTCAAAGTTCCCTAAGGACCTCAAGGGATCCCGAGCAGTGCTCACCCCTAGATTTCATAGCCAAGATAAAGTAAGTGCAGTATGGAAATGCCAACTTTTGTGTGTCAAAGTTCAGAAGGAGCTCAAGGGTCCCAAGGCAATGCTCACACAAAAGGGGCAGAACTTTGTGGTCTAAGAGTAGAGTAAGAGTGCTCAACATAGTTTTGAAGAGTTTAAGTAAGAAAACAATTTTGAAAAAAGGGTAAGCAAGAAACAATTTTGAAAAAGAGAGACTTAACTGGAATAGTTTTATGCTAAAGTTTAACTGATGAAAACCATTTGAAGGAGCATGCATACCAATCTCAGAACGAAAACAAAGTGAACATCACACCAAGGACCAAATATAGTCCAGTAAACACAAGCAAGGGAATGGGATTGGAGGGACAAGTATGAAGCATGTGAGGGCAAACATGTAGCAGGTAGGGACATATACGAGCACATAATCAGAAACTCCTACAGGTTCAGAGGATCAGGGGGGACAATAGGGTATTATATTAGATTAACATATCAACACCAAACAACTAAGACCATGATCGTACCAATCATGGGGATTCACATAAGAAACATGCACTAAGTATATAGAAACATGTTGATTATTGACAAGTAAAGCATAACTTAACATGTAGAGGGAACTCAGGATCCTAATTACATGTTGAACCACAAAAATAGTGAATAAAAGCATATCAGAAGTACAAGGAATTGTAACAACAATAGAAACATGTTGGTTTGAGGACTGAAATTTGAATTAGAACATACCAATGAAGTGAAGAAAGAAAAAACACAAAGCAGAAATAGGAGAGGCGCAGTAGTTAGCCTTGGCTTGCAGCCGACTAGCTTAGAATAGTAGCAAGTAGCACAGAAGAGAGAATCGAGAGTTTTTAGTTGTGTGTGTGTGAGAGAGAGTTTTTTGAACTATTGTGTTTGTGTGTAATGAAAGGAGAAGAGGGTATATAATGGTTTCAAAGCTAGGTCAATAAGGCAAGAAGCAATTATAGAACTACAAAATCAATTAAGAATCGAAAATCAGCCAAGTCTCCCTTAATTAAGGGAGTAATTTACCAACAGTAGAAAACAGGTGACAAATAAGGAAGGAGATCATATGAGACTGGAATATAACACATAAGGAAATAAGCATAGTACAGAGCATGTAATAGAGGCTAGGTTCGACAAATTCTAATTAAGGAAAATGTCTAATAATCAATTTGACAGCATACTCAACCACAAAATAAGGTAAGAAAATATTCAGAGGTTGAAAATCAGTAGGGAACAGAGTATACCAATCACATGGAATAAGGGATTCCATTAAAGGTAACACTGACCAAGGGAAAGTATCACAACTGAACGAAGCAAATATAACACAAACAAGAATAGGGTAAAAGAATCATATAAATCCGGGATTCAAAGTAAAGGATGATACTGATGAGAAGAAATAACCACAAATTTTCGTCAATGAACAAATTAAACACAATATAGGCGGAAGAATCAAAATCAGAAACCCAAATGAGCACGAAGAGGTATAAAATCATAGAAGCTCAGAACATATGCATGAGAAACAGGTATACATACAAATCAGATAAGCAAAGACAGTTCCAGAACCCCGGATAAAACCAAAATAGTTAGGGTTTTCAACATGATGAATCAGGTAAAAGAAAAACTTAGGTAAACCATTTATACATAGTAAACGTTATATGATAATACTGAAAATCAGAGGAGGAGTCATTTTAAAAAATGGGGTTAAGAAACCTTAGTCTTGAAGACAAAGAGTTACTTTAGAAAAATCAGAAAAAACCTTCGAGGAAAACAACAAAGCTCATAATATACACAGATCTATGATAAATCTAAAAGAAATCGGAAAATCTTAAGAGCTAGGGTTTCAGAGAACCTAGAGAAGATGAGAAAACCTTAAAATGCTACCGATTTTAGCCAGAAAAGTCATAGATCTTACTCGAACAGCCATGGATGGCCGTAAAATGGCATGAGAAACCATGGGTAGGAGTTGAACCGCTCCAGGTTCACCTGAGAACCTCAGAGTAGTGTCAAACCAGCGTGGGGTGAAGCAGAGGCCAGGTGATGATGAGAGGTCATGGTTTCCGGCGAGGGAGGTGGCCGGAGAAGTTAGACAGGGTCCATCGGAGAGGAGGAGAGAAGAGAAGATTATACAGAGAACCAAAGATAGAGAGAAGGAGATAGAGAGACCAGTAAAGAGAGAATGATGGAGGGGGGATGAATGAGAGAAGGGGGCAGTCTATTAGGTTTAATTATGGTGTGAGGAGATCTGGACCGTTGATAAAAAATGATCAACGGCCAGGATTCAACAAGATTGGGTCAGGTTAGGTAGGGGTTTGGGCCTGGGTTATATTGGGTTGTTTTACTTGGGTTTGGGGCTGGTTCAATTAGGCTAGAATTGAAAATGGAATTGACTATTTGTTAAATACCCAATTAAAATTAGATAAATAATTAATAAAAATAGCTAATAATTAGATAAAATGAAATTAAAGCTAAATAGGTGAAATTAAGGTAATTAACTAATATTTAAAATGTAAAATGACTGATTATTGAATTAAAATAGCATAAAGTGTACAATTAGGCTATAATTGCAAAATTATTGTAATTATAGCCAAACAATGCCCAGTTGTCTAATTTGTGAAATACTTAAATCCTAATAGGATTAAAAATGATATATTGAGCTAAGAAATACTTTGAAATTACTTGTAATGTAATTTATGAATAACTATTGGATATAAAGTACTAAATAAATTAAAAAAATAAATTAATAATATGGAAAATTATGAAAAAATACCAATTATTATAAAAAGTGATTTTGAAGGTATATATGCAAATAAAAAAATAGTTTGAGGAAAAATTGAATATCAACACCACCTACACTCGTAACTAGTCGAATGGGTCGCCAGCTTCGGGACCCAGCCAGGTAGATCAAGAACTTCGCCCGACGCCCATGAAATTGCTGCAGAAAAGAAGGAAACATGATTACTAAACTAGCTTCCACCATGAGTAAATCTAAGAAATCACGAGATGCTCCACTCACACGTGTAAATCCATTCCTTGGGGAATGGCATAAGTTCCACGGGGATAACGTCAGTCATCGGGACCCGGATGAATCGACTAACCCAATCTCGATCTCCATCTTCCTCATCATCAACAACAAAGGGCGTAGATGAACGACACTGCAAGGTTAGCAACCTTGATGATGAAAGGGACGGTACAACCTAATGAGGTGACTGAGCGTGAATTCAAGCCTTGCCTTCTCCGAAAAGAACTTCATCATCAACACTATTCGCCAAAATGATGAATGTATCTGTGCCAAAGTAACCCGATACCTTAAACAGAAATCGAGCACGACCCTATCAAGGGGGCCTAGTGTGAAACGGTACAAGTACACGTTCAGGAATCCATCGGCAAGGTCCGCGATACCCTCATTCGGGGGAAGCGCCTGCAACGCTACCCCCTCGCCCAATCCGCAGTCTCTCCTCACTAGCTCGAGGTGGTCCTCTCTTATCGAAGACATAGTCTTCAGAGTAAACTCCCGTGGATGCTGAGCTCTGGGAGTGGAACTCTCCACTCTCTGACGGGCAGACCCTGAAGTAGCAGTCATGGCTATGGTGGAACTAGCAAACTGAAGTGGGAACCTACACGAACACTTTGGCGCTAAGGTAACGAAGGAATCGACGCCAAAGATAGCTATCAAAAATAATGGGATATCCCAAGAAGAATGAGCAACCCCATATATATGTGGGGAAAAAACAATGGTCCACCTACCCAAGTTAGGCCCCAGGAAGCCAACGACTTCGATACGGGTCCCGAGGTGGTACCCGACCTCAAGGTTTCCTCTCAAGGAGAAAAATAAGCACTTCGAACTCCGTCTATGAGGGCTCGACCTCAGGAAATTGCCAAAATATGAGTAAACCCTCCTCAGGGACCTACCTACAATGCCTTAAAAGGTTATCTACGTTAAGTTAAAATTAAACCTCCAAGTGCCCGAAGCTGACCTTCACTTAGAGGCCGCTCTCAAAATTTCAAGGTTTGGTGCTCTATCTCCTCGAGACCCGAGGGTCTTGATGACCCAAATCTATCGGACCGCTTCATGCTTGATCCGGGGAACAACGATGAGCTCGGAAAGGAGTCATTTCTATCAATCAAAGACTGGAAAGAATGCTCGCACCCAAGTTATACAATGATGATCGTCAATAGAGGCATACATTCGAAATCCTTGCAAATGCACAAGAATATGACAAATATCAAAAGTAGAAGTAAATAAGATGTCTCTCTATTCATAAACGTTGGCTTACAATGGCCCTCGAGGGGTCCTTACATCTAATTACAAAAGCCCGCAAAGGGTCCTTACATAGAAATAAAGAAACAAAGGGGGTGTACACACATAGTGAAAACCTAAGACCCTAGTCCATCCTCGAAGGTTCATCTCCGGTAGCAGCATCTTCGAGCGCCGCCTCCTCGAGCTCACATCCTCGAAGGAAACTCCTTCGATCGCCACCTCCTCTAGGTTCCCAGCTCGATCCTACGGAATAACCTTGCCGAGGGAGAAGACGAAGAAGAGGAAAAGGGGCGGGGGATGCAGAAGAGGAAAAAAATAGAGACATAACCCACCGAAGCCAAAGGTTGAAGATTCGGCGGGTCCCAGCCTCAACGGCCGGTTGTGCCATTTTATCACTCGGGAAAGAAAAAATCCAAGGGATGAAGTGCCACACCATGCCAGGGTAGGAGAGTGAGAAGCAATGTATAGTCTAAATAACTTTCTAAAAAAAGGGAAAGTCGATTTCCCGTATATTGTCATCTCGAGCCAATAAGGATAGTAGTAGCAATCGTAACAATAATGATAGAGATGACAAGATGGTATAATCTCACTCGACAAAGGGAAGCTCAGGCAAAAGGACATCACCCAGCCGGTGGGAATGTAGCCAAACAGCCTTAAGGCCGTGACCTTCAAACATGGTGATTAACAATGTAGAAAGATGGCGAGAAGGAGGGTATACGTGAATGGAGAAAGGTACTTATATAGAAAAATGATACCAGAATGTCCCCATTTATAGGGGATAACGACACGGCCATCAATGCCTTTGGAAGACTGACCAGCAGGTATGATTAATGTGTTCTTGAAGAGTCGAATCAATGGTGGTACTATGACTTTGATGAACGGGAATCGACAACGCATTGAATGTCATCAAAAATACAAGTCCATGGGATGTCCCGCTTATCGTGAAAATTCACGCCATAGATTGCATCATCGACATGACATCGTCACGGGAAGCCCGGGGAGTCGGGTATCAAAATCGTTTCCCAGGAAATGCGGAGACTATCTGTATGCGGCGAAATCAGAGGGTCCAATTTCTTGCTATTAAGTCATTTCATAGGAACACCTTGAGGCTTCGAGGACGCAAAGCTGTGACCGAGTTCCCTCCCTCAAAGCTCGTCGAGGCCCGGCCTAAAGAGAATATTGATCGAGGCTAGAGTAAAATAGGGGATAACCAAGGCACACGGCTAAGTCTAACAAAGCCGGCCTACCTGGAGCCTGTATCAAGGTGTCCCGTCTAGCCGTCCCATCTCCACGCCTTTACAATTAATGTATTTTGTACTATAATGAGATCCCCCTCCTATATAAAGAGGATCCTTACCACTTTGTAAGGGGCAGCTGTTGCTCCAACTATTCTACATAAGATCAATAAAATCTCTCTCTCTCTCTCTCTCTCTTTTCTCTCTAACATATTTTCTCGACGATGTTGCTTATCACTTTTATATTTGTTTTTCATTCATTGCTTGTTATTGGCTATATAGAACCTCCCTTGATTATATCCTAACTGTTATCCCTTCCCCGATTATCTCCAATAGCTCGAGCCCGAGCCCAGGCATCGACCCCAAGGCCCCTCGTCGGTCAGTCGGAGTCCCGAATAGCTAGCTCCTCGGTTTGATTATAACTCAGCTTTAGTTTGTAATTTTGCCGTTAAGCTTCACATATCTAGCATCAACTGCTTAAACAACTAGCATAAAAATAGATTACGTATTTTTAGAGTCCAGTCAACAAATTTAATTGTTATTATTATTTTCACGGTAAACAGTGAGGAAAGGGAAAAGGGGCAGATGGGATAGCAGGGAATTGATTTTAGGGTTTAGGTAATTTTATGCTGTCTCTAGGTTAAAGTCAAGGAAGAGATATGGGATGTTGATTCTTTAGATCAGCGTCCCTGATAATTTAGGCTTTAACAATTAAAATTGAGGAGATATATGGACCGTTAGATCTCCGAACTTCGACGGTTGGGATTGCATCTGAGAGATACGTTTAAAATTAAAGAAAATAAGAGGGGAATAAGTAGAAGGACTACCTAGATTGACTGTGTTTCTTGTTTGAGTGATAGAGACGGGTGACGTGGTACACTGCTATTGGCTCACTAGGAGTGGAATGGATTTTCATTGGGCTTGGAATTTGGGCAAAAATAGTTTAAATAGTAGCCACTTTGTAACTGATTAAGAAATTACAATTATAGCCTTTTAGTCTTTCGCCCTTTTGAAATTAATTTAAATAAACTTAGTTACTTTCAATAAAATGTAGCACACATTCTAATTATCAAATACATTACTAATTATCGTAACAAATTAATTATTTATAAAAATACACTTTCCAAATTATGACATTAATTTCGAATTATTGAAACAATAAACTGATTAAGTAAAAATTAAGGAATAAATTAGTAAATTAATTGTAAAACCTATGTAATGTATATAAAGGTTTATTTTAATAATCTCAAAATCGTAAGTATGATATATTTTGTAATTATATAATACTAAATTATTAATATCCACACTACTATTCACTATTTTCTTTTGTAAAATATATATTATTGATTAAAAACATTTTTAACATATTTATTGCGAATAATTAAGTATAAATAAATTAGTTTTAAAATGGACGATTAAAATTGGTCATCAACAACTGCCCCTCTTTTACCAGAGACGATGAAAGGATTTTTGGGCAGAGAAATCGAACCAAGGTCAATATTGTCCCGACCTTAGGCATACATTGCAGAAATGGCATATGAGATTAAGGAAGATTATGAGTTTTAGGATTATGAGTTAAGGAAGATTCTAGGAGGATTTTGGGGAGTTGGGGCCGAATTCTGGTTTTGAATTGCTTACATACCTAAGGCTTAACGAGGATCAGGCCTCATGTAGTTCTGGTGTAATGATTCGAGGGAGGCGATGCTCGTAGGAATTTCCCCAGTATCGTATTATGACGATACTATGAGACAAAATATTTGGTACCCATGATAGTTCTGAATTGTAGCTTGATTTGAATAATTTGAAGAATTAGAGTTCCACTGATCATATTTGAGCTTGAGCTCAGATCCTTGGCCTGCTTATGAGTTTGTCATCCCTCATAGCGTTGTAGCTTGGTTTGCTGCTCAGAAGAAGTTCTACGCCGGGATGTTTGTTCCTGCAAAACAAAATACACACATACCCATATATTGCAATGCATGATGTGTTAAGATGTGATATAAATTATACAAGAATGATGATGCGTGGCTCCCAGCTAGACATTATTTGGGATTGGGATGGCGGGATACTTGAATTTTACTCGATTGTTAGCCAGGCTGTGTACCGTTCCACAACTGTCGGAGCATTAAATATCCTCATGTTGAAAGTGTCTCCACGCGATAGGAGTAATTGACTTGTAATGTAGAATATATGTCCGCTTGGTGGGAGCAGTTGCATTGAAATGTAAACTATATCCGCGTGATGACAGTAGTTGCATTGAATTGTAAAGTATCTTCGCATGATGGGAGTTTCTTACTTGAAAAATGTAATCATCCATGTAATATGCATAAGATAAACGTCAAAGCATTCGAGATAAAAATAAATAAACGAGGAGCATGACCAAGATATACATTTGGCTGCAAAACTAAATACGGCCGGTGTTTGGTAGGATGTCAGTGACAAGGTTTGTAGCTATCTATTTTTATATTTGATATGGCAGAGTTGCGATGCGAAACTCTCCCGTTGGTGAAGCGAACTGTATGACATATACATGGCATTAATAGGCAAAGCCAACTACTTGATTTGTACAAGGCACTCCAATTGATTGAGCTGACACTTTGCTTTATATGTGGCTTCGGTTGACGAGACCAGTGGCACGCTATATACAACATGCTTCTCTTGGTTGAGCAGACGGTTTGCTATATACTTGGATTCAGTTGGCGGGGCTAGTGCCTCGCTATATACAACATGCTACGCTCGGTTGAGCAAACAGTTTGCTATTTACAATATGCTCCACCTATGTCGGTAGCCTGGTTCCAAAATACCTGCAAAGGACATGATATTTATTTTTTCATTATATAAGGAAAATTTTGAATAAGGAAGGAGGGATGATAGTTATGAGAGAATGGCGGATCCATCATTTGCCTCAGTGTGTTCCAACATTTTCTTGTATCTTATTGGCCCTACATTCAAAAAAATATTTTGAGCAGGGTGGGGATTCTTGGTTTGTGTCGACCGTAGTCCAGGATTTTACGCAGTCTTGATGAGGTCATGCCATGAAGTTCAGTAGGTGGAATGAATTATAACATTTTTAGAAAACATTTTGAATTTTTTTTATCTTATGACAAATGCTATCATTCCAAATTATGATATGTTTAGGAATTTCTTCATACACGAACGTTATTTCTGGAACACTCTGTCCTAGTGATGTCGATCCTCTAAGATGCTTATGATGATGTGGCTTCTTGCCGCTGCGATTGCGTCCTAATCTAAGCTAATGCATTATAGAGGTTCCTAGGGTTATGATAGAACCTTTTCAGGTTTCTTACTTATCCAAAATGGAATCAGGTCCAAACATATTTAAATTACAATAGATGCAAAATGATGAGATTGAAGATGAAGTGGCCGAGTCTGACTCAAACTGCCTACGTATCCAAATGGAATCAGGCCAGAACGTATTTCAATTACAAAAGATAACTGAATCCGATGAGGATTGACTACTTATTCCTTCTAAAGGAAATCAAGTCATGGTGTAGTTCCGAGTACATACAAAATGGAATTTGGATTTTTTATTACAAAAGAAGAGGGTGCGAGAGAGACATGTAAGCGGCGAAATCAGAGGACTTAATTTCTCGCTATTAAGTCATTTCAGAAGAATGCCTCGAGACCCCGAGGACGGGGAGACAAGGCTGAGTCCCCTTCCTCGGGGCCCGTCAAGGCCCGACTCAGAGAAGACAAAAATTGAAGCCAGAATAGAGGGAGAAGCTCCCAAGGCACGTGGCTAAGTCTGACAAAGCCAGCCTAACCAGGGCCTACACCGAAGCATCGTGTCTAGCCGTCCCATCTCCATACTTAAACAATTAATGCATGTTGTACTATAGCCGAGTTCCCCTCCTATATAAAGGGAACTCGCGCTACCTTGTAAAGGGCTGATGTTGCTCCATTTATCTACAAATGCAATAATCTCTCTCTCTCTCTCTCTCTCTCTCTCCTTTCTAATCTGCTCGTCCTCACTGGCTCGAGGCCACTTTAGCATTTATCACGTTCTTACTTTTTATTCATTATATTGCTTGGTATTGCTATAAAGAGCCTTGTTTAATCATATCCTTAACTGTTGTCCAATTTTCGACTGCCCTGATAGCCCGAGCTCGACCTAGGCGTGGACCCCGAGGCCCCTCATCGACCGATCCTACACCCGGGCAGCAAGTTCCTCGGCTCATTCAACCCCTCGTTTTAGCCTGTATCCCCTTGATAAAACAACTCGGGCAATAAGCCTTCAAGTTTGGTTATCGCCCTATTTTTAGCTTGCATTTCATCGTTAAACTTCGTATTCTTAGAATCAACTGCTCTAAACAACTAGCTCGAGAATAGATCACGTATTTTTAGAATCCCATTTACAAATTTAATTATTGTTACCATTTTCACGGTAAACAGTTTGGCGCCCACCATGGGGCTAAAAATAATAGTGATTGTTTTCTTGCTGGTTTCATTGCAAAAACGCGAGTTATCTTTCACACTTTTTCTTGTCCAAAGATCTCTTGATTTCAGGTCAAAATGTCTGGCTCAGTAAACAGAGATGAGAATAACTACCTCAAAAATCATGGCGAAAATGGTGTGGTTGTTCCAGTGGTTGGCGCGACGCCGCAAAACCCTGATAACTCATCTGGGCCAATTCCAGCGCACACATGTTCGCAAGGCGCGCAGCAGGTCGACGAAGCCTCGCACACTGATGGGAGCATACAACATATCGACCGATAGGAAGCCCAACAAACCCCGGCTCGGGAAACACAGTAAGTTAGTCTTTATGATATTTTTAAAATGTTGCAGGCACAACAGTTGGCCATCGCTCAGTTGCAAAGCCATCCGAAGACTCCTTGCGAAGTAGCGTTGGAAACAGCTCCCCGCACCGAATGAACACCCGAGAGATCAAGCAACAATGGATCGGTAACAGACCCTACCATAGCGAGGATGCTTGGGGATCTCTCCAAGAGGATCGAGTCAGGTTCGTGGAAGTTCATGCAGCCGAGGAAGTGGTCCCGGAACCCGTTTCATGAAAGTCCAGAACTCCCCAAGTGAGACAGGACCTCGGATCCCGACGACTACACCACCGCTTACACGTGTGCGAGAATAGGCAGCAACCTTCAAGATGACGAGTTCGAGTCCGTCTCGTTGAAAAAGTTTGGGGAAACACTCTCTAAAGGAACCATGATGTGGCACCATAGCCTAGCACCTGACCTCATGAACTTGCTTACTGTACCAGTAGATTCCTCAGCAGAGGCACATGCCAATGCCATCGAAGCAGCAATGGGAAAGCTCGACACATCCGAGGCCGAACAAAGGGAGAACGAAATGCCACAGAAAGTCGCGCCTCATTCCTTGATTGAACGAACGAGATCATCCCCAATTTCAGATGACTAGGCAACACAAGCCTTCGCCCAAAGCCTAAATGAATCATGCTCGATGACTTCGGGGAATTTCAAATGAAGCTTGATCAGATACCTAGCCGAGATCTGGTCGGATGCCTGTACCAGGCATCAACCACGAATTAGGACAGTGGATGATCATCCGGGAACCTCCTCGAGCTCGGTATACCCAAGAAGGCTCTCGGCAAAGAAACTAACGCCAAATAGATGGAGGTACCATCCATGCACCGCAGATAGGAGGAACGCTCCAAGATGCAATCTACCTCGCAATGAGCGGGAAATAGCTCAAGGGAAACATCCTCGAGGAATCTTCAACAGAGCCAGATTCGGCGAGGCATGGCCGACAGGGGCACCTCGCCCGTTATAGTATGATCTCAGCATTTCTACACCGAATGTCGTGATCACCATAAGCAAAACCAGGGACACCAAACACCTCAAACCTATTCGACTGAATAACCCTCGAGGAAACCATAACCACGGGGTCAAAAATGGCCACCAGTTCAGGAGGAAAACAGCCGTGCTACTCAATAAAAATCGCCGCCGATCACTGTCGAGCGATCAGGCTCAAATTCGTCCCAAATGGAGGAAGGCAACTAGGAAAAACGAAGCAAAGGAGCCGCGACATATTGCCACAATAGTGGAAAAGCGGCAGCACCCTCCAAGGACTAATAAAAATGTTCGTCGTCGGGGAATAACGGGTCCAGGGATATATTCCAGAGGACGCCCTTACATCTAGCAAAAAAGGCACTAAGACTTCGCCTCGGCCTCACACTGATGCATTGGTAACCCTCTCCCTCATTTGATCTATTTCAAATAAACATGTGCTCATTAATTCAGGTGGTTCGATCAACACATCAACATTGTCGGGCCAAGGTTAATAATGAGAGTCGAACTACCGGGCCAAAACACGACCACCTCTCGTTACAACCCATCTAAGCTCAGACTGGAACACCGAGTTTATACTGTCAAAAAAGGCGCATGGCACGGACGTCTTGTTTAGATGGCCACGGGCACACCGCCTGGAGATAGCGTCGACCCCACTTCACTAAAAGAATGAAATCCCACGTAAGGAGAAGAATTAAAATCGTCAACAGGGAGCGATATGCGACGAGGGGAAATTCCTCACCATGTGATGCATCGCCGACATCAATACCTCCACCCTCGAAAGGATCAAAGGGTAAGCAAACCACATCTTCGCCCAAGCCTGATTAAACACAGAAGAGGGCTGTATTAGGGCTCACACCGCAAAACGGCAGAAACATACCAAATCTCAAAGCGTCGCCTACACATCCTGCAGTAAGGAAGAATTGCTCCATTCCTTTGCTATTTTTTCACTAAACTGTATGCAGACAATCGGTCGGGACATTCAGAAGTTCTAACTCCACCCAGAGATCCCAAGGCCTTAGCAGGACTCGTCGCACTTTTTTCCCTCGGTCGGGCATCCGCCCCGAAGAAGGTCTCGCCAGCAAGATTATTAGCGGAACAACGTACCCCTAGAGGAGGATTCGACAGGATCACAGGCCTCCTTATGCAATCAAATGACAAGCGATGATCTCCTTTTAAGGGCGCCATCCCCTTGGAAGGACCAGGGAATGGTAGACTGAGTTTCAATAGAGAATCATGTACCTGATCAAATGGTCCGAGGAGCCGCGCCTGCGCGGGTTGAGCTTACATCAATGAAACAATATGTGTTTATGCCAAGCAATAAAAGAATATCTTTTCAGCATCTCATATGCAAAACAAGGAAATCTCAGTATACCCCCAGCAGGGACTCCTCCAACGAATGCATCCCGAAATACTCGAAGACTTAGCGTCACTACTTTGGCACCCGCACGACCCCAGGGTTGGAACTCCGGGCTCAGAAAGCCCCAGCAAGGCAACTTTGAGCTCACGAAAAGTGGCCTTCAACCCTAAACAAACTCGATGACTCGGAGACTGTCATTAATCGCCATGCACTGGAAAACCCGAAACTGTAAGACCCCGAGCGGGCAGACTCGGTGTAACCAGATCTATTCTACATTACAACAAAAACTGTAATACCTCAATAGTCATGACAAACTGTAAGACCTCAACCGGCATAAAATTCAAAATCCTGAAGTTTAGGTTGTATGTCGCATTTGTAAGAATCCCGAAAGGGCATACCCTCGATGTAGATGCCTAAACTATCACTCGGGATCAAAAATGGCTCCGGCCAAACACATATGACTACGGTCAAAACGGTTGATATAGCCAAATTAAACGTGACTTGGGGACGCCCGACCGTTGCTAAACAAAATTGCAGGCCATTACTTCGAATATACTTCGGAGAGAACCGGTTAAAACAGGCCTCCCTCAACAGGTAAAAATGAGCTTCAACCATGTTAGCTCCAAATCACAAGTCTTCAACCTACTTAGCGTACAAGCTATGAACTTTCCAAGGTGCTCAAATATCGTCGATAACGATTGGAAATCGAGGTTCTTCCGGAACCGACGACGGGTCAGGAAAAATTATTTCAAGAGAGCTTAACGAGCGGAAAACAAAGCCTATAAAAAGCCCACGGGAAAAAGTGTATGAACCATTATCGCCAGCCAAAACGAGCCTCCGGGCCACACACTAAAAGGTCTGAACGACAAAAATTGCGTAAGAGCCACTGTCGCCAACTTGAAAATTGTCAACTTGAGGATTAAAATGAGCTCGAGTTGTAACCTGATTCGGAGATCGGATCCAAAATAGTTAACTATACAAGCCTCCAGGCCATATATTAAAAGGTCTCAACAACCAAAACAACGTAAGAGCCACTGTCGCCGGTCTGAAAAATGAAAGAACTTAAGGGTTAATTAAAGCTCGAATCGCAACGCGACTCAGAGACTGGACCCGAGATAGTTGAAACAACAAATGCCCAAGGGAAAGAAATAAAGGCCACTGTCATCCACCCATGCAGGCAGGAAAGAACTTAAGGGTCAATTAAAGCTCGAATCGCCACACGACTCGGATACTGGACCCTAAATAGTTGAAACAGCGAATGCCCAAGGGCAAGAAATGAGAACAATCACTATCCGCCCGCACGGGCATAGAAGATCGAAGGTCAAGCAAGCTCGAGTCAAGGCCGACTCGGAGACTAAGCCTAAACAGCTAGGCAAAACACAGAGGCCCCAGCGCCTACTTACGAGAAAAGTCGCACTTAAAAGTCTCCGGGCCTGCCTGATCAGTTCCAGACCTACAAAGATCCCGCCAAACACTGAAACCAGCGTTCTTGGTCAAAAGTAATACAGAAAGAGAAGCAGATGAAATAAAGCTTCGAGTTCGCTCTTATCTTACTTACTCAAAAAAGAGGCGCACTCTCCATCTACAAACATGCTTTACAAGTATCAAATACAAAGCGGAAAAATAGCGAAATCTACACTCTGCTCCAAAAGGCTACGGCCTATCAGATTCGCTCTCTGCGACGTCAGCAAGATGTGACCGAGCATCACGCTCATCCGCCCTTGCTCGAGCCAATTCCTCCGAGAGAACAAAACCCCTTGCGCTGATCTCCTCAAGTACTTCTCTTTGGGATCTGCAATGAACATATTCCTTGATCCTCTTCTCCCGGTCGAGGGCCCACTTCAGCTCGGCTTGGGTGTCAGCGGCGTCCTTCATATAAATCACCATCTCCTGATCATCCTTGGTTCGACTTAATGCCGCTTCAGCACGGGCATCGATAATCTCAGCCCTGGTTTTTGAGAGATCAGACTCATATTTCTCGATCATATCCGCTTGAACTATAGTGCTTTCACGAGCCAAGTGGAGTTGGGCCTCGAAGGCAAGAACCTTGGCCAAAACGCCCCTCTCCTCTAAAGCTTGAGCTTGCTCCTGAGCCCTTAGCTCGCCACAAGCATTCCTGATGCGGTCAATATCGCCCTTGAGGTACTCCAAGGCCTCTATCTTTTTCTGTAGCTAATATAGGAGAAAGGGGTTAACCTTAAAGGCCAAAAAGAGCGAAGTGCGTACTATGAAAGGTTACCTGATCCATGAAATAGCTCTCGCAATTTAAGCTCTGGTACGCCTCATATCTCCAATGCAGCAACTCAACCTCCTTCTCCTTACTAAGGAGCCTAAGGGATTTAGCCTTGTCCAGAACTTTCCAAAGCCTGGCTCCTTGATGGAGCAGCTCAGACCTGAGCCTATCACAGGCCTGCAAAAGGAAAACTCGATGAAGAAAGGAGGGTGCTGAATACAGAAGAAGTGCACCTAAACTCACCATGAAGTGAAGACGGCGAACTTCCTCAAAGTCAGAATACACTCCTATTAATCCTGCCTCTTCGGCCCCAGAAGAATCGACCTCAGGTAAAGCATATTCACTCCGAGGAATCGTCATCCGGGAATCAAACACCCCGGGAACCACAGGCTCGGACGATGCCCTCTCTCCAAAGACACGGGCCTGTTCAGTGCCACTAAAAGCTCCATCACACTGCAGGCACGGATACCGTTCGTCGCCGTCATCCCTCAGCTCGGGGGCTGACGACTCCTTCCCCTCTTCAAAAGTGCACTGCCTAATCCCAGGGAACCGCCCTATACCTACAAATGGCAAGGCCAATACAAAAAAAGGGGAAAATGTTACCTCGAATACACAAAGGCCAAGGCAAAGGCAGCGTGCGCGCATACCTTAGTATTTCTCTCCCCATCTAATGCAAAATACAGTTCGCCACCTACGCTCATCGCAGGTCGAATGGGTCACCAACCTCCAGACCCAGCCGGGCAGGTCAAGAACTTCGTCCGGTGTTCGTGAAGTTGCTGCAAAAGGGGAAAACGCAATTAGTCAACTGGTTTTCCCTATAAGTAAAATCTGAAAAAGCACTAGACCCTCCACTCACATGCATAATTCCATCCCTCGGGAAATGGCAAAAGCTCTATAGGAATAATGTCGGCCATCTGGACCCGGACGAGCCAACTGGCCCATTCTCGAGCCCCATCTTCTTCGTCATCAATGACAAAGGGTGTGGATGAAAGGGCCGGTACAGCCTGACAAGGTGACTAAGCGTGAATTCAAGCTCAGCCCTCTCCGCAAAGGACCACATCATCAACACCACTCGCCAAAATGACGGATGTATTTGCGCCAAAGTAACACAATACTTCAAGCAAAAATCAATCACAACCCCATCAAGGGGGCCAAATGCGAAAGGATATAAGTATACACTCAAGAATCCATCAGCGGAGTCCGTAATGCTCTCATCCGGGGAAAGCACCTGCAGCGTTTTCCCTTTGCTCCATCCGCAGTATCTCCTCACCATCTCCAAATGTTCCTCTTTTATTAAAGACACAATCTTCAGAGGGAACTCCCGCGGATCCTGAGCGTCGGGAGCAGTATTCCCCACTCCCTGCCGGGCGGGCCCTGAAGTAGTTGCCATGACTATGGTAAAATTGACAGACTAGAGCCAGAATGTATGCCAACGCTTTTTGTGCCTGAAGAAATGAAGAACCCTATGCCAAAGTGAAAGGGTAGATATCTAAAGTAGCGAGGTCTTTCGAAGAATCCGAAGCTGCCCCACATATACGCTGAAAACATCAACGATTCACCTATTCGGAGTGAGCCCCGGGAGGCCAATGACCTCAAGATAGATCGATAGGGTGATACCCGATCCCAGAGGCATCCCTCGACGAGAAGCCAGGACTCAAGGAGTCTCCCGTATTATCAAAAGTTTCGAGGAAACATCCGACCCCGAGGACCTCCGCCAAAAAAGAAGTCGTGCTTCGGGAAGCTTTCAACACTATCACTCGACTCAAAGTGGTACCGATCTCATGGTTTCCTTTTTTAAAAATAAGCACGCGAAGCTCCGATCACGAAGGCTCCACAAAGGCTCGAGGTAGCGCTTGAGTATAGGCAACTCCTTAACAGAAGTCTATCCCATACGCCTTAAAAAGCTATCTACATCAAGTTCAAAAGGGACCCCCAGGTACCCGAAGCTGACCTTCATTTAGGATATCATTATCGAAAGCTCCATGTACTATCTTCACGCAACATAGAGGGCTCGATAGCCCGAGCTTATCAGATCAATACAGGTTCGATCCGAGGTACGACGATGGGATCGAAAAGGGGCCATGACGATCAGCAGAGGATCGGGAAGAATGCTCGCATTTAAGTTAGGTATCAGTGGTCAACAACAAAGAAAAACATTCAAAAGCCTCGAAGGGCATGAGAGCATACAAGAATAAGGCAAAAATCAAAAGCGGAAGTCAATGAATTATATTCATATTCGTAAAAATCCATGTACAACAGTCCTCGAGGGGTCCTTACATATAACTACAGAAGCCTACAAAGGTTCTCTACACCAAAAATGGAGGAACGGAAGGATGTACATGTGATGAAACCCGATAGCGTGGTCCATCCTCAAGGGTCCATCTCCGGTATCAACATCCTCGAGTACCGCCCCCTCGAGCACGCATCCTCGAGGGAAATTCCTTCGACCACCACCTCCTTTAGGTTCCCAGCTAAATCCCCTGAGGGATTCCCGCCGGAGAAGATGAAGAAGAGGAAAAAGAGGGGATGCAGAGGAGGCAGAGAAAAGAGACATGGCCCCCCAAAGACAAAGGTTGAAGATTCGGCGGTCACCAGGCTTAGCGGCTGGTAGTGCCACTTTATCCATTAGGAAAGAAAAAACCCAAGGGATGAAGTGCCATACCAGGCCTGAATAGGAGAGTGAGCCGCGGTGCATAGTCCGAATGGCTGTCTACATAAGGGGAAAGCTGACTCCCCATCCGTTACCATCTCGGGCCAACAACAATAGCAACGGCAAACATATTAGCAACCACCGCAACGACAGGGCACCATGACCATGCTCGACAAAGGAAATCCTAGAAAAGAGTCCGCAACACAATCTACGGGAGCTTCGCGAAACGGACTTGAGGCCATGATCCCCAAGCATGACAATCAAGGAAAGAAGAAGATGATAAGAAAGAATGGTCAAATGAGCCAACGAGGGTACTGGGATAGGAAAAACAACGCCAAGGCACCCCTATTTATAGGGGATAATGACACGGTCATCGAGGTTTTGGAAGATTAACCGGCAGACGCAATTACTATATTCTTAAAAAACCAAATCGACGGCTGTATATTCACCTTGGAGAATAGGAATCGACAGTGCATTGAATGTGGTTGAAATACACACATCCGTGGGATGCCCCAGTTGCCACAAAAGTTTGTGCCAAAGGTTACATCACTGGTGTGACATCGCTATAAGAAGCTCGGGGAGTCAAGTGTCAAAATCATTTCCCATCGCTTCATTCTGGGAAACGCGGAGACTATCTGTATACGGTGAAATAAGAGGACTTAATTTCTCGCTATCAAGTCATTTCGGAAGAATGCCTCAAGACCCCGAGGACGGGGAGCCAAGGCCGAGTACCCTCCCTCGGGGCCCGTCAAGGCCCGACTTAGAGAAGATGGAAATCGAAGCCAGAATAGAGGGTGAAGCTCCCAAGGCATGCGACTAAGTCTGACAAAGCTGGCCTATCCAGGGCCTATGCCGAAGCGTCGCGTCTAGCTGTCCCATCTCCATACTTAAACAATTAATGCATGTTGTATTATAGCCGAGTTCCCCTCCTATATAAAGGGAACTCGCGCTACTTTGTAAAGGGCTTATGTTGCTCTATTTCTCCACAAATGCAATAATCTATCTCTCTTTTTCTCTCTCTCTCCTTTCTAATTTGCTCATCCTCACTTGCCCGATGCCACTTTAGCATTTATCGCTTTCTTAAATTTTTTTCATTATATTTCTTGGATTGGCCATAAAGAGCCTTGTTTAATCATATCCTTAACTATTGGCCCATTTTCGACTGCCCCCGACAGCCCGAGCTCGACCCAAGCGTCGATCCCGAGGCCCCTCATCAACCGATCCTACACCTGGGCAACAGGTTCCTTGGCTCGTTCAACCCATCATTTTAGCTTGTATCTCCTTAATAAAACAACTCAGGCAGTAAGCGTTCAGGTTTATTTATCGCCCTATTTTTAGCTTGCATTTCATTGTTAAACTTCATATTCTTAGCATCAACTTCTCTAAACAACTAGCTCGAGAATAGATCACACATTTTTAGAATCCCATTTACAAATTTAATTGTTGTTACCATTTCATGGTAAACAAGATCGGACCTTGCATATGTACCTACATATCCCTCTATGGGAAGTCAGGTAAAAAATAGTTCTATTTCAACCAAAACCTAACTCTACTGTCTTCAAACATAGTATCTCTTGATTACATTTGAGTTGATAGGCTTCGTGCTGACTCTCCCGTCCATCTATGCCAAAATCAGAGCTCCTCCCCAAAAATATTCGGTGGATCACGTAAGGACCTTTCCAATTTGGCGCAAACTTAACTTTCCTTTGGCTTTTTTTGTTTAATGTGTAGGCCATCCTATTTTGATATAGGTGATTTAATATAGGTGATCATGTCATACTACGTCCATTCTCTTCTCGTCAATGAGCATGAGTTGCTCTTGCCTGATCTGTATCCATTATGTGTCATCTAACTTGGCTTCTTGAATGACTCTTAAGGATGGTATCTCAAATTATGTGGTTATCACAGCTTTAGTGCCATTTACCAACATGTATGGCATTGCCCTAGTGGATGTCTTCATGGTGGTCCGATAAGCTAGTAAGCCAAATGATAATTTCTCGTGTCATTACCTATGATTGTCCACTATCTATAGTAGAATCCCTTTGATGTTTTTGTTGGCTGCTTCAACTGGCTCATTCTTTTTTAGTCTGTAGGTTGTAGAGTTATGGTGGACAATTTTGAACTTCTGGAAAATTTCCCTAATGCGATCACTATTGAGATTAGTTGCATTGTCAGTGATGATTGACTCGGGTATCCCAAACGGGCAAACTATGTTGTTACAGACGAAATATGCCACTATTTGTTTTGTGAGGGCCTTGTATGTAAAAACATCAACCCATATGGTGAAGTTATCAATTTCTACCAAGATAAAAGGTGTCCATTCGATACGGCAGGCTCTAGGTCCAATTACGTCCATTCCCCAAGAGGCAAATGACCAAGGGGAACCCATTATGTTCAGCTCATTAGGTGGAACCCAGATGAAATCCCCATGGATCTGGCACTGGCGAAACTTCTGCACATAGCAGATACTATCGCCTTCTATGGTCATTCAAAAGTATCTGACTCTTAAAATCTTCTTGGATAAGGTAAAGCCGTTCATGTGGGATCTGCACGTCCCTACATGTTCTAACAATTGGGTTGATTCAATAGAATTTACACATCTTAACAGACCCAAGTCTGGGATCCTCTGATACAGGACTTCCCCGTTGAGATAAAAGTGATTTGCCAGCCTTCTAAGCGCACGCTTCTGTCTATTAGTAGCATTCTTTGGATACTCTCTTATTTCAAGGAACCTTTTGATGTCTAGTACCATGGCTTACCGTATGGCTCTTTGTCTACATCTCTATCTTGATAGGGTCAATGTAATTCTTATTTTGATGCTGAATCATGCATGACAAGGTTGCGGCAGCATCGACAAACTCGTTCTGAATCCTAGGAATGTGCTTGAACTCGATCTTTGTGAACTTCTTGTATAGTTCCGTTACGTAATGCAGGTACGGAAGGATCTTGACGTTCTTTCTAGTCCATTATCCTTAAACTTGATGTATCAACAGATCATAATCTCCTATTACCAGAAGCTCCTTGATGTTCATGTCCAATTGCCATCCTAATCCCTAGGATGTATGCTTCATCCTACCAGCCTAGTCACTTGCAGCGGATCAGGCCCCAATTGACCCACCCAGGAGTGATGAGGAGAATCTAGAGCAGTTTTGGGAGGCTCATGCCACCATCATTCAGTGGGGATTAGTCAGAGTATGCTCATGATTTCATAGACCAATGCTAGTAGATTCTTGATACGGGAGGTATTCTGGAGACTAGTGAAGTCTCATTTTCTACTTTTCAGCTGTGAGGGGTAGCTTTCAGATGGTGGGAGGCTTATGAGTTAAGCAGGACAGTCAGGGCTTTACCATTTAAGTGGCACAAGTTCTCCATTATCTTCATGGAGATATTTGTTCCACAGACCCGCAAGGAGGAGTTGTTCAGGAAATTTGAGCATTTATGCCTAGAGGGTATGTCTGTGACCCAGCATGAGATGAGATTCTCAGAGTTGGCTCATCACAAGATCTGGATTGTTCCCACATAGAGGGAGAGGATTAGGAGGTTCATTAATGGCCTCAACTATGGACTGCGCTTTGTTATGACTCGAGAGATTGCATCAGGTGCTATGTTCATCTAGGTGGTTGATATTGCTAGGTGGCTAGAAGAGGTCCGTAGTCACATGCTTGGGGAGAGGGAGTCCAAAAGGCCTTGTGGTTCGGGTAGTTTTAGTAGTGTTTCTTCTGGAGGGCAGTCCCACCACAACAGGAGTTGTCCATAAAGGCCCGCTCAGATGGCTTGTCTGGTTTATCATGATGCATCACCTAGCCATGGTTAATATAGTGCTCGTATGGGTCGGTCATCTTTCAGTGCCCTCCCAACTTAGAGCTCATCTTATGCTCCGTCAGTTTAGGGTTCATCTGTACCAGGTTCTTCTAGTAGCTATTCTGGTTCTCGGGGTCCGATTTAGTCTCCACCACCATTGACGAATCAGAGTTTCTACGAGTGTGAGGAGTTTGGACATGTGGGGAGGTATTGTCCCCTTTTCTTGGGAGGTCCAATTTAATAGAGGGATCTGGCTATTACTCTTATCCCAGTTACTTCATCACCCTCTTAGATAGCTCGGGGTGTGGTTCATGCAGCTAGAGGTCTCCTTAGAGGGGGAGGCAGATCAGGTTGCGGTCAGGCTCGATGTTATGCTTTTCCTGCTCGGCCAGAGGCTGTTTCTTCAGACGTAGTAATCGCGGGTATCGTCTCAGTATGCCACACAGATGATTCTATATTATTTGACCCTAGTTCTACTTATTCGTATGTATCATCATATTTTGATTGTTATCTGGATATGCCCCATGAGTCCTTAGTTTCGTCTGTTCATGTATCTACGCCGGTAGGAGATTCTATTATTATGGATCGTGTGTATCATTCGTATGTGGTGACTATTGAGGGATTGGAGACTAGAGTTGATATTTTATTGCTTAGTATTATTGATTTTGACATGATTCTGGGCATGGATTGGTTATCCCCATGTCATGTTATTCTAAATTGTCATGCTAAGACTGTGACATTAGCGATGATGGGGTTGCCTAGAATTGAGTGAAGAGGTTCTCTAGATTATGTTCCTAGTAGGGTGATTTCATATCTGAAGGCTCAACGGATGGTTGGAAAGGTGTGCTTTTCATATTTGGATTGTGAGGGATGTTGGTGCTGATACTTCTACCATTGATTATGTTCCAGTAGTTCGAGACTTTCCGGATGTGTTTCATGTAGACCTTCCTGGCATGCCAGCTGAGGGACATTGATTATTGTATTGATTTGGTGCCGGTCACTCAGTGCATTTCTATTCCTCCATATCGTATGGCACCACAAAGTTGAAGGAATTGAAAGAGCAGCTTCAGGAGCATCTTGATAAAGGGGTTCATTAGGCCTAGTGTGTCGCTTTGGGGTGCACCAGTTCTATTTATGAAGAAGAATGATGGTACTATGAGGATGTGCATTGACAATAGGCAGTTGAACAAAGTTACAATTAAGAACAAGTATCCTTTAACACGTGTTGATGACTTATTTTGCCAACTTATCTTGTCTTTAAACCTATATTTTTGCTATGTTTGAGTAATAAAATCATGTGTTTAATGTCATTTACTTTTATTTTACAGGCTGTATGTGATTTATAAGAAATGGTGAAGAAACCAAGTGAAAACAAGTCAAAAAGGAGCTAAAATGGATGAAATGGAACCTGCTAGTGATTTACTCTTCGCGAACGCGAAGGTACAACGCGAACGCGAAGAAGCAGGAAGCTAGACCTTCGCGAACGCAAAGTACCATCGCGAACGCGTAGATTCAGAAACCAAACCTTCCCGAATGCGAAAGCTGAGGATAGCAAACCTTCACGAACGCGAAGGTGTGGTCGCGAATGCGATGAAGAAACTGGGCAGTTCTGGAATTTCACATTGTTTACCCCAAACCATTAAATACCCAAAAACCAGCTCATTTGTAATACATATTTTGGCTTATTTTCAGTTCTAAAGACTAGAGAGAACAAGGTGGAAGCTAGGGTTTTGCACACACACTTGGATTTTGATGTTTTCAAGCTTGTGGTTAAGGATTTCTTACCGATTTATGTTTATTTCTTTATTTCCTTGCTTTGTATTGAATATTTAAGTGTGTAACATTTATTTCCAACACTTGAATCTTGTTTATGGAAATATTCATATTTAAAGTATGAATTAAATACCTTGTTGTGCTTATATATTGAATGTTTTTCAATTATTTATGAAGTGAGTTATTGTTTCTTTAATTATTCTTGTTCTTTAACGTTTCCAAAGGGATTAGCTAATCCTAGGAATCACCCATTAACTCCGAATTAATTTTGAGAAAGATAATTTGGGGTTGGGAAAAAATAACTAACAAGAACTGGAGGTTTTATCCCTCATTTTATAGATTCTACCTAGGGATATGATTGAACTACTTGAAGCCATATCCTGATGTGCTTATCCTCTTAATGGGTTAGGAATAATTCATTTAGGAAGTCTTGTTAGTCTTCGAAAGAAGCTAATTAAGAATTATTATCCGTGCTAATTAACACAAACTCGCTCATATTTGTAAAATTGTAAAATATATTGGATTGTTACTTGAGTGTAATTCCCGATGCATCTACACTTGTAGCCATTGATCATTTTACTTGCTTTCTAGGTTAGTTTACATTTCCGCATTTAGGAATAGATATTTTCTCAAATCAATTCTAAGTGTTTGGCATTGCATAACAAGTGATAATTCTCTTACATTCCTAATAGCCTACATATTGTTCTCTGTGGGATTCGACTCCGACTCATAGTTGGGTAAATTATATTACATGCGACCGTGTCCATTTACTTTTTAGTAGTGGATTTGGACGTCATAAATAATTGGCGCCGTTGCCGGGGAACAATTTGGCGTAATTTAGGTTGTTTGAGAAATAAGCGTAAGTGCTTTGGTCCAAACTTGTGAATATTTATGTAATTAATTTTTCTTACCTTGGTCTATTATTCTTATTTGTTTCTTGTTTATTTTCTTAATTTTGAAAAATGACATCATTTAATGAAAATTGGTCTAATGGTAGTTGTTCATACTTTGATGACCCTTGTCCTTATTGTGGAGGACCACACTCGTGGAAAAATTGTTTAAGTTCTCCCGGGGGTGGATTGCGTGCACAATATCAAACCCATGAGTGAAGTATTTGTGATAAGTGTGGTTGTCAAAATGGTCATTGAGAGTATTGTGCTTATTTGTCCTTCCTTCCCAAAGCCCCCGCTATGATGATTCTACTTTTTGTGATGAAAATTATAGGGATATGGAAGTGAGAGAAGTTGAGCATGGTCAAAATGGAGAGTTCAAGCTCATATTAGAATGCCTACTTGAAGGAGGAAACAAAGAGCAAAGTGCCTTGGAGGAGTTTTTGGAAAATAGTCTCCAAAATGACTTGGCACTTGAAAGGTTGCAGTCATAAATGGGAGAAATGCTTGAAGCTTTAGAGGTCCAAAAAGCCTTGGAAGTTGAGGATAGCCAAGAATTTTTCTTAGATGTGGAAGCCGAAAATCCTTCCTTGGCGCTTGATCAAAACCAAGAAGAACTCTCAAATGCTCAAAATGAGAAGATGATGCTCATGTTGGAGAATGAGGAGAAGCATAACTTTGCACTCGAGGACTTGAAACAAGGTTTGGCTCACAATGATGAACATATCCGCACTTTTGAAGAGCAAATGAAAATATTTATTGAGGCTCACTATGCCCACCAACTTGAGAGTGTGGAAGGAAGTCAAGAAGAGTCCGATTTTGAGGAAAAAAGTGAACTCTACTTTGAGGAATCAAGAATTAAACATCCGCTAACCGACTCCATGAGTGTTATTGATGCCAATAAAAATATTGAATTAGAGTCAACCGGTGTAAATAAATATTTGGTTGAGATTGACTCTAGTCCGGGGGAAAAAGAGGATGTCAAAATCCGGGAAGAATTGCAATTTGGAGGGTTGATGTCACATTCCAAGCATTTTTCAACATTGGAATTGTGTGGTGAAATGAGAATTGAACTACACGAGTCAATGATGGATTGCGAGGAGGAAAGATGAAGGCCATACAGTTTACAATTTGAGGGAACAAGAAGGCAACTTGATATTCCTCATAAAGCCAAGAAATGCAAAATAAAGAAAATTAGTCTTGGCTTGATCATCAACTTACCACCCCCACCGCTCGTAGTCACAAGCTTGATTCCAAGTTGTGTGCCCAATTCATATCGTCCAAGTAGCAAGAAAAGTGGTAAAGTTGAGTTGCATCGTGCCACGATGTTAAATGCGGCGCTTGGTGGGAGGTAACCCATCGTTTTTCCAAATTTTTAGTCATTTTTGAAATTTTCTTCTTTAGAATAGCTTAGAATATTATTTGCAGCTAATCTGCTAAGTTTTAGATTTTTTGGTGTTAATTTGAGCAGGTCGGAGTGGTCCGGAGAGCCAAAACCAGTAGCTGCCAGAATTTTAAACCTCGTGTGGTCGGAGTGGTCGGAGTGGTTCGCGTTCGCGTGGACCTCTCGCGTTCGCATAGGTTCACCAAATTTTAAACGTACGCGTTCGCGATGTCTCACTCGCGTTCACGACTGTTCACATTTTTTTACCTTTCGCGTAGGCAACCAACCCTCGCGAACGCATAGGGTCAAGTAAGTTTTAAAATTGTAAAACACTGGAAATCGGCCCTAACCCTTCCCTTTGGCTCAAGAACAGTTTACCCCTTTATTCCCAAAAGAAAAAAAAATGCCCCATTCTCTTCAAGTTCATTGTGATTCTCCCTCGCCACTCCCAAGGTATGTAATGTTCTCTCTTGTATCTTAAATCTTTCTTCTCTTTCTTGGTGTGAAGCAATAGAAGAACAATCATGGTTGTTTTGTCCTTAGGCTTCAAATTTTGTGATCTTAAATGTCTAATTTGTATTTGAAATTTGTTGTGCTTGCTGGGTGAGTTTGGTTGAGTGTGAGTGTGGGTTGTTGAAGAAAACAAATGGGCAAGATCTTTGCTTAAATGATCTGTAAAAATGAACCAAAAACGAGGGCACCCCAACTGTTCGAAGAAAAGCCTGAAAGAAAACTAGGTCTGGGCGAGGAAGATAACAGAGTAGAGGTAATTGAAAGAGAAGCTTCAAGAGCATCTTGATAAAGGGGTTCATTAGGCCTAGTGTGTCGCTTTGGGGTGCACCAGTTCTATTTATGAAGAAGAATGATGGTACTATGAGGATGTGCATTGACTAAGGCAGTTAAACAAAGTTACAATTAAGAACAAGTATCTTTTAACGTGTGTTGAAGACTTATTTTACCAACTTCAGGGAGCTAGAGTGTTCTCTAAGATTGATTTGAGGTCTGAGTATCACCAGTTGAAGATTTGAGACTTGTATATTTTGAAAATGGCATTTAGGACCCGCTATGGTCACTATGAGTTCCTTGTGATGTCTTTTGGGCTAACCAATGCCCCAGCTACATTCATGTATTAATGAACAGTGTGCTCCAGCTATGTCTTGATTCGTTTGTCATAGTATTTATTGATGATATCCTGGTGTACGCACGCAGCCAATAGGAGTATGCACAATATCTAAAGAATGTACTATAGAGGTTGAGGGAGGAAAAACTTTATGCCATGTTCTTCAAGTGAGTTTTGGTTCAGTTCAGTTGCGTTTTTGGGGCACGTAGTGTGCAGTGAGGGGATTAAGGTGGATTTGAAGAAGATCAAGGTGGTTCAGAGTTGGACCGGACAATCTTCAACTACTGAGATTCGGAGTTTTTACGGCTTGGTCAGATATTATCGTCGCTTCGTGGAGGGTTTTTCGTCCATTGCAGTGCCTTTGACCAGGTTGACCTAGAAGGGTTCTCCATTCAATTGGTCTGATGAGTGTGAAGAGAGAATTTAGAAGCTCGAGACTACCTTGACCACAACTCTAGTTCTAGTGTTACCTTCAGTATTGTGTTCTTATACAGTATATTGTGATGCTTCTCAGATTGGTATTGGGTGTGTCTTGATGCAAGAGGGTAGAGTGATTGCTTATGCTTCACGCTAGTTGAAGCCCCATGAGAAAAACTACCTTGTTCATGATTTGGAGTTGGCATCCATCATTCATGCATTAAAGATTTGGAGGCATTATCTCTATGGTGTGTCTTGTGAGGTATTTATGGATCATTAGAGTCTTCAGCACTTAATCAAACAAAAGGATCTAAATTTGAGGTAGTGGAGATGGTTGGAGCTGCTAAAGGACTATGATATAATCATTTTGTATCATCCCGGGAAGGCCAATGTGGTGGACGATGCCTTGAGTAGAAAGGTAGTGAGTATGGGTAGCCTTGCATTTATTCCTGTTGGTGAGAGACCGCTTGCTTAAGATGTTCAGGCCTTGGCCAATCAGTTCGTGAGGTTACATGTTTCGAAGCCTAGTCGGGTGCTAGCTTTTGTGGTTTCTCGGTCTTTCTTATATGATCGCATCAAAGAGCTTCAATATGATGACCCACATTTGCTTATCCTTAAGGATACAGTTCAGCACAGTGATTTCAATGAGGTTTCTATTGGGGAAAATGGGGTACTGTAGATGCATTCTTGAATTTGTGTGCCCAATATGGATGGGCTACGTGAGTTGATTCTTAAGGAGGCCCACAATTCATGGTATTCCATTTATCCGGGTGCCACAAGGATGTATCAGGACTTGAGGTAGCACTATTGGTGGAGGAGGATGAAGAAAGATATAGTGGAGTTTGTAGCTTGGTGCTTAAATTGTTAGCAGGTGAAGTACGAGCCCTAAAGGTCGGGCAATTTTCTTCAGAGGCTTGAAATTCCTATATGGAAATGAGAGCATATGACCATAGACTTCGTATTTTGGCTCCCATGGACTTTGAGGAAGTTTTATGCTATTTGGTTGATTGTGAACCGGTTAACTAAGTCCGCGCATTTCATTCCAGCTGGGACTACCTATTTTTCGGAGCGATTGGCTGAGATCTATATCTGCGAGATTGTTTGCCTTCATGGTGTGTCGATGTCCACTATTTTAGATCAGGGCACGCAGTTGACATTGCAGTTTTGGAGAGCAGTGTAGCGAGAGTTAGACATACGTGTTGAGTTGAGTACAACATTCCACCCTCAGACGTCGGACAACCCAAGCACACTATTTGGATAATGGAGGATATGCTACGTGCTTGCATCATGGATTTCGGTAGTTCTTGGGATCAATTTTTATTGCTTGTAGAGTTTACCTATAATAACAACTACCGATAGAGTATTCAGATTGATCCATATGAGGCCCTATATGGGTGGCAGTGTTGGTCTCTAGTCGGTTGGGTTGAGCCAGGTGAGGCTAGGCTATTGGGTATTGACTTAGTGTAGGATGCTTTGGAAAAGGTTAAGTTAATTCATGATCGGTTACGTACGTTGCAATCTATACATAGTAGTTACGCCGATCGAAAGGTTTGCGATGTTGCCTACATGGTGGGGGAGAATGTATTTCTCAGAGTTTCGCCCATAAAGGGTGTTATGAGATTTGGGAAGAAGGGCAAGTTGAGCCTTCAGTAAATGGACCGTTTTGAGGTGCCAGAAGGATTGGAAAGGTGGCTTACAAGCTTGTGTTTCCACCTAGTCTGTTAAGTGTTCATCCAGTGTTACATGTTTCCACGCTCCGGAAGTATTTCAACAATCTATCTCATGTTTTAGACTTCAGCATAGTTCAACTAGATGGGGATTTGACTTATGATGTGGAGCCGATGGCCATTTTGGATTGGCAGGTTTGGAAGTTGAGGTCAAAGAGTATAGCTTCAGAGAAAGTATAGCGGAGAGGTCAACCAATCAAGAAGGCTACTTGGGTTACCGAGCGGGAGATGTGAAACAGATATCCACACCTATTTGAGACTCTAGGTATGATTCTAGACCTGTTTGAGGATGAACATTATTGAATGTAATGACCCGACTGGTTGTTTTGAGTATTGGAGCCTTGTTCCCCAATTTATTGCTTATTCTATGCTCATTTGTTGATATGTTACTTGCCTGGGTGGCTGGTTTGGTTACGGGGATGTTTCAGAATGAATTGTTGTTGTTGTAGTCCCAAAGTTGGAAGCCCAAGTTGAAAGAGTTGACCGGATGTTGACTTCTGTGTAAATGACCCAGGAACTGAGAGTGGAATTTGTGGTTATTAGGATCGAATTTTGGTTCCAAAAGTTGGAATAGGTATGTTGTATCATCTATGACTTGTGTACAAAATTTAAGATCAATCGGGGTTGGTTTGATATGTTTCGATATGGATTGTAGAAGTTGGAAATCCATTAGTTTCATTAGCCTGAAATGGGGTGCGATACGTGTTTTTGATGTTGTTTGATGTGATTTGAGGGCTCGACTAAGTTATTATGATTTTTGGGATGCATTGGTATGTTTAGATGGGATCCAGGGGGCCTCGAGAATGATTTGGGTTGAAATCAAAATGAGTTTGGATATGAGGAAAAGCTGGAGTGCTCTAGGTCTGGTGCGATCGCACCTACGAAGAATTCGATCGCAGGTGAATGACTGCAGAATCGAGTTTGGAATCCCAGGTACGGTTTTAGCTCGGGTTGAGGGGATGCACAATTGCGTGTTTTGTTTGCATCAACGGGATTGTAGATATGGGAAGTTGAGCGGAGGTGCGATCTGGACGAGGGATTGGAGTTTCTGCAGAAGCGAAGAGGAGGTCGCTGGTGTGACTCCACAGAAGTGGAGCCTGGTTCGCAGAAGCGGAGGTAGGGGCCTTCATGGAAACCACATAAGCAGAATTTTGGTCGTGCCCGAGGGGAACGCATATGCGGTTAAGTGAACCATAGGTGCGAAAGCACTGGATGTGTATTAATTTGAAGGGTTCCGAGGTCTCTTCAGTTTTGGACTTTGCAAGCTCGGGTAGTTGCGATTTTGAGAGAGTTTCACTAGATTTTAAGAGGTAAGACACTTTTGATAATTATTATTCATTAATATTGATTACCCATTGAATTTCCTACCTAGATTATGTGTTTTAAGGTGGAATTTTGGGAATTTAAGTGTTGATTTGAAGTCGGAATTGGGTGATTTTGTTATGGTTGGACTCGTTTTTGAATGGGTGTTCGGATTTTATAAATTTTGTTTGATTCCGAGATGTAGGCCTAGGTTGAATTTTTGACTTTTCTTAAAGAACCTAGCTTTATTATATGGAATTGATCGCTATAGCTTGTGTTGATTGTATTAAGTTGTTTGTGGCTAAATTCGAGTCATTCGGAGGCCGATTCGCGATGCAAGGGCTTGTTCGAGTAGAGATTTGCACGGTTGTTGGTAAGTAAATTCTAAACTTGATTCTGAGCATATGAATCCCTGAAATACATGTTATGTGGTTGGTGTTGAGGTGACACAGATGCTAGGTGACAGGCGTGTGGGTGTGCACCATGGTAATTGTGACTCGGTCGATTTCCTTGGTATTGTGTAGTCATAAGACCTTGTTTCTACTAACATGAATCCTATGAGTTATTAATTGAGCTGCAATCCATGTTAGAAATTATGTTTAGGTTATATACTTATTCTATTGGGACCCACATGGGTCATTTTTGTTGTTAATTTATTTGCTTAAATGGTAATTATGTACTCATTCACATCCAATATTTGCATATCATATCTCAATCTCAGTTGCTATTTATTGTTGCATCATGTGTCATTTTTTTGGTTGTTTTGTATGAGATTGGTAAGCCTGAAAGACCAGAGAGATTGATGACTGGAATGGGGCCTGAGAGCCGTATTGTGAGTGATTTATTGGAATGGGCTATACGCCATAACGAGCCTTCTTGGCTTTATATATATTATTATTATGGATCGTTTTGCATGCCACAACATGCCTTATAAGCTTTATATTTTATTATGGGATTGGCTGCACACTGCAGCAGGCCGTATTGGCTTTACATTAGCGCTTGGGCAAGATTCGCCCCTCCGGAGTGTTATATACCAACATTGAGTGCAGGTACCGTACAATGCTGAGTAATTGAGTGTGATGAGTGTGAGTTGTGACCGACAGATTGAGTACCCTGAGAGTGTGAGTACATTATTATTGTGATACATTACATATGACATGCACATTTGACATGTAGATATAGCGATGTAACATTCCTCATATCAGTCACACTTGACATATTTTATCCGTGTTGAACTTAAACTGTTAAACTTGAAGGCATGTCTACATTTATGTACTATGTACAAACTGATTATGAGATTTGTCTGAGTTATTACTGTAATTTTTTCTACCATATATGTACTGTTATAATCTGGATTTGGGCTGTATGTATAAGCGCTTCTCACTTCTTTCAGCCCAAGGTTAGTCCTGTTATTTATTGAGTACATTGAGTCGGTTGTACTCATAATACACTCTGCACTTCATGTACAGATCCAGGTACTTCTAGGCACGGTGGTTGCTAGACTTGGAGTACTTCCTACTAGGAGACTTTTGAGTTAGCTGCCTTGGCGTCCATAGACCTCGACTCTCCTTCTTTCCTTTTTTGGAACCTTCCTACCTTTCCAGATAGTTGATTTAGAAGTTTTGATTATGTTGATATTTAGTAGCTCATGTACTCGATGACATCCGGATTTTGGGGAACTTTGTATTTGAGTCGCAGTATTTCTTATCAACTATTTATGAAGGTTATTACTGTTAATCTATTTCATCTTATTTTTAATTTAAAAATGCATAGTTATTTGTGGTTGTCGGCTTCCCTAGTACTATGATAGGTGCCATTACGTTTCTTTCACATCTTCTTCACCTCCGAGTTGACCACTTCCGTTTCTTCGAGGTTGGGCTTTTTATGACTCTCCAGCTATTCAATCTCTTGTGGGAGATTATTTGGCTTCATACTCTCGTCATACTCCTCGTAATCTGAAGCGGTAAACAAAGTTGCAATATTTTAAGAAAATGATTCTTTTTATTTCATCAAAAGAGGAACGTTTAAGCGTTCAAAAGAGGCAAATGACCAAAAAGTATAGGCACGGTGCGGGCCTCAATTGACCGTTCACTTAGTCATAATACACATGAAAGCTACAATAGAATATAAGGAGACTAAACTAACTATTAAAATTGTTTGAAAGTTCTTTTGTTACTCATAAGAAATTAACAATACATATTTAATTTATCAAGAATGTTCATCAGGATTACCAAATAACTAATCAATACTGTCACGCCCCAAGCTCGGGGAGCACGAATGGTGCTCAACCGAGTCAACCCGACCGAGCAAGCGTGTTAGACACTTTCTACCCAACTCACTTACGATTAAGGGAAGACATGATTTAATTAATTAGACAATAGGGGATCATACAAGTACATTACTAAGCCAATTCATTAGTTATATTATTGTTAAGTTTCAAAATCCATTGACCTTCCCAACACCCATATACAACCCACATAATGTCTACAGAGCCTCTAAGTAGATACAAAAGAAAGTGCTACAAAAATGTCGGCAACAAGGCTCCGACTATACCTCAAAATATGATAAGAATGTAAACATAAGATACAAAAGATATAGGACCCCGAAATAATGTGGGGCTCACCAAGTCAGCTGGAAAGAGGGCGCGCCACTAGCTGCGATCATCACTGTCTGCTATGGAACCACCTACATCCATTTAAAGATGTATCGCCCCCGGTAAAAGGGACGTTAGTACTATCGAATAGTACTAGTATGTAAAGCTAAACACCAATCTTAATAGAACAAACAATGAAACAAAGGGGAAGCATTCATGATGTACAATAAGAGCTTCAAACAAATACGAAAACATCAAGTAAGGATCGCATAGTTTCTATTTCAATTTCCATCTTATTTGGTTAATAATCTTAGTGCCATGTGCCACAATACACAATACCACCGTGTTCCTATATGGAGTCCAATCTCGACCCGATCGGCTAGGTCATCTCATTTGAGACATCAACCATATCTATAATTTCAATCAATCAATCTAGCACAATTACCACCATGTGTGCAGCATGATGTCCGATCACGGCCCGATCGTCTAGGCTATCTCACTTGAGACATCATCCTTTCAAATGTTCATCTCAGTTCGTATTTCCTTCCCATCTTTTATTACATGACACGAGTAGCCTCATTTATTAAATCATTCTTGGCACTTGGCTGTATCTTATAATTCAAGTTTCCTTTTTTATACATTCAAATAACATTATCATCCATATCAATAAGGCCTATCATTTAATGCATTGCACACATAAGGGGAAAGCTTGGAAAATCCTAATCACACGGAGGCTTTTCAAACAAATTAGCATAGCAAGCTTTATTTGATTCTTGACATGAATTCTTGACCTTTCTCAACACATATTCCACATCTTAAACACATTCTCAAATAGCATGATGACATGGTAAACATTTAAAACAATTAACGAACATGAATCTTTCAACACAACACATTAGGAAAGGTAATTCTAGTATGATCAATTTAGGGGCTTATGCCAATTACACGAACACCATGGGTTTGATTCTAAGAAGAAGGGGGTTTAGTCATACATACCTCAATTGAGCTCCCCTAAACTTTAAGATGATCTGGAATTTAGCAACTTTAATATATTTTAATAATATAGAAAAATTGAACCCAAAATTTGAAAAACAATCGTAATTCTAGCTCACTTGAGCATTCTATCAAGCACTTTGTGTGTGTATTAAGGTTCATGGCCCTTTCTATGAAGTACTGCACCAACCCACACCCCATTATTTACTATTTTAGCTCACATTCTTCCTACATTCTTTTGCCACCCATGCATGCAAAACAAACAACCCTCAAGCCCATGAACCATCTTGCTAAATACCCATTTTAGTAGAAATTTTAAATTTAAGAGATATGGTTGTACGCGGTGAAATCAAAGGATTTAATTTCTCGCTCTCAAGTCATTTCGCAAGAATGCCTCGAGACCCGAGGAAATGAAGCCATAGCTGAGTTCCCAACCTCGTGGCTCGTCAAGGCCCGACTCAAAGAAGACGAAGATCAAAGCCAGGACAAAGGGGGAAGCTCCCAAGGCACACGGCTGAGTCTGATAGGGCCGCCTATCCAAAGCCTATGCTGAGGCATCGCATCAGGACATCCCATCTCCGTACTTTGTAATTAATGCCCACGTACTTGTCGACGAGTTTCCCTCCTATATAAAGGGGACTCACTCTACCTTGTAAAGGGCTGACATTGCTCCATTTCTCCATGAGTGCAATAATATCTCATTCTCTCTCTCTATCTCTCTCTTCTTTCTAACTTGCTTGTTCTCATTGGCCCGAAGTCACCTTAATACCCATCGCTCTTCTACTTGTTCTTCATCATATAGCTTAGTATTGGCCGTGAAGAGCCTTGTTTAGTCATATTTTCAACTGTTATCACATCCCCGACTATCCCCGATGGCTCGAACTCGACCCTGACGTGTCCCCTATCGACCAGACCTATACCCGGGTAGCAAGCCCTTCGGTTCGATTACTATCTCATTTTAGCTCGCATTCCATTATTAAACTTCATATTATTAGCATTAACTGCTCTAACAACTAGCTCGGGAATAGATCACGTATTTTTAGAATACCATTTACAAATTTAATTATTGTTACCATTTTCACGGTAAACAGTTTTGCGCCCACTATGGGGCTAATCTTTCACACTTTTTCTTCTCCAAAGATCCTTTGATTTCAGGTCAAAATGTCAGGCTCGGTAATTAGAGCCGAGAACGACAACCTCGAAAATCATGGGGAAAATGACGTGGCTATACCGTCCACTAGAGCACCACTACAGAATCCCGATAATGTGCCTGGACCGATTCTAGCAGACGCGGATTCACAGGATGCACAACAAGTTGACGAAACTTCTCACACCGACAGGAGCATACGACACAACGATCGACAGGAGTTAGCCTTCATCTTATTTTTGAAATTTTGCAGGCACAACAACTGTCCATTGCTCAGTTGCAAAGACATCCGAGAACTCCCAACACAGCGGCAACAGAGACAGCTCCCCCTGCCAAGCAAGTACCCGAAAGATCAAGCAATAACGGGTCGGTGGCTGACCCTGCCATAGTGAAGATGCTCGAGGACGATCAAATTAGGTGAGAAAATGATTGCGTCCAACGATAAAAAGGCCGAGACCTATAAATCTAGGGTGGATCAGATCACGGGAGCACCCCCAGTACTGAAAGGTTTGGATTCGAAGAAGTTCATACAGAGGTCGTTCCCCGAGGAAGCGGCCCCAAAGACCATTCCTAAAAAGTTCAAAATTCCGAAACTCCCTAAGTACAACGCTACCACCGACCCCAACGAACACATTACTGCCTATACCTGCACAATAAAAGGTAACGATATAAAGAATGACAAGATCGAGTCCATATTGCTGAAAAAATTCAGAGAAACGCTTTCGAAGGGGGCCATGATGTGGTATCACAACTTGGTTCCCAACTCCATAGGTTCATTATCCATGTTAGCAGACTCCTTTGTAAAAGCACATGCTGGAGCCATCAAGGTAGCAACGAGGAAGTCTGACGTTTTCAAAATTAAGCAGAGAGAGAACGAGATGCTGTGGGAATTCATGTCCTGCTTCCAGATAGAACAGATGGAGCTGCCGCCAGTCTCCGACGATTGGGCAATACAGGCCTTCACCCAAGGCTTGAACGAACGAAGCTCGATGGCTTCGAAGCAGCTGAAGCAGAACCTGATCGAATATCCGGCCGTGATCCGGTCGGACGTCCACAATCGGTACCAGTCAAAGATCAAGGCCAAGGACGACCAACTAGGAGCCCCTTCGGGATCAGTGTACCCAAACAGACTCCTAGTAAAAGAATTAAAACCAAACAAAGAAAGGTACCAGCCATACCTCAAAGACAGAAGGAACGCCCCAAGGCTCAACCTACCTCGCACTGATCAGAGGATAGATCGAGGACAGGACCCTCGAGGGCTCGTTAACAGAACCAGGTTCGATCGAAACATATCGCCAACAAATGCGCCCCACTTATCGGAATACAACTTCAGCGTTGATGTATCAGACATCGTGTTCGCTATTAGCAAGATCAGAGATGCCAAGTGGCCGAAACCGATACAGTCAGACCCTTCGCAAAGAAATTACAACTTAGTGTGCGAGTTCCACAACACGCACGGTCACAGGACCGAGGATTGCCATCAACTACGAGAAGAAGTGGCTCGACTACTCAACAAAGGACACCTTCAGGAATTCATCAGCGATGGGGCCAAAAATCAATTCCGAGAGAGGGAGACAACCAAGAAAAATGAGGCAAACGAGCCGCAACACGCCATCCACATGATCATGGGGGGAGCCGATGCCCTGCAGGAACCCGTAATGAGAAAAACAAAAATATCCATCACCAGAGAAAAATGAACTCGGGGATATATCCCCGAAGATGCCCTCACATTCAGCAAAGAGGACACTGAGGCCCTGTCTCAACCCCACAATGATGCCCTGGTAATCTTCTTTCTAGTATATTATTTTCATATAAAACGTGTACTCATGGATCCAGGTAGCTCGGCCAATATCATCATGTCGAGGGTGATAAAACAGCTCAGGCTGCTCGAACGAATCGTGCCCGCCACTCGGGTCTTCAATGGATTCAACATGGCAAGTGAAACGACGAAAGGAGAAATCGTCCTTTTGGTTACCGTGGCCGGTACAACCCAATACACCAAATTCCATGTCATCGAGGGAGATATAAGGTATAAGGCCTTATTTGGACGGCCATGGATACACTGCATGAGAGTAGTACCATCCACCCTCCACTAGGTGATAAAATTCTCGACAAAGGACGGGATCAAAACCGTTTATGGGAACAACACGCGGCAAGGTAAATGTTTGTTATACACGATATGATACTAATGCTCATGCCTCTGCCCTCGAATGAAATAACGGGCAAACCAGGTTTCGCACCCGGTCGAACTTGACAAAACAAAGTAGAGATCCATGTCGTAGCTACGCCCTCGGGCAGTTACAGTAGACCAATCCCAAGCCATCGCCAGCATATCTCGTTTCAAGGTACGTCCATTCCTTTTTTATTTTATTTCAAATTCGGAATTAACCTTCGTGCAGGCACCCAATCGGAGCTGCCGGGATATTAGTATCGTCGCAAGACCTCGAGGCCCCAAAGGTGCACCCGTCGCACTATTTTTATTCGACCGAGTTTTTATCCCAGAAGGAGGGTTTTTACTGGCAAGGTTTTTAACGAGGCAACGTTTGCGAGCCGTTTAAGGGGGAACTTCGCAAAAAACATTCAAGACTTTCCCTGCGGCTGACTTTTTAAGCGAGGGGCATTGCCCTCAGAAAGCTGCCCGCTCGTAGGAGTTTTGAAAAATGCCAAATGAGGTTTCCTGTAAGAAAAAAATGTATCAGACCAAACAGCCGATATAGTCAGGCCGCGTCGGCAAATGCATGTACTATCGTATTGAGCAATCAAAAAACACCTTTTGTCAAAACAAATGGGGGAGGGAACTCCTTCTCAGAGTAGGGTAACAAATTCTTTCACCAGAAACGTCCCGAAAACTCGGGAACAGACGCTAATGGTTCAAGCGCTCCGATGGCCTCTAGGTCGAAAGCTCTGAAATCATAAAAAATTCAGGCAAGATAAACCTCCGAGCAATCAACTTCGACCCAATATAGGTTGACTCAACACAACAATATATATTACGACAATGGATCGAAGAATGTCTTTCAGCATCCCATTCTCCAAGCGAGGAAATCACAGTGTATTCCCGACAGGAACCTCTCCACCAAACGCATCCCGAGATATTCGAAGACTTAGCATCAGCAATTCAGCCTCCGAACGACCCCAAGGTTGGAACTCCGGGCTCATAAAGCCCTTTTAAGGTAACTCTGAGCTCACAAAAAGCGGTCTTCAAGCTTAAACAAATTCTATGACTCAGAAACTATCATTCATCGCCAATCGCCATGCACTAGGAAACCCGAAACTGTAAGACCCCTAGCGGGCAGACTCGGCGTAACCAGATCTATTCTACATTATGACAAAAACTGTAAGACCTCAACAGGCATGACAAAAAATGTAAGACCACAACAGGCATGACAAACTTTAAGACCTCAACAAGCATGAAAATCCCGAAGTTCAGGCAATGTGTCGTATTTCTAAGAGTCCCGAAAGGGCATACCCTCGGTGTAGATGCCTTAACTATCACTCGGGATCAAAAATGGATCTGGCCAAACACATATGACTATGGTCAAAACGGTTGATATAGTCAAACTAATGCGACTCGGGGATGCCCAACCATCGCTAAATAAAAATTGTAGGCCACTACTTCGAATATACTTCGGAAAGAATCAGTTAAAATAGGTTCCCTCAACATGCAAAAACGAGCTTCGAACATGTCAGCTCCAAATCACAAGGCTTCGACCTGCTCAGCCTACAAGCTATGAACCTTCCGAGGTGCTCAAAACATCACCGATAACGACTTGAAATTGAGGTTCTTCCAGAACCAACGACAGGTCAGGAAAAACTATTTCAAAAGGCCTCAACGAGCGGAAAACAGAGCCTACAAAAAGCCCATAGGCAAAAACAACATAAGAGCCACTGTCTCCAGCAAAACGAGCCTACGGGCCGCACATTGAAAGGTCGCTACGACCAAACAATGTAAAAGCCATTATCGCCAGCTTAAAAATTGACAAATTGAGGATTAAAATGAGCTCGAATCTTAACCCGATTCGGAGACTAGATCCAAAATAGTTAACTATGCAAGCCTCCGGGCCACATATTAAAAGGTCTCAACGACCAAAACAGCGTAAGAGGAACTACGCCGGTTTGAAAATCGAAAGTTCTTAAGGGCCAATTAAAGCTCGAGTCGCAACGCGACTCAGAGACTGGACCCGAAATAGTTAAACTGCAATATGCCTAAGGGCACGACATAAATGCCACTATCTCCAGTCGAGTGAGCCTCCGGGCCACACGCCTGTAAGGTCACTTTGACCCGAAGCACAAAAGGCCTTCATCGTCTGCCCATGCAGACTGGAAAGAACTTGATGGTCAATTGAAGCTCGGATCGCAATACGACTCGGAGACTGGACCCAAAATATTCGAAATGGCAAATGCCCAAGGGCAAGAAATAAGAACAAATACTACCTGCCCGCACGGGCATAGAAGATTTAAAGGCAGGCAAGCTCGAGTCAAGACCTGACTCGGAGACTGGGCCTAAGCAGCTGGGCGAAACACGGAGGCCCCGATGCCTACTCTCGTCAATAATCACATTTAAAAGATTACAGGCCAGCTCGATAAATTTCGGACCTACAAGGATCCCGCCAAACTCCTAAACTAGACCGCCTGGTCAAAAGGAATATAAAAAGAGATGCAGAAGAAATAAAGATTCAAGTCTCCTCTTATCTCACATACGCAAAAAAAGGGCACTCCCCATCTACAAACATGCTCTACAAATATCAAATACAAAGAGGGAAGACGACGAAATTTACATTCCAATCCAAAGGGCTACAGCTTGCCGAATTCGCTTTACGCGTCGTCAGCAAGAAGTGACCGCGCATCACGCTCATCCGCCCTTGCTCGAGCCTCTTCTGAGAGAACGAAGCCCCTTGCATCGATCTCCTTAGTATCTCCCTTCGGGATCTGCAACGAACATATTCCTCGATCCTCTTCTCCTGGTCGAGGGCTCACTTCAGCTCGGCTTGGGCATCAACAATGTCCTTCATGCGAATCGCCATCTCTCGATCAGCCTTGGTTTGGCTTAGTGCCGCTTTAGCCCGTGCATCAATTATCTCAGCCCTGATCTTCGAGAGATCAGATTCAAGTTTCCTGATCATATCCGCTTGAACTTTGGCATTGTCATGAGCCAAGCGGAGTTGGGCTTCAAAGGAAGGGACCTTGGCCGAGGCGCCTGTCTCTAATAAATATTGAGCTTGCACCTGAGCCCTTAGCTCGCCACGAACAGTTCTGACGTGGCCGATGTCACCCTTGAGGTACTCCGAGGCCTCTGCCTTTTTCTGCAGCTAATATAACAAAAAGGAGGTTAACCTTAAGGTCCAAAGGGAGCAAAGCACGAACTGCAGAAAGCTACCTGCTCCATCAAATAGCTCTCGTAATTCGAGCTCTGGTACGCCTCATTTCGCCAATACATCAACTCAACCTCCTTCTCCACGCTAAGGAGCCTAAGGGACTCACCCTTGTCTAGAATTTTCTAAAGCATGGCCCTTTGACGGAGCAACTCAAACATAATCCTATCATAGGCCTACACAAGGAAAGCTCAATAGGGGGAGGAGGACGCGGAATACAGGAAAACTGCGCCTAATCTCACCACGAACTGAAGCCGACGGAATTCCTCGATGTCTGAACACACTCATGTTGATCCAGCCTCTTTAGCCCAAGAAGAACCGACCTCAGGCAAAACATATTCACTCGGAGGAACCGCCGCCCGGGACTCAGATACTCTGGGAGTAGCAGACTCGGACGATGCCCTCTCCTCGAAGACACGGGCCCGTTCGATGCCACTAAAAGCTCCACCACACTACGGGTTCCAATCCCATTTATCACCAGCGTCCCTCGGCTTGGAGGCCGACTCCTCTTCAACCCCTTCGGAAGAGCACTACGTCATGCGGAAGAACCGACCTCGGCAAAGCATAATCACTTAGATGAACTGTCGCCCGAGAATCAGATACTCCGAGAGCAGCAGACTCGGACGATGCTCTCTCCTCGAAGACACGGGCCCATTTGACGCCACTAAAAGCTCCACCACACTACGGGTGCCAATCCCGTTTATCACCGTTGTCCCTCGGCTCTAAGGCTGATGCCTCTTCCTCCCCTTCGAAAGAGCACTGTGTCATCCCGAAAAAACCACCCGATACCTATGAATGGAAAAGCCAGAACAAAAGAAAGGAGGGAAATGTTACCTCAAATATACGAAGGCCAAAGCAAAGGCAACGTGCGTGCATACCTTGGTATTTTGCTCCCCATATGTCACGAAATATAGCTCGCCACCGATGCTCATCGCAGGTCGAATGGGTCACTAGCATCCGGACCTAGCCGGGCAGGTCAAGAACTTCGCCCAGTGTCCATGAAGTTGCTGCAACAAGGGAGAAAACACTATTATTCAACTAATTTTTGCTATAGGCAAAATCTGAAAAGCACCAGACGCTCCTCTCACGTGCATAATTCCACCCTTCGGGAAATGGCAAAAGATCCATGGGGATAATGTCGACCGTCTGGACCCGGATAAACCAATCGGCCCACTCTTGATCCCCGTCCTCTTCGTCGTCAACTACAAAGGGCGTGGACGAACCACATCTCAGGGTTAGTAGGCCCTGGAGATGAAAGGGCCGGTATAGCCTGACGAGGTGGTTAAGCATGAATCCAAGCCCTGCCTTCTTCGCAAATGACCTCATCATCAGCATCGCCCGCCAAAATGACGGATGTATCTGTGCCAAAGTAACCCAATACTTCAAGCAAAAATCAAACACAACCCTATCAAGGGGACCAAATGCGAAAGGATATAGGTATACGCTCAAGAATCCATTAGTAGAGTCTGTAATACTCTCATCCAGGGGAAGCACCTGCAGCGCTACTCCCTCACTCCATCCACAGTATTTTCTTGCCATCTCCAGATGTTCCCCTCTTATCGAAGACACTGTCTTCAGAGCGAACTCCAGCGGTTTTCGAGTGCCGGGAGCAGCACTCCCCACTCCCTGCCGGGCCGGCCCCGAAGTGGTTTCCATGACTATGGTAAAACTAACAGATCAGATGAAGGGCATGCGCCAACATTTTATGCACCTGAAGAAATGAAGAACCCTATGCCAAAGCGGAAGGGCAGCTATACTAAAAATAGTGAGGTCTTGTGAAGAATCCGAAGCCGCCCCACATATATGCGAGAAGCAGCAACGACTCGCCTACCCGGAGCGAGCCCCGGGAAACCTACAGCCTCAATGGAGATCGATAGGGTGATACCCGATCCCGAAAGCATCATTCGACGAGAAGCCAAGACTCGAGGAATCGTCCGTATTATCTCCAATCTTGAGGCAGCACTCTACCCCAAGGATCCCCAGTCGGACTTCGGGAAGCTTTCAACGCCATCACTCGACGCGAGGCGGTACCTGATCTCATGGTTCCCTTTCTAAAAAGAGGAATAAGCACAGGAAGATCCGATCATGAAAGCTCCACGAAGGTCCGAGGCAGCGCCTGAGTACAGGCAACTCCTCAGCAGAAGTATGTCCTATATGTTTTAAGAAGGCTATCTGCAGCAAGATCAATAGGGGCCCCGATGTACCCAAAGCTAACCTTCATTCAGGATAACATCTTCGAAGGCCCCGAAATTCGGCATATTATCTCCATACAACTCGGAGGGCCCGGACAGCCCGAGCCTATCAGATTAATTCAGGATTGGTCCGAGGTTCAACGATGGGTTCAGAAGAGAGCCGTGTCAAACGGTAGAAGATCGGAAAGAATGCTCGCGCCCAAGTCAGATATCAGTGGTCAACAATAAAAGAATACATTCAAAAGGCCTTGAAGGGCATGAGAGCATACAGAAATAAGGCAAAGATCGAAAGTAGAAGTCAATAGAATATATTCATGTTCGTAAAAATCCGTGTACAAACAACCCTCGAGAGGTCATTACATACAATTACAAAAGCCTTCGGAGGATCTCTATGCATAAAGCAAGAAACAAAGGGATCCACACGCAAAGAAAAATCCCGAATACCGGTCCATCTTCGAAGGTCCACAACAGGTGCCTTCGGGAGTGCATTGAATGAAGTCGAAAATACATAAGCCCGTTGTCGCACCTGCTTTTTACCGCGCCCGCGGGCCGCGTGGGGAGTTTTATCCAATTGAAGGACAGTCGAAATGGGATTTGTTTGTTTGTTTCAGAGTCGCCACCTGGGAATTTTAAGGCGTCCCAAGTCACCAGTTTTAATCCCTGAATCGAGGAGAATATGATTCTGTTTGTTATTATGCGAACCAGAAATCCTGAGTAAGGAATTCTGTTAATCCGGAAGAAGGTGTTAGGCATTTCCGAATTCCGTGGTTCTAGCACGGTCGCTTAACTGTTTTTATTATTGGCTTAATTATCTTGATTTTTATTAAATATATTTTATTGCATGATTTTACTACGCTTTTATTTATTGTGATTAAGGATCCTTCTTTGAATCGAATTATGCGTACGTATATTCGTGTTATAAATTTAAAAATGCGGAATTGTGTCACGCGTACGTGTACACGATAACTTTTGATAATATATTTATTAAACAATCATTTTTTCGAAATTGTGTCGAATCAAGAATATTTGTTTTTTTCTTAAATAGTGAACCGCACATCTCGGGTTTTTATGAAATTAATTTAACGTCCTCGAAGAAATCCCTTATATTACATATTCACTCGAAATTGTGCGTACGCATAATTCGAATTGCTTTTATTGGTATAATCAGATTACGCGAACGTATACCTAATTACACCAAATATTCTTAATGATATTATGAATTTTTCACAAATTGATTGTTATATCTACACATTTTATATGAAAATACTGAGAAATTCATATTCAAGGGATGTCTTTGAATTCTTTTAAAAGAAATTCACAATTTATTAAATGTTGCCCGTCGATTATAATTTCCGGATATAAATTATATTCAGCCCAACTATTCAAGTTCAAAGAAAAAAAATAAAAATATGATTCTAGCAACAACAACATATATATGCCAAAGGATGAATTGTATATGAAATTAACAAACATGATTTATGAAGGGAAGAAGTATTTTTGAATAATTTTTTATTATTTAATTAGTGCAAATCCTATTTCTAATTGTCATTGATATAAAGTGTTGCAATTTGTATATCTCATCTTATTCTCATATACTTGCTTTTAATCTAATAGGCCTAATTATTTATTTAAGATGGTAAATAGGCATCAATTTGATAAGAAAGGGAATTATAAATCGATTAATAATATTGCCTTACATGCAACATAGTTGTATGTCTAAAACATTCATGGCATTTTAACATCATAATGAGATACATCAACTCATCATCCCTTAATGGTTATATATATACATATTATCACGCCATATATGAACGTATAACTCACATCATTCAATCCATAACTAAATCAGGTAAAACTAGCAATATGGTTTTTTGACATTTTTATACTACTCTTTATTCAACTAACAACATCTAACCTTAATCCACAACCAAACAATCGAAATACACTAACCATGCATTTTCTTGACATTTCAGAATACTCTATACCTGACTAACAATGTCATAGGACTTAACTAATAGCCAACTTCATGCCATGTTCCCTATATTAACAATTCAATCATAATTATACTTTAATGAAAATTTAGAATGGAAAACATTATTACAAAGTTTTATATGAATTTCAAATAAAGACAATTAACTCATAACTATTAAATTGAATTCACTACTAGTTAACTAACATGAAACAAAAAATGAAATTTAAACTAATGAACTTGGACAAATGAAAAATAGAATTTTGCAATTCAAGCTTCATTGATTTGTCATGCTGAATCTTTTTTTCCAACATAGAATTTAAGAGATAAGTACCTGGAAATGAAGGTAGAAGAAGTAAGTTTTCAGCAGTTGCAGCAGTAAAAAAACCAGCAGAATATACCAATAACACAGCAAGTCTGAACAAGACCCGTTAACCCAGATGAACAGTGACAGAAACTTGAGGGAAAGATTTCAAATTCAGACTGAATAATATCCACAAAAACAAACAACGGACAGTTTCTAGAAGGATAACATTTTTTATATTTTTCAGTTTCTTCCTGTTTCGGAGTCCTATTTCTGATTTTTTTCTGTTTCTGTTTTCTTTTCAAATTTCTGTTTCTGATTCTATTTCTCTCTTTCTTTCTTTCTGTTTTTCTCAAATGTATCTCTCTGAAAACTGATCTTTAAATCTGATTTTTCTCTCAATCTCACACTCTCTTTTTCTTTCTGAAAGGCTACTGTTAAAATCTGATTTCTTTTTCCTTTAAAATCAGATTTTTCTCTTCCTATTTTTCTTCTTCCTATTTTTTCTTCTTCCTATTTTTTCTTCTGAAGGACTCTCCTCTTCAAATCTGATTTTTTTCTCTCTTCAAATCTCTTAAAGTCTGCCCCCAAATCAGTCCCAATCCCCCTCTATTTATACAGGGTTGTCCTGTACCCTTCTAGTGCTGCCTGGACCCTTTTCTCCTTTTAAAATCAGAAAATTTTCCATTAAAACTACTTTTGAATACTTTAAATCCTATTGAGTGCTATTATCCTGTTTTTCAGCAGCCCATTACCCTTTGTTTCCCACTATCCTATTAAATTAAAAACCATTAACAAACCACTTTCAGCCCACTATTATGTCACATTACCCTTACTGTTTTATCCCAAAAAATGTCCCAGATTTCCTACTGTAATTACTGTTATTACTGCCTTAAATTCAGAATCTAACAATACAGATTTTAAAATCTGTTTAAGCAGCTATAACCAATCCTAAAGTTTTGGACTGAATCCTAACTAAGAATGTAACCTTCTAACACAATTACATCAAATCAACATTTGTAAAATCACACTGAATTCAGAACTAACATCATAACAACATATCAATGAAATCACTATAGCAATTCAGACTGGACTTAAACAATGAATCAAGATCAAACATACACAGGAGCATTGTCAATATACTGACAATGCCCTGTTCAGAAAACAATATATACACATCATACATTTGAATTTACTGATTTGCAAACAAACATGATTTAATTGACAAGTATTAATCAGTAGACTATTTACAACATTTGTCCATAATCAGTCTAAAACAATAGAAGCAGACTGTTTCCATTAGCATTATCATAAATGAGAATTCACAATATAACTAATCGACGAACTTAATCGAGTCGATTACTCACATTGTAAATAATCACGAACAACAGAAAAAATTTCATATTTTGAGCATATAAACGGGTATGAGACAAAAAATGACAGAATTAATCAAAACAAAAATGTGAAAAATTAACAAGTTATTAAAACAAACGAAAATACATACAGAATACACAAACAGAAATAGAACAGTACCTCTGAATTTTAATCAAACTCGAATTCAACTTGGCTTCGGATTTTGTTTGAAATCAAACAGACCTTAGTCGAAGTATTTTCCACTGAAAATACTTCGACTAAGGTCGATTAAACCTCAATCTTTCGTCTGAAGTGAACAGAATCCAAAAGTCTGGTATTTCTAGGGTTCTTGAAGGTTCGATTTGGGACTTAACCATTTCTGGTCAGATTCGAGGGGGACCAAATACGACACAAGGGTGAGGGTAGCCTAGGGGTCATTTGGTGTCAGTTTAGAACGGATCTGAGTTTGTTCTTGTTTGGTCCGAATCTTCAAAAGAAGATTCGAGAAGCTCGGAACTGATTCAAGCCAAACAAACTTCAGATCCATAACGAGGCATGCTAGGGGGTACTATGGTGTTATTTTGGAAGCCATTGGAAAGGTTTGAGTTTTCAGACCCACCTTCGATTTAGTATTCGAAGAGTTGGGGTCTGATTCGAAGGAAACTAAGGTCAGATTTGTGTAGAGGATGTTCAGGGGGTTCTAGGGTGTTATTTTGGTGACCGGCGGCGTTGATGCCGCCGGGTTTCAGGCGGTGGGATTCTAGGGCGGCTAGGGTTAGGGGTGGGTCTGAGGAAGATGATGATGAACAGTGGAGAGGGGGGGTTTAGTTAGGGGGCCGGGGTAAGGATTATGGGCTTATATAGGGACGGGGTGGGTTGATGCTGACCGTTAGATCTAGTAGGATGAGAGGTCAGGATTTATTCACTTAACCAAACGATGTCGTTTGGTTTAAGCTGGGGGGGACGGGTTGAACCGGGTATCGGATCGGGTACGGGCTATGGGTTACGGTTCGTGGGATCTCAGCCGTTGGTTGGCTTTGATCCAACGGTCTTGATAAAGTGTGACCAAACGTCGTCGTTTGGTCTTGGCTTTGAATTGGACCGGACAGGCTGTTTGGATTGGGCTGTGGGGGGGGGGGTAATTTGATTTGGGCCTGGATTTTAATCCAGGTCCAATTTTTTATTTTACAACTTGTATATTTTTTATTTTCTAATTTTATTATTAATTAATAAAATCCTAATCAAAAATTATAAAAACAAAATTATCATTACAATAATATTAATTATCTTTTAATAACCATTAACGCGTAGATAAAACATTAATCACACAGTGGAATATAAAAAATAGAACGAAATGCATATTTTGGTGATTTTATTTAAATTATCTTTCAAATACATAATTAAATCCTATATGCATGCAACATGTATTTTATTTTAATTTTCATTTCCTTATGACAAAGTAACATTTACGGACATAACACAAATATTTAACACCACGCAAAAATTCAAAAATTACACAGTAAAAGAAATTTATTTTATTTTTGATTTATTTTGGAGTAGTTTTCGTAAGGCAAAAATCACGTGCTCACAGCTGCCCCTCTTTGTGCGGAAACTCGAAGAGTTTTCGTGCAAAGATAAAGTTAGCGGACACGAGCGATTTTTGCCTGTTCAAATACTCTGTGGGAAGCATTTTTTGAAAGATTTGACCGAACCTCTGCTTCAAAGGTTTCATACATATCCTTGGCTATAAAGGAATCAGGTCAATGTAGTTCGGGAAGTTTTGGGGTAGCTGGGACTACCGTGGGACTGTGATGTTACTGCTGCTTCGTGCTGTTTTTACTGCTTGCTGACCTCCTTATTACACCTTACTTCCAAGGTAATACAAAAAGCTAAACTAGACTATGATACATGAATTATAAAAATCTTATCTAGATCCTGCCCTTGCGTTTCTTGTTGTCTTGATATCTTGGTGACTCTTGGGCATTTGGCTTATTCTGTATTCCTTTTCATTGTGTCCCATATTTCTTTCATCTGTTTGGGACTCTTGTTGTTTCTTGCTGGGGATTTTGTTGGATTCCTCTGCTTTATTGATTCTAAGTGTGCTCCTTTTTCATATGAGCGGGCTTTTGATTTCAACACTTCAATTGCATTCCCTCGTTCTCCAGGTGGGTGCCTTGACTGCTTCTTTTCTCATCCTCATTCTCCAGGTGGACGCCTGACTTCTTTAATTCTCATCCTCATTCTACAGGTGGACGCCTGACTTCTTTAGTTCTTATCCTCATTCTCCAGGTGGACGCCTGACTTCTTTAATTCTCATCCTCATTCTCCAGGTGGACGCCTGACTTCTTCTTTTCTCATCCTCATTCTCCAGGTGGACGCCTGACTTTTTTAACTCTCATCCTCATTCTCCAGGTGGACGCCTGACTTCTTTAATTCTCATCCTCATTCTCCAGGTGGACGCCTGACTTCTTTAATTCTCATCCTCATTCTCCAGGTGGACGCCTGACTTCTTCTTTTCTCATCCTCATTCTCCAGGTGGACGCCTGACTTCTTTAATTCTCATCCTCATTCTCCAGGTGGACGCCTGACTTCTTTAATTCTCATCCTCATTCTCCAGGTGGACGCCTGACTTCTTTAATTCTCATCCTCATTCTCCAGGTGGACGCCTGACTTCTTTAATTCTCATCCTCATTCTCCAGGTGGACGCCTGACTTCTTTAATTCTCATCCTCATTCTCCAGGTGGACGCCTGACTTCTTTAATTCTCATCCTCATTCTCCAGGTGGACGCCTGACTTCTTCTTTTCTCATCCTCATTCTCCAGGTGGACGCCTGACTTCTTTAATTCTCATCCTCATTCTCCAGGTGGACGCCTGACTTCTTTAATTCTCATCCTCATTCTCCAGGTGGACGCCTGACTTCTTTAATTCTCATCCTCATTCTCCAGGTGGACGCCTGACTTCTTCTTTTCTCATCCTCATTCTCCAGGTGGACGCCTGACTTCTTTAATTCTCATCCTCATTCTCCAGGTGGACGCCTGACTTCTTTAATTCTCATCCTCATTCTCCAGGTGGACGCCTGACTTCTTCTTTTCTCATCCTCATTCTCCAGGTGGACGCCTGACTTCTTTAATTCTCATCCTCATTCTCCAGGTGGACGCCTGACTTCTTCTTTTCTCATCCTCATTCTCCAGGTGGACGCCTGACTTCTTTAATTCTCATCCTCATTCTCCAGGTGGACGCCTGACTTCTTTAATTCTCATCCTCATTCTCCAGGTGGACGCCTGACTTCTTTAATTCTCATCCTCATTCTCCAGGTGGACGCCTGACTTCTTCTTTTCTCATCCTCATTCTCCAGGTGGACGCCTGACTTCTTTAATTCTCATCCTCATTCTCCAGGTGGACGCCTGACTTCTTTAATTCTCATCCTCATTCTCCAGGTGGACGCCTGACTTCTTTAATTCTCATCCTCATTCTCCAGGTGGACGCCTGACTTCTTTAATTCTCATCCTCATTCTCCAGGTGGACGCCTGACTTCTTTAATTCTCATCCTCATTCTCCAGGTGGACGCCTGACTTCTTCTTTTCTTATCCTCATTCTCCAGGTGGACGCCTGACTTCTTTAATTCTCATCCTCATTCTCCAGGTGGACGCCTGACTTTTTTAATTCTCATCCTCATTCTCCAGGTGGACGCCTGCCTTCTTTAATTCTCATCCTCATTCTCCAGGTGGACGCCTGACTTCTTTAATTCTCATCCTCATTCTCCAGGTGGACTCCTGACTTCTTTAATTCTCATCCTCATTCTCCAGGTGGACGCCTGACTTCTTCTTTTCTCATCCTCATTCTCCAGGTGGACGCCTGACTTCTTTAATTCTCATCCTCATTCTCCAGGTGGACGCTTGACTTCTTCTTTTCTCATCCTCATTCTCCAGGTGGATGCCTGACTTCTTTAATTCTCATCCTCATTCTCCAGGTGGACGCCTGACTTCTTCTTTTCTTTACCAGGTATTTCCTGACACAAATATTGTCTTTGCCCCTGTTTTAAATCAAAGAAAACTTCGTTAGTTTAAAGCAGGGTGATTAACTGGGGTATTCTTGCCGATGGTGAGGCTTCTCTTCGTCTCTTTTTATTGCTTTGGAATGGTTGAAAAAGACCGTTTTGTCCTTGTAATTGATCATTGACTATAGGATTTCCCTCTGTATGTTTTCCTTCAAATCCTTTTAACTGTAATCATATGTCCCTTCTGACTTTGCTGATCCACTTTTGATTTCACTTTTCTTACACCAATATCTTTTTATCTCCTGCCTTTCATGGTCGTATTTTGCATCATGTAACCTTGAATCTTGGTAGTATACCTTGACATTCCTTCTTATTTGTTTGGAATAAAACTTATCTTTAAAGCTTTAGAAAAGTAAGATTATTAGTGACGAAACGCGCTGATTTCGACAATTTATAGAATGAAAAGAAAAATCCAAATTTGGATGACTATCGGAGAAGGAATAAAACTTATCTGATTGGAGATACTGACGCCAATGATCAGGGTATGCATTTCGGATTGATCAACCCAGTCTTTTAATCAATCTCCTCTTAATTGTCTCATTTTTGTTTTTCCCAAAATTTCCGTAATCCATCTTCATTTTTCATTTCACAGACCTGTTGGACTTGCAATATCTCAAAGAGTTTTCACCGACAAACCTTCCTCATTTGTTCATTTCTCACTTCCTTTTCGCCTTATGGTGCCTACGAAGGTTTTCACCAATAATACTCTCTCATTTTTACTTTTCTCTCAACTTCCGTCGCCTTATGGTGCCCGTGTGGGTTTTCACCTATAAGACTCTCTTATTTTTACTTTCTTTTCTTGTTTGTACCAGAGTGTTATGAACCATCTTCATTTGCTTGTCTCAGCATTTTTCTAAGATTGATCGAAAGGTCTTTTTGGTATGGGGTTAGAAATGGAAAAGGTATTAAAAGCTAAATAGCTTTGGTATGGGTTTAAAATTACAACTCTTGGAATCTTTTCTTATTTCCAATACAATTCCTGCCCCAGTTTCTTGATTGGGGTCTCTTAATGTTTCTTTTCATGCACATTGTGTATGTCGTGTACCCTATGACTGAGCCGTGAGGCGCCTACGTATCCTTCTTTGAGGAATCAGGTCAAACGTAGTTCACTAAATAATAGTGATTTTTTTTTCATTGATTCCAAGAGAGGGTAGGAAAGAAACAAGTATGTCTCAAAAGGGAAACAAAGGGTATAATGTTTGGATAGCAGAATAAATTTCCTTTGTCATTCCAATCTTCGAAATAATGCTAAATACAAACATTCAAAAAGTTATGCGTAATATCTCTTTACCACGTCAGAATTGATCGCCATGTCTATGCATTTGCCTTCAATATCTGTTAAGCATAGTGCACCATTCGACAATACTCTGGTTACAATGAATGGTCCTTGCCAATTCGGGGCAAATTTGCCTTTCGCCTCAACCTGATGTGGAAGAATACGTTTCAGCACATGCTGACCCACTTCAAACTTCCGTGGACGCACCTTTTTGTTGTATGCTCTTTCTATTCTTCTTTGATATAATTGACCATGACATACTGAGGCCAGTTGTTTTTCATCAATCAAGTTTAACTGTTCCAGACGGGTTTTGACCCATTCATCATCATCAATCTTTGCTTCGGCGATGATCTGAAGGGAAGGAATCTCAACTTCTGCAGGAATTACTGCTTCCGTGCCATATACCAACAAATAAGGAGTTGCTCCTACTGAAGTGCGAACAGTAGTGCGGTATCCCAATAATGCAAATGGTAATTTTTCATGCCATTGTTTTGAACCTTCTACCATTTTCCGAAGTATCTTCTTTATGTTTTTGTTGGCTGCCTCTACTGCTCCATTCGCCTTGGGCCGATATGGGGTAGAGTTGCGATGTGTAATCTTAAATTGTTGACATACTTCCTTCATTAAGTTGCTGTTAAGATTAGCACCGTTATCTGTGATGATCACCTTTGGGATTCCGAATCGACATATGATATTTGAGTGGACAAAATCGACCACAGCTTTCTTGGTCACTAATTTAAATGTTTTGGCCTCAACCCATTTGGTAAAATAATCAATGGCTACTAGAATGAACCTGTGCCCATTAGATGCTGCCGGCTCAATTGGTCCAATCACATCCATGCCCCAAGCAACGAAGGGCCATGGTGCCGACATTGTGTGCAATTCGGATGGTGGAGAATGAATCAAATCTCCGTGTATTTGGCATTGATGACACTTGCGCACAAAACTGATACAATCTCGCTCCATGGTAAGCCAATAGTAACCAGCACAGAGGATCTTCTTTGCAAATACATATCCACTCATGTGGGGTCCGCAAACTCCCGAATGTATTTTAGACATGACAGCTGTAGCTTGTCTGGCATCTATACATCTTAATAATCCAAGATCTGGTGTTCTTTTATACAAAACTCCTCCGCTTAAGAAGAATCCATTTGCCAATCGTCTAATGGTCCTCTTTTGATCTACTGTGGCTTGTGTGGGATATATCCCCATCCTAATATACTCCTTGATGTCGTAGAACCATGGTTCACCATCAAATTCTTCTTCGACCATATTGCAATAAGCGTGCTGATCGTGGACTTGAATATGTATCGGATCTACATAAACTTTATCCGGATGATGCAACATTGATGCCAAGGTAGCCAATGCATCGACAACCTCATTATGGATTCTTGGAATATGTTGGAACTCCACTGATTGAAACCGCTGACAAAGATCATGTAGACATTGTCGGTATGGTATGAGCTTCAAGTCTCGAGTTTCCCATTCTCCTTGAATTTGATGTACCAAAAGATCCGAATCTCCCATGACTAAGATTTCTCGGATAACCATGTCTGCGGCTAGCCTTAACCCCAAAATGGAAGCTTCATATTCAGCCATATTATTGGTGCAATAAAATCGCAATTGAGCCGTAACAGGATAGTGATGCCCTGTTTTAGAAATGATTACGGCTCCTATCCCGACTCCTTTCATGTTAGCGGCTCCATCAAAGAAAAGTTTCCAGCCAGGTTTTTCAATTCGCTCCACCTCGTCGATATGCATTGTTTCTTCATCAGGAAAATAGGTTTTCAACGGCTCGTATTCCTCATCGACCGGGTTTTCGGCTAAATGATCGGCCAGTGCTTGAGCCTTCATTGCAGTCCGAGTCACATAGATGATGTCAAACTCTGTGAGCAATATCTGCCACTTTGCAAGTCTTCCCTTTGGCATAGGCTTTTGAAAAATGTATTTTAATGGATCCAACCGAGAAATGAGGTAAGTAGTGTAGGATGACAAATAGTGTTTCAATTTTTGAGCTACCCATGTTAGGGCGCAACATGTCTTTTCCAGATGAGTATACTTAACCTCATAAACTGTGAACTTCTTGCTAAGGTAGTAGATGGCCTGTTCTTTTCTGCCAGTGAGGTCATGTTGCCCCAATACACAACCAAATGAATTTTCCAAAACTGTTAAGTAAAGAATCAAAGGTCTTCCTGGCTCTGGCGGGACCAACACGGGTGGGTTCGACAAATACCCTTTTATTTTATCGAACGCTTCTTGACACTCATCGGTCCATTTGACCGCAACATCCTTTTTCAACAATTTGAAAATTGGCTCACAAGTTGTTGTGAGCTGAGCAATAAACCTGCTGATATAATTTAACCTTCCCAACAAACTCATTACTTCAGTTTTGTTCCTGGGAGGTGGGAATTCTTGGATGGCTTTGATTTTTGATGGGTCTAGCTCGATACCTCATCGACTGACTATGAATCCCAGCAATTTTCCAGATGGAACTCCAAATGCGCATTTGGCAGGGTTAAGCTTGAGGTTGTACCTTCAAAGTCTTAAGAAGAACTTCCTCAAATCCCCAACGTGGTCGGCCTGATGCTTTGATTTTATGATCACATCGTCCACGTATACCTCAATCTCCTTGTGTATCATATCATGAAACACTGTGGTCATTGCTCTCATATAGGTTGCTCCGGCGTTCTTTAAACCGAATGGCATTACCCGGTAGCAATAAGTTCCCCACGGTGTGATGAATGCCGTCTTTTCTGCATCTTCTTTATCCATTAGAATTTGATGATACCCGGCATAACAATCCACGAAAGATCCTATATCATGCTTGGCACAATTGTCGATCAAAGTATGGATATTGGGTAATGGGAAATTATCCTTTGGACTTGCTTTGTTGAGATTGCGATAGTCGACGCAGACTCTAATTTTGCCGTCTTTCTTTGGTACAGGAACGATATTAGCCAACCAAACAGGATATCGAGTGACTCGAATGACCTTTGCTTCCAATTGTTTGGTGATTTCTTCCTTAATTCTCACACTCATGTCAGGCTTGAATTTTCTCAGCCTTTTCTTGACAGGAGGCACCGTTGGATCGGTGGGCAATTTGTGAACTACTAAATCAGTGCTCAGGCCCGGCATGTCGTCATATGACCATGCAAAAACATCTTTGAATTCTATGAGTGCTTTAATTAACTCTTCTCGGATCTTTGGTTCGAGATGGACACTTATTTTGGTTTCCCGGACATTACTCGTGTCCCCTATATTGATGTCTTCGGTATCACTCAAGTTAGGTTTGATTTTTTCCTCAAAGTGAATTAACTCTTTACTAATCTCTTCAAAAACCTCATCTTCATTATATTCTGATTCATAATCACAATATATTTCTTGAATTATTACTTCGGAACCAGATTGATTTTTAAGACTGGGCTGAGGATTCCTCATGCATGCCATATCACTAGAGCCAGCGTAAAAAGAACTGTACATAAAAAAAGAAAAGAAAAGAAAACTATCAGGAATGATAATAAAAAAGGAAACTGCTTTTTATTGGATGATGAAAGATAACAAGGTTTGTACACTTCAAACAAACTGTAAGATAAGCTTTGGGATTACAACCCTGAAGTAACCCAAACAAACTTGAAAGAAAATCAAAATAAACTACCAAGATTCCTTTTGAATGGGTAGAGGAGTGGCTTTCCAATTATTAAGCTTTATTTTTGGCCCAACGAATTGAACTTTTGCGTCGCTACACCCTTCTCCATTTTCCAACATATTCACATCATCAAACAACTTCTCGAATCTTTCAATCAACTTCTCCTCAGGATTGACCCGGGATTTAGGAATTGTTGTTATCGGGCGATTTCTAGCATCGGTCTTGACAAAAGATTTTGACAGACGTGGGACTGGTTTTGGAAGGACCCATGCTTGGTGTTTCAACTTCCTGGCCTTTATCACGTCATTTACGGTGGGTATGAACCCCAAACCAAATGTTCCCCAGTTCTCGGGGAGAGATACTGGTTGTATAATTCCTTGCAAAGATAAGCCCAGGCCTTTGCCGGGTATAAAACCATTCTTTAACATTTCATAAGCTATCATGACTGATGCAGAGGATATCTTTGGATTCGGAAGGTATTTCCCCTCTGGAATTTTCTCTACCGACACTGTGTCGGATACTTGGTATACCCATGGTCCCTGGTCATTTTCTGTTCCCTCAACCGGTACAATGGTATTGCTGTGAGCATTTAAACTTTCTTCCCTATGCACAACTATTTCTTGATGATCCCATTCAAACTTGACAACCTGATGTAGTGTTGAATGGACTGCTTTAGTAGCATGGATCCATGGTCGACCCAACAACAAGTTGTAAGAAACAGTTATGTCCAACACTTGAAATTCCATTGTGAATTCAACTGGCCCTATTGTAAGTTCCAACACTATGTCGCCACATGAATCTCTGCTTCCACCGTCAAACCCCCGTATGCAGATACTATTCTTCTGGATCCTTTCCTCTTTAATTTTTAATTTGCTTAAAGTGGAGAGAGGGCAGATGTTTGCACTTGACCCATTGTCAACCAATACCCGGGTTACTACGGAGTTTTCACATTTCACGGTGAGGTAAAGAGCTCTGTTGTGCTCGGTACCTTCCACAGACAATTCATCATCAACAAATGTAATTCTGTTTGTCTCAATGATTCTGTTGGCTATTCTTCCCAAATGATTTACAGTGATTTTTTCAGGAACATGAGCCTCATTCAGGATTTTCATCAAAGCCAGACGGTGCTCCTCTGAATGAATCAGTAATGACAACGATGAAATTTGAGCGGGTGTCTTCTTTAATTAATCCACAACAGAATAATCATGGAGTTTCATTTTTCTTAAAAACTCTTCCGCCTCTTCTTCCGTCACAGCTCTCTTTATTGGTGTTGGATTATTTTTAGTTTTTCTTAACTCTTCGGGCGTAAAACATCTTCCCGAACGAGTCAAGCCTTGCACCTCACACACTTCTTCCTTGACTTCTTTTCCTTTGTACATTACAGTCACCCGTTCGTAGTTCCATGGGATGGCTTTGTTGTTGATGACCGGCAGCTGGATTACAGGTGCGATAATAACCCGATCTGTACGGGCTCCTTCCACGAATACAATGGGTTTGTTAGCAACCCCTGGTACTATCACTTTCGGCCTTTCTTGTTTTGCGGCAACTTTGCTCGATGATCCCTCCTCGATTATCATAGATGGTCCATCACCATTTCTGTTCTGCTTAGGTACCGGCTTTTCCTCTGTTAACTGCTTATCTAATTTGGCTTCATGAGACTTGATCATCATGACAGTTTGTGATGGCTTCTTTGTCTCCCCATCAGCTTGTATGATTTCTATCATATTAGCCTTTTGATGGGCTGGTATTGGATTTCTATTGATATTTGGGGCTTCGGGAGTTTGAACCTCGATTTTATTAGTATCAATCAGCTCTTGTATTGCATTTTTTAAATGCCAGCATTTCTCCGTATCATGGCCTGGTGCACCGGAGCAATATTCACAGCTAATGGTGTAATCCAGATTCTTTGGAGGAGGATTGGGTAGCTTGGATTGTATTGGTCTCAACATGTCCAGCTGTCTCAGTCTGTGGAACAGACTAGTGTAAGACTCTCCCAATGGAGTGTAAGTTTTCTTTTTCTGTTCTCTTTCCCCCCTGAACGCTAGCCTCGGCCTGAAACCTGGTCCGGGATAGGCTCGTGGGTAAGTACTTGGTATGACAGGAGCACGCCAATTGGCGTGAACAGGTGGCTGATTGTATGCTTGAGCATGGTTAATGGAGAAATGAGACTCCGAAGGGTGATAGTAGTGTTGGGATAAATCATGGTGGTAAGTTGATTGGCGAGGTCGTTGTTGATTAGAGTAAGGCGGTGAACCTCTTGGTCCTGACCAAATTCCTGAATCAACTACTGCTGCCTCTTCCCACTTCTTTCTTCCGATTCCTCCTACCCCGCCTTGAATAGCTTGAGTAGTCGCCTTAATTGCTGAATAGCTCATGATTTTATTTGTCTTGAGGCCTTCTTCCACCATACCTCCCATCTTCACTACTTCGTTGAATGATTTCCCAACCGCTGAAACCAAGTGGGCATAGTAAGTTGGTTCCAAGGCTTGGAGGAAGTAGTCTACCATTTCACTCTCCTTCATAGGAGGATCCACTCTTGCTGCCTGTTCTCTCCACCGAAAACCATACTCTCTGAAACTTTCATTGTGTTTCTTCTCAAATTTTGTCAAAGATAATCGATCTGGGATGATTTCCAGATTGTATTGGAAATGGTATGCGAATGCCTGTGCCAGGTCATCCCAGGTGTACCATCTCCCGTGGTCCTGGCGTGTATACCACTCCAAAGCTAATCCGCTTAAACTTTGACTGAAGTAAGCCATCAATAATTCATCCTTTCCCCCAGCTCCTCGCATCTTGCTACAGAAACCCCTTAAGTGGGCTACTGGGTCGCCGTGCCTGTTGTATAGGTCAAATTTGGGCATCTTGAAGCCAACTAGTAATTGTACATTGGGGAATAAGCACAAATCTTTGTATGCTACACTGACTTGCCCACCTAATCCTCGCATGTCTCTGAACGATTGTTCTAAACTCTTGACCTTCCTGAACATCTCTTCTTGCTCAGCATTTTTGGCTGGCTTGTCAATTTCGGTTGGGAGATCAAAACGAGGAGCAGTTGAATTAATTTTGGAGGCTTTGAGGGTGGGTTCCGGAGGGTAATATTGGTTGTCCTGGGCCTGGAATGTAGGCTCACTAGGAGATTTGTGAAATGTAGCAGGGGGAGGTGCTACGAAAACAGGAGTCATAGGTGGAGGAAAGTATGGAACTGGTTTCGGAGGTGGAGACTGTGGTGTCTGAGAGGTGGTGCCTCGGTAGTGCTGGTAAATGGGGAAATTTGGGGATAATTCAGTGGTAATATTATCCTGAGTTTGGGTCATTGATGGAGCAGGGTTATTTGGGTAAGATGGGGGTAACTGTCCTGTAGACCAGGCTTGGTACATCTCAGCCATTTGCTGCTTGAGTTTAAACATCTCTTCTTTCATTTTCCCGACATCCATCTCCTCTAGCTCCATACCTGTGTCAACATCTGGGATAGACATACTTTCGGGTATTGGTCCTTTTGATCTTGTGTGATAGTGATAATATGCCAGTATACTCTTTAGAGAAACTAACTGCTTGAATTCTGGAAATGAACAAACTTGTTAGTTTTGAGAGTTTAACACATATATAATCACACGTTGAGATGCAATGCTCCTAGACAAATAATCCCTTTCTATTATGCATTTGCTCGGCTGCTTGTGTCGTCCCAGCTTTCTTGAAATTTTTATTGTTATTCACTTTTATTTATTATATATGTCTTTTATCGTGGTGGTCGAATCTTATAGAGATTGCCTACGTATCATGCCCTTACATGAATCAGACCTTGCGTAGTTCGGACTAAAGGCAATCACTTTTATTCATTATACAAAGATGGAATTACATTTGAAAACTTTAAGAAAATGTCTTGAAACACACACACTTAAATCAAAATAAAAGATACAATTCTTAACATCTCACAACGTGCCCCACTTTCCACTTGTGTTGTATATTATTAGACTATTTGCTCAATGTGGAGCTTGACCTGGATGACCTCCCAGCGTACGATACATCCTTTCCAACTCCATTGCTAGATGATGAGCAAAAGTGGGCGCATGCTCTGTAAACCTTTCATAATCCATTCCTCGGCAGTTTACATAACTTTGAGATGTGAAGACTGCCAGGTCGTGGATTTGTGCCCTGAAACCTTGGAGACGTTTGTCTTGGTCTTGCAATTGCTGCTGACGAGTGGTGGCTATATCTATGACACGGTTTTCACAATCTAGAGCTGATTCTAACAGAGCTCGGAGTCTGGCCTGTTCTAATCTTGCTTGCGCTTTTTCTCTGTCGAGGTCTGCTTGTTGATATTCTCTGTTGCATCTTCTTGCCTCTTCTAGTTGTGCACGAAGCTGGTTTTCTGATCGTATCCAATGGTCTTTTTCCTTCTTGAATTGTGCCCTGTCTTTCTCGGATTGCCTATCTTGTCATTCCTTATTAGACATGGCTTCTTCGTTTAATCGTTGGATCCTTTCTTTTGCTTTGCTCAACGTCCTTTCGTTTTCTGCAAGAATAGAATCATAATCTTGCATTCTTTCAAAAAGATTGGCGATGATTTTTTGATCCTTCCAGCTCCTCTTTGGTGTTTCAGAAACTCTTTTCATTTTTTGGAATCGAGCATGAAGATTTTCATTCTCACAAGCTAGACTCTTCTTCTCGCCTTCGGCTTCTTGTGCTTGCAAATCTTTCTCTAAACTGAGGCTTCTCAGATTTTCTTTTAGGGCATGGATAGTTGCTTTGTACCCTTTTTCTTTTTCTCCCCAGATCAACCGCTCTTGGATTTTATCATTGAAGTTTTGAACATGGGGTCTTTTTGTTGGCCTTCTTAGCTCAGGCTCTGGTACATCATCCACGCGAGACCGTTTTTCAAACCACCTTGCATATCCAGGATTTATCTCACCCTTTGTAGTGTCTGGGACTTGAGTATCACTTTTTAAATATCGACATCCATTCCACATCTGCTGAAGTAGAGCCTCGGGAATAGTGGCTTCTGGGTGTAATTCGATTACTTGCATACTCAAATCTTCATCATCAGGAACTACTTGATATCTCCCTAGTTGCCTTAGGACTCTTAGTGGCGCATACGGCTGAATGCTTCTCAATCCCAATAGTAGTAGATAACTATTTGAGGTTGACATGTGTATTACTTCCCTCATCGGGAGCCATCCCAAAGTCCATTCAATCTGATTTGCCATTAAAGCCTTTAGATGAGATACCCATGCTTCTATCCCTTCTGGAGCCTGATAATTTTTTGTTCTTTCCTCATAGCTTTCGATGCAATTATCATTGTTTGACCCATACTGTATGATCTTGGGCTGTTGTTGGAGATGTTCCATCACCCACATTTGCAACAAAATTTTGCATCCTTCGAAGACTTTTGCTCCTGATTTACATAAAGTCAAAGCCCGATAAATATCTTATAGAATGATGGGGATAAGGGTGTGATTTTCTTTGGTGGTGAGGATTTGCACAACTTTCGCGGTACGAATATCAATTGTTCGCTATTTGTTTGGGAAGACCATGACTCCTAGAAAAGCCACCATGAAGGCAAAGTGACGGTGAATCTGCCAAGTGTCTTTGTTTTGCTTGTTAGTAAGGCCTTTCTCATGAATTTCGAACCCATCTGACTTTCCGAACCTTGAATACAAAAAGTTGAAGGAACAACATCCATTGATGACATTGCTTTTCCTGATTTGACTGCTGATGTTCAGAAGACCGAAGAATCGAAGTACCGAAGGAGCCTTTGTGAATATCAGGCTTTGATTTTTTAGACTTCCGTCAAAACCAGCATATCCAGCTATCTCCTCTAATGTAGGAGTTAGCTCGAAGTCAGAGAAACGAAAGACATTGTGAACAGGGTCCCAAAAAGTTATTAACGCCGCAATCAGATCATCACGGGGTTTAACTTTCATAATGTCCGTGAGATTTCACAAATGCTTGACGACCCATTTTTGACCGTCTTCGCCTAAATCATACCACCACATTTGAAGTTGAAAGAGAAATTCTTCTGTACTCGTGGATGAGGGACTTTGTGTGGTGCTCATTTTGTATCTGAAGTTTAATTTAATAGAGTTAAGACTCATTTTGAAAATTAAAAAAAAAAACTATTTTCAGAATTTTATATTTTTTGAAAATTTACATTAAAAAAAATCATTTTATTTATTAAATATCTTTATTTCAAGATTAAAAAAAACAACCCATTTTATTCCTCTCTTCTCACCATGATTTCGTTTAAGCTGGTCAACAAGCATGTTCGAGGCAAATGAATGCACAAGTAGCAAGTAGGATGCATCAGGATGGTCTTTTTGTTTCGGGTTCACCTGTCCTAGACAGACCCAACCCCTATGTTGAGTCTCCAAGGCCAAATGTATATGATGCAAATATTCGTTCGTACTAGGGATCCGGTACATGGCTGAGTTATTCTAAGTGTAAAACCTGAGGTTGATTGTTCTAAACCTGGCTTACCCAAACGGACAGTTTGAGCCGAAGCGGGGGCAACGTACCGGGAGCACGAAAGTCTGCCCGGCCTAGTTACTTGTCCCAACTCCGTCTTATTTGGTATGACTTTAACAGAAAGGTGGGTCACGCGCACGTGTACACCATAAATTCAGAAGACTCAGAAAGAAGGGGGATTCGTAGCAGTTGTATATATTCACAATTCAAATAATATTAAAGCGGTAAAAAGCAACATTTAGCATATTAGCATATAAACAGTTGAAAATCATATAGTAAATAAAGCCAATTAACACAAATATTTTAAGCTCGAATTCTTTAAACCCTGAACCAATGGTTCTGAGTTACAATTTACCCACTTTTATCCCCAGCAAAGTCGCCAGAGCTGTCGCACCTCCTTTTTACCGCGCCCGCGGGGCGCGTGGGGAGTTTTATCCAATTGAAGGACAGTCGAAACGGGATTTGTTTGTTTGTTTCAGAGTCGCCACCTGGGAATTTTAAGGCGTCCCAAGTCACCGGTTTTAATCCCTGAATCGAGGAGAATATGACTCTGTTTGTTATTCTGCGAACCAGAAATCCTGAGTAAGGAATTCTGTTAATCCGGAAGAAGGTGTTAGGCATTTCCGAATTCCGTGGTTCTAGCACGGTCGCTTAACTGTTTTTATTATTGGCTTAATTATCTTGATTTTTATTAAATATGTTTTATTGCATGATTTTACTACGCTTTTATTTATTGTAATTAAGGATCCTTCTTTGAATTGAATTACGCGTACGTATATTCGTGTTATAAATTTAAAAATGCGGAATTGTGTCACGCGTACGTGTACACGATAACTTTTGATAATATATTTATTAAACAATCATTTTTTCGAAATTGTGTCGAATCAAGAATATTTTTGTTTTTCTTAAATAGTGAACCGCACATCTCGGGTTTTTATGAAATTAATTTAACGTCCTCGAAGAAATCCCTTATATTACATATTCACTCGAAATTGCGCGTACGCATAATTCGAATTGCTTTTATTGGTATAATCAGATTACGCGAACGTATCCCTAATTACACCAAATATTCTTAATGATATTATGAATTTTTCACAAAATTGTTTGTTATATCTACACATTTTATATGAAAATACTGAGAAATTCATATTCAAGGGATGTCTTTGAATTCTTTTAAAAGAAATTCACAATTTATTAAATGTTGCCCGTCGATTATAATTTCCGGATATAAATTATATTCAGCCCAACTATTCAAGTTCAAAGAAAAAAATAAAAATATGATTCTAGCAACTACAACATATATATGCCAAAGGATGAATTGTATATGAAATTAACAAACATGATTTATGAAGGGAAGAAGTATTTTTGAACAATTTTTCATTATTTAATTAGTGCAAATCCTATTTCTAATTGTCATTGATATAAAGTGTTGCAATTTGTATATCTCATCTTATTCTCATATACTTGCTTTTAATCTAATAGGCCTAATTATTTATTTAAGATGGTAAATAGGCATCAATTTGATAAGAAAGGGAATTATAAATCGATTAATAAAATTGCCTTACATGCAACATAGTTGTATGTCTAAAACATTCATAGCATTTTAACATCATAATGAGATACATCAACTCATCATCCCTTAATGGTTATATATATACCTATTATCACGCCATATATGAACGTATAACTCACATCATTCAATCCATAACTAAATCAGGTAAAACTAGCAATATGGTTTTTTGACATTTTTATACTACTCTTTATTCAACTAACAACATCTAACCTTAATCCACAACCAAACAATCGAAATACACTAACCATGCATTTTCTTGACATTTCAGAATACTCTATACCTGACTAACAATGTCATAGGACTTAACTAATAGCCAACTTCATGCTATGTTCCCTATATTAACAATTCAATCATAATTATACTTTAATGAAAATTTAGAATGAAAAACATTATTACAAAGTTTTATATGAATTTCAAATAAAGACAATTAACTCATAACTATTAAATTGAATTCACTACTAGTTAACTAACATGAAACAAAAAATGAAATTTAAACTAATGAACTTGGACAAATGAAAAATAGAATTTTGCAATTCAAGCTTCATTGATTTGTCATGCTGAATCTTTTTTTCCAACATAGAATTTAAGAGATAAGTACCTGGAAATGAAGGTAGAAGAAGTAAGTTTTCAGCAGTTGCAGCAGTAAAAAAACCAGCAGAATATACCAATAACACAGCAAGTCTGAACAAGACCCGTTAACCCAGATGAACAGTGACAGAAACTTGAGGGAAAGATTTCAAATTCAGACTGAATAATATCCACAAAAACAAACAACGGACAGTTTCTAGAAGGATAACATTTTTTTATTTTTCAGTTTCTTCCTGTTTCGGAGTCCTATTTCTGATTTTTTCTGTTTCTGTTTTCTTTTCAAATTTCTGTTTCTGATTCTATTTCTCTCTTTCTTTCTTTCTTTCTGTTTTTCTCAAATGTATCTCTCTGAAAACTGATCTTTAAATCTGATTTTTCTCTCAATCTCACACTCTCTTTTTCTTCCTGAAAGGCTACTGTTAAAATCTGATTTCTTTTTCCTTTCAAATCAGATTTTTCTCTTCCTATTTTTCTTCTTCCTATTTTTTCTTCTTCCTATTTTTTTCTTCTGAAGGACTCTCCTTTTCAAATCTGATTTTTTTCTCTCTTCAAATCTCTTAAAGTCTGCCCCCAAATCAGTCCCAATCCCCCTCTATTTATACAGGGCTGTCCTGTACCCTTCTAGTGTTGCCTGGACCCTTTTCTCCTTTTAAAATCAGAAAGTTTTCCATTAAAACTACTTTTGAATACTTTAAATCCTATTGAGTGCTATTATCCTGTTTTTCAGAAGCCCATTACCCTTTGTTTCCCACTATTCTATTAAATTAAAAACCATTAACAAACCACTTTCAGTCCACTATTATGTCACATTACCCTTACTGTTTTATCCCAGAAAATGTCCCAGATTTCCTACTGTAATTACTATTATTACTGCCTTAAATTCAGAATCTAACAATACAGATTTTAAAATCTGTTTAAGCAGCTATAACCAATCCTAAAGTTTTGGACTGAATCCTAACTAAGAATGTAACCTTCTAACACAATTACATCTAATCAACATTTGTAAAATCACACTGAATTCAGAACTAACATCATAACAAAATATCAATGAAATCATTATAGCAATTCAGACTGGACTTAAACAATGAATCAAGATCAAACATACACAGGAGCATTGTCAATATACTGACAATGCCCTGTTCAGAAAACAATATATACACATCATACATTTGAATTTACTGATTTGCAAACAAACATGATTTAATTGACAAGTATTAATCAGTAGACTATTTACAACATTTGTCCATAATCAGTCTAAAACAAAAGAAGCAGACTGTTTCCATTAGCATTATCATAAATGAGAATTCACAATATAACTAATCGACGAACTTAATCGAGTCGATTACTCACATTGTAAATAATCACGAACAACAGAAACAATTTCATATTTTGAGCATATAGACGGGTATGAGACAAAAAATGACAGAATTAATCAAAACAAAAATGTGAAAAATTAACAAGTTATTAAAACAAACGAAAATACATACAGAATACACAAATAGAAATAGAACAGTACCTCTGAATTTTAATCAAACTCGAATTCAACTTGGCTTCGGATTTTGTTTGAAATCAAACAAGACCTTAGTTGAAGTATTTTTCACTAAAAATACTTCGACTAAGGTCGATTAAACCTCAATCTTTCGTCTGAAGTGAACAGAATCCAAAAGTCTGGTATTTCTAGGGTTCTTGAAGGTTCGATTTGGGACTTAACCATTTCTGGTCAGATTCGAGGGGGACCAAATACGACACAAGGGTAAGGGTAGCCTAGGGGTCATTTGGTGTCAGTTTAGAACGGATCTGAGTTTGTTCTTGTTTGGTCCGAATCTTCAAAAGAAGATTCGAGAAGCTCGGAACTGATTCGAGCCAAACAAACTTCAGATCCATAACGAGGCATGCTAGGGGGTACTATGGTGTTATTTTGGAAGCCATTGGAAAGGTTTGAGTTTTCAGACCCACCTTCGATTTAGTATTCGAAGAGTTGGGGTCTGATTCGAAGGAAACTAAGGTCAGATTTGTGTAGAGGATGTTCAGGGGGTTCTAGGGTGTTATTTTGGTGACCGGCGGCATTGATGCCGCCGGGTTTCAGGCGGTGGGATTCTAGGGCGGCTAGGGTTAGGGGTGGGTCTGAGGAAGATGATGATGAACAGTGGAGAGGGGGGGGTTTAGTTAGGGGGGCCGGGGTAAGGATTATGGGCTTATATAGGGACGGGGTGGGTTGATGCTGACCGTTAGATCTAGTAGGATGAGAGGTCAGGATTTATTCACTTAACCAAACGATGTCGTTTGGTTTAAGCTGGGGGGATGGGTTGAACCGGGTATCGGATCGGGTACGGGCTATAGGTTACAGTTCGTGGGATCTCAGCCGTTGGTTGGCTTTGATCCAACGGTCTTGATAAAGTGTGACCAAACGTCGTCGTTTGGTCTTGGCTTTGAATTGGACCGGACAGGCTGTTTGGATTGGGCTGTGGGGGGGGGGGGTAATTTGATTTGGGCCTGGATTTTAATCCAGGTCCAATTTTTATTTTACAACTTGTATATTTTTTATTTTCTAATTTTATTATTAATTAATAAAATCCTAATCAAAAATTATAAAAACAAAATTATCATTACAATAATATTAATTATCTTTTAATAACCATTAACGCGTAGATAAAACATTAATCACACAGTGGAATATAAAAAATAGAACGAAATGCATATTTTGGTGATTTTATTTAAATTATCTTTCAAATACATAATTAAATCCTATATGCATGCAACATGTATTTTATTTTAATTTTCATTTCCTTATGACAAAGTAACATTTATGGACATAACACAAATATTTAACACCACGCAAAAATTCAAAAATTACACAGTAAAAGAAATTTATTTTATTTTTGATTTATTTTGGAGTAGTTTTCGTAAGGCAAAAATCACGTGCTCACACCCGTGGATGCCCCGGTTACCACAAAGCTTATGCCAGGAGTTGCATCATCAGAATGACGTCGCTGAAAGGAGCTTGAGGAATCAAGCGTCAAAATAGTTTTCCATCACTTCGCTCTGGGAAACTATCTATATGCGGTGAAATCAGAGGATTTGATTTCTCGCTCTCAAGTCATTTTGCAAGAATGGCTTGAGACCCCGAGGATAGGAAGCCATAGCCGAGTTCCCAACCTCAGGGCTCGTCAAGGCCCGACTTAGAGAAGACAAAGATCGAAGCTAGGATAGAGGGGGAAACTCCCAAGGCACACGACTGAGTTTGACAGGGCCGACCTATCCAAAGCCTATGCTGAGGCATCGCATCAGGCCATCCCATCTCCATACTTTGTAATTAATGCCCACGTACTTGTAGTCGAGTTCCCCTCCTATATAAAGGGGACTCACCGTACCTTGTAAAGGGCTGATGCTGCCCCATTTCTCCACGAGTGCAATAATCTCTCTCTCTTTTCTTTCTAACTTGCTTGTTCTCATTGGCCTGATGTCACCTTAATACCCATCGCTCTTCTAGTTGTTCTTCATCATATAGCTTAGTATTGGCCGTGAATAGCCTTGTTTAATCATATCTTCAACTGTTATCCCATCCCCGACTATCCCCAATAGCTCTAACTTGACCCTAACGTCAACCTCAAGGTCCCCTATCGACCAGACCTATACCCGGGCAGCAGGCCCTTTGGTTCAATTACTATATTGTTTTAGCTCTCATTCCATTATTACACTTCATATTATCAACATCAACTGCTCTAACAACTAGCTCAGGAATAGATCACATATTTTTAGGATTCCATTTACAAATTTAATTGTTGTTACCATTTTCACGGTAAACAATGGTATAGATTCTTACCTTTTTGGAAGGATACCTAGGTTCTTCTCTTGATAATCTTCAAGGCGATTAAGCAATAATTGAAGAACAATTGATGAAGACCACTTTCTTTCTCTAGGATCCTTTCCATCACTCTAAACTATAAGAGAAATATGCTCAAAATGGCCTAATGTGGGTGTTTTAACAGAATAGGGTCGGGTTTAAAAATTAGAAAAAAGGAGCCCTAACACAGATCTGCTGTCATATATGCAATGGCATAATAGTTATGTGGTCCGCAAAATAACCACAAAATGGGGCATTGAGAACTCAGCTGGTCTACCTCACTCTGCGCCCGTTATGTAGCCCGCAGACCTGTTCTGCGATCGCATAATGTGCCAGAGAACCTCCCTCCACAAAAGATCAAGGACATATGTGCGACCAAAGTGAGGCCTGCCAAATGGGTATGTGGTCGCATAATGGGCGGTGAAAATGACATCAAAATTGACTGAAATGGCTGCCTCACTCTATGGTCATTATGCGGCCCGTAAAGTGATTATGCTCTATACACTTCTGCGAAACTTTTCCCTTTAACCTTTTAATGCACAATTCAAAGAACTAGTTAGAAAGAAAGCCTAGTTCGATTTTCAAGACTTAAAATTGATCGCTTTTCAATGATTTCGTGTGTATGTTCTCTTGTGTTAGGTGAGTGCAATAAAATCCCCAATTTACCTAATTGGAAGATAGCCATCATAGGCGAGAAGACCATCAAAAAAAGACCAAAAATCCATAGATCATTGTATTTGAAATCTGGTTTCGAATAAACATCATGAGATCCTCATGCATGCTCGTGATTTCGTTGCAGCATCAAAGGATTTTATGACTTGAAGTTTCATACTTGCCTCTAAGTCAAAATACTCAAGATTTAAAATTCATGACTAAATGGATAGGTATCAGCGAGATTCGCAGAGTTAGAAGGCACAAAAAATGATTTGGGGTCAAGATTTTCAACCTTGCACGATTTAGTGCAACGTTTCTGGGATTGATAGATCTGAAGTGTGAGAGGATTGAGAGAGTAAAAGGAAAGGGGGCGGCTAGGATAGCAGGGAAATAATTTTAGGGTTTGGGTAGTTTAGGCCATCTCTGGGGTTACAATTGGAACACTTAGTTCCTTAACATTGGCTAAAAAGGGCTAAGTTTGACTTGAGTCAAAACTTTAGTAACAACCTCAAAACCGGGATTTGACGGTCCCAATAAGTTTGTATGATGATTTTAGACTTGTGCGTATGTTCTGATTGGGTTTTGGATGACCCGGGAGCATTTGAGCGCTTAATATTGAATGTTGTCGCATGGAAGGTTTTAAAGTTCATTAAATTAAATTTGGATTAGGTTTTGGTGTTATCGAGGTTCGTTTGGGATTCTAAGTACGGGACTAATTTTGTATGGTGATTTAGACTTGCACGCAAAATTTGGTGTAATTCCAAGTAGTGTAAGTATGATTCGGCGCGTTCGGAGTAAGTTGGAATAACTTGAAGTTCATAAGTTGATTCTATTGGTTTTAGGCTATGATTCTTATTTTTAATTTTTTTTTCTACAGTCCGAGGGTGCGAGCAAGTCTATTTTATGTTTACAAACTTGTTGGTATGTTTGGTCATGGCCACGGGGGCCTCGGGTGCTATTCAGACGATGCACGGATCATGTTTGGACTCGAAAGAATTGCTTAAGAGATATGGTATAGATTCTTACCTATCGGGTAGGATACCTAGGTGCCTCTCTTGACAATCTTCAAGGTGATTAAGAAAGAATTGAATAACAATTGATGAAGATCACTTTTTCTCTCTAGGATACATTCTCTCACTCTAAACTATCAGAGAAATATGCTCAAAATGGCCTAATGTGGGTGTTTTAACGGAATGGGGTTGGGTTTAAAAATTAGAAAATAGGATCCCCAACACAGATCTACAGTCGCATATATGCGACCGCATAATGGTTATGCAGTCCACGAAATGACCGCAAAAAGGGGCCCTGGGAACTGGGCTGGTCTGCCTCACTCTGCGGCCATTATGCGGCCTGCAGTCCTGTTCTGTAGTCGCATAATGTGCCGCATAACCTCCCTCCGAAAAAGTCCAAGGATATGTGTGCGACCAAAGTGCGGTTCGTGAAATAGGTATGCGATCGCATAATGGTCCGCAAAAATGACATCAATTGGCCCAAAAAACTGCCTCACTCTGCGATCATTATGTGACTCATAAAGTGATTAGGCGGTGGCATAATGGGCCGCAGAAATGCACACTTCTGCAAAACATTTTCCTTTAACTTTCTAATGCGCAGTTCAATCCAAAAAGTGTGAACCGTGGCTCGATCGCAAGCTCGTAGTGAAGAATTTCAGCAATCTCTAACACATAATCCTAACTTGATACCACAAAATTCCGATTTTTAGGAAGAACTTTATGGGCCTTACAAATACATGGCACTAACTTCAGAACATATAATGAACTTATGATTCTAGAGTTCAGTAGCCAATCATAAATTAATAACAAACACATAGAGGCAGTGTAAAGCCCCAAAAAAGTTTGCTAAGTAATTTAAGATTTTGTGGTGCCAAGGTAAGCTAATTATTTTTTTTGTGTGTGCAAATGAGGATTCATGATATAATGGATACCATTTGGATATGTTAATAAGCATATAAGTCATATTATAAGTGATTTGGGGTTAAAGAGAGGCCTAAGTCTAAGCCAAGTTGGAAAATTTCATAATAGACTAAAGTTGTAAATGAGCACGCACAAGACCTCACTTTGGACAAGAATATCTACATTTATATAAGGTTTTGTGTGATGCACAACCTATCAAATTAAATTTCTTTGAGTTTAGTTTCCAACGCATCAAATCGTTCATCATTTGGAGGTGTATATAGAAAGTTATGACCATTTTACATGACCAATGTCAGATGGGTGTCCGCGGCGCGGCCGCGGGAAAACTAAAAGTTTCTGCCTCCGAGCGCGGTACGAGCGCGGCCACCGCATCCCGGGTGCGGTTTGACCGCGGTCGCATGCCTAGAAGCGCTATAAATAGACCAAGACCGGGTATGGAGAGTCTCGAAGTCATTTTGTTTGAGCTAGGGCTTGCTCTATCAAGGGAAATCCGTCCCATACCTCCCTCCTATGATCCAAGATAATATTTTTGGAGTATTTTGAGTTGATTACTACTCCTAAACACTTATATTAACAAGGATTGATCTTGAAAATCCATAGATTCCCATTCAAATCCCTAAATTGATCAAGAACACTACAAGTGGGGATTCTCAAGATTCTTACTACAAGAGGTATGCCTATCATCTCTAACTACTCTATGGTGATTATTTATGTATGATATATACGCTAGAACTCATGGGATGGTGATTGGAAGCCATAGGTGCCTAACCTAGGTTGTGTTGGTGTTGTAGAGATTGTGAGATGGGTTATTGAGGTATGATTCTTGGGTGTAATAGTATGATGTATACATGCATGTACAAATTAGGTTTGTGGGATGATTGTTGAACATAAATAAGTAAAGATTGGGTTGGGGAATGAAGGAAATATTGTAAAAGAGATTTGAAATCAAGATTCTCAATTAGTGTTTGATAAAATGCTCAAATGAGCTGAAACCATGAATACCTTCCTAATTTGTGTTCAATTTTGTTATGTCTCAAGCAGATTGGGATTGCTAGAATTTCCGGAACGTCGTAGTAACTTAATGAAAGCTTAAATAAGGTATGTATGGCTAAAACCCCCTCCTTTTAGAAATTGAGCCTCCATGGTGCCCATGCAAATGTTGTAGGCCTGGATTTCGATTGATGCGGTACTTGTTATGTCAAATGAATTGATGTTGTGAAAATGTACGTGGAAGGTACTTCTCCATGTGTTTAATGTGTTATTCTTTTGTAAATTGAGTATGTGTGGAAAACATGAGCTATGTGCTAAATGCCTAAATGTCAAGTCAAGGTTACATTGTGATTAATATGCCGAACTAGATAAATTCCTCTCTATACTTATAACTTAAATTGCTTTTGTATGTGCCTATGATCTTAAATGGCAAGGTCAATGTTGAAAATGGGAATAATGTGAAATGTGAGTTACGAAATGTGGTAATTGTGGCCCCGAGTGTCGAGTAACTAATACACGTGAAACCAAAGATTGAGTGAGATGATTAACGAAAAAGGGTAATGCCTTGGTAAGACGGCTTAGCCGATCGGTCCGTGATCGGATGCCATGTTATACACATATGGTGGTAATATGTTGATAATTAAAATTGGAAAGTGAGAATGAAATAAGGGTAACATCTTGGTAAGACGACTTAGCCGATCGGGCCGTGATCGGACTCCGCTCAAGGAAGCGGTGGTAATGTGGATGATGATGCAACGATATGGAATACCCCAATCTACAAATTTCAGAAATCATGTTAAAACTATGTGAACCTCTTATATTGTTGACGTGGTGCTTATTTGAAGCTTTGTGTTTCTTATGATTTCTTTGTACTCTTGTATGGTTGCTCTTTCTAACTGGATGGTGTTTAGTTATACATACTAGTACTATTCTATTGTATTAACGTCCCTTTTGTCGGGGGCGCTATATTTTTAAATGAATGTAGGTGGCTCCATAGAGGATAGTGCCAATCGCATGTAGCGGAGCTTCCTCCTCTCAAAGTCTTGGTGAGCCCCTTTCTCCTTCAAGGGGTTATGTTTTACATCCTTTGTTATAGATATCCACTTTTGAGGTATAGCCGGGGCCTTGTTGCCGGTGTTGTCATTATTGTCTTTTGTATCCTTAGAGGCTTCATAGACATTTGTGTGGGTAAGGTAAGGGTGTTAGATGGATCTACGAACTATGTTGTAATTCTAGCTCTCACTTCTCTAAAGTGTAATTGTATGGAATCTTGGAAACTTAACTACAGTTTAAGGTTGTGATATAAAATGAACTAACCGTGTTGAATGTACTATCTTTCCTATTGTTTAAATAAATGAAAGCATGGCTTCCTTATTCATATTTAGATGGGTAGAAAGTGTTTGATAAGGCTTGCTCAGTTGGGTTCACTCGATTGAGTGCCGGTCGCGCCTCCCGAGATTGGGGCGTGACAAACTTGGTATCAGAGCCTAAGGTTTTAAAGTGTCCTAGGATGTCTCGAAGCCGTGTCTAGTAGAGTTCTTCTTATCGATGTGTTGTCGACCACATCTATAACTTCTAGGCTACACGGGCATTTAGGAATGTTACCCTTCTTCAACACTCCATATCGTGCAATAAAGCTTGACTATAAGATTGTCTTCTAACTCGTGCGTTGAGATTCAAGGCAAGTTTAAATGCTCTTTCGTCTATTTCATGTAATGTTATCATATGACATGACCAATGGGAACATGCATCAATATTAAAGAGATGGCACATGTATCTTGTCGAACGAATGGTATGGGCATATAGAATAAGTACATTGTATCATGAGCATAATTTATTCGAGAAAAATGTTAAAAATGATTACCAACTATAAAGAAATATTGAATTGATAAGTGATATGTAAGCTTGAATAGCACATGTGGGTAGTGTGAGAAGTATGTAAATGATCCTAAGGTGTGAAAATAAATTGGTTATATAAGCACGTGATATATGGGAGACATGACCAGGAGATTAATGATGAGAGTGTAAGTCTCTCCTAGGAGACAAGAAGTTATGAAAGGAGAGTCAATTGAACCCATGATGAGAAGACCCATTTACAATGAACTTTATAAAAATCCAGAAGTGTACGAAGTGATATTAGACTCCTAAAGGATATTGACATGAGGAATTGGAATCCCAAGCCCGTGTGGCTGAATAAGAGTAGAGAACTTATGAGATTAATACCATGGTGACTTAAATCTCCCTAATACTCGAACATATATATGAGGGATAGAGACATGAGGCATATGTCCCTGAAGTTGCTAAATTCAAGACTTCTGTCGAAATCCGGGACATACGCCCCAAGTGGGGGAGGAAGGCCATAGTGAGGCCACTTAAATAAAACGAAACAAGAGTAAGACCATGTAGCTATGAGGTTTGAATATTTTGTTGAAGACATGCATAGTCTAGAAAAGTGATAATGGATAACGTGATTATCTGAAAGGATATGCTAATGATAGACCACTAGTACCCCCAAAAAAGGTGGAAGGTTAAGGAAGGTAAATTCTTCATACATGGCAATGTGAATGATATGGTCAACGATCCTAGAAACTAAGAGTATGTTTGTAAAGGGATTTTATACTTATTAGAGGGTCAGGAACAATGGAACCTAAGGAAGTACTGTAGTCAAATATGGAAGGTTACGAGTTTTTAGAATGGGTTAATCATAGATTTGCGATTTAACCAAAGTTTCAAGACGTTAATAAAGGCGGAACGAGTGGGAGAAATAAATGTGATGCTACAATACCTAAGAGGGTATTTGGGCTTGATGGAGAGTCTCTAAAAAAATCTTACAAGCAAAGAAGTGTTAAGTGATATGCGGATGAACACACTTTCCCACGGATATCCTAACAAGAGTTAAGAGCTAAGCGGGATGAAATAACTAAGCAAAAAGACCACGTAACATATGGAAGAGTGCATGGCTATTCACTAGCTAGGAAGAATAAGGTGAGAAGAAATGGGGAGAAAACCTATAAACTGATATGGTCATGTTTATCATAAAATATCTTGTATTAGAATGGTGGACTCGCTTAGAGCATAAGTTTCAATAAAATTTATAAAGGACTAACTGTAATGCAACCGACTTGGGTGACATCGAATATCAACTAAAGGATCTAGAGATAGTTCATGTCTTCATACAATGGAAAGTGAGACTACTGGAGGTGAAGTTGTGGTATGATAAATTCACTAAACCAGACACAATTACATTACAAGTTCACGGGAGGTAGACAAGTTTGTGGCGCAATAAGGCTATCAATTATGCACTATGAGCAAAATAGAATGGGAATGAATGTTCCCGTTAGAAGGAATAGATGGTACCAACATATTGTCCAGGCCATAGGGAGATAAAAAAAGGGGGAGAGACAACACAATCTACCCAAAGGGCAAATGAAAGGTTCAAAATAGATTGAAAGAAGATGAACACTTGTTACAGACCAGACATGTTTAACATGGTAACTCTTAAACCGCAATATCAAGGAACGCTATTAGTAGCTACAATACAGGGAATGAGGTGAGTTACTCATCGAGGATAGAATCAGGTGGACTAAGTCTTACACTTAAGACTAAAATCAAAAGTTGTTGTTGAAGAATTGAGGAGGATCTCAAGTTTCAAAGAATGCCCTTCTCGGGCCAGTGACTCTTCCTAAATTGTATACATATAAAGGGTGTTGGTTGATATGTGTTGTGGGATGTGTTTAACCGTAAAGAGGGATCGTGAGGATATTCACAGGAGAAGTAGTGTGGTTTCTTAAATTCTATAAGGCACATATGGGGAGAAGAGGTTGCCTAAGAAAAGGTAGAGCACAATATTACCTTACATTTGATGCAATGCCCTGCAGATTGAAGTTATCAGGGTATGTGCACAAATTAGCAGGTGTTATTCATTTGAGACAGAAGGTCCTATAGAAAAAGTCATTCAGTAATGTCTTTTGTTGAGAATTTGGAAGAGTTAGTTGCAAGTATTCACAGGAGATTGTAAACATATCAGGGAAGTTATTGTAGAACTCAATTTGTGGGAGGTCCTATGTAAGAGAAATATGATAAAGAAGTTCCACTAATGATGCAACATGTTAAGGTGATGGTTTATGCCTCTAGGAAACTCAAGAATCATGAAAAGCACTATCCAACCCATGACTTAGAGCTTGCGGCAGTGGTGTTTGCTCTAAAGATTTGGCGGCATTATTTGTAAATGGTCCATGTGGATGTATTTACGGACCACAAGAGCCTTCAGTATATTTTCAAACAAGAGGAGTTGAATCTGAGATAAAGAAGATGGCTCGAGTTACTCAAAGACTATGATATCGGTATTCTCTATCACCCGGGAAAGGCCAATGTTGTGGTGGATGCTCTTAGCCAGAAATCTATGGGATGTTTTGCTCACTTGAAGGCATATCGAAGGTTGTTGGCTAGGGAAGTTCACCAGTTCGCTAGTCTAGGAGTTCGTCTTGCGGACTCTAGTAAAGGGGGAGTAATTGCGCATAATAAGGTTGAATCGTCGCTTGTAGCGGAGGTCAAAGAAAAGCAATACAACGATCCATTGCTAGCACAACTGAAGGAGGGGATTCATGAACATAAGACCACAATTTGTTTTCTCTCTTGGCATGGATGATGGTACAATACGGTACCACGGGTGGCTATGTGTTCCAGATGTAGATGATCTTCGGGAAAGAATCATGGTTGAGGCTCATAGTTTTAAGTATTCCGTTCACACAGGTTCTACAAAAAAATGTATCATGATTTCAAGGAAGTTTATTGGTGGAATAACATGAAAAGGGATGTAGCGGACTACGTGGTAAAATGTCTGAACTATCAGCAAGCAAAGGCCGAACATCAATGACCTAGTGGATTGGCGCAAAGAATAAAAATCCCAATGTGGAAATGGGAAATGATCAATATGAATTTTGTGGTAGGATTACCACGCATTCTATGAAAGTTCAACTCAATTTGGGTAATCGTGGATCGACTCACGAAATCAGCACACTTCTTGCCAGTCAAAATCTACCAACACAGCGGAACAGTATAGTCAGTTGTATATCAAAGAAAAAGTCAGGTTGTAGGGCACTCCAGTCTCAATCATTTCAGATCGAGGGGCTTAGTTCACAGCTAACTTTTGGAAGAAATTTCAGCAAGGCTTGGGTACGCAGGTAAATCTTAGTACAACTTTTCATCCTTAGATCGACGGGCAAGTAGAGCGGACTATTCAGAAACTTGAGGACATGTTGCATGCTTGTGTTCTTGATTTCAAAGGTAGCTGGGATGATCATTTGCCACTTATAGAGTTGCTTATAACAACAACTTCCATGCTAGTATCCAAATGGCACCATTCGAGACATCGTATGGTAGGAGATATAGGTCTCCCATTGGGTGGTTCGAGGTTGGAGAAGTGGAATTGATAGGGCCGAACCTTATGCATCAGGCCATGGAGAAAGTCAAAATGATTAAGGAGAGATTGAAAACTGCTTAGAGTCGCCAAAAGTCGTATTCGGATGTTCATCACAGAGATTTGGAGTTCAAAGAAGATGATTGGGTATTTTTGAAGGTTTCCTCCATGAAGTGTATCATGCAGTTTGGAAAGAAGGGAAAATTGAGTCTGAGGTATGTCGGACCATACAAAATCATTCAGAGGATTGGTCAGGTGGCATACAAGCTCGAGCTGCCACCCTAGATGTCATTTGTACACCCAGTCTTCCATGTGTCCATGTGCCAGTTGAAACTATCGAGGTTAACGAGGAACTGTCATATGAAGAAGTTCCAGTTGTCATTCTTGACAGGAAAGTCCGAAGATTGCCTCCGTAAAAGTGTTATGGCGGAACCAGTAGGTTGAGGAAGCCACTTGGGAAGCCGAGGAAGAAATGAAGAAGAAGTACCCTCACTTGTTTGGATAGCTATGTAATTAAGTATTTGTGTCCTATAAAGATGTTGAAAGATTACCTTCTATGAATTATGTATCACATGGTTAGCTGATGATAATAGTGTTTCTTTTCTAGAAATGCATTGCTTATGGGGCCATAGTTGGCATCATTTTATATTATTTTTCATCTTTGGATTATGTATATGTTGATAGGATGTGTTTCTAGGATTCTCTGACAGGTGGATAGGCCCAGTTACAAGAAAAACTCTGCCGAAATTTTTGAAAAATTTGGGAGTTAAAGATGTGTGATAAAAGAGATAACTTATACTAAGTATTTGTGGATTGACTCCAATTATCATTCGAGGACAAATGATCCTAAGCAGGGTAGAATGTAAAGCCCCGGAAAATTTTGCTAAGTAATTTAAGATTTCATGGTGCCAAGGTAGGCTAATTATTTTATTTGTGTATGCAAATGAGGATTCATGATATAATGGATACCATTTGGATATGTTAATAAGCATATAAGTCATATTATAAGTGATTTGGGGTTAAGGATAGGCCTAAGTCTAAGCCAAGTTGGAAAAATTTCATAATAGACTAAAGTTGTAAATAAATACGCACAAGACCTCAATTTGGACAAGCATATCTATATTTATATAAGGTTTTGTGTGATGCACAACCTATAAAATTAAATCTATTTGAGTCTAGTTTCCAATGCATCAAACTTCTCATCATTTGGAGGTGTATATAGAAAGTTATGACCATTTTACCGGACCTGTGTCAGATGCGCGTCTGTGGCGCGACCGAGGGAAAACTGAAAGTTTCTGCCTCCGAGCGCGGTATGAGCACGGCCACCGCATCCCAGGTGCGGTTTGACCACGGTCGCGCGCCTAGTAGCGCTATAAATACCCCAAGACCGGGTATGGAGAGTCTCTAAGTCATTTTTTTGAGCTAGGGCTTGCTCTATCAAGGAAAATCCGTCCCATACCTCCCTCCTATGATCCAAGGTAAGGTTTTTGGAATATTTTGAGTTGATTACTACTCCTAAACACTTATATTAACAAGGATTGATCTTGAAAATCCATAGATTCCCATTCAAATCCCTAAATTGATCAAGAACACTACAAGTGGGGATTCTCAAGATTCTTACTACAAGAGGTATGCCTATCATCTCTAACTACTCTATGGTGATTATTTATGTATGATATATACGCTAGAACTCATGGGATGGTGATTGGAAGCCATAGGTGCCTAACCTAGGTTGTGTTGGTGTTGTAGAGATTGTGAGATGGGTTATTGAGGTATGATTCTTGGGTGTAATAGTATGATGTATACATGCATGTACAAATTAGGTTTGTGGGATGATTGTTGAACATAAATAAGTAAAGATTGGGTTGGGGAATGAAGGAAATCTTGTAAAAGAGATTTGAAATCAAGATGCTCAACTAGTATTTGATAAAATGCTCAAATCAGCTGAAACCATGAATACCTTCCTAATTTGTGTTCAATTTTGTTATGTCTCAAGTAGATTGGGATTGCTAGAATTTCCGGAATGTCGTAGTAACTTAAGGAAAGCTTAAACAAGGTATGTATGGCTAAAAACCCCTCCTTTTAGAAATTGAGCCTCCATGGTGCCCATACAAATGTTGTAGGCCCAGATTTCGATTGATGTGGTACTTATTATGTCAAATGAATTGATGTTGTAAAAATGTATATGGAAGGTGCTTCTCCATGTGTTTAATGTGTTATTCTTTGTAAATTGAGTATGTGTGGAAAACATGAGCGATGTGCTAAATGCCTAAATGTCAAGTCAAGGTTACATTGTGATTAATATGCCGAACTAGATAAATTCCTCTCTATGCTTATAACTTAAATTGCTTTTGTATGTGCCTATGATCTTAAATGGCAAGGTCAATGTTGAAAATGGGACTAATGTGAAATGTGAGTTACGAAATGTTGTAACTGTGGCCCCAAGTGCCGAGGAACTAATACATGTGAAACCAAAGATTGAGTGAGATGATTAACGGAAAAGGGTAACGTCTTGGTAAGACGGCTTAGCCGATTGGGCCGTGATCGGATGCCATATTATACACATATAGTGTTAATGTGTTGATAATTAAAATTGTAAAGTTAGAATGAAATAAGGGTAACGTCTTGGTAAGATGACTTAGCCGATCGGGCCGTGATCGGACTCCGCTCAAGGAAGCGGTGGCAATGTGGATGATGATGCAACGATATGGAATGCCCCAATCTACAAATTTTAGAAATCATGTTAAAACTATGTGAACCTCTTATATTGTTGACGTGGTACTTATTTGAAGCTTTGTATTTCTTATGATTTCTTTGTACTCTTGTATGGTTGCTCTTTCTAACTGGATGGTGTTTAGTTATACATACTAGTACTATTCTATTGTATTAACGTCCCTTTTGTCGGGGGCGCTATATTTTTAAATGAATGTAGGTGGCTCCATAGAGGATAGTGCCAATCGCATGTAGCGGAGCTTCCTCCTCTCAAAGTCTTGGTGAGCCCCTTTCTCCTTCAAGGGGTTATGTTTTACATCCTTTGTTATAGATATCCACTTTTGAGGTATAGCCGGGGCCTTGTTGCCGGTGTTGTCATTATTGTCTTTTGTATCCTTAGAGGCTTCATAGACATTTGTGTGGGTAAGGTAAGGGTGTTAGATGGGTCTACGAACTATGTTGTAATTCTATCTCTCGCTTCTCTAAAGTGTAATTGTATGGAATCTTGGAAACTTAACTATGGTTTAAGGTTGTGATATAAAATAAACTAACCGTGTTGAATGTACTATCTTTCCTATTGTCTAAATAAATGAAAGCATGGCTTCCTTATTCATATTTAGATGGGTAGAAAGTGTTTGATAAGGCTTGCTCAGTTGGGTTCACTCGATTGAGTGCCGGTCGCACCTCCCGAGATTGGGGCGTGACAGGTAGTCGACCATAACACATAGGCAATAGATTTGTTTAACCATGAGATAAAAGAACAATCATGATTGCAATTAAATGATTAAAAGAGGAGGAGAGTTGAGGTTCACTGACCTTATTTTAGGCAACAAACCAAACAAGACTCTTATCTAACCGTTAAGGATCTAAGACTCAAAACTCTGACCAGTGTAGTTCTCAGAATCGGTAAGAATCAAAGAACTAGTTAGAAAGAACGCCTAGTTTGATTTTCAAGACATAAAATCTATCATTTTTAGTGATTTCGTGTGTATGTTCTCTTGTGTTAGGTAAGGGAATTAAAATCCCCAATTTACCTGAGGGGAAGATAGCCACCATAGGCGACAAGACCATCGGACAAAAACCAAAAATCCATAAATCATTGTATTTGAACTCTGGTTTCGAATAAACATCATGGGATGCGCATGCATGCCCGTGATTTTGTTGCAGCATCAAAGGATTTGAGGACTTGAAGTTTCATATTTACGTTTAAGTCTGAAGACTCTAGACTTCAAATTCTTATGACAAAATGGAGAGGTATCGACGAGATTCGCAGAGTTAGAAGAAGGCATAAAGAATGATTTGGGGTCAAGATTTTTAACCTTGCACGATTAGTGCAAGGTTTCTTGGATTGATGGGTCTGGTGTTTTAGAGAATTAAGAGATGAAAGGGAAAAATGGTGGCCGGGGTAGCAGGGAAATGATTTTACGGTTTAGGTAGTTTTAGGCCGTCACTGGGGTTTGTATACGGCAAAATCGGAGGGTCCAATTTCTCGTCATTAAGGTACTTCGGAAGGTCACCTCGAAGGCTCGAGGCCACAGTCGAGTATCCTCTCTCGAGGGTCGTCGACACCCGACCCCAATATAGTAATGACCATGACTATGATGAAAATGGGTAGTTCCCAAGGTGCACGGCTAAGACTGACAAAGCCTAGCCGATCTACGCTAAACCTGAATTAGGCTGTCATGTCTAGTTGTCCCATCTCCATATCTTTACAATTAATGCATTCTGTACTATGTTGGGATTCCCCTCCTATATAAAGGGGTTCCTTGTCATTTTGTAAGGTTCTGTTGCTTCAGCTGCTCCACACGAAATATAGAAGAACATTCTCTTTACTCTCTAATATACTCTCTTGATATTATTTCTCTCACTTGTTACCTTCATATTTGTTCTTCATTTATTGCTTATCATTGGCCATAAAAAGCCTCCTTTAATTATCTTGTAATTGTTAGCCCTACCCTAATCACTCTCGACAACTCGTAGCCGAACCCTTGAATCGACCTCGAGGCCCCGATTAACTAGCCTATCGGTTTGATTATCACTCTATCTTTAGTTCTTGTTTAGTTTCTAAGTCTCACACATCTAGCATCAACTTCTTAAGAACTAGCATAAAAATAGATCACATATTTTTAGAGTCCCATCAACAAATTTAATTGTTATTACCATTTTTACGGTAAACATTTTGGCGCCCACGTGAGGCTAAAAATAATAGTGATTAATTTCTTGCTGGTTTCATTACACAACGCAAGTTATCTTTCACACCTTTTCTTGTCCAAGATCTTCGATTTTAGGTCGAAATGTCTGGCTCAGTAAACAGAGTTGAAAACAACAACCTTAAAAACCACAAAGAAAACGGTGTGGCTGTTCCAATTGTTGGTGTTCCACAACAAAACCTCGAGAATACACCAGGACCAATTCCAGCGGACGTAGGTTCGTGCGACGCATAGCAGGTCGATTAAAGCTCACACACCATTAAGAGCATACACCAAGGAGATCCAAAAGGAGCTCAGAAAACCCCAACCATGGAAGAACGGGAGGTTAGCCTTCGTGTTATTTTTGAAATATTGCAGGTACAACAGCTGGCTATCTGTGCACGTTGAAATCGGAGGACCGATTTCTCGTTGACAAAATTGCTTTAGTAGGTCGCCTCGAAGGCTTGGGACCTCGAGTTGGTCACTTCCCTCGACATCTATCGATACCCGACAGGGGATAACATCGACAGAAACCCCGGCGAACATGGGAAGCTTTTGAAGAATGCATCCGGAGTCGATTATGTCTGTTTGGGCGGCCTAACATTGGCCTACGCTTACGTCATGAAGCTAGTTATCTATCCCGTCCTGTTTTCTCTACCACTCAATATATCTTGTACTAAGTTTGGGCTCCCCCCTCTTATAAAAGGGGATTCATTAACACTCTGTAAGGTAGAGCTCCAACTACTCTACACAATATAAATAATATCTCTCTTTTTTTCTCTCTAACTTACTCGCTCGAGGCCATTTTAGCATTTGATACTTTCTTACTTATTCTTAATTTATTGCTTGGTATTGGCCATAAAGAGCCTTGTTTGATCATACCTTAAATGTTATCCTATTCCCAACTACCCCCGATAGCTCGAGCTCGAGCCAGATATCGACCTCGAGGTCCTTCATCGACCAGTCCGAGGCTCGGGCTGCAAGCTTCTCGGTTTGATTACTGCCCTGTTTAGCTTGAATCTCTCCAATAAATTTCGTACTCTTAGCATCAACCGCTCTAACAACTAGGCGCCCATCGTGGGGCTAAAAATAATAGTGATTATTTTTTGCTGGTTTCATTACAAAAGCGCAAGTTATCTTTCACAATTTTTCTTGTCGAAGAAATCTTGATTTCAGGCGAAATGTCTGGCTCAGTAAATAGAGTCGAGAACGACAACCTTGAAAACCACAGGGAAATTAGCGTGGCTATTCAAACTACAGGAACGCAACAACAGAATCCTGATAACGTTCCCGGACCAATTCTAGTAGACGCGGATTCACAAGACGCACAACAGGTCGATGAAACCTCGCACACCGACAGAAGCATACGACATAGAGACCGATAGGAAGCCCAAAAAACCCTAGCCCGGGAAGAACAGGAAGTTAGTCTTCATGTTATTTTTGAAATGTTGAAGGCACAACAGTTGGCCATCGCTCAGTTACAAAGCCATCCGAAGACTCCCATCACAGCAGCGCCGAAAACAGCTCCCGCTACCGAATAAGTTCCCGAGAGATCAAGCAATAACGGATCGGTAGCCGACCCTGCCATAGTAAAGAAGCTTGAGGACCTCACCAAAAGGATCAAATCGGGTGAGAAAATGATAGTAGCCAATGATAAAAAAGTCGAGACCTACAACTCTACGGTCGATCAGATCCTGGGTATACCCCCGATCCTTAAGGGCATGGATTCAAAGAAGTTCATACAAAGGGCGTTCCCTGAGGAAGCAGCCCCGAAGCCCATTCCAAAGAAGTTCAGAATGCCGGATGTCCATAAGTACAATGGTACCACTGACCCTAATGAACACGTTACTGCTTACACCTGCAGAGTAAAAGGCAACGATATAAAGAATGACGAGATCGAGTCTGTATTGCTGAAAAATTTTTGGGAAACACTCTCGAAGGGGGCCATGATGTGGTATCACAACTTGGCTCCTAATTCCATAGATTCATTCACCATGCTAGCAGACTCCTTCGTAGAGGCACATGTAGGAGCCATCAAGGGAGCAACAAGGAAGTCTGACGTTTTCTAAATCAAGCAAAGAGAGAACGAGATACTATGGGAATTTGTGTCCCACTTTCAGATGGAACAGATGGAGCTATCACTAGTCTTCCACGACTGGGCAGTATAGGCCTTCACCCAAGGCCTGAACAAATGAAGCTCAGTGGCGTTAAAACAGCTGAAACAAAACGTGATTGAGTATCCGGTCGTGACCTGGTCGGACTTTCACAACCAATACCAGACAAAGATTAGAGCCGAGGACGACCAGTTGGGAGCCCCTTCGAGCTTAGTATATCCAAGCAGGCTCCTGGCAAAGGAACCAAAATAAAGAAAAGAAAGGTACTAGCCGTACCTTGAGGATAGGAGGAATGCCCCAAGACACAACCTACCTCGCAATGATCGGAGGATGGATCGAGGACAGGACCCTAGAGGACTCATTAATAGAACCAGGTTCGATCGAAACGTAGTGCCAACGGGTGCGCCCCACCTTTCAGAATACAACTTTAACGTTGATGTTTCAAAGATCGTGTTCGCTATCAGTAAGATCAGATACGCCAAGTGGCCCAAACCGATAAAATCAGATCCTTCGCAGAGGAATTACAACTTAGTATGCGAGTTCCACAACACACACGGCCACATGACCGGGGATTGTCATCAACTATGAGAGGAGGTAGCTCGGTTGCTTAACAAAGGATATCTCTGAGAATTCCTTAACGATCGAGCCAAAAACCAGCTCCGAGAAAGGGAGAAAACCAAGAAGAACGAGACAAACGAGCCACAACATATCATCCACATGATCGTGAGGGGCATCGATGCCCCGCAGGAACCCGTAATGAGAAGAACAAAAATATCCATCACTAGAGAAAAGTGGACTCGGGGATATATCCCCCAAGATGCCCTCACGTTCAGCGAAGAGGACACTGAGACCCTATCTCAACCCCACAACGAGACCCTGGCAATTTCCTTCCTTGTAAATTCTTTTAAGATAAAACATGTACTCGTGGATCCAGGTAGCTCGACCATCATTGTCAGGTCGAGGCTAATAGAATAGCTCGGACTGATCAACAAAATCGTGCTCGCCATTCAGGTCCTCAACGGATTCAATATGGCAAGCAAAACGACGAAAGGAGAAATCATCCTCCCGGTTACCATGGCCGGCACGACCCAAGACACCAAATTCTATGTCATCGAGGGAGACATAAGGTATAACGCCTTATTCGGGCAGTGATGGATACACTGCATGAGAGCAGTGCCATCCACTCCTCACCAGATGATAAAATTCCCAACAAAGGATAGAATTAAACCCATCTACGGGGAACAACATGCAGCAAGAGAAATGTTCCAATACACGATGTGGTACCGACGTTCGTACCTCCGCTCCTGAATAAACCAAAGGAAGAATCGGGACTCACCCTCGATCGAACTTGACAAAACGAGGTAGAAATTCGTACCGCATCTTCACCTCAAGCAATTATAACAGATCAATCCCGAGGCATCGCCAGTATATCTCACTTCAAGGTATGACCATCTCCTATTTTGTTTCGAATATAGAACTAACCCTTATGCAGACACCCGACTGGAGCTGTCATAACGCTAACACTGTCTGATGACCTCAAGGCTCTAAAAATGCACATGTTGCACTCTTTTCCTTCAATCGAGTTTTTGTCCCAAAAGAAGGGTTTAACCGGCAAGGTTTTTAACAAGGCAACGTCTGCAGGCTGCTCAAGGAAAATTTTGCAAGTTGCAGACAACTTTGAATAGTGAGGGGTATTCCCCCAGAAAGCTACCCGCTAGAAAAGGTCTTGAAATGCCAAATGGGGATCCTGTAGGAAAGCAATGTACCAGGCCGAACGGTCGAAAGAACCGTGTCCATATAGTCAGGCCCCCGTCGGCAAATACGTGTACTATTGTACCAAGCAATCAAAGAATACCTTTTATCAAATACACCTTCGCAAAGTAAGGTAACAATTCTTTCGCCAGGAACGTCCCAAACACTCGGGGACTGACACCAGCAATTCAAGGCTCAGACGGCCTCTATGTCGAAACTCCGAAATCACGAAACTTTCAGGTAAGGCAATGCGAATATCGCCGAGCGTCACCAACATCAAAGGTACCTTGAGTACTCGAAGACTGCCGCCGATCGCCACGCGCCTGAAAAATCCAGGTCGTGAGACTCCAAGCAAGCAAACTCGGTCTAGGAAAGATCTATTCAACGTAACAACATGTATTTACGTCAATAGATGAAAGGGTATCTGTCGCCAAAAGCGCCTCGTACTCTAAAAAAGAAGAATCCGGCATGCTCACAGAAAGATCCCTCCACCAAATGCTTCCCGAAATACTCGGATACTTAGCGTCAACAATTTGGCACCCGCACGACCCCAGGGTTGGAACTCCGGGCTCATAAGGCCCCAATAAGGCAACTCCGAGCTCACGAATAGCGGCCTTCGATCCTAAGCAAACTCGATGACTCGAAGACTGTCACCAATCGCCGTATACTAGAAAACTCGAGGCCGTAAGACCCCGAGCGGGCAGATTCGGTATAACCTGACCTATTTTACATAACAACAAAAATTGTAAGACCTCAATAGGCATGACAAACTATAAGACCTCAGCAGGCATGACAAACTGTAAGACCTCAACAGGCATGACAAACTGTAAGACCTTAACAGGCATGAAAATTTTGTAAGACCTTACTACAGGCATAAAACTCAATCCCGAAGTTTAGGCCATATGTCGCATTTGTATGAATCCTGAAAGGGCATACCCTCCGTGTAGACGCCTAAACTATCACTCGGGATCAAAAATGGCTCCGGCCAAACACATATGACTATGGTAAGAACGGCTGCACCAGCCAAATTAATGCGACTCGGGGATACCCAACTGTCGCTAACAAAATCGTAGGCCATTACTTCGAATATGCTTCGAAAAGAACCGGTTAAAATAGGCTTCCATCAACAGGTAAACGAGCTTCTATCATGTTAGCTCCAAATCACAAGGCTTCTAGCTACTCAGCCTATGAGCTAAAAACCTTCTGAGGTACTCGAACATCGCCGCTAACGACTTGAAATTGAGGTTCTTCCCGTACCGACGACGGGTCAGGCAAAATCATTTCAAAAAAGACCTTAATGAGAGGAAAACAAAGCCTACAAAATGCCCACGGGCAAAAGAATAAGAGCTATTGTCACCAGCCAAACCAGCCTCCGGGCCGCACATTAAAAGGTCTCAATGACCAAACATCATAAGAGCCACTGTCGCCAGCTTGAAAATTGAAAACTCGAGGGTTAAAATGAGCTCAAGTCGTAACACGATTCGAAGACCGAATCCAAAATAGTTAACTACACATGCCTAAGGGCACAACATAAGTGATGTTGTCGCCATCCAAACAAGTCCCCGGACCACATAATTAAAAGGTCGCTTCGACCCGAAGCGCAAGTGCCATCGCTATCCGCCCATGCAGGCGCGAAAAAACTTGAGGCTCAATTAAAGCTCTAGTCGCAACATGACTCAGAGACTGAACCCAAAATAGTTAAAATAAAAATGACCAAGGGCAAGGAATAAAAATAATCATCATCCGCCCATGCAGGCACGAGAGATTGGAGGTCAGGTAAGCTCGAGTCAAAGCCTGACTCGGAGACTAGGCCTAAATAGTTGGGCAAAGCACAAAGGCCCTGACGCCTACCAGTATCAAAAATCACACTTAAGAGCCTCTGGGCCTATCTAGTGAGCTCCGGATCAACAGGGCTCCCGCCAGACACCGAAACCAGCACGCCTGGTCGAAAGTAATGCTAAAAGAGATACAAAAGAGATAAAGCTTCAAGTTTTCTCTTTTTTACATATGCAAAAGGCGCGCTCTCCATTTACAAACAAGCTCTGCGAACAACAAATATAAAGTGGCAAAATCTACGCTCCGCTCTAGAAGGTTGCGGCCTACCAGCCCCATCTTCACTCAAACTCTTCTAGGAGGACAAAACCCCTGGCGCTGATCTCTTCAAGCATCCCTCCTCGAGATCCATAACGAACGTATCCCTCGATCCTTTCATCACGATCGAGGGCCCACTCTAACTCAGCTCGGACATCAGTTACGTCCTTCAAATGGATCACCATACCCTTATCAGCCTTGGTCCGACCCAATACTGCTTTAGTCCAAGCGTTGATTATTTCGACCTAAATCTTCGAGGAACAGACCCCAGCTTCGCGATCATATCCACTTGAACCGAAGCTTGAGCCTGCACCTAAGCCCTCAGTTCCCTACAAGCATTCCTAACTCGGTCGGCTTCGCCCCCAAGATACTCCTGAGCCTTCGTCTTTTTTCTGCAACTAAGGAATAAGCAAAAGATTAACCTCAAAGGTTAAAAAGCAAAACGCTTACTACGAGAGGTCACCTGCCCCTCAAATAGCTCTCGTAACTCGAGCTCCAGTACGCCCCATATCGACAGTACATCAACTCAACCTCCTTTTCCACGCTAAGGAGCCTAAGGGACTTACCCTCATCCAGAGCTCTTTGAGGTCTAGCCCCATTGCGGAGCAGCTCAAATCCGATCCTATCAAAGTCCTTTATAGGGAAAACTTGATAAATAAGGGAAGACATGAGATGCAGAAGAACTGTGCCGAAGCTCACCGTAAAATAAAACCAGCAGACTTCCACGAAGGGCGAAGCACATTCATGCTTGCCTAGCCCCCTCGGACTTCGAAAGAACCGACCTCGGTTGAAGCGTGATCACTTAGAGGAACCACCGCTCCGGAATAAAAAACTTCAAGAACAGCAAGCTCAGATGATGTTCTCTTACCGGAGACATGGACCCATTTAGCCCCGCTAAAAGCTCCATCTCACTACGAGTGCGTATCCCATTTATCGCCATCCTCTCCTAGCTCGGAAGCCTACAATTCCTCCCCCTCTACAGAGGAGCACAACCTCGCCCCTGGGGGGCCATCCGATATCTACAACACCCGTATAAAAATGATAGAAGAAGGTAAAACTGGCAAAGCACGGAGCACGCCGCCTAAAGAGTATTGTTCAATTCTCCAAGCAAAAAATACGAGTTTCTAAGGTATAATATGTGCCTTCAGCACCCGAGCAGAGTGACTCATCCATGCCCGGTCTCTGCCATCCCTAGCAACAGTGATTAAGGGCGTGATCAACCGGCACCATGGAATCAGCAGGCCCCGATGGCCCCGAAAACTAAGGGAGGAGCTTCTCTCCCCCCTATCAGATTAATCCCGTCATTGCCGCCATAGCAGTCGCAAAGTTGAAAGACTAAAAGGCGGAGAGACGTGCAGGCGTGTTGACACTAGAAACATGGCGCAAAAAATGGCAACTGCGTGAGACAGTGTAACCCCTAGGAGGGCGGAAACAGCCTCATGTCATACGTTGGAAGAGCTGCGACGATTCGAAGCCGACCGAAGACGCCAAGCAATAGTACCATCTCTATCCTTAAGGCGATACTCAACTTCGAAGATCTCCGTCAATAGAAACCAGCCTATAAAGAAATAAGCACTTTTGAATGACACCCGTACAAACCGGGCTCTGGGTGCTGTCTAGGATGGTCCGAGCACGAGTGAGCCTCCGTTCAGGGGCTTCTTTCAGGAAATCAACAGCATCCCCTGTCCGCGAGTCCCTGGGAAAATTTCTTCTCGAAGGTTATTATGATGCCCCAAAACTGTATCCTCGTTCCCACGCGAAGTCAGGGTCTCGGCAGCCCGAGGTTATTGGCCTTATTCGGGTTCAGTCCGATGAACCACGAAAGGCCCTAAGTGAAGACGTTTCCATCAACCGAAGGCTAGAAAGAATACTCGCATCCGGGTTCAGTATTACAGATGACAAAATAGGATCATGCATTCAGAGCTGCCGCAAACATAGAAATACAACAAGTATCAAAGCCAAGAGTCAAGGAAATATCTTTGTATTCATAAAATGTTCGCTTACAATGGCCCTCGGGGGGTCTTTACATATGATTACAAAAGCCCGCAAGGGGATCCTTACATATAAATAAAGAAGTTCAAGGGTATGTATACAACAAGAGTCTAAGAATCTAGCCTATTCCCAAAGTGCGGCACCTCTGACATCATCTCCTCAGGCATATGACCTCAAAGAAAATATCTTCCAAAGTCCAAATCCCCTCGGGGACCTCATCTCGATCCTCCTAGAATGGAATCTTTAAAAGGAATGATATAGAAGAGGTAAGCGAGGGAGAAGAGCAAAATGACAAAGGAGAAGCTGGAAGAAGACAAGAAGTGGCTGGGTGAAAAATTTGGCTAGTACGAGCTGCGCCTGTACTACCATTGCAAAATCCACTTCTTGAGACGTTGCCTCGGCCCGAGAGACAAAAGCTAGTAGATACTATCGCCATACCCCCAGGAATCCAAAAGGTGTGTAACATGCTGAGCCGAGGAAGGAGGGTGAGCAGCGGTGTATAATTCGAGCCCCCTGTTAAGCAGCGGTACATAATCCAAGTATCTCCCCAGGCCGAAAAAAATTGGCCCTCTGCCTCATCGCCCCGAGCTAACGGAGATAACAACAACATCAACAACAACAATAACATCACAACAACACAACTTCATTCAACCGAAGAAGGACCGAGAATTGGGCCATGGCGCGTATGATGTTGACGTAAGACCTTACGGCCGTGGGCCTCAAATATGACAAAACGGCAAAGACTAAAAATGGCAAAAAGGAGAAAAGGATGGGTATCAAAGAATGCTTGGATGAAAAACAAATCACAACAAGCCCCATTTATAGGGGGAGGACAAAGTAACCGACTACAGCATTACCACCCTCAAAAGGCGTAACAGCAGGTGCAATTAGTACGTTCATAGAAGCTGAATCGATGGAATTATTATGACCCCGAAGATCGAGGAGTCATGACACATCAGATGACCCTGAAGAAGCGAAAGGGTGAAATGCCTCAGCTCTTGTAAAAAGGGTTGCGCCATCAGCAAGACGTCATCATGGGATCCCGTGAAGTGGGGTGTCAAAATCATTTCTTAATACTTCCCTCTAAGAAACATGGAGACTATCTATACACGGTGAAATCGGAGGACCAATTTCTCATTGACAAAATTGCTTCAGTAGGTCTCCTCGGAGGCTCGGAACCTCGAGTCGGTCACTTCCCTCGAGATCTATCGATACTTGGTTGGGGATAACATCAACCAAAACCCCGACGAATATGGGAAGCTTCCGAAGAATCCATCCGGAGTCGATTATGTCTATTTGGTCGGCCTAACATTGGCCCACGCTTACGTCATGAAGCTAGTTATCTATCCCATCCCGTTTTCTTTACCACTCAACATATCTTGTACAAAGTTTGGGATCCCCCCTCTTATAAAAGGGGAGCCATTAACACTCTGTAAGGTAGAGCTCCAACTACTCTACACAATATGAATAATATCTCTCTCTTTCTTCTCTCTAACTTACTCGCTCGAGGCCACTTTAGCATTTGTTACTTTCTTACTTGTGCTTTATTTATTGCATGGTGTTGGCCATAAAGAGCCTTGTTTGATCATACCTTAACTGTTATACCATTCCTGACTACCCCCGATAGCTCGAGCTCGAGCCAGATATCGACCTCGAGGTTCTTCATCGACCAGTCCAAGGCTCGGGCTGCAAGCTTCTCAGTTTGATTACTACACTATTTTAGCTTGAATATCTCCATTAAAATTCGTACTCTTAGCATCAACTGCTCTAACAACTAGCATAAAAATAAATCACGTATTTTTAGAATCCCATTTGCAAATTTAATTATTGATACCATTTTCACGGTAAACACTATCGCTCAGCTGTAAAGCCACCAGAAAACTCCGAGCACAGTAGCACCGGGAACAACTCCCTCGGCCGAACAGGTACCGGAGAGATCGAGCAATAATGGGTCGATAGTTGATCTTGCCATCATAAAAATACTCGAGGACCTCACTAGAAGGATCAAATCAGGTGAGAAAATTATAGAAGCCAATGATAATAAGGTTGAGACTTACAACTCCAGGGTCGACCAAATTCTAGGGGCGCCTCCAATCTTGAAAGGTATGGACTCGAAGAAGTTCATAATGAAGCCGTTCCCATAGGAAGCGGCCCCGAAATGCATTTCGAAGAAGTTGAGAATCCCAGGCCTTCAGAAATATAATGGTACCTTGGACCCCAACGATCACGTTACCACCTACACATGTGCAGTGAAGGGCAACGACTTGAAGGACGATGAGATCGAGTCCATCATGCTGAAAAAGTTCGGAGAAACACTCTCCAAAGGGGCAATGATGTGGTATCATAACTTGGCCCCAAACTCTATAGACTCGTTTGCCATGCTGGAAGACTCCTTCATAAAGGCACATGCCGGGGCCATCAAGGTGGCCATGAGGAAATATGGCGTCTTAAAAATCAAGCAAAGGGAGAACCAGATATTGCGAGAATTTTTATCTCGCTTTCAAATGAAACGAATGGAACTACCACCGGTCTTCGATGACTAGGCAGTGCAGGCCTTCACTCAAGGCATGAATGAGAGAAGCTCAGTGGCTTCGAGGCAGCTGAAAGAGAATCTGGCCGAGTACCCCGCCGTGACCTGGTCAGACGTCCAAAACCGATACTAGTCAAAAATCAGGGTCGAAGATGACCAGTTGGGAGCCCCATCGGGCTAAGTATACCCAAGAAGGCTCTTAGAAAAGGAGCCAAAGCCAAACAAAGAAAGGTATCAGCCATACACCGAAGGCAGGAGGAACGCCCCGAGGCGCAACCCACCTTACAATGATCAAAGGGTAGACCAAGGACAGAATCCACAGGGATTGATCAATAGAGCCAGGTTCGATAGAAACGCAGGGCCAACTAAGGCACCTTGATTATCTGAATACAACTTCAACGTTGATGTATCGGAGATCGTGTTTGCCATCAGCAAAATCAGAGATACCAGATGGCCTAGGCCTATACAGTCAGATCTTTCCCAAAGGAATCATAATTTAATATGTGAATTTCACAACACGCACGACCATATGATTGAGGATTGCCACCAGCTCCGAGAGGAAGTAGCCAGGCTACTCAATAAAGGTCACCTTCGAGAGTTCTTAAGTGTTCGGGCTAAAAATCAGTTCCGGGAAAGAGAGGCGGCCAAGAAGAACGAAAAGAACGAGCCACAACATGTTATCCACATGATCTTGGGAGGCGTCGATGCTCCCTAGGAACCCATGATGAGAAGGACAAAAATATCCATCACCAGAGAAAAGCGAACCCGGCGATACATACCCGAAGATGCACTGACATTCAGCAAAGAGGACACCAAGACCTTGTCTTAACCTCATAATGACGTACTGGTAATCGCTTTCCTCATGAATACATTTCAAATAAAATATGTACTCGTGAACCCACATTGCTCGGATAATATTATCAGGTCGAGGGTAATAGAGCAGCTCGGATTGCTCTACCAAATTGTACCTGCCACTTGAGTCCTCAACAAATTCAATATGGCGAGTGAAACAACGAAAGGGGAAATCACCCTCCTAGTTAGCGTGGCCGACACAACCCAAAATGTCAAATTTCATGTCATCGAAGGAGACATGAGGTACAACACCTTGTTCGAACGACCGTGGATACACTACAGGAGAGCAGTACCATCCACCCTCCACCAAATGATGAAATTCCCAACAAAGGAAGGGATTAAAACCATCCACGGGGAACAACATGTGGCAAGGGAAATGTTTGCGGTGCACGATGTGGCACTGACACCAATACCTCTACTCAAAAAGGAGCTAAAGGATAATCAAACTACATTTTTGCCTAAGCCCGATTAAACATAGCAGAGGACCGTACCGCATCCTCATTACATGTGACAGGGACATATCAGACCTCGGAACATCGTCGCGCATCCCATGCTAAGGTATCACCATCTCCCTTTTCATTTTTATTTCATACTAACCCTTATGCAGGTGCCCGATCGAAGCAGTCAAAGCGCTAACCCAGCCCGAAGACCTTAAGGTTTAAAGCATCCGTCACACTCTTTTCCTTCGACCGAGTTTTTATCCCAAAGAGGGTTTTACTGGCAAGGTATTTAAGAGGCAACATCCCCATGCTACCTAAGGAAGACTCGACAAGTATTCCAGGCTTCTTTTGCACTCAATCTCAAACACTGGAGGGTATTCCCCCGGAAGTTCATCCACTCCGAAGAACCAAGAAACGCCAAATGAAGTCCCAATATGAAAACGATGTACCGGACCAAACGGTCGAAGCGAACCGTGTACGCATAGCCGGGCCCCTGACGGTGAAAAAATGTATACTTGTGCCAAGCAATCAAAAACACATTTTGTCAAAGCGTCTTATACTCCAAAGGAAACTCAGCATTTTCGCAAAAATCATTCCTCCATCGTAAAACGACCCGAACACTCGGGGACTAGCGTCAACAATTCAAGCACCTGAATGACCTCCGGGTTTAGACTCCAAGCTCATATGTCCTCAACGAGGCAACGTCAAAAACAAAACATCTACAAGGACGAAAGTGCCCCGAACACTCAGCGACTAGCATCAAAATCTCAAAAATCGCATGACCTCAGGGTTGGAATCTCCAAAATCATAAGCCCTCAATGAGGAAATACCAAGCTCACGAGTAACGACTCTCGAGCCTGAACAACCTCGATGACTCGGAGACTGTCGCCCATCGCCATTCATTAAAAAACTTGAGGCCATAAGACCCCGAGCGGGCAGACTTGGTCTCATAAAACCTACGTAAGGCAACAACGAAACTGTAAGATCTCAAAGGCCTGAAAAATCTGTAAGACCTCAAGCAGGGCATGAACCATACTTGTACCAAGTATCTAAAAACTGTATGACCTCAAAGGCATAAATTTTTTGTAAGACCTTACTACAGGCGTAAACTTGATCCTGAAGTTAAGGCTATATATCAAACTTGTAAGACCCCTAATAGGCATACCCTCGATTTAGATGCCTAAACTACTTCACTCGGGATCAAAATGGCTCCGGCCAAGCATAAATGACCACAGTCATAAGGCTGTACCAGCCAAACTAATGCGACTCGAGGACGCTCGACCGTCGCTACAAAATCATAGGCCTTCAATCACTTCGAATCTACTTCAAAAAGAACCGGTTAAACATGCTACCCTAGACATAGGCAAAAGAGCTTCGACCACGTCAGCTCCACACCACTGGCTTCGAGATACTCAACCTCCGAGCCAAACCTCCCGAGGTGGTCGATCATCATCACAAAATGACTCAAATTCGAGGATCTTCCCGAACCGACGACGGGTCAGGCAAAAATTACTTCAAAAAGTCCTTAACGAGGGGAAAATAAAGCCAATAAAAGGCCGCTTCGACCCGAAGCGTAAGAGCCATTGTCGTCAGCTTACATTAAAAGGTCGCTTCGACCCAAAGTGTAACAGCCATTGTCACCATCTTACATTAAAAAGACACATTGGCCCAAGGCTTAAGAGCCATTGTCACCAGCCCATACAAATTTGAAAACTTGAGGATCGATTGAGCTCGAGTCTAAACCTGACTCGAGACTGAACCCAAAATAGTTAACTACATATGCCTAAGGGCGAGACGTAAGAGCTATTGTCGCCATCTTACACTAAAAGGTCGCTTCGACCCAAAGCATAAGAACCACTATCGCCAGCTTACATTAAAAGGTTGCATCGACCCAAGGCATAAGAGCCATTGTCGCCATACCATACAAATATAAAAACTTGAGGGTCGATTGAGCTCAATTCAAAACCTGACTCGGACACTGAACCCAAAACAGTTAACTAAATATACTTAAGGGCAAACATAAGAGCCATGGTCGCCAGCCTAATGATCCTCAGGGCCACACACACATAAAATGTCGCATCGACCAAGAGCGTAAGAGCCTACGAGCCAGGCAAATAAGCTCCACGGCCACATTATAAATCCAAGTATTCCTATCAAATCAAAGACCAGTCCGCCTGGCCAAATTAGGGACAAAAATAGATATAGAAGAAATAAAGTCGCAAGGTTTTTCGTTTATACACATATATGAAAAAGCACAATCTCCACCGACAAACATGCTTCAAAAAATGCCATATACATACGGCAAAATCTACGCTTTCCCCCTCAGAGGGCTACGGCCTACTAGCCTCGTCTTCGCTTTCATCAGCATCAGACAGCAGGCTCCGGGCATCACGCTTGTCCGCCCTTGCATGTGCCAACTCTTTTAAGAGAACGAATTCCCTAGTACAGATCTCCTCAAGATTCTTTATTCGAGACCTACAATGAGCATATTCCTTGATCCTCTCCTCACGGTCAAGGGCCCTTCTCAGTTCAGCCTGAGCATCGGTAGCATCCTTGAAATAGATCACTATCTCTTGGTCAGCCTTAGTTCGGCTCGCTGTAGCTTCAGCCCGGGTATCAACGATCTCGGCCCTTGCCTTCAAAAGTTCAGACTCTACCCTTGTAATCGTATTTGCTTGAACCAAAGCATTGTCACGAGATAAGCAAAGTTGGGTCTCAAAGGCGGGAACATTAGCCAGAGCACTCCTGTCCTCTAAAGCCCGGACCTACGCCTGAGCTCTTAGCTCATCGTGTTCACGCTTGGCTCGACCAGCCTCACTCTAAAGGCACTCCAGGGCCTCCACCTTTTTTTGCAACAAAAATAAATGAAATGTTAGCCTCGGAAAAGAGAAGGCAGAACGCACACTCGCCCAACATAGAAAGTTACCTGCTCCTTTAAGTAGCTCTCACAATTCGAGCTCCGGCCAACTTTGTACCGCAAGTGTGCAAGCTCGACTTCTTTTTTACCATAAAGGAGCCTAAGGAATCTCTCCTCATCTAGAGATTTTCGGAACCTAGCTTCGCTGCGAAGCAACCCGAACTTAAGCTCGTCAAAGGCCTGCAAAAGAAAACACAATAAGGAAGGGAAAATGTGAAACTCAAATGGCCTATGCCGAAACTCACCATGAAGTGAAGCCGTCAGGCTTCCTCAAAAGCCGAGCGCACACCTGTTAACTTAGTTCCCTCGTCTTTGAAAGAATTGGCTCCGGTCGAGGCATGATCTCTTGAAGTATGCTACCCCGGGCTCCTAGTACCCCTCGAAGTACTGTCAGTAGAAAGAGAGGGCGGCAACAACAGAGAAATCATCTTCCTAGAATTAGGGACCACAGGTGCGGCAAGCTTAGATGATACTTCTGCTCCGCAGCCCCAATCCAGTTTTGCCTTGATTTGAGCACCATCACCCTGTAAAGGCATCTTCCGCTTATTATTATCATCCTTTAGCTTGGAAGTTAGAAACTTTTCCCCCTCTCCAAGGGAGCGCTACCTCACCTCGAGAGGCACTCTGATACCTACAACAACAAGATTAATACATAGAAAGGGAAAATGCCTCTCCAAGTGAAGGAAGAAAAAGGAAAAAGTAGCGCGACACCCACCATGATGTTTTGCTTCCCATTTTCACTGGGACAAAGATCACCACTTGTGCTCGTCACAAGTCGAGTAGGTCTCCAACTTCCAGACCCAATCTGGCAAATCATGAATGTCGCCCGACGCCCATGAAACCTCTATAGAAAAAGAAAGGGAGACACGGTTACGAAACCATCTTTTGCCATGAACAAAGCTAAGAAGACGCATAGTGCATCACTTATGTGCATGATTCCATTCCTCAGGAAATGGCGTGAGCTCCACGGGGATAATGTGAGCGGTCCGTACTCTGACAACCTGACTCATCCACTCCTGATATTCGTCCTTCTTGTCATCGATGATGAAGGGCGTGGTCGACCGACATTGCAAAGTCAGCAGACCTCGATGGTGAAAGGGCCGGTACAGCCTGATAAGATGACTGAGCGTAAATTCATGCTCCGCTTTCTCCGCGAAAAACCTCATCACAAACACTACCCGCCAAAATGACGGATGGATCTACGCCAAGGTAACCCAATACTTTAAACAAAAGTCGAGCACAAACCTATCAAAGGGGACCAACGTGAAAGGATACGTGTACACGTTCAGGAACCCATCGGCACGGTCCGTAATGCCTTCACCTAGTGAAAGTATCTATAACACTACTTCCTCCCCCAATCCGTAGTCTTCTCTCACTAATCCAAGGTGTTCTTCTCTTACCGAAGAAGTAATATCCAAAGTACTCTCTCGCTGGTCCTAAACACCGGAGGCGGAACTCTCCCCTCTCTACCGAATAGACCCCGATGTAGCAGTCATGATGGTGGCAAAATCGGGAAACTAAAGGGGATATTTATGCAAGTACAGTAGTACTAAAATAATGAAAAGCTTAACATGGAAAAAGAAGGGTAACTTCCTAAAATGGTAGGGTCTCCCAAGAAACAGAAGCGACCCTATATATGAAGAAATGACAATGGTCCGCCTGCCTAAGAAACCAACGACTTCGCTGCAAGTCCCGAGGTGATACCCGACCTCGAGGACCTCCATCAAAGAAAAGCTAGGCCCCAAGAGGCTAAAGGCTTTGCCGCAAATCCCCAGGTGGTACCCAACCTCGAGGATCTCCATCGTAAAGAGGTTAGACTCCATGAAGCCAATAGCATCTTTATAAGCATTGGGGTGGTACCTGACCTCGAAGACCTCCACCAAGGAAAGTTAGGCTCCAGGAAGCCAGCGACACCATCGCCAGTCCCGAGGTGGTACCCGACCTCGAGGACCTCCATCAAAGAAAAGTTAGGCTCTAGAAAGCCGGTGATAACATCTCCAGCCCCGAGGTGGTACCCGATCTTGAGGACCTCCGCCAAAAAGAAGTTAGGCTTTAAGGAGCCAATAGCATCATCTCCAGTCTCAAGGTGGTACCCGACCTCGAGGACCTCCGCCTAAAAATGTGTTAGGCTCTACGAAGCTTCTAACATCATTCCAAGATTCGAGATGATCCCCAGTTTCGAAGGCTCCTCTCAAGAAGGAAAATGAGCACTTTAAGCTCCGTCCATGAGGGTTCAACCTCAAGATATCCTCCAAATCTGGGCAATCCCTCATCAGGGACCTATCTACAACGCCTTAAAGGTTATATTCACTAAGTTTAAAGCAAGTTTCTATATGCCTCGAGCTAACCCTCACTCGGGACTGCTCTCAAACGTTTAGGAGCAGCCCCTATCATCGGGCCTCCGAGCTAATTCCCTCTCAAAGATTACCGCAAGGTCTAAGTGATAAGTCACGGTTTCAAGGCTCGAGGTATTAGTTTCATACAGCTCAAAGTAAGGGTCCCCACGGCCCAAATTTATTCTTCCAATTCAAGCTTGGTTTGAGAACGATAGAGGGTTGCGAGGGGAGCCATTTTTATCGATAAAAAGTCATAAAAGATACTCGAGTATGGATTCGACAAAGGCAGAAGCCGACAGAGTTATGCATTCAGAGTATCCATAAACATAAATGAAAGGGAGTATAGTAAGCACCAAAGACAAAATTGAAAAAAAATCTTTGTATTCATAAACATTCAATTACAAAAGCCCAGGAGGGGTCCTTACACAGAAACAAAGAAGCGAAAGGGTACACATATAGTAAAACCCTAGAGCCTAGTCTACTCTCGAAAGTACATCTCTGATAACAGCATCTCCGAGCACCATTTCCTCAAGCATGCATCCTCGATGGTGATATATTTGACCGCCACCTCCCCTAGGTTCCCATCTCGATCCCACAGAATAATACCTCTGAGGTCGAAGATGAAGAAGAGGAAAGTGGAAGATAAAGAAGAGGAAAATGATGCAGAAGAGGCCGAAAAAAAAAGACATAGCCCGCCAAAGCCAAAGGTTGAATATTCGGCGGGCCTCAACCCTACTCGCATGGCCACACCGAGCCCACCTTCCGGGACATCGTTCCACGCTTGGGAAACCCAGGGGATGAAGTGTCACACCAGGCCAAGGTAGGAGAGTGAGCAGCGGTGTATAATCCAAACGCTCTCCCGAGCAGCAGTGTATAGTCCAAACACATTCCTGAGTTGGAAGAAATTAGCTCCCCTATCTCGAGCCAACAACGGTAGCAGTAACAACCTTAACAGCAGCAACAATAACGACAAAACAACGTAATCCAGCTCAGCGAGGGAGAACCTAGGTAGAGGGCCGAGGCATGGCTCATGAAGACACTGCCATCTAACCTCAAAACTGTGGATCCCAAACATTGTAGGTAACTATGGAGGAAGGTAATCAGAAGAAAGGGGTGAATGAATGAAGAAAGGCACTTAGATAAAGAGGTAGTGCTGGAAGACCCCGATTTATAGCGGGTGATAACATGGAAATCAAAGCCTTTGAAAGACGGATCGATAGGCGCAATCAATGCATTATCAAAAACTGAATCGATAGCGGTACTGTCACTTTGGAGGATGGGAATCGACAGTGCATTGAATGACGCCAAAAAAACAAGTCCATGGGATGTCCCGGTTATCGTGAAGGCTTACATCACAGTTTTCATCATCCGTATGACTTTATCGCGGGAATATCAAAGAGTTGGGCATCAAAATCATTTCCCATCTCTTTGTTCTAGGAAACACAGAGACTATCTGTATACGGCAAAATCGGAGGGTCCAATTTCTAGTCATTAAGGTACTTCAGAAGGTCACCTCAAAGGCTCGAGGCCACAACCGAGTATCCTCCCTCGAGGGTCATCGACACCTGACCCCAAGATAGTAATGACCACGACTATGATGAAAATGGGGAGTTCCCAAGGCACACAGCTAAAACTAACAAAGCCTAGTCGGTCTACTCTAAACCCGTATCAGGGTATCATGTCTAGTTGTCCCATCTCCATATATTTACAATTAATGCATTCTGTACTATGTTGGGATTCCCCTCCTCTATAAAGGGGTTCCTTGTCATTTTGTAAGGTTCTGTTGCTTCAGCTGCTCCACACAAAATATAGAAGAACATTCTCTTTGCTCTCTAATATACTCTCTTGATATTATTGCTCTCACTTGTTACTTCTTCATTTATTGCTTATTATTGGCCATAAAGAGCCTCCTTTAATTATCTTGTAACTGTTAGCCACCCCGATCACCCTCGGCAACTCGTAGCCGAACCCTAGAATCGACCTCTAGGACCCGAATCGACAAGATCGAGGCCCCGATTAACTAGCCTATCGGTTTGATTATCACTCTATCTTTAGTTCTTGTTTCGTTTCTAAGTCTCACAGATCTAGCATCAACTGCTTAACAACTAGCATAAAAATAGATCACGTATTTTTAGAGTCACATCAACAAATTTAATTATTATGACCATTTTCACGGTAAACAGGGTTAAAATCGGAACACTTAGATCCTTAATATTGGCTAAAAAGGGCTAAGTTGGACTTTGTTTACCGTGAAAATTGTAATAAAAATTAAATTTGATTATGGGACTCTAAAAATACGTGATCTATTTTTATGCTAGTTGTTAAACAGTTGATGCTATGTGTGAGACTTAGAAATGAGATAAGAGTTAGGAATAAGGTGATAACCAAACCGATAGGTTAACAATTGGGGCCTCGAGCTTGTCAATTCGGGGGCCTCGAGGCCAATTCCGGTACTCAATTGGGAGCTATCGAAGGCAGTCGAAGAGCGACTAACAGTTATAATAAAATCAACGAAGGCTCTTTATGGCCAATGATAAGCAATGAATGATGAACAATAAAAAAGATAATACATGCAAGCAATAATATCAAGAGAATATGTTATGGAGCAGAGAGAATGTTCTTGTGTATTTAGTATGGGGCAACTGATGTTTATAAAATGATAAGGATCCCCTTTATATATGAGGGGAATCCCAACATAGTACAAAATACATTAATTACAAAGATATAGAGATGGGATAGCTAGATGACGCCCTGATTCGGGTTTAGAGTAGTCCACTAAACTTTGTCATCCCTAACCGTGTGCCTTGGGAAATCTCCACTTTTACTATAGCCGGGATCAACGTCGTCCCAATGTCGAGCGTCGACGAGCCTCAAGGGAGGAGACTCGACCACATCCTTATATTAGGGAAACTCGACCGCATCAACATCGTCCCCTCTTTTACAATAGCCGTGATCAATGTCGTCCCAAGGTCGAGCATCGACAAGCCTCAATTGAGGAAACTTGACCGCATCCTTGTAGCCTCGAGTCTTCGATATTATCATCTAAGGTCCCTCGATGGCGAGGAATTGGACCCTTCGATTTCATCGCATACAGACTTGAGTCAAAATTTTAGTAAACAACCTCAGAACTAGGATTTGATGTTCCCAATAGGTTTGTATGATAATTTTGGAATTGTGCGTATGTTCGGATCGGTTTTTGGATGACCCTGGAGAATTTCAGCGCTTAATATTGAAAGTTGTCGAATGGAAGGTTTTAAAGTTCTTTAAATTTAATTTGGAGTTGGTTTTGGTGTTATCGAGGTTTGTTTGGGATTTCAAGAATGGGACTAGTTCTGCATGGTGATTTTAAACTTGCACGCAAAATTTGGTGTAATTCCAAATAGTTTAAGTATGATTCGGCGCGTGCGGAGTAAGTTGGAAGAACTTGAAGTTCATAAGTTGATTCTATTGGTTTTGGGATGAGATTCTTAGTTTTGATGTTTTTTTCTACATTTCGAGGGTGTGACCAAGTCCGTTTTTTATGTTTACAAACTTGTTGGTATGTTTGGGCGAGGCCTCGGGGGCCTTGGGTGCTATTCGGACGATGTGGGAATCAAGTTTGGACATGAAGGAATTGCTTAAACAAGTGGTTTCTGGTGCAATCGCACCTGCTAGGGGCCTACTGTAGGTACGAGCTCGTAAATGTGAGCTATCGACCACAGAAGTGGCCTGGCGTGGGCTGCCTAGTGATCACAAATGCGAGGCAGGGACCACACCTACGAAAGCGCAGGTGCAAAGCAGGCAAACGTAGAAGCGAGCAAGGTCGCATCTGCGACACGTATGCCACAAGCGCGGGCTAACAAAAGCTAGATTCTTACAGATGCAGACGTGGGCGAGCTGGGGGGGTCGTATCTGCGATGCATTCTCCCCAGATGCGGAGCCGGAAAAGCAGTCAATTTTCCACAGAAGCGGAAATCGCTGGAGGCAGAAGGGTTCATTTAAGACGGGACTTAGGCCATTTTGGTTCATTTATTTCATTTCTTGGGCGATTTTGTTGCTTTATAGAGAGGGGTTTCAACCTAGCTATTGAAGATAAGTAATTCACACCTAATATATGTTTAATACATAGATTATGGGTATATTTAACATGTTAAATTCTTGAAATTATGGGTTTAGTTGAAAAACCTATATTTTGATAAAGATGGGATTTGACCACGAAAATGATTATGGAATTGGGTGAAATTTATATATTTGAGTTCATGAGGTTATGGGACAATTATGCTCAAAACTTTCTGGAATCCAGGCACGTGTGCCTAGGGTAAATTTTAGAAATAATCCAGATTGGGTTTGGTAATTACTCTAATAGTTAAAATACGAACTATTGAACAAGTATTGATTAATTTATATAACATTTGGCTAGTTTTGGATTGTTCGGAACTGAGTTGAGGCACTAGAATGAATTTGTGGGTCGGAAAGTGAGCTTTGAGATGAGGTAAGTCTCCTTCCTAACCTTGTTAGAGGAAATTTACCACATAGGTGCTTTAATTTATTATTTGCTTATGATTGTGGGGGCTACGTGCGCACGAGGTGACGAGATTCCGTGCATAGCTACTAATTTTGCTTATGTCCGAATAGTTTAAGACCCAAATCGTGAAATGCTTGTAATGTTTGCATCCTACTTGTTAATTAAAGTGCCTAAATTATATTAGAACTTGATAAAGGAATTGTAAAAGATCGAATTCCACTTACTTGAGTTTCGGTGGGTTACTTGACCGTTAATAGAATTGTGCTTCTTTGTGTATTAGCCTTGTAATAGCTTTTAAATCGGATGTTCATATAGAAGCTCCTCTTCTTGTGGAGCGGGCTGAATGCCTCAGCAGTCGTATAGATGAATCTATGGTTCGTGCCGCTCGACCGACAGTGTACACATTATTCTAGATCGGGTCGTACGACCGCGGTATAAATCGTGCCTCAAAATGTTTAAAGCCCGAATACACTTGATATTACTTTTACGGCTTAAGAGGTTATAATTTATTTAATGTCCTAAAATTGTTGAAGTTAGTTTTTGTGTTATTATTATTGTTTTTATTAATGTACTACATTCCTTTTAAAAATTTTGTATTTTACTATTAGCCAGTAGTAAGTGTTGAAGTCGACCCCTCGTCACTACTTTTTCAAGGTTAGACTGGATACTTACTAGGTACATGTTATTTATCTACTCACACTATACTTCTGCACTGATCGTGCTAGATCGGAGGCAAATGCATTTGGCAGTCATACCGACGAGTACCCCCGTTACCCCGAGAACTAGTGGTGAGCTCCCATTCTACAGCACCCAAAGTCTCTTTTTTGCATTTAGTTTCTGTCTACTTTTTTTAGATAGTAGTTGGAGTTTTTTATATTCTACTAGTTACTCATACACTTGTGACACCAGGTCTTGGAGCACATACTAGTAGACTTTATGGTTTTAGAGTATTTATTTCCCTGTATTTGCTAATTCATTAGCCTTGTTTTACTTTATTAAATTTTTTACTCCTTATTTTCATAATGAATTGGATATAACTACTTGGGAATTTATTAAAAAGAGCAATTTCATGATTAATTCACCGATGGCTTGCCTAGTGGCAACGTTTGGCGCCATCACAGCTTATAGGAGAGATTGGATCGTGAAAACATGGTAACAGAGTACTTGGTTCAAGTAGGTCTCACAAGTTATGAGCAGGCATAATAAAGTCTTGAGGATCAGTGCGGAGACATCCGTAATTATCTTTGAGAGGCTATAGGTTGCTAGAAAACTACTCTTTCTTCATCTCCTATCATGCAGTTGATATTGTACTATGTATCTTTCTTTTATTCTCTCACAGATGGTGAGAATGCGCGCGACTGATGTACCTGATCATGGAGAAGCTTCTCCCCATGTTGCTAAAGGCTGAGGAAGGGCTCCAGCTCGTAGTAGAGGATGAGGACGCCCTAGAGTTGCTCCGGTGGTGCCACCAGTAGATCCAATGGATGATCCTATCATTGATGAGCAGGGCAAGGTGCTTGCGGCGGGACCAGCCCCAGTGGATTTCATGTACACTCCAGATTTCCAGGATGTCATGGGTCGTATGCTGCGGTTCATGGAATCTATGACTCAAACTGGTTCATTTCCAGTGGACCCAGCCATATCTCAGGCGAGAGCGGGAACTGATACGCTCAAATTACGCATTAATAAATAGAGTAAGGTGGTCGGTGTCAAATATAATAATCCAACAAGGTTGGGGTCGAATCCCACAGGGAATAGGTGTGAAAAGGTTACTCGATTAGTGTGTTGCTCGGCTAAAGTCGTAGTTCTATCCATTTAACGGTAACAAGAGTATGAATTAATGGCAACAAGAGTATGAGTTGAGTTTGATTTGAAGTAACAGCTAGTTGAATTATTGAGAATGTAAATAATTTGATTAAAGAAACCAAGGTTGTGTCCCCTTTAATGAAGTGTAATGCTATCGGTGTTAATATGATATATTTCTAATGGAAGGTCCTTTTGATATGCAAATGATGTCTAAATGTCTACCCAATATTTTCCAATAGTTGGATAATATTTCCTCTTTATGATTTTTTCCAAATATAAAAGAGTTGCAATTAAGAACAATCAATATATGCCAAATAAAACCCACTTATTCCTAAGCGATTCTATTAAATAAGATTTAAAGCATTGAGTCTTTGATATTTACTTCTTCCAAATTCCAACCAATTTCCCAAGCAAAGCAAGAATTTAATGGCACTTGTTAATGTTTGCAACCACTAACAATAAATGAAGAATGAGAAGTAAATAAATATCAACCAACCATTATATATATATTCAATATTAAACACCCATTAATATAACACCTATTTAGGGTCCACAACCCTAGTATTTAAAGTTAGCTACACATGCTAAAATACAAAAGGAAGACAATATTTAATACCATAAAGCTTACAAAGTGAAAGATTCTTGACTCAAAAGCTTTCAAAAGAGAGGAATATTAATGCCTTGTATTGTAGCTTCAAAGTCAGATCAGATGAGCCCGCAAAATCACAATAAATCTATTTATAGATGGCCAAAAATCGAGACAGAAAACGGACAAAATGCCCTTTCAGGTCAAGTATGCGACCGCATTTCTGTCGCAAATCAGACATGCGGTCTGCATTCTCTTCATGCCCATCGCACTTCAAAACCCTAGTTTCTAGGCTGTCGTCGCATTGTGGGTTTGCGGACCGCATTTCAGCTATGCGATCGCATTCTGAGTTGCATTTTCCACCATCAGCACTTCTCTTCATGAGTTTGCGGCCCATTATGCGGTCCGCAAACCTGTTATGTGATCGCATTCTGGATAGCATTTCTTGCACCAGATTTTGGCTAACTTTCTGTTTTGATTTGCGATCCTTTGCACCTTATGCGGCTCGCATGTAGGGCTTGCGATCGCATAATGCGTCGCATATCCACATTTTTGCTATATTTTGCTCTTTTCTTGTCTTTTTGTGGCTTTTTGCTTTCATTTCTATGCTCTTGGGTCCTTAAACCTCATGTACTGCAAAAACACTAAAATTACATAAGTAAGGGAGGTAATTGCATTCAAAACAAGATAAAATATAAGCAATTAGTATTGAAATGTGCCGAAATTCTCCGGCACATCAACACCCCCAACTTAAACTCTTGCTTGTCCTCAAGCAACTAAAACAACACTATTCTAGTCTAGACTCCATCTACCAAACATGAAACAATAATGACCATGGATGGTGTTTGTTGCTAGTACTTCAAGCATCCATCTTCGGTTGTTTTACTTCATGAACCATCAATATATACAAGGAAAACTAATCAACTTTTGAATATTGAGCCTCAGACAATGTGACAAAATGCTACCCTCAGCTGAGTGCACTTGCATTTGACTCAATAACTTAACTTGTGTAAAACCTTACAGTTCATGTGCCCTCACTAGAAAGAAAGTCCCAAAATCACAATATGTACAATGACAACAAAAAGGGACGAATTCACAAAGACAGTCACTCTTAGAAAAGAATTTCAAGTGTTTCAGCATACCATACCATAGGCTTTCCCTTATTTTCATTCATTGCTTTATAAAAAGGAGGTGCGACACTTGTAATGTAGGCTTAGGGAAGGGTCGGATAAGTATTTGAATACAAGTGACTTCATCCTCCTTTAACACTACTCACATTTGTCATTCTTTTTACGCTTTGTTTCTCTTCAACCCCCATAGCCTCATTGGATCTAGTTCCCAATATAGAACCCCCTTAACTACCTCTCTAATTTTCTTCAAGGCTCCATAATTTATATACATACAAATATTTCTCTCTTTTTTTTTATATAAATTTTTTTCTTTTGGAGCTTGAATAATTTCACATTTTGAGGTTCACTTTCCTACGCTCATTGTACAATCTTGCCCATTTCCGACTTTACACCACACCCCCAACTTAGGCTTTTAGCCTCATTCTCAATGTTCAAGGAGGGGCGGGTTAAAAAGAGGGAATTATTTCACAAAAAGGGAAAGGTTTGTAATGAGGTAGCCAAAGAAAAGGTTAAAGGCTCAAATGGGGTAACTAATCATACTATCTGTATAATTGGTGGCTTGAAAGGCTAACTGGTTTTCCAAAAATCACAAAGACTGCCTAAGGTCATTTCTCCAACCAAGTGTGATTATTATAAGCATCGGAAAACCAACCGGGCAAGTTCTAGATGGCAGAAGCAAACACAAGAATTATTTACACAAAGAACTCACACACATGGCACACGAACTGTTTGGCTAACATAGTTTGAAGTCCTCGAGTCAACACTTTGCAACTCAAAGCTTTCATCAGATATACATTACAACTCTAGGTAGACATAGAGTCACAGAGAGAGCCTCAACTTCACACAGTTGATCTCTTTTTTTTTATATATGGAAGGGTATATACTATATACAGACACACATGCTTTGAGACTAGACAATTACACCAAACCAGTCAATATTTTTCATTCTACTGTCCTGGTTCTACTATTACACCCTTGGAAAAGAACCTGGCAAAGAAAAAACATGGGAAATTCATTGCTAATTACTAAAGATGGACAACTATCTACTTTTTTTGTTGTTATTTTTTTTTGTGAACAAGGATAACATACTTTATGTACGGAGATCACAAAGCACTAATATATACAAATTACGAACTACACAACATAACTTATGTATGGAAATCACAAAACACTAACATACATAGAATCGCAAAATACACATGAGTACATAAGTTTGTTTATAACATAAAGGCATAAATATGTACAACAGTTGCTAATGTCACAAAAGTACAAACAAGGCTACCACCCCCAACTAAAAGGCATGCATTATCTGCAATGCATAAGAACATAGAGTAGAGTTTAAGGGGATTCCTGAGGCACAGTAAGCGCTATGGGAGTCGACAGCCGGCTGAGTGATGGTGGGGTCACCCTCTGATGCTGAAGCTAGGACCGATGAGAGCTCGGCCTGAGGAGTGACCTCCACTGATGGAGGAGGGATCTCTGGCTGGTCCAGAACTGGAGTTGGGGCCTGTGAGCTGCTAGCCTCGCCCACTGATGGTTGAGTGGACGACGGATCTACATGGGCGGCCAAATCTGATAGCGAATGTTTGATCGCTACCTGAAGTTCTGCTTGCTCCACTTCCTCAACTGTAGGAGCAGCAATCTGCTTGCCCTTCTCTTGAGGGCTATCATCATTCGAGGACCATGAACACTCCTCATCCTCGCCCTCATCTTCCTCCTCCTCCTCGGACTCAGTAGATCGTCCGGAAACCTCCTCATCAGGAATATCAATACGTACTGGAAGAGCTGGAGGCTGGGGATTCCCGGCTGTTCGAGGTGCAATGTCGTCCATCAGGGTAGTGAAATCAAGACCCAAGTCTGGTGCTGTTGTGCCTACTCCCTGCTCACCATCCTTGGGCAGCAGGGATGATAGATCGAACTCCAAAGTCTGCATCTTGCGGAGCTCAGTCTTCATAGAAGCAAACTCCTCTCTAAGCGTAGGCAAACCACTAACCTCACCGTGCTCTACCTTCTCAATCCTTAACTCAAGCTACTGCAAGCGATCCCCATACACTATTTGTTGCTGTTGGAGAGCTATCACGGAGGATTGTATAGGAGTTAGGGCTTGTTTGATGAGGTTGGGCAGGGTCTTTAAAAGTTGGTCTACTTTGGCATTGGCATGCTGAGCAATGAGACCAAGCCTCGAGACTACTGGTAGTGCAGTAGAAGGCTGAGCAACGGTGGACTGAGAGGCAGGTTGTGCAGTGGAAGTAGATGCAATCGGGGTCTGAGGGGACACAAGAATCTGGGACTCTGAGGGCTCTACTGGAATTGGATTCTTAACCTCCGGGGGAGTGACAGCATCACTAATGCGAGTGATGTCAATATCTTTCAGCACCTTCCTTATCTTGTCAGAATGGGACATGAGTGGGACGTTCACAGCCTTACAGAGGGCAGTGATCAGACAGGGGAAGGGCAGTGAAGTGGATTTCTACCTTGCTCGAATCCCTAACTCTTGGAAGATAAGGGCACCCACATCGATCTTGATGCCCGTCATAATGCATGTAATGAGAAGAGCCTTCTCAATACTGATGTCAGTTTCATTTGTGGACGGTATCAGTCGAGATGCGACGAAACTGAGCCAAAATCGACCCTCTCTAGTAAGATCCTCTTTGTAGATTTGTGCACAGGGCTGATCCATGCAGGGGTCCCATTTGCGATAACAGACGCTATCCAACTCCGCTCATTCTCCCGGCTCACCCATTTGGCTTGGTACTCAGCTGTTCCTATGCTCCAGTTAGGGATGTAGAATTTGTTGATAGACTTAGTGCTGAAACTCACTTCTTTCTCCTAAACTAGCACAGTATCACAGAAGACCCTGTTGCATTTGTGGTGAGCAGTCTGGGAAGCTCCGTATGAGGCATAAAACTCACGGACAAGAGTTTCATTGTAGTCATCTGGAAGCTTAGTGAAACACTCCCATTTTCTAGTTGTTATGTTCTCCCAAATGTGGGGGTGTTGCTCCTTAAGTCCGTTCATGCTCACTTGCTTCTCGGGAAGAATTTTTCTCTTTGTTAGCTCTTCTCGATAGAGTTCCCTAGAACCCTCGATTGCAAACCGAAGTTGGTAGTCATCTCCCCTCTTTCGTCTTGCTTCTGCCTGTAGGTCTACTGCAGGCAAGGTCTCCTCCTCATCAGACTGGGAGGGACGTGGTATATTAGGATCCGTCCGGGGTCGTTTTGATTGTGATGCTTGACGACTGGTGGAGGCCCTTTTTAGTGTAGAAGATGCATGTTTCTTGGAAACCATATCTGCACGAAAGTGAACTGTGAGCGACATGGCAAGCAATAGTGAGAAAAAGAAAGAAAAATTAAAGAAGATGTCAAGAATGCGACAGGTATGCGACCGCATAACTACTATGCGGACCGCAAACCTGTCGCAAACTTGCAGCTATGGAAATGATACAAATATGTGATGGGTTATGCTATCGCATAACCACTATGGGGACCGCATAGCCATCGCAAACCTGATTCCACAGAAAACCAAAACCTAAAATGCGATCGCAAATCCCACCGCAAAGTAGGAAATGCGATCGCAAAAATCATGTTGAGAAACTGGGTGCACTGACTCAGTATGCATTGAGTTTGCGGTCCACATATCAACTAGGCGATCTCAAACTCTCCGTATTTTGTCATCTGCCTTAGCCAACCTAGGGTTCCGATATGCGGCAAAAATGCAAACCGCATTTAGGTTTTGCGAGCCGCATAGTCCATCGTCCCAATCAACTCAACCTAACCCTTAACAATGGAGGCCCTAGTTCTTGCTACCAAGCACCCCAATTACATTTTCTACCCAGAATCGACCACGATATGTACAAACAACTACGAAAAATAACACAATCAAAAATGCAGAACGAAAATAAAGAAAAGTACGTGAGAGACAGACGTGAAATTGGAACTAGAGAATTAAAGCAAGCATACATACCAGTGAAGATGAGTACAGGCCCTATGGAGATTACAAATGGGTGTTCGTCCTTTGTCAGACTCAATCACTAGCCGTTTTTGCCCCTTTTTCGGTCTATGTTTGCCTCTCTTTTCTTTTCGTTATTTTCTCTCCTTTTTTTGTTTTCTTCTGTTAGAAAAATATTTTTTTGTTTTGTTTTGAATGTGTGAGAGATGAGAGAATGCGACGACTTACCTGACCACTTTGCGGTTGGAAAGTCATTGCATAACGCACTATGCGACCGCATAAGTGATATGCCCAAATTACACTTTAATAAATAGTGTAAGGCGGTCGGTGTCAAATATAATAATCCAACAAGGTTGGGGTCGAATCCCACAGGGAATATGTATGAAAAGGTTACTCGATTAGTGTGTTGCTTGACTAAAGTCGTAGTTCTATCCAGTTAACGGTAACAATCGTATGAATAATTGGTAACAAGAGTATGAGCTGAGTTTGATTTGAAGTAACAGCTAGTTGAATTATTGAGAATGTAAATAATTTGGTTAAACAAACCAAGGTTGTGTCCCCTTTAATGAAGTGTAATGCTATCGGTGTTAATATGATATATTTCTAATGGAAGGTCCTTTTGATATGCAAATGATGCCTAAATGTCTACCCAATATTTTCCAATAGTTGGATAGTATTTCCTCTTTATGATTTTTTCCAAATATAAAAGAGTTGCAATTAAGAACAATCAATATATGCCAAATAAAACACACTTATTCCTAAGCTATTCTATTAAATAAGATTTAAAGCCTTGAGTCTTTGATATTTACTTCTTCCAAATTCCAACCAATTTCCCAAGTAAAGCAAGAATTTAATGGCACTTGTTAATGTTTGCAACCACCAACAATAAATGAAGAATGAGAAGTAAATAAATATCAACCAACCATTATATATATATTCAATGTTAAACACCCATTAACATAACATCTATTTAGGGTCCACAACCTTAGTATTTAAAGTTAGCTACATATGCTAAAATACAAAAGGAAGACAATATTTAATACCATAAAGCTTACAAAGTGAAAGAATCTTGACTCAAAAGCTTCCAAAAGAGAGGAATATTAATGTCTTGTATTGTAGCTTCAAAGTCAGACCAGATGAGCCCGCAAAATCACAATAAATCTATTTATAGAGGGCCAAAAATCGAGACAGAAAACGGAAAAAAATGCCCTTTCAGGTCAAATATGCGGCCGCATTTCTGTCGCAAATCAGACATGCGGTCCGCATTCTCTTCATGCCCATCACAATAAATCGCATTCTACGTTGTATTTTCCACCATCAACACTTCTCTTCATGAGTTTGCAGTCCATTATGCGGTCCGCAAACCTGTTATGTGATCACATTCTGGACCGCATTTCTTGCACCAGATTTTGGCTAACTTTCTATTTTGATTTGCGATCCTTTGCAACTTATGCGGCTTGCATCTAGGGCTTCCGATCACATAATGCGTCACACATCCACATTTTTGCTACATTTTGTTCTTTTCTTGTCTTTTTGTGCCTTTTTGCTTTCATTTCCATGCTCTTGGGTCCTTAAACCTCATGTACTACAAAACACTAAAATTACATAAGTAAGGGAGGTAATTGCATTCAAAACAAGCTAAAATCTAAGCAATTAGTATTGAAATGTGCCGAAATTCTCCGGCACATTAGGAACACAAACCCCTACCAATTGCAACTACCATATACTAGACCTCGGGCACACTACTTGTGGATGGGGCCTAGCCAATTGCAGCAACTGTACCTGAGCCAAGACCAGTTGCGGCCGGCGAGCCGTAAAAGCTCTTGGACAGATAGACCAGGCTTCAATCTCATGTCTTTGGAGGTGAGCAACATGAGGACCCCCAGGACCTTATTGATCGGTGCAGGGACAGACTACACAACATGAGGATATTGGAGTCCCACTGGGTGCACTTTACCACTTTCTAGCTGGAAGGTAGGGCCTGTAGGTGATGTCAGCGATATCTTCTTGGGAGACCAACAGGTTCTCCTCCCTTGACTTGGGGACTGGTTCACACGTATTTTTGTGGATAGGTATATTCCAACCTCACAAAGGAAGAGTTGTGGTTTCAGTACGAGTAGCTCCAGTAGGGTCAGATGTCAGTGACCGACTATGAGGCGATATTCTCTGAGTTGTATCGCCATGCACTTATGATACTTCCACTGATGCAGAGAGAATGTAAAGGTTCATTGTAGGTTTGCATTCATGTATCCAAGCCACTATGGCCTGATAGGTTGACATGGGAGCTTCTTACGAGATACTTGTTGAGATAGCTCAAAGGATTGGGGGTGTTTGTCAGCAGAGCCGAGAAAAAATACCGCGACACAAGTGGTTTTATTATTACGGAGGGTTTAGTGGTGCTCTGTCTTGGGGAAGGGATCAATTTGTGAGGGGTCTATCTATAAGACCTACATATTTAGCGTCGCTGCCTCCTCGGGGTGCTCTAGGGTGGCCTTATTTCAGTTTCATTCTAGAGAGCACCTATCGTCCACCATCTATTCACGGTTCCTCAAGTGGGTATTCCAGCCATCAGGGTATGACTTCAGGTCAGCAATCCGCCGTTCTAAGGGTTGTTTCAAGTGCAGGGATCTTGGTAATGTGAGGAGGTTCTGCCCTTGGCTTCAAGTCAGGGAAGTAAATCAGGGTTCTCAGCCTATGATTACAGTGCTAGCTACTACACCAGCCGTCCGGCCTCCTAGAGGCAGAGGGCAGGTAGGTCGGGGCCGTACTAGAGGTGAAGGCTCGCCAATTGGAGGCCAATTAAGTGGAGGCCAGTTAGATAGAGGCTAGTCAGTTGGTGCTCCAACTAGGTTCTATGATTTCCCAACCAGACCAGATGCAATGTCCTCAGATGTCGTGATCACGGGTATCATTTCTATATGCAGTAGGGATGATTCGATACTATTTGATCTAGGTTCTACATATTCATATATGCCATCTCTATTTGCTCATTTCTTGGGTGTTCCTTGTGAGTCCTTGGGTACTCCTATATGTGTTTCCACACCAGTGGGCAACTCTATTGTTGTGGATCGGATCTATCGGTCATGTGTTTTGACTTTCTGTAGTTATGAGACTAGACCGGAACTTCTGTTTCTTGATATAACCGACTTTGAGGTCATCCTGGGCATGGATTGGTTGTCTCCATATCACGTCATCCTTGATTGTCATGCCAAGATTGTTACCTTGGAGATGCTTGTGTTTCCTAGATTGGAGTGGAGGGGTTCGTCTGTTAGTGCACCTAGTCGGATTATCTCTTTTATGAAGGCTCAACATATGGCCGAGAAGGGTTATATGGCTTATGTAGCTTATGTTAGGGATACAACTGCAAAGACTCTGGCCATTGATTTGGTTGTGGTTCGGGAGTTCTCTGATGTGTTTCCTTCTGATCTACCAGGCATACCACCAGATCGTGATATCGATTTCTGCATTGATTTGGGCCCAGGTACTCAGCCTATCCCTATTCCACCATACCATATGGAGGTTACTATCAGTGAGGATGGTGTTTTGCGACTCCAAGGTCGTCTATGTGTTCCAAATGTTGATGGGTTGAGGGAAAAGATTCTAGATGAGGCACATAACTCTCAGTAATTTATTCATCCAGGTGCTACAAAAATGTATTGCGATCTGAGGAAGCATTATTGGTGGTGGTGGATGAAGAATTACATAGTCGAGATGTCTAAATTGCCAACAGGTTAAGTATGACCACTAGAGGCCAGGTGGCCTATTCCAGCAGATGACTATACCTGAGTGGAAATGGGAGCGCATTATTATGGACTTCATAGTTGGGTTGTCGTGGACCTTGAGGAGATTTGATACAGTTTGGGTCATTATAGACATGTTGATCAAGTCGGCACACTTTATTCTGGTGGTGACTATGTATTCTTCAGAGAGGTTGGCCCAGATTTATATTCAGGAGAGTGTTAGGTTGCATGGTGTGCTTGTTTCCATCGTTTCAGATAGAGGCCCTCCGTTTACTTTGATTTCTGGAGGGCAGTACAGAGTGAGTTGGGGACCCAGGTAAAGATCACCATAACCTTTCATCCGCAAACCGATGGGTAGTCGGAGCTGACAGTTTAGATCTTGGAGTATATGCTCGGAGCGTGTGTGATTGACTACGGTGGGTAGTGGGATCAATTCTTGATTTTGGCCAAGTTTGCATACAAGAATAGTTATCAGTCCAACATGGAGATGGATCCATTTGAGGCTTTATATGGTCGGCGATGTCTTTTGCCCATCGGATGGTTTGAGCCTAACGAGGCTAAGTTATATGGTATTGATATGGTGAAGGATTCCTTAGAAAAGGGAAAGTTGATTCAGGAGCGACTTTGAATAGCACAGTCTAGACAGAAGAGTTATACGAATCACAAGGTGCATGATTTATCATTTATGGTGGGTGAGAAGGTTCTCTTGAAAGTCTCGCCGATGAAGGGAATCATGAGGTTCGGGAAGAAGGTCAAGTTGAGCCCAAGATTTATAGGTCCCTTTGAGGTGTTGAGATGAGTTGGAGAGGCTGCTTATGAGCTTGCTTGGCCTCCCAGTCTATCAGGAGTTCATCCAGTTTTCCACATGTCTATGCTCCGAAAGTATAATGTCGACAGGTCGCATGTGTTAGACTACAACACAATTCAGTTAAATGAGAGCCTGGTTTATGAGGAGGAGCCAATTGCCATTGTTGACAGGCAGTTTGCTAGTTGAGGTCCGAGAAGGTTTCTGCAGTAAAGGTTTAGTTGAGAGGTCAACCAGCAGAGGAAGCAAATTGGGAGACTGAGAAGTACATGCGGAGTAGATATCCACACTTATTCAGCCCTCCTGGTACGATTATAGACATGTTAGAGGACGAACGTTTGTATAAGTGGTGGAGAATGTAACGAACCGACCGATCGTTTCACTTTATAGATACTCGTTCCCTAATTAAGACTCCCCGTATGTCCTTTTACTATTTTATAACTTGCAGGGATGGTTAGTTTGGGCTTGGAAAAGTTCTTGTTGAAATCAGAAGACTTAGTTCCTTAATGTTGGATTAAAAGGGCTAAGTTTGACTTGTGTCAATATTTTAGTAAACAACATCAGAACTAGGATTTGATGGTCCCAATAGATTCGTATGATGATTTTGGACATGGGCGTATGTTCAGATCAGGTTTTGGATGACCCACGAGTGTTTTGGCGCTTAATATTGAAATTTGTCACATTGAAGGTTTAAAGTTCTTTAAATTTATTTTGGAGTAGGTTTTGGTGTTATCAAGGTCTGTTTGGGATATTGAGCCTGAAAATAGTTCTGTATAGTGATTCAAGAGCGAAATATGGTGTCATTCCGAGTAGTTTAAGTATGATTCGGCGCGTTCGGAGTAAGTTGGAAGAACTAGAAGTACATAAGTTGATTCTATTGGTTTTGAGTTGTAATTCTTAATTTTAATATTGTTTTCTACATTCCGAGGATGCGAGCAAGTCCGTTTTATGTTTACAAACTTGTTGGTATATTTGGGTGAGGTCCCGGGGCCTCAGGTGATATTCGGACGATGTGCGGAACAAGTTTGGACTTGAAGAAATTGCTGAAGCAACTGGTTTCTGGTGCGATCGCACCTCTGAGGGCCTGCCGCAGGTGCGAGCTTTCAACCGCAGAAGTGGCCTGGCATGGGCTGCCCAGTGATCATAGAAGTGAGGCAGGGACCGCACCTGAGAAAGTGCAGGTGCAAAGCAGGCAAACGCAGAAGCAGGCAAGGTCGTAGGTGTGGCACGTATGCCGCAAACGGAGGCTCGCTGAAGCAAGCTGTTTCCCACGGATGCGGAAGTACACCAGCTGTGGGAGAGTCGCATCTACGATGCATTCTCCGTAGGTGTGGCGCCGCAGAAGGGGCCGATTCTCCACAGAAGCGGAAATTGCTGGAGGCAGAAGGGTTCATTTAAGACGGGACTTAAGCCCTTTTGGTTCATTTATATCACATCTTGTGCATTTTTGGAGCTTTATAAAGTGGGGTTTCAACCTAGCTATTGACGGTAAGTAATTGCTACCTTATGTAAGTTTAGTACATAGATTATGGGCAGATTTTAACAAGTAAAATTGTGGAAATTTTATGTTTAGTTGAAAAACTTAGGTTTTGATAAAAATGGGATTTAACCACGAAAATGATTATGAAAGTGGATGGAATTTATATATTTGAGTTTGTGAAGTTATGGGTAATAATTATCATCGAAATTTTTCAGAATTCGGGCACGCGGGTCGGGGATGAATTTTAGAAATATTTCAATTTGGGTCGGATAGTTACTCTAATAGTTAACTTATGAACTTTTGAACATGTATTGATTAATTTATATAACATTTGGCTAGTTTTGGATAGTTCGGCACTATACACACTAGGTTACGAGAGTATGTGCGTAGCTACTAAATTGTTACATCCTGTACTTTTCTACTTTGGGTTTGTCATAAGATAATTGGCATAAGTTCAATGCCAAGACTATTTTTGAAGTTATATTATAAGTACTTATGATATTTATAGTAAGTGATAAGTATGTGTTATCAAGGTCATAGAGTAAAGGAATCGAAGAAATAGAATATTGCCGAAGTTTAACATTTTGAGATGAAATACGGTTCAAGCTATAATACCACGAAATTATTGACTAGTGCTATACCACATGAGCATGATAGCAAGATATATGAAGTATATTAGTATTTAAACAAATTAAGTGCTAGAATTAACTAAGTGAATAGTTGGTTAATTATGGATTTTGGTGGGAGATTAACATGTAATTATTTTGGATATGGATAAGCCTAATGGGTTTCTTAACATGGAAGCAAGTATGAGTCTTGATCAAGGTAAATGGTGACTCTTGGTTCATGAAGTCTATGTGGCATATTTAAAAGAAAAAGAAAGTATTGGCTAAGTCATTCCCAAAAGTGAGGGACCACAAACCTCAAACTTAAGAGATTATTATATATTATTTAAGAGGGAAATATACTTGGTAAAGGTACCATATACATGTAAGTATATTAGTATCTCTTCCTATGACTAATTCCCTCTAAAGGGTTATTAAATTAAGTGGATAAGGATGGTTTAGGGTCTGCCACATAGCATAAAATTGGCCAAGGGTGGCACCAATGTGCACATGAGTCATAACACTTAAAGCGCATGGTTTACATGTGTAAAGTTTGGTGATAAGTCATTAGGTGTGCTACTAGAAGATTACATGTGTAGAATGGAAAGGAAGTCTTTAATGATAGTAGTATGACATCCCGTACTTTAGCACTAGGATGAGTCGTAGTATCTATATGAGCTTAAAAGGGATTAAAGTCATTCATGAGGTTATAGAGGATATGTGGCAATGTTAATTTAAGACCCCGTAAGTTTAACAACCTTGATACCGCTAGATACATTTTGATATGGTACCATAATCTTTCTTAAAAATATTTGTATAATAGTACTTTAGGATGAGGATTTGTGGAGAATTACAAGGTGAATAGAATGTCACCACGTGGCTACATAGCAAGGAGCAACAAGTGACTTATACAAGCTTTCATGGAGGTGGTATCTTTATAGCTAATTAGGAAATTGTGGATAAGTATTGCTAGTAGTAGAACTAGATAAAGATTAGGTAGAATAAAAGGGTGAATACGTGTACAAAATATGTGAGATTATGGAATGGGTATCTAATTTTATTAGATGACCATGTGCATAAATTGAGGAAAGAGTGGAGGGGGTTGGGTTCCATGTGTAATTGTGAGAGACAACATTTAGTGACTAAGCATTTCAAGTTAGTAGGTGGCTTCTTGGGAGTTAAGTATTTTATTAGGTGTACTACATACATACACATGAGGTTTTGATGACTAATCAAAGGCAAATCCAATTAATGACATGTGTAGGTGGTTAAAGGCCCATTTAAAAAAAATATACTTTACTACTTTGGTTGCTTCCTCTAAATATATATATATAGAAGGTGCTGCACATTAGTGTTTATATAGAGACACTATATACATTTTCTTAACATCTTAAAATGGAGAAGACTTTGTTTAAGAAAATATGGGCAGCAATTTTATGTCTTTCTCGAACTTTTATTTTTTACCAACGAAATATAGCAACACTTTTGACTAGGAGTTCATTCTTTTATTTGGGAAATATTTATACTTTGATCTTGGGAATAAGCACTTTGGTATAAGGAAGCGTTGGCAGCAACGTTCTCACTTTGAAGATAATCCTCTATTCAAGTTTGATTCTTCATCTACGACTTTCGAGCTCGTATGAGCAATTAAGGTATGTTAAGGCAATCCTTTCTTTCCTTTTTGCATGATCCATATGATGCAACAAAACGAGCAAGCATGCAAGTTTCACAAATAATTATATTCTTAGAAGTACTAAGGTTGTCTATGTTCTTGATTCCCCATATGTCCTACTATTATATCATTTGTTCACGGTCTCATGACATTCCAAGAGATTGTATTGACTTACTTCATTATGCATTGCATTCATTTATATATGTGCATTGACCCATGACCAGATGACGTTATATATGCGTATATTATATGTATATGGGGTATATATATATATGTATATGTATATATATACATATATATATATATGGGAAAGGTTATGGCGTTATATATGCACCACCACCTGATCACCTGGTATACGATGATGATTTTGCCAACAGTGGCTGAAATAATATGATGGGATGCCCTCAGAGGCTTGATAATGTTATGTACGTACAGACCTATGCATTACATGAAATTTATATGCATATGCATGACATTATAAATATTTCATGATTTACTCTCCAGACATACAAGTTGAGTCCTTTACACCATGCTTCTTTCATATCCTTTATATAGTGATTTACATTCCTTACATACTCGGCACATTATTCGTATTGACGTCCTTTTGTTAGGGATGCTGCATTCATACCTTTAGGTATATATAATCAGTTTGACGAGACTTCACAGTCAACGATGTTAGCATTCAACGAAGGATCGGTAAGACTCCACCTCATTCGGAGTGTTGCCGAGTCAATGAGTCATCGTGTCAGAGTTTTGCTACATACTTATGGGTAGGCTAGTACCCTATCCCATATGATTTCAAATAATCTTAGAGGCTTTATAGACAAAGGTTCATTTTGTATAGTATATCAAGGGCCTTGACAGACCATATGTAATCATGTTTTAAGAAAGATAGTCCATTATTATAATGGTTGCCCACTTACAGTTATACATTATGAGTTGTGGCCATGTTGGCCCATGATAGTTACAGAAGAAAGACAAATGAGTTATAGAGTGGTTCGCTCAGGCTAATACAGCACCGGGTGCCAACCACGCCTCCCCAGGTTGGGGCATGACTGAGTGGTATCAGAGTATCTCGTGTCCTAGGAAGTCTACAAAGCTCTGCCTAGTAGAGTCTCACTTGTGAGCGTGTTGCGCGCCACATTTATAATTGAGAGAATATAGGGAATTTAGGAAATGTTACCCTTCTTTTGTTTCAATATCGTGCCATAGAGCTGAGTCGTAAGAGGTTAATATAAAGCTTTCACCAAATTTTGAATGCAGTAGAAGTGCTATCATAGTAGAGCTTTATGGTGTAGATGTAATTTTTACCTGTATAGAAGGGAGGTTATAAAAGAAACAGAAGATACGATGCGATGTCGAAAGGTAAGTAAGGTAAATTTGAAGAAGATACATGATACTCACCTACAAAAGGTTGTGAATAGTCTAGACTTCAGATAGAGGTTGAGTTTTAATTTAGTTATAGAGGTGACCCTAGAAAAAGTTTTGAAATACTCTAAAAGTTAACAATTGAGGACGAATGTTTCTAAATGAGGGAAGGATGATACATCCCGTACTTTTCTACCTTGGGTTTGTCATAAGATAATTGACATAAGTTCAATGACAAGACTATTTTTGAGGTTATATTATAAGTATTTATGCTATTTATAACAAGTGATAAGTAAGTGTTATGAAGGTCAGAGAGTAAACGAATCGAAGAAATAGAGTATTACCGAAGTTTAACATTTTGAGATGAAATACGGTCTAAGTTATAATACATCGTATTTATGGACTAGTTCTAGACCACTTGATCATGATAGTAAGATATATGAAGTATATTAGTATTTATGCAAATTAAGTGCTAGAATTAACTATATGAATAGTTGGTGAATTATGGATTTTGGTGGGAGATTAACATGTAATTATTTTTGATATGGATAAGCCGAATATGCTTCCTAATGTGGTCGCAAGTATGAGTCTTGATCAAGGTAAATGGTGACTCTTGGTTCATGAAGACTATGTGACATATTTAGAAGAAGAAGAAGAAAAAATGTTGGCTAAGTCATCCCCAAAAGTGAGAGCCCACAAACCTCAATGTTAAGAGATTATTATACATCATTTAAGAGGGAAAGATACCTGGTAAAGGTACCATATACATGTAGGTATGTTAGTATCACTTCCTATGACTCATCCCATCTAAAGGGTTATTAACTTAAGTGGATAAGGATGGTTAAGGGTCTGTCATATGGCATAAAATTGGCCAAGGGTGGCACCAATGTGCACATGAGTCATAGCACTTAAAGCGCATGGTTTACACGTGTAAAGTTTGGTGATGAGTCATTAGGTATGCACCTAGAGGATTACATGTGTGGAATGGAAAGGAAGTCTTTAATGTTAGTAGTATGACATCTCGTACTTTAGTACTAGGATGAGTCGTAGTATCTATATGAGCTTAAAAGGGATTAAAGTCATTCATGAGGTTATAGAGGATTTGTGGCAAGTTATTGTAAGACCCCGTAAGTTTAACAACCTTGATACCATTAAATATATTTTAATATGGTACCATAATTTTTCTTAAAATTATTTTTATAGTAGTAATTTAGGATGAGGATTTGTGGAGAATTACAAGGTGACTAGGATGTCACCACGTGGCTACATAGCAAGGAGCAACAAGTGACTAATACAAGCTTTCATGGAGGTGGCATATTTATAGCTAATTAGGAAATTGTGGATAAGTATTGCTAGTAGTAGAACTAGATAAATATTAGGTAGAATAAAGGGGGGATACGTGTACAAATTATGTGAGGTTATGGAATGTGTGTCTTTTTATACTAGATGACCATGTGTCATTAATCAAGTAAAGAGTGGAGGGGGTTGGATTCCATGTGTAATTGTAGGAGACAACATTTAGTGACTAAGAATTTGAATTTCGTAGGTGGATTCTTAGGAGTTAAGTGTTTTATTAGGTGTACTATATATATACACATGGAGTTTTGATGACTAATCAGATGTATATTCAATTAATGACATGTGTAGATGGTTAAAGGCCCTTTTAAAAAATATATTTAATACTTTGTTGGCTTCCTCTAAATATATATAGAGGGTGCTGCACATTAGTGTTATATATATACATAGAGACACTATGTACATTTTGTTAACATCTTAAAGTGGAGAAGACTTTGTTTAGGAGAATATGGGCAACAACTTTATGTCTTTCTCGAACTTTTCTTTTGTACCAACGAAATATAGCAACACTTTTGACTACGAGTTCATTCTTTTATTTGGAAAATATTCATACTTTGATCTTGGAAATAAGCACTTAGGTCTATGGAAGCGTTGGCAGCAACGTTCTCACTTTGAGGATAATCCTTTATTCAAGTTTGATTCTTTATCTACGACTTTCGAGCTCGCATGAGAAATTAAGGTATGTTAAGGCTATCCCTTCTTTCCTTTTGGCATGATCCATATGATACAACGAAACGAGCAAGCATGTAAGTTTCACAAATGATTCTATTCTTAGAGGTACTAAGGTTGCCTATGTTCTTGATTCCCCATATGTCCTACTATTACATAATCGGTTCATGGTCTCATGACATTCCAAGAGATTGTATTGACTTACTTCATTATGTATTGCATTCGTTTATACATTCAAATGAACTCATGACTAGATGGCATTATATAGGCATATATATATGGGATATGGTAAAGGTTATTGTGTTATATACGCACCACCACCTGATGAGCTGGTATACAATGATGATTTTGCCCGTAGTTGCTAAAATGATATGATGGGATACACTCAGAGGCTTGATGATATTATGTATTTACAAACTTATGCATTACATGAAATTTATATGCATATGCATAACATTATAAACATTTCATGATTTACTATCCAGACATACAGGTTGAGTCCTTTACTCCATGTTTCTTTACATGTCCTTTATATACTAATTTACATGCCTTACATACTCGGTACATTATTTGTAGGCGTCCTTTTATTGGGGATGCTGCATTCATGCCTGCAGGTATATATAATCAGTTTGACGAGCCCTCAAAGTAGACGAGGTTAGCATTCAATGAAGGATCGGTAAGACTATACCTCATTCGAAGTGTAGCCGAGTCTATGAGTCATCATGTCAGAGTTTTCTACTGACATATGGGTAGGCCGGTACCTTGTCCCATTTGATGTCAAATAATCTTAGAGGCTTTATTGATAGAGGTTAATTTTGTATAGTATGTCAGAATCCTTGACGGCCCATTTGTAATCATGTTTTAAGAAAGATGGTCCATTAATACAGTGTTTGCCCACTTACAGTTATACATTATGAGTTGTGGCCATGTTGGGCCATGATTGTTACAGAAGAAATAAAAATGAGTTACAGAGTGGTTCGCTCAGGCTAGTACGGCATCGGATGCCAGCCACGTCTCCCCAGGTTGGGGCGTGACTTAAATATACTTATGTCCAAGTAGTTTAGGACCCAAATGGTGAAATGCGTGAAATGCTTGCACCCTAATTGTTAATTAATGTGCCTAAATTATATTGGAACTTGTTGAAGAAATTGTAAAACACTGAATTTCACTTATTTGAGTTTCGGCGGGTTACTTGACCGTTACAAAAATTATGCTTCTTTGTGCATTAGTCTTGTAATAGCTTTTAAATCGGATGTTCATAGAGTATCCCCTCTTCTTGTGGAGCGGGTCGGAAGTCTCGACAGTAAAATAGATGTATCTGAGGTTCGTGCCGCTCAACCCTCGGCAGTGTACGCATTATTCTGGATCTAGCCGTACGACCGCGCATAAATCGTGCGTGATAATGTTTGAAGCCCTAATACACTTGATATTACTTTTATGACTTAGGAGGCTATAATTTATTTAATTGTATGAAATTGTTGAAGTTAGTTATTGTGTTATTATTATTGTTGTTATTCATGTACTCCATACTTATTAAAATTTCTGTATTTTATTATTGGCTCGTAATAAGTGTCAAAGTCGACCCCTCGTCACTACTTATTCGAGCTTAGACGGTATACTTACTAGGTACTTGTTGTTTATTTACTCACGCTATACTTCTGCACTAATCATGCAGGATCTGAGGCAGGCATATCTGGCAATCATACAGGCACATACCCTGTTACCTCGAGGCCTAGCGGTGAGCTGCTTCCTGAGCCCGTTCTGCAGCACCCAAAGTCTCTCTTTTGTATTTACTTTATGTCTACTTTATTTTAGACAGTAGTTATAGTTTTGTATATTCTACAAGTTGCTCATACACTTGTGACACCAGTTCTTGGAACACATACTAGTAGACTTTATGGTTTGGAATATTTATTTCCCTGCATTTGCTCTTTCATTAGCCTTGTTTTACTTTATTAAATTTTATATATTTTCTTAATGAGTAGGAATTAACTACTTGAAATTTTATTAAAAAGAGCAATAGCATGATTAATTGACCATTGGATTGGCTAGCAGCAAAGTTAGGCGTCATCACGGTCTATAGGAGAAATTGGATTGTGACACTTTGTAAGACCAAAATAGAAACCCGACTTTCTATTTTGATCATAGGACATATGTTATATACATTCATGCTTTATGTTATTTTTATTGCAAAGACCTTGTTATGTTTTGCGTTTATTATTAATAAAATTAATCATCAAGCACACAACTTAGCGGTATATTAGGTAAAAAATATTCTTCAATCTTTAATTTCTAGGTTATTCTTCATCAAGATGCTCATCATTTGTTACCTATTTATTTGGATCATTTTCAAAATCTTCTGAATCATCATCATCATATTTTTCATCTTCCTCTAAATTTCATCATCTTACTAAACAAAATGTGGCGAGGATGGTAAAATTTTGTCAAACTTTTTACATTGTGGATATTAAGGAGAATAAAGAGAAAAGGAGAGTTTTTTAAGGGGAAGTTGGATTTGAAAATTAGAGAAGATGAAGATGAAGATGAAGATGGAAGATAAATTTGAAAATTAGATTGGAGATAGAAGGTGTAAGATAATTGTGTACGGTGAAATCGGAGGGTCCAATTTCTCATTATCAAAACACTTCGGAAGACCATCTCGAAGTCTCGAGGATACAAGGTTACGATCGAGTCTCCTCCCTCGAGGCTCGTCGGCACTCGGTCTTAGGATAATGTTGACCATGGCCATAGTAGAAACGGGGAATTCCCAAGGCACGTGGCTAGGACTGACGGAGCTTAGAGAGCTACTCTAAGACCCGAGTCAGGGTGTCATCTAGTTGTTTTGTCTCCGTACTTTGTAATTAATGCTTGTTGTACTATAAAGGGATTCCCCTCCTATATAAAGGGGATCCTTCCCATTTTGTAAAGGCTCGGTTGCTCTAGCTGCTCCATAAGAAATATAGAAGAACATTCTCTTTGCTCTCTCATACACTCTCTTGATATTATTACTTTCATTTATTGTCTTCATGTTTGTTCATCATTTATTGCCTATCATTGGCCATAAAGAGCCTCCATTGATTTTATTATAACTGTTAGTCACATAGAAACTATCTTCGATAGCTCATAATCGAGCTCTGGGATCGACCTCGAGGCCCCGAATAACTGACCTATCAGTTCGATTATAGCTTTCCCCTTAACTTTATTTCATTTCTAAATCTCATATACTTAGCACCAACTGCTTACCAAACTCGCATAAAAATAGATCACGTATTTTTAGAGTCCCATCAACAAATCTAATCGTTATTACCTTTTTTATGGTAAACAGTTTGGCGCCTACCGCGAGGCTAAAAATAATAGTTATTATTTTCTTGCTGGTTTTACTACGTAACGCAAGTTATCTTTCACGTTTTTTCTTGTCCAAGATCTTCGATTTCAGGTCGAAATGTCTAACTCGGTAAACAGAGATGAAAACAACAATCTTTAGGACCATGGGGAAAACAGTGTGGCTATTCCAGGTGTTGTTGTGCCACCACAGAACCCTGGGAATGCACCGGAGCCAGTCCCCATGGACACAGTCACACGCGACGCCCAGAGCATATGCATAAGCTCCCACACTGATAGGAGCGTGCACCAAGGGGATCAAAAAGAAACACAGAAAACCCCAACTACGGAAGAATGTGAGGTTAGCCTTCATGTTATTTTTGAAATGTTACAGGCACAATAGCTAGCTATTTCTCAGCTGCAAAGTCACCAGAAAACTTCTAACACGGTAGCACCAGGGACAGCTCCCCCAGCCGAACAAGTACCTGAGAGATCGAGCAATAACGGGTCGATAGCCGACCCTATCATCGTAAAAAATGTCGGACGACCTCACCAAAAGGATCAAATCGGGCGACAAAATGATAGAAGCCAACGACAAAAAGGTCGAAACCTACAACTCCAGGGTCGACCAAATTTCGGGCGCACCCCCGGTCCTGAAAGGTGTGGATTTGAAGAAGTTCATACAAAGGTCGTTCCCCAAGGAAGCGGCCCAGAAATCTTTTCCAAAGAAATTTAGAATGCCGGAACTCCCAAAGTACAACGGGACCTCAGACCCAAATGAACACGTTACTGCCTACACTTGCATAGTAAAGGGCAATGACATAAAGAACGACGAGATCGAATTCGTATTACTAAAGAAGTTTGAGGAAACCCTATCGAAGGGGGCCATGATGTGGTATCACAACCTAGCTCCTAACTCCAGAGACTCATTTTCCATGCTAGCAGACTCCTTCATAAAAGCACATGTCGGTGCCATCAAAGTAGCAAAAAGGAAATCCGACATCTTCAAGATCAAGCAAAGGGGAACGAGATGCTGCGAGAATTCGTATCTCGCTTCCAAATGGAACGGATGGAACTACCGCCAGTCTCCGACGACTGGAAAGTATAGGCTTTCACTCAAGGTCTGAATGAACGAAGCTCGGTGGCTTCAAAATAGTTGAAACAGAATTTGATCAAATATCCTGTCGTGACCTGGTCGGACGTCCACAACCGATACCAGTCAAAGATCAGGGTCAAAGATGACCATCTAGGAACCCCCTCGGGCTTAGTATACCCAAGCAGGCTTCCGACAAAGGAACCAAATCCAAAAAAAGAAAGGTATCGGCCATATGCCTAAGATAGGAGGAACGCCACTAAGCACAACCCACCTCGCAATGATCGAAGAATAGACCGAGGACAGGATCCTCGGGGACTCATCAACAGGGCCAAATTTGACAGGACGCAGGGCCAATGTGTGCACCTCACTTATTAGAAAACAACTTCAACATCGACTATCAGACATCGTGTTCGCCATCAGTAAAATCAGAGATGCCAGGTGGCCCAGGCCTGTACAATCGGATCCTTCACAAAATAATCATAACTTTATGTGCGAGTTCCACAACACGCACGGCCACAGGACCGAGGATTGCCACGAACTCCGAGAGGAGGTATCTCGACTACTTAATCTTGGGAGGCGTCGATGCCCCGCAGGAACTCATAATAAGAAGGACAAAAATATCCATCACCAGAGAAAAGCGAACCTGGGGTTATATACCCGAGGATGCCCTCACATTCAGCGAAGAGGACACCGAGACCTTGTCTCAACCTCACAGCGACGCACTGGTAATCTTTTTCCTTGTAAATTATTTCCAAATAAAATGTGTACTCGTGGATCTAGGTAGCTCGGCCAACATTATCAGGTCGAGAGTGATAGAGCAGCTCAGACTGCTTGACCAAATCATGCCCACCACTCGAGTCCTCAACGGATTCAACATGGCAAGTGAAACAACAAAAGGAGAAATCACCCTCCTAGTCCCCATGGCCGGCACGACCCAAAATGCCAAATTCCATGTCATCAAAGGAGACATGAGGTATAACACCTTATTCGGACGGACGTGGATACACTGCATGAGGGCAGTACCGTCCACTCTATATCAAATGATGAAATTCCTGACAAAGGATGGGATTAAAACTATTTATGTGGAACAACATGCGGCAAGAGAAATGTTTGTGGTGCATGACGTGGTAGTGGTGCCCATACCTCCACTCGCAAAAGAGCCAAAGGGAAATTAAGCCACACCTTCGATTACGCCCGATTAAACGAAATAAAGGACCGTATCGCATCCTCGTCTTGAGTGATTAGAATATATCAGTACTCAAAACATCGTCGGTGCATCTCACACTAAGGTATAACCATCTCTCTTTTCATTTCATATTTCAGACTAACCCTTACGCAGGTGCCCGATCAAAGCAGTCAGAGCGTTGACCCAGCTCAAAGACCTTAAGATTTCAAAGTATCTGTTGCACTCTTTTCCTTCGACCGAGTTTTTATCCCGTAAAGGGTTTTACCAGCAAGGTTTTTAACGAGGCAACGTCTGCATGCTACCTAAAGGAGACTCAACAAGTGTTCGAGGCTTCTTTTGCAATAAACCTCAAACACTAAGGGGCGTCCCCTCCTCCCCCCCCTCCCCGAAGGCCATCAGCTCGGAAAAGCCAAGAAATGCCAAATGGGCTCCCTATAGGAAAATGATGTACCGGGCAAAACGGTCGAACGAACCGTGTCTGCATAGCCAGGCCCCCGACGGCGAAAACGTGTAACTTGTACCAAATAATTGAAGAATATCTTTTATCAAAGCATCTCACACACCAAAAGAGGCTTAGCACCTTCACAAAAACAACTCCTTTGACGAATATTTCCCAAACACTCGGGGACTAGCATCAACAATTCAACACCTAAACAACCTCCTGGTCGGGACTCTAAAATCATAAGCCCTCAGATAAGGCAACGAGGAAATTGCGAAACATCTCCAATGCCAAAAGTACCTCGAATACTCGGGGACTGGCGTCAAAATCTCAAAAAATGCACGACCTCAGGGTCGGGATCTCCAAAATCATAAGACCTCGACGAGGCAATACAAAGTTTGCAAAAAATGGCTCTCGAGTCAAGAAACTCTTGACGACTTGGGAACTGTCGTGAAGTGCCACCTCCATCGACTTATCAAAACACGAGGCCATAAGACCTCGAGCAGGCAGACTCGGTCTCATAAGACCTACATAATGCAGCAACTATATCTGTAAGACCTCGATCAACGCATGAACCACACTTGTGCCAAGTGATAAAACTATAAAACCTCAATGGCATGTAAAACTTGTTAGACCTTTCTAAAGGCATACACCCAATCTCAAAGTTTCGGCTATATATCAAACTTGCAAGACCCCTAAAAAGGCATACCCTTGATATAGATGCTAAAACTATCTCACTCAGGACTCAAAGGCTCTGGCCAAACACATGCGAATCCGGTCACATGCCTGTACCAGCCGAATTAATGTGACTCAGGGATGCCCGATCATTGCTACAAAATCACAGGTTATTACTTCGAATATATTTCGAAAAGAACCAGTTAAATAGGATACTCTCGGCATAGGCAAAAGAGCTTCAACCATGTCGGCTCCAAATCATAGGCTTCGAGCTATTCAACCTCCGCGCCAAACTTCCCGAGGTGTTCTAACATCACCGCAAGTTTCTCAAAATTGAGGTTCTTCCCGAACCGACGACTAGTTAGGCAAAAATTACTTCAAAAGTCCTTAACGAGAGAAAAATAAAGCCTACATAAAAGGTCGCATCGACCAAGCACGTAAGAGCCATTGTTGCCAGCCTAATGAGCCTCAGGGCCACACACACAAAAGGTTACATCGACCAAAAGCGTAATAGCCACTGTCGCCAGCCCACATACATTAAAAGGCCACATCGGCCCAAGGCAAAAGAGCCACTGTCTCCAGCCCACCTACATTAAAAGGTCGGATCGACCAAGCGCATAAGAGCCATTGTCAACTACCTAATGAGCCTCAAGGCCACACACACAAAAGGTCGCATCGACCAAAAACGTAAGAGCCACTGTCGCCAACCTGAAATCTGAAAACTTGAGAGTCAAAACGAGCTCGAGTTGTAACTCGATTCGGAGACTGGATCTAAAATAGTTAACCAATATGCCTAAGGGAAAAGCATAAGAGCCAATATCGCCCTCCCACATACTTTAAAAGGCCGCATTGGCCCAAGGCGTAAGAGCCACTGTCGCCAGCCCACTTACATTAAAAGGTCGCATTGACCAAAAACGTAAGAGCTACTGTTGCCAGCCTAAAATTCGGCCATTCGAAGGTCAAATAATATTGAGTCGATGCCCGACTCGGGGACTAAGCCCAGAATAGGTGGCCTAAATATGCCTAAGAGCAAAAGTATGTAAGAGCCTATAGGCCAGTCTAATGAGCCTCAGGGCCACATCACTACTCTGAGGATTCCTACCAACTCAAAAACCAGCTCGCCTAGTCAAAATCAAGAAAAGAAAAGATACGAAAGAAATAAAGCAGCAAGGTTTTCTTTCATACACATATGCGAAAAAATGCAACCTCCAACTACAAACATGCTTTGAAAATGCTACATATAGATGACAAAATCTATGCCCCCTCCCCCCGGAGGTTATGGCCTGCCGGTCTCATCCTCTCTTTCCTCGGCATCGGGCAAAAGCAACCGAGCATCATGCTCTTTCGCCCTTGCTAGCACCAATTCTTCCGAGACGGCAAAACCCCTAACACATATCTCCTTAAGGGTCTTTCTTCGAGACTTGCAACGAGTATATTCTTCAATCCTCCCTTCATGGTCGAGGATCCTTCTCAGTTCGGCTTGAGCATCGGCAGCATCCTTTGAATAGATCGTCATCTCCTGGTCAGCCTTAGTCTGGCTCATTGCAGCTTCTGCCCGGGCATCAACGATTTCATCCCTGACTTTCGAAAGCTCGGACTCGAGCTTTGAAATCATTTCTTTCTGAACCAAAGCATTGTCACGAGCTAGGCGAAGTTGAGCTTCAAAACGAGGAACTCTGCCAGAGCATCCTTCCCCTCTAATGTCTAAGCCTCGGCTCGAGCTTTCAGCTCATCATGCTCACGCCTAGCCTGGCCAACTTCATCTCGAAGGAGCTCTAGGGCCTCAATCTTTTTCTGTAACTAAAATAAACTAAGCATTAGCCTCTGGAACTAGGAGGTGGAATGCATGCCCACCCGAAACAGAAAACTACCTGCTCTTTTAGGTGGTTCTCATAATTCAAGATCCGGCCCACCTTATATTACAAATGTACCAACTTAACTTCTTTTTCATCACAAACGAGCCTAAGGGATCTCTCCTCATCCAGAGCTTTCTGTTGCCTGGCTTCACAATGAAGCAGCCCGGACTTAAGCTTGTCAAATGCCTACAAAAGAAAACCCAATAAGGAAGGAAAGGCGTGAAGCTCAAAATACTTGTGCCGAAACTCACCGCAAAGTGAAGCCGCTGGGCTTCCTCGAAGGTCGAGCGCACACCTACCAATCTAGTCCCTTCGATCCTGAAAGAACCAACTCTGGTCGAAGCATGGTCACTCGTTGTATGCGACCCGGGGTTTCTATTATCTTCTAAGGTACTATCGACGGAAAAAGAAGGTGATAGCAATAGAGAAACCCTCTTTCCAAAACCAGGAGTCGCGGACACGACAGGCTCGAATGATGCTTCTGCTCCAAAGCCCCAATCCCACTCTGCCTTACTTTGAGCTCCATCGTCCTGTGAAAGCACCTCTCGATGATTGTTATCGTTTTTCAGCCCAGGATTGGCAACCCTTCCCCCACTCAAAAGGAGCAAGGCCTCGCCTCGAAAGGCTCTTCAATGCCTACAACATCAAGATTAATACGCATAAAGGGAAAATGCTTCTCAATATATATATATATATATATATATATATATATAGCACAACACGCACCATGATATTTTGCTCCCCATCTGCCCCAGGACAAAGCTCGCCACTTGGGCTAATCGAAGGTCAAGTGGGTCACCAATTTTAGAACCCAATCTGGCAGATCAGGAACATCACCCGACGCCCATGAAACAGCTACAGAAGAAGAAAGGGGGCACGGGTACGAAACCAGTTCTCGCCATAGGTAAAACTGAGAAAGCGCGAAATGCACCATTTACGCATATAATTCCATTCCTCGGGGAATGGCATAAGCTCCACGGGGATAATGTCGGCGGTCCGCACTCGGACGAAGGGACTCATCCATCCCTGGTCTCCGTTCTCCTCATCATATACAACGAAGGGCGTGGTCAATCGACATCGCAAGGTTAGCAGACCTTGATGGTGAAAGGGCTGGTACAGCCTGATAAGATGACAGAGAGTAAATTTAATCCTCGCTTTTCCGCGAAAAATCTTACCATCAATACTGTTTGCCAAAACGATGGATGGATCTACGCCAAGGTAACCTGATACTCTGAGCAGAAGTCAAGCACAACCCTATCAAGGGGGCCTAGTGTGAAAGATACGTATACACATTCAAGAATCCATCGGCACAATCCGTGATACCCTCACCTGGGAAAAATGCCTGTAACACCACTTTCTCCCCCCATCCGCAGTCTTTTCTCACTAACTGAAGATGCTCTTCTCCTATCAAAGAAATGGTCTTTGAGGTGTACTCTTGTTGGTCCTGGATGCCAGAGGCGGAGCTCTCACCTCCCTATCGGATAGACCTCGGTATAGCAGCCATGGCTATGACAAAATTGGAGAACTAACGCAGGAATCCGTTAGTGCTGAAGTAGCGAAAGGCTAGCGCAGAAAATGAAGGGTAACTACTTAAAATGGTGGGATCTCGAAAAAGTGCACAGACAACCCTATATTTATACATGGAGGAAACGACTATGATCCACCTGCCTCAAAGCCGGTTAGAAACACTAGTCGATGCCATTATTGCCAGTCCCGATGTGGTACCCGACCTCGAGGACCTCTATTAGAACAAAGTTAGGCTCAAGGAAGCCAATATCGCCTTTGCTAGTCCCGAGGTGGTACTCGACCTCGAGGACCTCCATCAGAACAAGGTTAGGCTCCAAGCTTTCTCCAGTTCCGAGGTGGTAACCGACCTTGAGGACCTCCATCAAACCATAGATAGGCTCCAGGAAGCCAATAAGCACCTTCGCCAGTCCTGAGGTGGTACCTGACCTCGAGGAATTTCATTGGCAAGAAGTCAGGCTCTAAAAGACCAACGGCGTTATTGTCGGTCCCAAGGTTGTACCCGACCTCGAGGGCCTCAATCAATAAGAAGTTAGTCTCCAATAAGAATAAGCACTGTAAACTCCATCCATAAGGTTTAAAACTTGGGATATCATTTAAAACCGGGCAATCCTTCATCCGGGACCTATCTACAACGCCTTAATATTGCACACATTAAGTTCAAGACAAGTATCCAAATGCCCCGAGTCAACCCTCACTTGGGGACTGTTCTCGAAGGTCCAAAGGCTAAGTCTCAATTTAGGGGTTCGAACCCCTACTTCTTTTCGACTCAAAGTAAGGATCCCGACGTCCCGAGTTTATCGGATCCATCCAAGTTTGGCCCGAGGAATGGCAAAAGATCCCATGGGAAGCCATTTTTATCAACCGAAGGCCAGAAGGAATACTCACACCTAAGTTTTGTATTGGCAACAACAGATAGAGTTGTGCATGCAGAATCTCCACAAACGTAAAAGAATATAGCAAGCATCAAAGATAAAAATTGAGGAAATATCTCTGTACTTATGAATATATAATTACAAAAGCCCACGAGGGGTCCTTACATAGAAACAAAGAAGCGAGAGGGTACACATGTAGCAAAAGCCTAGAACCTAGTCTACTCTCAAAGGATCATCTCAGGTTGTAGCTTCTCCGAGCACCACCTCCTCGAGCATGAACCCTCGATGGTGATACCTTTACCGCCACCTCCTCTAGGTTCCCAGCTCAATCCCACGGAGCAATATCTCCGAGGGCGAAGATGAAGAAGAGGAAAGCGGGAAGGCAAAGAAGGGGAAGGTGATGCGGAAGAGGCAGAAAAAAGAGACATAGCCCGCCGAAGTCAAAGGTTGAAGATTCGGCAGGCCTCAACCCTACTCGCATAGACAGTCGAAGTCCACCTTCCGGAACATTTTGCTGTACAAGCTTAACGGCCGGTTGCGCCATTTTATCCCTTGGGAAAAAACCCGAGGGATGAAGTGTCGCACCATACCAGGGTAGGAGAATGAGCATCAGCGTATAGTCTGAACACTCTCCCGAGCTACGGTGTTGAGTTCGAATGTTCTCCTAAGTCGAAACCGACCCCCTTTATCTCGCCACCTCGGTCCAACGACGACAGTAGCGATAGTCGTAACAATAACAACAACAATAACGAGACAGTATAGTCTCGCTCGGCATAGGGAAGTCTAGGTAGGCGGCCATGGCACGGCCGATAAGAACGCTACCATAAGACCCTAAGGCCAGAAACCCCAAACATGGAGGGTAGTATCTTTACCATGAAAATGGTAATAACAATTAAATTTGCAAATGAGACTCTAAAAATACATGGTTTATTTTTTATGCTAGTTGTTAGAGCGGTTGATGCTAGGCGTATGAAGTTTAATGATGAAATTCGAGCTAAAACAGGGCAGTAATCAAACCGAGAGGCTTGTTGCATGGGCTTCGGACTGATCGATGAGAGGTTACGAGGTTGATGCATGGGCTCAAGTTCGAGCTATTGGGGGTAAACAGGAAGAGGATAACAGTTAAGATATAGTTAAAGAAGGCTCTTTATGGCCAATATCAAGCAATAAATGAAGAACAAGTATATAAGCAATAAATGGAAAGAGTAGCCTCGAGCCAGTAAGTTAGAGAGAAAAGAGAGAGAAAATGGTTATTAATCTTCCGAAGAATAGTTTAGATGCCTTACTGAGTGTTGATGATTCCCCTTTTATAAGAGGGGGAAATTCGAATTTAGTGCAAGATATGTTGAGTGGTAAAGGAAGTGGTATGGGACAGCTAATTAACTTCATGACGTATACGTAGACCAACGTTAGGCTGCCTAGGTAGACTTAATCGGCTCCGAATGCATTCTTCGGAAGCCTCCCATGCTCGTTAGGGTCTCGGCCAATATTATTCCTAGGCCGGGTGTCGACAGAAGTTGAGGGAAGTATTGGACTCGAGGTCTCGAGTCTCCGAGAGACTCTCCTGAAACACTTTGTCAACGAGAAATTGGTCCCCCCGATTTCACCGTACATAGATAGTCTCTGCGTTTCTTAGAGAGGAGCGATAAGAAATGATTTTGACATCCCACTCTATGTGCTCCCATAATGATGTTGTGCTGATGACGCAACCCCTCATAACTACCGAAACGTTTCACTGTTTCTCTTTTTCAGGGTCGTTCGATGTGTCATGATTTCTCCTTCTCCAGGGTCATAATGGTTCCGTTGATTCAACTCCCACAAACGCATTAAATGCGTCTGTCATTACTCTTTTAGAAGGCGATAATGGAGTCGCCGGTTACCTTGCCCTTCTTCTCTATAAATGGGGCACCTAGTGATCCGTTTTTTCATCCAAGCTTCCTCCGATATCTATCCTTTCCTCCTTTCTTGCTATCTTTATTCTTTGCTGTTTCGCCATGTTTGAGGCCCATGGCCTCGAGATTTTACATCGACATCATGCGTGCTACAACCTGTTTCCCGGACATTTTCTGGTTGGACAAAGCTGTGTTGTCTCAATGTTATTGTTGTTGTTCTTCTTGTTGATGTTGACGTCTCCGTTAGCTTGGGGCGATGAAGCAGAGGATCGATTACCTCTGACCCAAGGAAGTATTCAGATTATACACTACTGCTCAAGAGGGGGCTCGGATTATACACCGATGCTTACCCTCCTTCCTCAGCTTAGCGTATTACACCCCCTTTAGATTCCTTAGGGTATGGCAGCGCTTTCTATTGACCGGTGCCTCCTAGGCCGAGGCAACGTCTCAAGAAGTGGCTTTATAATAGCAATACTGTGGAGTTCATACTAGCTAGATTTTTCACCCAACCACTTCTTGTCTCCTTTCGGCTTCTCCTTCGTCACTTTGTTCTTCTCCATCGCTTTCCTCTTCTATATCCTCCCTTTTGAAGATGCCATTCTGGGAGGGTCGAGATAAGGTTCTCGAGGGGATTGGACTTGGAATATATTTTCTTTGAGGTCGCACACCTGAGGAGATGATGCCGAAGATGCCGCTATTGGGAATGCACTTTGGGAATATGCTAGATTCTTAGACTTTTGTAATCATATGTAAGGACCCCCTGAGGGACATTGTAAGCCGATATTTATGAGATATAAAGACACTTCTTTACTTCTGCCTTTGATTTTTGTCGTGTTCTTGTATACTCTAGTGCGTTTGCAGAGATTTTGAATGTATGCCTCTGTTGACGATCATCAGTATTCTTTTCGGCCTTCAGTCGACAAAGGTGGCTCTTTTCTAAGCTCATCGTTGTTCCCGAGATCAAGCCTGGAATATTCCGGTAATCTTGGATCATCCGGGCCCTCGAGCCTCGTGAGATAGAGCATCGAAGTGAAAGCCAACTTCGGGTGTTTGGAGCTTTTACTTTGAGCTTTGACAATAGATAACCTTTTAAGGTGTTTGTAGGCAGGTTTCTGAGGAAGGGGCTATTCATACTTAGGTGACTTCCTGAGGTCGAACCCTCGCGGGCGGAGCTCGAAGTGCTTGTTTTTCTTCTTGAGGGAAAACTGTGAGGTCGAGTACCACCTTGGAACTAGAGATGATATTGCTGACCCTTTGGGGCCTAACTTCTCCTTTGATGGAGATCTCTGGGGTCGGGTACTACCTCGGGATCCGTATCGAGGTTGTTGGCCTCTCGCGGCTTATCTTGGGTAGGTGAATCATTGTTGTTTCCCGCTTATGCAGTGGGCGGATCTTGATTCTTTAGAAGATCACATTATTAAGATAGCTATCCTTTCGCCTTGGCATCAAGCCCTTCGTTACCTTAAGCGCAAATGTGTTGGTATAGGTCCCTGCTTCAGTTTGCCAATTCTACCATAGTTACGACTACTACTTTAGGGCCTGCCTGGCAGGGAGGGGAGAGTGCCACTCCCGGTGCTTAGGATCCGCGGGAGTTTATATGGAGACTATATCTTTGATAAGAGAGGAACATTTGGAGATGGTGAAGAGAGACTGCGGATGGGGCAAGAGGGTATCGTTGTAGGCGCTTTCCCTAGATGAGGGTATTAAGGACCCCGCTGATGGATTCCTGAATGTATACTTGCACCCTTTCGCACTCGGCCCCCTTGATAGGGTCGTGCTTGACTTCTGCTTGAATTATTGGGTTACTTCGGTACAGATACATCCGTCGCTTTGGCGAGTAGTGTTGATGATCAGATTCTTTGCGGAGAAGGTTGGGCTTGAATTCACGCTTAGTCACCTCATCAGGCTGTACTGGCCCTTTTATCATCAAGGCCTACTAACCTTGCGGTGTCGTTCATCCACGCCCTTTGTCATTGATGATGAGGAAGATGGGGATCGAGAGTGGGTCAGTCAATTCGTCCGGGTTCAGACGACTGACATTATCCCCATAGAGGTCATGCCATTTCCCGAGGGATAGAATTATACACGTGGGTGAAGCATCTTGTGCTTTCTTAGATTCGCTTATAGCGAAAACCAGTTCAGTAATTGTGTTTCCTCTTTTCCTGCAGCAACTTCGTGGGCGCCAGGCAAAGTTCCCGATTTGCCCAACTGGGTCTGGAGGTTGGCAACCTATTCGTCTTGCGACGAGTGTAGGTGGCGAGCTGTGTCCCGGGGCAGATGGGAGGCGAAATACGAAGATATGTGTGTAAGCTGCTTTTACCTTGGCCTTCGTATATTTGAGATGATATTTTACTCTTTTTATGTAGTGACATTGTCATCGTAGGTATCTGAAGGTCCCCAATGGCGAGGTTCTGCTCCTCCGAAGATGGGGAGGAGTTGTCGGCTTCCGAGCCAAGGGACGATGGTGATAAATGGGACATGCACTCGCAGTGCAAAGAAGCTTTTAGCAGGGCTAAATGGGCCCGCATTTTTGAGGAGAAAACATCGCTCGAGCCTTCTGTTCTTGAAGTCTCTTGTTCTGGAGCAGTGGTTCCCCCGAGTGATCATGCTCCGATCGAGGGTGGTTCTTCTAGAACCAAGGGGACTGGACCAATAGAAGTGTGCTCGGCCTTCAAGGAAATCCATCGGCTTCACTTTGTGGTGAGTTTTGGCATAGGCCATCCACGTCTCGCGTATTCCCTTTGTTATCGAGTTTTTCTTCTACAAGCCTTTGACAGGCTTAGGTCTGAGCTGCTCTATCATGGGGCTAGGATTCACAAAGCTGTGGATAAGGGTAGGTCCCTTAGGCTCCTCTAGGAGGAGAAGGAGGTTGAGTTGATGCACTGATGATATGACGCGTACCAAAACTAGAATTACGAAAGCTATTTGATAGAGTAGGTACCATCTCGTAGTATGCATTTTGCCTTTTTAACCCTTAGGGTTAATATTTCTACCCATCTCAATTCAGAAAAAGTCAGGGGCTCTAGAGCACCTCAGGGGTGAAGCTGACCGAGTTAGGAACGACTGTGGCGAGCTAAGAGCTCAGGTTTAGGCTTAAGCTTCAGAGAAGAACGGTGCCTTGGCTAAAGTTCCTGCCTTCAAATCCCAACTCCATTTGGCTCGTGACAACGCTTCAGTTCAAGCAGATATGATCATGGAGCTCTAGTCCAAACTTTTGAAGGTTAGGACTGAGATCGTTGATGCTCGGGCTGAAGCAGTATTAAGCAGGACTAAGGCCGATCAGGAGATGGCGAATCATTTGAAGGACACTACTGATGCCTAAGCCAAGTTGAAGAGGGTCCTCAATCGTGAAGAGAGGATAGAGGAATATGTTCGTTGCAGATCCCGAAGGGAGTTACTTGAAGAGAACAGTGACAGGGGTTTTATCTTCCCGGAAGAGATAGCTCGAGCGAGGGCTGACGAGCGTGATGCCCGGTCACTTCTGGCCGACACTGCGGAGAGTGAAGATGAGGCTGGTAGGTCGTAGCCTCCTAAAGCGGGGCGTAGATTTTGCCATTTTGTATGTGATATTTGCAGAGCACGTTTGTAGATGGAGAGCGCACTTTTTGCATAAGTAAATAAAAGAAAGCCTGAAGCTTTATCTCTTATGTATCCCCTTCTACTTCGCTTTTGACTAGGTAGGCTGGTTTCGGAGTTGGCGAGAATCCTTAGATTCATAACACGGTTCCAAAGCTCATCAGGCAGGCTCGGAGGCTCTTATGCTCTTGGTTTATGTAGCCTTTAGTGCAAGTTGGTGTTAGAGCTCTTATACTTTATTCAACCGTTTTGGGTTTAGTATCCGAGTCAGGTTTTGACTCGAGCCTACTTGACCTTCAATTTTTTGTGCCTGCATAGGAGGATGACAATGGCTCTTACGCCTTGCCCTTAGGCATTTGTATTTTAACTATTTTAGGTTCAGTCTCCGAGTCGGGTTGCAACTCGAGCTCAATCGACCCTCAAGTTTCATGTCTGCATGGGCTGGCGACAATGGCTCTTATGCCTTGGGTTGAAGCGACCTTTTGTGTATGTGGCCTTGAGGCTTGTGGAGATGGCGACGATGGCTCTTGCGCTATGACCTTAGGCATGTGCGGTTAACTATTTTGGATCCGGTTTCCGAATCGGGTTACGCCTTGGGTTGAAGTGACCTTTTAGTGTGTTGCCCTGAGGCTCGTTTGGCTGGCGTTAATGGCTCTTACGCTTTTGCCTGTGGGCATATGTAGGCTTTGTTTTTCCCTCGTTAAGGTCTTTTTTGAAATAATTTTGCCTGACCCATCGTCGGTTCAGGAAGAACCTCGATTCAAGTCATTAGCGGCGATGTTCGAGCACTTCGGATGGTTTAGCTCGTAGGCTGAGTAGATCGAAGCCTTGTGATTTGGAGCTGACATGGTCAAAGCTCGTTTTCATGTTGATGGTAGCCTGTTTTAACCGGTTCTTTTCGAAGTAATGGCCTATGATTTTGCTTAGATACGGTCGGGCTTCCCCAAGTCGTGTTAATTTGGCTGGTGCACCCGTTTTGACCGTAGTCATATGTGTTTGGCCGGAGCTATTTTTGATCCTGAGTGATAGTTTAGGCGTCTGTATCCAGGGTATGCCCTTTCGGGAGTCTTACAAATGCGACACATATCCCAAACTTTGGGATTGAGTTTTATGCCTGTAATAAGGTCTTACAAAATTTTCATGCCTGTTAGGTCTTACAATTTTTTCATGCATGTTGAGGTCTTACAGTTTTTCATGCTTGTTGAGGTCTTACACTTTTTTTGTTGTTATGTAAAATATATTTGGCTAGACTGAGTTTGCCCGCTCGGGGTCTTATGGCCTTGGGTTTTTCAGTGAATGGAGATTGACGACAGTCTCCGAGTCATAGAGTTTGCTTAGACTCTAAAGACATTACTCGTGAGTACGGGATTGCCTCGTTGATGTCTTATAATAGTGGATTTACGACCCTGAGGTCATATGGGTATCAAATTGTTGGTGCTAAGTCTCCGGGTATTTTGGGATGTGCTCGATGGAGGGATCTTGTCGTGAGTATGCTGAATTTTCTTTGGAGTACGAGATACGTTTGGAGAAAGATATTCTTTGATTTCTTAATGTAAGTACATGTTGTTCCATTGTCGTGAGCTCCAACTGTGCGGGCACGGCTCTTTTGACCGTTTGGCCCGGTACATTGTTTCCTATCGGAACTTAGTCTGTCGTTCCCTAGCCCCTTCCGAGCAGACGGCATCTTCAAGGGAGTTACCTTCCAGCGTTCAAGGTTGATTGCAAAAGAAGTTTGAGAATTTGTTGAGTTTTCCTTAGGTAGCTCGCAGACGTTGCCTCGTTAAAAATCTTACCAGTAAAACCCTTCTTTTGGGACAAAACTCGGTCGAAGGAAAATAGTACAACAGGTGCGTTTTAGAAACTTAAGGTCTTCGATCAGGGTTAGCATTCTGACCGCTCCGGTCGAGTGCCTGCATAAGGGTTAGTCCTAAATTTGAAACAAAAAGGGAGATGGTCGTACCTCGAAGGGAGATATGCTGGCGACGCCTCGGGATTGATCTACTACGATCGTGAGGGCTGATTTGTTTCAATTGCTTGAGGTGAAGGTCTGGTGTGGTTCTTTACTTCGTTGTCCCAAGTTCGATCGAGGGAGATGCCCGATTCGCCCTTTGGTTTACTCGGGGGTGGAGGTATGAATGTTGGTGCCACATCGTATAATTCAAACATTTCCCTTACCGCATGCTATTCCTCGTAGACGGTTTTAATTCCATCCTTTGTTGGAAATTTTATCATCTGGTGAAGGGTGGACGACACTGCTCTCATGCAGTGTATCCACGGCCACCCGAATAAGGAGTTATACCTCATGTCTCCTTCGATGACATGGAATTTGGCGTCTTGGGTTGTGTCAGCCACAGTGACATGAAGGATGATTTCTCCTTTCGTTGTTTTGCTTGCCATGTTGAATCCATTGAGGACTCGAGTGGCGGGCACGATTTGGTTGAGCAATCCGAGCTGCTCTATCACCCTCAACCTGACAATATTAGCCAAGCTACCTGGATCCACGAGTACATATTTTATTTGAAAAGAATTTACAAGGAAGGAGATTACCAGCGCGTCATTGTGAGGTTGAGACAAGGTCTCGGTGTCCTCTTTACTGAATGTGAGGGCGTCCTCAGGGATATATCCCTGAGTCCGCTTTTCTCTAGTGATGGATATTTTTGGTCTTCTCATTATGGGTTCCTGCGGGGCATCGGCGCCCCCCCATGATCATGTGGATGATATGTTGCGGCTCGTTTGCCTCGTTCTTCTTGGTTGCCTCCCTTTCTCGGAACTGATTTTTAGCTCAATCGCTAAGGAATTCCCGGAGATGTCTTTTGTTAAGCAGTCGAGCTACCTCTTCTCGTAGCTGATGACAATCTTCGGTCCTGTAGCCATGCATGTTGTGAAATTCGCATACCAAGTTGTAATTCCTTTATGAAGGATCTGATTGCATAGGTTTGAGCCACTTGGCGTCTCTGATTTTATTGATGGCGAACATGATATCCGACACATAGACGTTGAAGTTGTATTTTGACAAGTGGGGCGCACCCGTTGTCACTATGTTCTGATCAAACCTGGCTCTATTGGTAAGCCCTCGAGGATCCTGTCCTCGATCCACTCTTCGATCATTACGAGGTAGGTTTTGCCTTGGGGCATACCTCCTGTCTTCGAGGTATGGCTGATACCTTTCTTTATTTAGTTTTAGTTCCTTTGCCAAGAGCTTGCTCAGATATACTGAGCCCGAAGGGGCTCCCAACTGGTCATCCTCGGCCCTGATCTTCGACTGGTATCGGTTGTGGACGTCTGACCAGGTCACAGCTAGGTACTCGATTAGGTTCTGTTACAACTATTTCGAAGCCACCGAGTTTCGTTCGTTCAGACCTTGAGTAAAGGCATGTACTTCCCAGTTGTCGGAGACTAGCGGTAGCTCCATCCGCTCGAACTGAAAGCGAGACACGAATTCCCGCAACATCTCGTTCTCCCTTTGCTTGATTTTGAAAGTGTCGGACTTCCTCGTCACTATTTTGATGGCACCAACATGCGCCTTTACGAAGGAGTCTGCTAGCATGGTGAATGAATATATGGAGTTAGGAGCCAAGTTGTGATACCACATCATGGCCCCCTTCGAGAGTGTTTCCCCAAATTTTTTTCAACAATATGGACTCGATCTCCTCATTCTTTATATCATTGCCTTTTACCGCACAGGTGTAGGCTGTAACGTGATCATTAGCGTCACTGGTCCTATTGTACTTAGGATGTTCCAGCATTCTGAACTTCTTTTGAATGGGTTTCGGGGCCGCCTCATCGGGGAACGGTATTTGTATGAACTTCTTCAAATCCACGCCCTTGAGGACCGGGGGCGCACCCGAGATTTGGTTGACCCTAGAGTTGTAGGTCTCGACCTTTCTGTCGTTGGCTGCTATCATTTTCTCACCCCGATTCGATCATTTTGGTGAGATCTTCAAGCATTTTTACTATGGTAGGGTCGGCTAGCGACCCTTTATTGCTCGATCTCTCAGGTACATGTTCGGCTGGGGGAGCTATTTCCGGCACTGCTATGCTGGGAGTCTTCTGATGGCTTTATAAATGAGTGATAGCCAGCTGTTGTGCCTACAACATTTCAAAAATAACATGAAGACTAACTTCATATTCTTCTCGGGCTAGGGTTTTTTGGGCTTCCTGTTGGTCGTCATGTCGTATGCTCCTGCCGGTGTGTGAGGTTTCGTTGACCTGCTGCGCATCCTGCGAATCCGCATCCGCTAAAATCAGTCCGGGCACGTTATCAGGATTCTGTGGTGGCGCGTCGACAACTAGAACAGCCACACCGTTTTCCCCGTGGTTTTCGATGTTGTCGTTCTCAACACTGTTTACCGAGCCAGATATTTTAACTTGAAATCAACAGATCTTGGACAAGAAAAAGCGTGAAAAATAACATGCATTTGTGTAAGGAAACCGGCAAGAAAATAATCACTATTATTTTAAGCCCCACGGTGGGCGCCAAACTGTTTACCGTGAAAATGGTAATAACAATTAAATTTGTAAATGAGACTCTAAAAATACGTGATTTATTTTTATGCTAGTTGTTAGAGCGGTTGATGCTAGGCATATAAAGTTTAATGATGAAATTCGAGCTAATACAGGGCTGTAATCAAACCGAGGGGCTTGTTGCACGGGCCTCGGACTGATCGATGAGAGGCTTCGAGGTTGATGAATGGGCTCGAGTTCGAGCTATCGGGGATAACCGGGAAGGGGATAATAGTTAAGATATAATTAAAGAAAGCTCTTTATGGCCAGTATCAAGCAATAAATGAAGAAAAAGTATATAAGTAATAAATGGAAAGAGTAGCCTCGAGCCAGTAAGTTAGAGAGAAAAAAGAGAGAGAATTGTTATTAATCTTCTGAAGAATAGTTGAGATGCCCTTATAGAGTGTTGATGATTCCCCTTTTATAAGAGGGGAAATCCGAATTTAGTACAAGATATGTTGATTTGTAAAGGAATTGGGATGGGACAGCTAATTAGCTTCATGACGTATACGTAGACCAACGTTAGGCTGCCTAGGTAGACTTAATCGACTCCAGGTGCATTCTTCGGAAGCCTCCCATGCTCGTCGGGGTCTCGGCCAACATTATTCCCAGGCCGGGTGTCGACAGATCTTGAGGGAAGTATTCGACTCGAGGTCTCGAGTCTCCGAGGCACTGTCCTGAAGCACTTTGTCAACGAGAAATTGGTCCTCCCGATTTTACCGTACACATAGTAATAAGAGAAGGATAATGAGAATGAGAAGAAAGGAATGGAAAGATGTTGAGAAACACTTGAATAAAAAGTTAGCATGGAAATGCCCCATTTATAGAGGATGATAGTAGGCCAACAATGCCATCAATGCCTTTGAAAGACGGATCGACAGGAGCAATCAATGCGCCATTGGAAATAGGACCGACGGCGATACGGTTGCCTTAAAGAATGGGAATCGGCAGCACATTGAATGACGCAGAAAAGACAAGTCCATGGGATGTACCGGTTATCGTGAAGGCTTACATCGTAAGTATGATATCATCAGCGTGACATCACTACGGGAAGTCCGAAGAGTTCTATGTCAAAATTTTTTCTTATCACTCCTCTCCAAGAAAAGCGGGGACTATCTGTATACGGTGAAATCGGAGGGTCCAATTTCTCATTATCAAAGCACCTCGGAAGACCATCTCGAAGTCTCGAGGTTACAAGGTTACGATCGAGTCTTCTCCCTCGAGGTTCGTCTGCGTTGACCACGGCCATAGTAGAAACGGGGAGTTCCCAAGGCACGTGGCTAGGACTGACAGAGCGAGAGCTACTCTAAGACCCGAGTCAGGGTATCATCTAGTTTTCTCGTCTCCATACCTTTGTAATTAATACTTGTTGTACTATGAAGGGATTCCCCTCCTATATAAAAGGGATCCTCCCCATTTTGTAAAGGCTCGGTTGCTCCAGCTGCTCCATAAGAAATATAGAAGAACATTCTCTTTGCTCTCGCATACACTCTCTTGATATTATTGGTTTCATTTATTGTCTTCATATTTGTTCATCATTTATTGCCTATCATTGGCCATAAAGAGCCTCAATTGATTTTGTTATAACTGTTAGCCACATAGAAACTGTCTTCTATAGCTCGTAATCGAGCTCCGGGATCGATCTCGAGGCCTAGAATCGATAAGCCCGAGGCCCCGAATAACTGACTTATCGGTTCGATTATAGCTCTCCCCTTAATTTTATTTCGTTTCCAAATCTCATACGCTTAGCTCCAACTGCTTAATAAACTAGTATAAAAAGATCACGTATTTTTAGAGTTTCAACAACAAATCTAATTGTTATTACCATTTTTACGACAAACAATAATGATTTGTAAGAGATGGAGAGGGCGCCGGAGAGAGAGACAAAATTGGAGAGATGAAAGATAATATCAATAGTTGTATGGGTTTGTTTAATGAGTGAAAGAATTATTACATATTATATACAATAAAGGTTATGTTTGAGTTAGTTTTCATATGGGGATTCGGAACTTAGTATTTGTATATATTCCTGAATCCTGAGGGGACATCACGACATGGACGGGTAAAGCTAATCTACAAAATCCATGAGGTAATTACCCTAGACGCCATATGATTTCTCCTTATGTTGTTGAAACAGTTGTAAAAACTGTGCCAACTGAAATTAAAGCTTAACTCTATCCGCTACACATTTACTATAACAAGCATGCGTTTTAGTTAATTATCACAAGTACTTGTTGATAGTTAAAGATTCCAACAAATTACGCACTTAGAGTTTATGAGAATTTTATAAAGTGCGCATGTTGCGCCAAGCACATAGCATATATTTCCTCTGTCTTGAAATGCATATGATATTGAGAAAAAATGATGTTTTTGATCAATTTTCTTGCACTAAATAAACAAAACCATTCCCCAACCACCACTACCGCACGCCCCTGACAAGCATTATCATTACTACTTGAGTTGCGACAACTACTGAAAGAGCCCTTATATTTGTTTGTCGTATTTTGTTATTAAGAGAAGCCTTTTAATTGCCCATTCGAGAGTATTTCTTTTGTTCATACCACTCCTACGTTCTTAATGCTTCTTTTTTTTTTGGTTGGATATTTTTGTGTTTTTTGGATATTGCGGTTGTACGAGTTATAGTATTTATGTATCCCTTTAATTTTTCTTACTTGGTAACGTGAAAATGGTAATAACAATTAAATTTAATTATGGGGCTCTAAAAATATGTGATCTATTTTTATGCTAGTTGTTAGACAGTTGATGCTATGTGAAAGACTTAGAAACGAGATAAAAGTATGAGAACAAGGTGGTAACTAAACCGAAAGTTTAGCAATCGAGGCCACGAGGTCGATTCTGATACTCGGCTGGGAGCTATCGAGGGCGATTGATGTACGACTAACAGTTACGATAAAATGAATGGTGGCTCTGTATGGCCAATAATAAGCAATAAATGAAGACACTAAATGGAAGCAATAATATCAAGAGAATGTGTTAGAGAGCAGAGAGAGTGTTCTTGTGTATTTAGTATAGAGCAACAAATGTTTACAATTGACAAGGACCCCCTTTATATATGAGGGGAATCCTAACATAGTACAAGATACATTAATTACAAAGATATGGAGATGGGACAGCTAGTTAACGCCCTGATTCGGGTTTAGACTAGTCCACTAGACTTTGTGAGCCCTAGTCACGTGTCTTGGGAACTCCTCACTTTTACCATAACCGTGGTCAGTGCTTCCCCGAGGTCGAGCATCGTCGATCCTCGAGGGAGGAAGCTCGGTCGTAGCCTCGAACCTTCGAAACGATCTTTCGAGGTGCCTTGATGACGAGAAACTGGACCCTCTGATTTTACCGTATATAGATAGTCCTCGCGTTTCTTAGAGAGGAACGATAAGAAATGACTTTGACATCCCTCTCTTCGAACTTCCTGTGATGATGTCATATTGCTGATGTCACCATACTTATAACATAAACCTTTGTGACAACCTATACGTCCTGTCGGTCCACTTTTCTAGAATTATTCACTACACTGTCAGCTTTTATTCCTTATGACCATAATATTGCCGATAGTCCATTCTTCAAAAACGCATTGATTGTGCTTGCCGATACGTCTTCCAAGGATATTGATGGCACTGTCGGTTATGTTTTCCATAGAGTATTGATTGTGCTTGTAGGCTATGCTCCCCTTTTTCTATAAATGAGAGTTTTTTTATTCAAATGCTTTCTAATAGCCTCTCACCCCTTTCTTCTCTTTGTCCCTATCCATGGTTATTTTCCATGTTTGAGCCCCGCGGCCTTAGGGCCGCATGGCGGTGCACTCATCAGTCATGTCGCGGCCTTTTCCTAGGACTTTCTCTTACCGAGCGAGGTTACATCGGCTCGTTGTTTTGCTGTTGTTGTTGTTGTTACTATCGTCGTTGGTTTGACATGATGAGATAGGGGGACGACTTCTTTCGATTTAGGAGGATGTTTGGATTCTATAGTGCTGCTTGGGAGGGCATTCGGATTATATACCACTGCTCACCTCCCTACTCCGGCCTGGAGTGGCACATCACCCCCTTAGCTTTCCAAGAGATGAAATGCCACAACCGGCCGCTTAACTTGCATGGCACAATGCCCTAAGAGGCGGACTCAAAGTAGTCGTGCAAGTAGGGTCGGCGCTCGCCAAATCTTCTATTGGGCTTCGATTTCCCCGTCCTGATAGAAGCCTTCGGTCTTTGGCGGGCTATGTCTCTTTTTTCTGCTTCTTCTGCATCACTTTCCTCTTCTTCATCTTCCCCCTTGAATATTCCGTTCTAGAAGATCGAGATAAGACTCTCGAGGAGATGGCGCTCGAAGATACTGCCACCAAGGATGTTCCCTCGAGAATAGTCTAGGCTCTAGGCTTTCACTATATGTGTACCTTTTAGCTTCTTTGTTTCTATGTAAGGACCCCTCGTGGGATTTCGTAATCAAGTGATTATAAATATAAAGATGTTACTTCAATTTTGTCTTTGATGTATGCTATATTTCCCTTTCTCTATGTTTGTGAAGAGCCTGAGTGTATGACCCTACCGATTGGTGCAAATGTCGAGCCCAGGTGCGGCTCCCCACAGAACACTTTGTCGTTCCTTGGATCAAGCCCGGATTGGACTATTAAACTCGGGTCGTCGGGACCCTGACTTCGAGTTGAATGAAAGTAGTTCTTCGAACCTTTAGATTGAGATTTAGCCTTTAGACCCTGCAGTAATCTTCGAGGGGGGATTTGCTCGGAGGCCCAAGGATAGGGACTGCCTTTAGGCTTTCGAGAGTAGTCCCCGAGTGGGGGTTCGCTCAAACCTGGGCCACCTGGAAACTTGCTTTGAACTTAGCTTAGATAGCCTTAAGGCATTGTAGGTAAATCCCGGTTGAGGGGTTACCCGAATTTAGAAGGTACCCCGAGGCCAAGCCCATATGGGTAGAGTTTAAGTGCTTGTTTCCTTTTTGAGAGCAGCCCTCGATATCGGGTACCATTTTGGGACTCGCAATGATGCCAATGGCTTCTTAGAGCCTAACTTCTTTTTGATGGAGGTCCTTGAGGTCAGGTACCACCTCTGGACTCGCAATGATACCGATGGCTTATTAGAGCCTAACTTCTCTTTGATGGAGGTCATCGAGGTCGGATACCACCTCGCGACTTGTAATGTTGCCAATGGCTTCTTGGAACCTAACTTTTCTTTGATGTAGGTCCTCGAGGTCGGGTACCACCTCGGGTCTCGCAATGATGCCAATGGTTTCTTGGAGCCTAACTTCTTTTTGTTGGAGGTCCTCAAGGTCAGGTACCACCTCGAGACTCGCAATGATGCCAATGGCTTCTTGGAGCCTAACTTCTTTTTGATGGAGGTCCTCGAGGTCGGGTACCACCTCGGGACTCACAATGATGCTGATGGCTTCTTGGAGCCTAACTTCTTTTTGATGGAGGTCCTCGAGGTCGGGTACCACCTCGGGACTCGCAATAATGTCGATGGCTTCTTGGAGCCTAACTTCTTTTTGATGGAGGTCCTCGAGGTCGGGTACCACCTCGGGACTTGCAATGATGCCAATGGCTTCTTGGAGCCTAACTTCTTTTTGATGGAGGTTCTCGAGGTTGGGTACCACCTCAGGACTTGTAGTGGTACGGGTATCTCTGACCCCAAAACATCACATGGCATCGTCTAATGTACGACACGACTGCAAAGCGACTGAGGCAATCCCGCCGGCACATCTTTTCGATGATATCGTTCAGTATTTTTAATCGGCCTTTGAGACAGGTGGATCGTCGGCATTTTTTCCATATATTGGGTTGTTTCCACTTTTTTGGAGATTCCACCATTCTAAGTAGTTACCCTTTTTCCTGTGTTAGGCCTTCCATTATTTCAGTGTTAACGCTCTTACCCAAATTCCTTCTCCAGCTCTCTAATATTGCCATAGTCATGACTGCTACATCAGGATCCACTCGGCAGGGAGGAGAGAGTTCCACCTCCGATTTTTGCCTTGTTGGCGGAGCGTCGCTGATGCCAGGCGGGCCTGACTTGGGGAGTTTTGCTTCGAGAGGGGACCTCTCGTCGGAGAAGTACCCTGATGTTCAGGATCAACGGGAGCATACCTTGATGTTTACTTCTTCGATAGGAGAGGAACACCATGGGTTAGTGAGAAAAGACTGCGAATAGGGGGAGAAGGTAGTGTTACAGATACCTTCCCCGGATAAGGGCATCACGGACCATGCCAATAGGTTTTTGAATGTGTAAACATATCCTTTCACACTGGGCCCCCTTTATAGGGTTGTGCTCGACTTCTGTCTAAAGTATCGGGTTACCTTGGCGCAGATTCACCCGTCATTTTGGCGAATAGAGTGGATGATGAGATTCTTTGCAGAGAAGGCAGGTCTTCAACTTACGCTCAATCATCTTATCAGGTTGTACCGGCCTTTTCACCATCGAGGTCTGCTAACCTTACGATGTCGGTCAACTACGCCTTTCATCGTTGATGATGAGCAAGACAGAGATCAAAAGTGGATGAGTCGATTCGTCCGAGTACAGACCGTTGATATTATCCCAGTGGAGTTTATGTCATTCCCTAAGGGATGGAATTATATGCGTAAGTGGTACACTCGTGCCTTCTTAGTTTTGTTTATAAAACTAGTTTTGTAAATGCGCTTCCTTTTCTTTTTCTCCAGTGATTTTGCGAACGCCGGGCGACGTTCCTGATCTTCCAGATTAGGTTTGGAAGTTGGCGACCCACTCGACTTACGATGAGCGTAAGTGGCGAGCTTTGCCCGGGGGCAGATGGGAAGCGAAAAATCATGGTACATGCTGTGCGATTTTTTCCTTTCCCCTTTTTTCATTTGGAAAGGCACTTTCCCTTTCTGCGTACTAACCATGCTATTGTAGGCATCAGAGAGCCTTCCAAGGTGAGGTCGTCTCCCCTTGGAGAGGGGGAAGGGTTGATAGCTTCCGCGCTAAAGAATGATAACAATAAGCGAGAGATGCCTTCACAGGGTGATGTGGTCAAAGCAAGGCAACACTGGATCGGGGCCCCGGAGTGGAAGTATTGTCTTTTCCTGTCGCGCCTGTGGTTCCTGGTTTTGGAAAGGTGGTTTCTCTGTCGCTGTCATCTTTTTTTCCATCGAAAGTACTTTGAGGGATACTTAAAACCCGAGGTCGCATGCACCGAGCGACCGTGCCTCGACCGAAGTCGACTCTTTCGGAGCGAAGGGATCTAGGTTAGCAGATGTGCACTCACCTTCGAGGAATCCCAGTGGCTTCACTTTGTAGTGAGTTTTGGCACAGGCTTTTTGAGCTTCGCGCCCGCCCTTCCTTATTGAGTTTTCTTTTGCAGGCTTTCGATAAACTTAAATCTGAGTTGCTTCAGTGTGAGGCCAAGCTGCGGAAATCTCTGGATGAGGAGAGATCCCTTAGGCTCCTTTGCAATGAAAAGGAAGTCGAGTTGCCACACTTACGGTATAAGGCGAGTCGGATCTTGAATTATGGAAGCTACTTGAAGGAGCATGCAGTTTTTTGTCCTGAGTGAGTGTGTGTTCCTCCTTCTAGCTCCTGAGGCTAATGTTTCATTTATCTCAGTCGTAGAAAAAGACGAAGATCCTGTAGCACCTTCAAGATGAAGCTGGTCGAGCCGAGCACGAGCATGATCAGCTAAAAGTTCAGGCGGAGGTTCACGCTTCAGAGAGGGAGGGTGCTCTGGTTAAAGCTTCCGCCTTTGAGGCAACTTCGGTTATCTCATGACAATGCCTCGGTTTGAACAAATATGATTACGAAGCTTGAGTCCGAGCTTTTGAAGGTCAAGGCCGATGTCGTTGATGCCCAGGCTGAAGCTGTAATGAGCCGAACTAAGGCTGACCAAAAGATGGCGGTCTATTTGAAGGACGTTGCCAAGGCACAAGCTAAGCTGAGAAGGACCCTCGACCGCTAAGACAGGATCAAAGAATATGCTCGTTTTAAGTCTCGGAGAAATATTCTCGAGGAGATCTATGCTAGGGGATTTGTCCTCTCGGAAGAGTTGGAGCGAGCGAGGGCAGACGAGCGTGATATTCGGTTACTTCTATCCAACACCGAAGATAGCGAAGATAAGGCCGATAGGCCATAGCCCCTAGGGGGAACATAGACTTTGCTTTCTAATTATGTATATAGCATTTTCAAAGTATGTTGTAAATGGAGCTTGTATGTTATTACATATATGTATAAAGTGAAAACCTCATGATTTTGTATATTCCGAGTTTCTGTTTTTCCTTGATTTTAGCCAGATGAACCGGTCTTTTAGTTGATAGGAATCCTTAGATTCGCGATATAGCCCTGAGGCTCATTAGGCTGTTCTGAAGGCTTATACACGTTTGGTCGATGTGACCTTTAACGTGGCTGGCGACAATGGCTCTTATTCTTTTTCTCTTAGGCATATTTAGTTATATGTTTTGGGTTCAGTCTCCGAATCGGGTTTTGACTCGAGCTCATTCGACCCTCAAGTTTTGGATTTGTGTAGGCTGGCGACACTAGCTCTTACGCCTTGGGTCGATGCGACCTTTTATGTGGGCTGGCAATAATGGCTCTTACGCTTTGCTCTTAGGCATATTTAGTTAAATCTTTTGGGTTCAGTCTCCGAATCGGGTTTCGACTCGAGCTCATTCGACCCTCAAGTTTTTTGATTTGTGTGGGCTGGCGATAATGGCTCTTACGCCTTGGGTCGATGCGACCTTTTATGTGGGCTGGCGATAATGGCTCTTATGACTTGGGTCGATGTGACCTTTTATAGGCTTTATTTTTCCCCTGTTAAGGACTTTTTCGAAATAAAGTTTGTGTGACTCTTCGACGGTTCGATAAAAACCTCAATTACGAGTCGTTATGTGGCAATGATCGAGCACCTCAGGAGGTTTGGCTCGGAGGCTGAGTATCTCGAAGCCTGTAATTTGGAGCTTACATGGTCGAAGCACTTTTTCCTGTGCCGAGAGTAGCCTATTTAACCTATTCTTTTCGAAGTAGATTCGAAGTAATTGAAGTCCTGTGATTTTGTAGCAACAGTTGGGCGTCCCCGAGTCATGTTAGTTTGGTTGGTACAGCCTTGTGACCGTAGTCATTTGTGCTTGGCCAAAGCCATTTTCAATCTCGAGTGAAGTAGTTTCGGTGTCTATATCGAGGGTATGCCTTTTAGGGGTCTTAAAAGTTCGATATATAGCCTTAGCTTTGAGATCAGGTTTATGCCTTTAGTAAGGTCTTATAAATTTTTCATACCTTTGAGGTCTTACAGTTTTTAGATACTTGGTACGAGTATGGTTCATGCCTTGCTCGAGGTCTTACAGATATTGCCACTTGGTACAAGTGTGGTTCATGCCTTGCTTAAGGTGTTACAGATACTGTTCTTGCCTTGTGTAGGTTTTACGAGACTGAGTCTGCCCACTTGGGGTCTTATGGCCTCGAGTTTTTAATGAATGGTGATTGGCGACAGTCCCCGAGTCATCGAGGGTATCTTGGCTTGGGAGCCATTACTCGTAAACTTGGTATTGCCTCATTGTGGGCTTACGATTTCGGAGATTTCGACCCTGAGGTCGTTCGATTTTTGAGATTTTGACGTCATTCCCCGAGTGTTCGGGACACTTTTGACTTTGGAGACATTTTGTGATTTTGATGTTTCCTCGTTGAGGGCTTATGAGTTTGGAGTTCCGACCTGGGGGTCGTTAAGGTGTTGAATTGTTGACGCCAGTCCCCGAGTATTCGGGACTCTTTTGGCTTTGGAGACATTTTTTCGAAAAATGCCAAGTTTCTTTTGAAGCGTGAAATGCTTTGATGGAAGTATTCTTCGATTACTTGGTACAAGTATACATGTTTTCATTGTCAGGGGCCCAGCTATCCTATACGGACACGGTTCATTCGACCGTTTGGCCTGGTATATCATTTTCCTATTGAGACCTCATTCGGCGTTTCTTGGCTTCTCCGAGTAGATGGCTTTCCGGTGGGATGCCCAAAAGTATTCAAGGTTAATTGTAGAAGAAGCCTTGGATACTTGTGGAGTCTCCCTTAGGTAGCATGTGGATTTTTCCTCGTTAAAAACCTTGCCGGTAAAACCCTTTTTGGGATAAAAAACCCGGTTGAAGGAAAAGAGTGCAATGGATGCTTTAAAACCTTAAGGTCTTCGAGATGGGTTAGCATTTTTACTGCCTCGGTCGGGCGCCTGTAAAAAGGTTAGTATGAAGTATAAAATGAAAAGGGAGATAGCCATACCTCAGTGTGGAATGTGTCGGCGATGTTTTGAGCCCCAATGTGTTCCATTCGCTTGTGATGAGGACGTGGTACGGTCCTCTGCTTTGTATAATCGGGCTTAACCGAAGATGTAGATTCTTGTCGCTATTTCACTATTTGATTACCCTTTGGCTCCTTTGAGGGCAGAGGTACTGGTGTCGACACCACATCGTGTACCACAAACATTTTTCTTGCCGCATGTTGTTCCCCGTAGACGTTATTAATCTCGTCCCTTGTCAGGAATTTCATGATTTGATGGAGGGTGTATGGTACTGCTCTCATGCAGCATATCCACGGCCTCCCGAACAAGGCATTGTACCTCATTCTCCTTCGATGACTTGGAATTTGGCATTTTGGGTTGTGCCGGCCACGTTGACTGGGAGGGTAATTTCACCTTTCGTTGTTTCATTTGCCATGTTGAATCCGTTGAGGACTCGAGTGGCGGGAACGATTTGGTCAAGCAGTCCGAGCTGCTCTATTACCCTCGACCTGATAATGTTGGCCGAGCTACCTGGATCCACAAGTACACGTTTAATTTGAAATGTATTTACAAGGAAAGAGATTAGCAGTGCATCATTGTGAGGCTGAGATAAGGTCTCAATGTCCTTGTCGCTAAACGTGAGAGCATCCTTGGGTATGCATCCCCGGGTTCGCTTTTCTCTGGTAACGGATATTTTTGTTCTTCTCATCACGGGCTCCTGTGGGGCATCGATGCCTCCCAAGATCATGTGGATGACATGTTGCGGCTCATTCATTTTGTTCTTCTTGGCCGCCTCTCTTTCCCGGAACTGATTTTTGGCCCGGTCGCTTAGGATTTCTCGGAGGTGATCTTTATTGTGTAGTCTAGCTACTTCTTCTCAAAGTTGGTGGCTATCCTCGGTCCTATGGTCGTGCGTATGGCCACCTGGCATCTTTGATTTTACTGATGGCGAACACGATGTCCGATACGTCGACATTGAAATTGTATTCCGACAAGTGAGGTGCCTCCATTGACCATGTGTGCCTATCAAATCTAGCTCTGTTGACGAGTCCTCGAGGATTCTGTCCTCGATCCATTCTTCGATCATTGCGGGGTTTGTTTTGCCTCGGGGCGTTCCTCTTTGTCTTCGGTGTATGGCTGGTACATTTTTTTGTTTGGCTTTGGCTCCTTCGCCAGAAGCCTGCTTGGGTATACCGAGACCGAGGGGGCTCCTAGATGGTCGTCCTCGACCCTGATCTTCGATTGATATCGGTTGTGAATATCCGACCAGGTCACGGCAGAATATTCAACCAGATTCTGCTTCAGCTGCTTTGAAGCCACCGAGCTTCGTTCATTCAAACCTTGAGTGAAGTCCTGCACTGCCCAGTCATGGGAGACTGGTGGCAGTTCCATTTGTTCTATTTGAAAGCGAGACACGAATTCTCACAGCATTCGTTCTCCCTTTGCTTGATTTTGAAGATGTCGGATTTCCTTGTGGCCACCTTGATGGCCCCGGCATGTGCCTTTATGAAGGAATCTACCATCATGGCAAATGAGTCTAGAGTTTGGGGACAGGTTGTGATACCACATCATTGCCCCTTTTGAAAGTGTTTCCCCGAACTTCTTCAGCAAGACGGACTCGATCTCGTTATCCCTTAGGTCGTTGCTCTTCACTGCACAAGTATAAGCAGTAACGTGCTCATTGGGGTCCGAGGTACCGTTATACTTCAAAAGTTCTGGCATTCTGAACTACTTCGGAATAGGTTTCGGGGCCACTTCCTGTAGGAATGGCTTCTATACGAACTTCTTTGAGTCCACACATTTCCATATCGGGGGTGCTCATGGAATTTGGTTGACCCTAGAGTTGTAGGTCTCGACATTCTTATTGTTGGCTTCTATCATTTTCTCACCCGATTCGATCCTTCTTGTGAGATCCTCGAGCATCTTTACGATGGCAGGATTGGCTGCCGACCCGTTGTCGCTCGATCTCTCCAGTACTTGCTCGGCTGGGGGAGTCGTCCCCGATGCTGCCGTGCTAGGAGTTTTCTGGTGACTTTGTAGCTGAGCAATAGCCAACTGTTGTGCCTAAACATATCGAAAATAATATGAAGGCTAACCTCTCGTTCTTCCCTAGTTAGGGTTTTTTGAGCTTCTTGTTGGTCTCCTTGGTGCACACTCTTGTTAGTGTAGGAGCTTATATCGACATGTTGGGCGTCGTGTGAGATCGTGTCCAGTGGAATTGGTCCTGGTGTGTTCTCAAGGTTTCGTGGTGGCACACCAACACCTGGAATAGCCACACTATTCTCTCTATGATTCTCAAGATTGTTGTTTACTGAATCAAACATTTTGACCTGAAATCAAAGATCTTGGACAAGAAAAAAGTGTGAAAGATAACTTGCGTTGTGTAGTGAAACCAGCAAGAAAATAATCACTATTATTTTTAGCTCCACTGTGGGCTCCACACTGTTTACCGTAAAAATGGTAATAACAATTAAATTTTATTATGGGACTCTAAAAACACGTGATCTATTTTTATGCTAGTTGTTAGGCAGTTGATGCTATGTGAAAGACTTAGAAACGAGATAAGAGTTTGAGAACAAGGTGGTAACCAAACCGAAAGGTTAGCAATCAGGGCCTCGAGCTTGTCGATTTGGAGGCCTCGAGGTCGATTCTGATGCTTGGCTGGGAGTAATTGAGGGAGATTGATGTACGACTAACAGTTACGATAAAATTAATGGTGTCTCTTTATGGCCAATAATAAGCAATAAATGAAGAACTAAAAATGAAGACAATAAATGGAAGCAATAATATCAAGAGAATGTGTTAGAGAGCAGAGAGAGTGTTCTTGTGTATTTAGTATGGAGCAATAGATGTTTACAAAGTGACAAGGATCCCTTTTATATATGAGGGGAATCCTAACATAGTACAAAATATATTAATTACAAAGATATGGAGATGGGACAGCTAATTGACGCCCTGATTCGGGTTTAGACTAGTCCACTAGACTTTGTGAGCCCTAGTCACGTGTCTTGGGAACTCCCCACTTTTACCATAACCGTGGTCAGTGCTTCCCTGAGGTAGAGCATCGACGAACCTTGAGGGAGGAAGCTTAGTCGTAGCCTCGAACCTTCGAAACGATCTTTCGAGGTGTTTTGATGACGAGAAATTGGATTCTCCGATTCACCGTATACACTTGTGTACCAAAAGATGTACACATCTTAAATTGTATGCATGTCCTAAATATTTTTTATTTAATACCATTTGTATGAGCTTACTAATATTGCCAGTCCCAAATTCAGGTAAAGAAAGAGGATTGCGGTAGGCTTGTAACCAGCGTAAAACTAATCAATTTAATGACAAATTGTCACCTATTTGCTAACAATATTGTGCTATTGTCGAAAAGAATGAAGGCCTCAACCAAAAGCTTTAATTATGGAGAAGCACTATAGAAATTGTAGTGCCTAAATGCTAATTATTCAAATATTTAGATTGATTTTTCGGATGGAATGATAGATGAATATGTTTCACAAATTATTGGGATTTTGGCTTAAAGTGGTGTGGATGGGAAATGAAGGAAAAATAAAATTTTAAATTTTCTTCCTTTACAAAGAAGCATTATCCCATATTAGAGAAGGAAAAAATATTTGTTGGGTTTATATATAAAATATAAATGCACTTTTTCTAGCTCTTAAAGAGTTGAGAAGAAGGCAAGCCTCACGTTGTTATCCTCACTCAATCGGCTTCGGCTTCGGCTTCAGCTTCGGAATAAGTCAAATAATTTGATTGATTAATTTTATGTCTGTGTCCATTTGTGTAATGATCATTTAAATTTTTCTCCTGTTTTTCCTAAACATTTATTTTCGGTAATAGCCATTTTAAGCAATAGCCACTTGAAAGGTTGTAACTTTTGAGTTGCACCTCTTCATTCAACTCGGCCTTTTGGCTATAAATATCTTGCCAACCCTCAGATTTTTCTTATGAAAATTTAGAACTCACTTCTTTCTTCTTGCATTATTTTCTAACAAACAAAAAGTAATTGTGTTTTGTTGTTACTTATTGAGTTTGTTGAATACTGGTGTTTGAAGTACGTTGCACAAGTAAGGTTAATCCGTTCTATTATAGAAGGAAATAATTTTAGAAGTAGATTAAGTTCCTTAAGGACACATTATGAAATTAGTGGGCTCGAATTTATTTTAATTCTTATACATTTTTGTTTCTGTTTTGGTGAAGAGGACGTATCAAGAAGAGGTCAATCAATTAGCTAATCATGGGATTTCTTACCTCATGTAGAATTGTATCAATAGTAGGACTCCCCTACTATATAAAAGGGGGTTGATCATTTTTACAACTATCATATTCACGCAATACAAAGCAATATACTATCATTTTCTAGCTTTCATTATCTTGTTAATCTATTCATACGCCAGTTGAAATATCGTTAGTTCAAGGGTAATTGAACTCGAGGGCCAAGGCTGTTCAATTCGTGTGGTTTTGCATTTACTCTTTTATCGTCAATTTCAATACTAAGTTATTCTTCTTAATTTGCACCAAGTATATCACATGCCCTTAAAATCGCGTATAAATTCAATAGTTATCCGATTTAGGGTAAACAGTTTAACGCCTACAGAGGGGCTAAGGATAATAGTGATTAACTAGTACAAACTTTCGCATGACACACTATTTTACACTTGCTCTTTGAAGTGTCTTTGATTGCAGGACTAAAAAATGTCGAACTTTCAGTCAGCACCCCAACACATTCACAATGATTTCGGCCACCACGGCAAAAATAATAACATATCACCAGGGAGAGACATACCCTCGGTTGGCCTTGATGGAGTCCCGCCTATAGATCCAATCAACGTCAGTTCACATGTAGCCATTAAAGGAAATTTGGTCTTCGATCCCGAAGGCAACGTCCATGGGGATGCTCAATCAGCCACTCAGAAGCACGTGGATGCGAAGATAGCGGGATAAGCCTGAGGGTGATCGTCAAAATGTTGCAGGTTCTACCTCCCAAAACAAGAATCACACACCGATCAAGGTCGAACTCGTGCCATCCCAGGAAATTGTACACAGGGTTGAATCTATTTCAAGGAAATCGAGCAAGAAAGAATTGGAGACAAATCCTGCTATCATGAAGATGCTCTAAGAACTGACAAAGCGAATCGAATTAGGGCAAAAGAAGATCGAGAAAAATGACAAGAAGGTGGAAACTTATAACTCCAGGGTCGATCACATCCCAGGGGCACCGCCAATATTGAAGGGACTAGATTCTAAAAGATCGTACAAAAACCCTTCCCCCGAGTGCGGATCCAAAGCTAATCCCCAAGAAGTTTCACATGCCCAAAATTCCTAAATGTAATGGGGAAACTAATCTGAACGAGCATGTTACCTCTTGCACGTTTTCTATCAAAGGGAATGACCTAGAGGATGCCGAGATCGAATCTGTCCTGCTAAAGAAATTCTGAGAGACCCTATCGAAGGGTTCTATGATATTATACCATAATTTACCGCCTAATTCAATTGACTTGTTTTCTATGTTTGCAGATTCTTTCGTAAAGGCACATGCCGGGGCCATCAAGGTCGAAACCAGGAAGTCAAACCTTTTCAAAGTAAGGAATAAGGACAACGAGATGCTTAGAGAATTGGTATCTCGATTCCAAATGGAACAGATGGACTTTCCACTAGTCGACGATGATTGGTCTGTTCAAGCTTTCACTCAAGGTCTCGACGTTTGAAGTTTAGTGGCTTCACAACAGTTGAAGCAAAATTTGATAGAATACCCAGTTGTCACTTAGGCCGATGTGCACAATCGGTATCAGTCAAAGATCAGGGTCGAGGATGATCAACTTAGGGCTCCTTTTAGGTCCTTTTATCCCATAAAAGTCGCTGATAGAATCAAGAGGGATATTGACCGAGAACCAAGGTCGAATAGAGATCGATATCAGCCGTATAATGGGGACCGTATGAGCAACATTTTTGGGCAAAACTCTACGCATAATGAAAGAATAAATGATTGGGGTCAAAGCTCACAAGGACTCATGAGCAAGAACGGCTTCGATAGATCTATCTATCCCAAATAGGCTCCACGATTATCGGAGTACAACTTTAATATTGATGCGAGTGCAATCGTATTGGCTATTGGGCGTATCAAAGAAACCAAGTGGTTTCAACCTTTGCAAACAGATAAAACACAAAGGGATCCCAAAAAAATATGCAAATACCACGACACACATGGCCATAGGACGGATATTGTCGACAAGTGGGAGAAGAAGTAGCCCAATTATTCAACAATGGTTATCTTCGAGAATTTTTGAGTGATCGAGCTAAGAATCACTTCAGAAACATGATCTTCAACAAACAAAATGAACAAGATGAATCCCAGCATGTCATCCATATGATCATCAGAGAGGTTGATGTTCCTTAAAGTTCGATGATAAAACGCACCAAAGTATCAATCACAAGGGAAAAATGAACTCAAAATTACCTGCCAGAAGGGACTCTATGTTCGGCGAATATGCAGAAGGAATCATGCAACCACATAATGATGCATTGGTAATTTCTATACTTATCAATAAAACTCGAGTTAAACGTGTGCTAATTGATCCAGGTAGCTCAGTCAACATCATTCGATCGAGGGTCATAGAACAACTCGGCCTACAAGACCAGATCGTACTTGCGGCCCGAGTGCTAAACAGATTCAACATGACTTGCAAAACTACTAAAGGAGAAATAACGTTGTCGGTAAACATAGACGGTACCACCCAGGAGACCAAATTTATGTCATCGAGGGGGACATGAGATACAACGCCCAGTTCGGATGACCGTGGATCCACAACATGAGGGTCGTGCCCTCGGCCTCGACCCAGCACCTAGTATTGAAATTTCCAATGTCAGAGGGGATAAAGACGATTTACGGGGAACAACCCATCGTAAATGAGATATTTGTCATTGATGAAGTAATTCCAATGTCAACACTCTCATCAACAAAAGACTCAAGTTTGAAAGAAAAACAGGAAAACAAATAGCAATCATTGATGCCAGCCTCAACCCAATTGGACAAGCAATGGATTGACGAAGACGATGACTACGAGGTTCCTTGATCCTTTATCACCCCCGATGATTCTGATGCTACCAAACCAACGATAGAAGAGCTGGAGCAGGTTGTGCTGATTGAACATTTGCCCGATCGAAAGGGATCACACCGGATATCACTACTCATAAATTGAGCTTAGTCCCGAAGTTTCGCCAGTAAAGCAGAAAAGAAGACTCTAGTCCAAGATAAAGAATGGTTTCATCAAGGACGAGTCCCTGCGAGCAGAGGACCAATTAAAGTTTTTGCAGGAAACCTTCAATATATTGAGGAAATACAACATGAAGCTAAATCCAAAAAAGTGTGCATTCAGGGCCGGGTCCGGTAAGTTTCTTGAATACATTGTGTCCAACCAAGGGATGGAGATCAACCCCGACAAGATCAAATCTATCGAGGATATCATGGTAATGGATAAAGTGATAGTTGTACAAAGACTAACCGAGCGCATCGCAGCCCTGGGTGATTCATCTCGAGGTTGTCCGATAAAAGCCATCGATTTTTCTCATTGCTAAAAAAGAAAAGCACCTACACATGGACCCCAGAATACCAACGGGCCTTAAAAGAACTTAAATGATACTTATCAAGCCTACCATTGTTCCACATGCCAAGGGCAGATGAACGACTATACTTGTATCTAGCAGTATTGGAAATAGCAGTAACTGGAGTCCTAGTTCGAGAAGAACAAGGTACGCAATTTCTGATTTATTGTGCTAGTAGGACCTTAGGTAAGGCCGAAACTAGATATCCTCACCTTGAAAAATTGGCACTCTCTTGCAACGTGCCTCTAGAAAACTAAAACCATATTTTCAGTTCCATCTTATATGTGTTGTGACAACCTACCTTTTACGAAACATAATGCATTAACCCTAACTCTCGAGGTGATTGGCCAAATGGGCCGTGGAAATTAGCGGGTATGATATCGAATATCAACCCTTGAACAACCATTAAATCCCAAATTTTGGTAGATTTTGTAGCATGACTTTACACCATCCCTAATACCTAAAGTGGAAAGAGAATTGTTGGTAAACTCATGAACGTCTTCGAGAATCTAGAACCTCTTTATGGACAGCGCCTCGATCGTAAAGGGGACCGGACTTGGCAACATACTGAAACCCCCCACAGGCAATATAGTTAGACAATCTCTTAGAACTGTAAAAGTTGCTAATAATGAGGCCGAATATAAGGCCATGATTATAGGTCCTGAACTAGCTAAAGGCTTAGGGGCAGAGGTGATCGAAGCTAAATATGACTCCCTCCTTGTAGCAAACTAAGTAAACGGAACATTCGAGGCCAGGGAAGGACGAATGCAAATGTAATTGGACAAGCTACAGGTAACGTTGCATCGTTTCAAATAATGGACTTCGCAGCACGTGCCCTGATATCAAAATAGTGAAGCCGATGCACTTGCAAACTTAGGGTCGTCGATCAAAGATGACGAGCTTAAATCGGGGGAAACCGTACAACTCATAAGGTCGGTAGTAGAAGGTCACTCTAAAATTAACTCTACAAGTTAACCCGGGATAGTATAAATAAATACATAGAGTATTTGAAGACTGGGAAACTACCCTCAGATCTCAAGTAATCGAGGGCTCTACACACAAAAGCAACCTAATTCAGCTTGTCCGAAGAGGGAACTTTGTTCAGAAGAATGATCGATGGCCCACTAGAAATATGTCTGGGACCGGGAGATACCGAGTATGTTCTAAGGGAAGTTCACGAGGGCACTTGCGGTAATCATTCAAGCACCGAATCATTGTTTTGAAAGATTGGTATTACTGGATCGACATGGAAAAATATGTGAAAGAGTTCGTACAAAAGTGCGACAAGTTCCAAAGGTACTCTCTGATGATTCACCAAGCCGAGGAGCTGTTATATTCGGTCTTGTCTCCATGGACATTTATGAATTAGGGGATGGACATTGTCGGCCCTCTTCCATCGGCACCAGGTAAGGTTCAATTTGTCTTATTAATGACTGACTATTTTTCTAAGCGGGTTGAAGCGCAGGCATACGAGAAGGCCAGGGAGAAGGAAGTCATCAACTTTATTTGGTGTCACATCATATGTCGGTTCAGGATACCATCCGAAATTGTATGTGATAACGGAAAACAATTTATCGGCAGTAAAATGACCAAATTTCTCGAAGACCATAAGATGAAAAGGATCTTATCGACGCCTTACCACCCTAGAGGGAATGGACAAGATGAATCGACCAACAAAACCATAATTCAAAACCTCAAGAAAATGTTGACTGATGCCAATAGGAAATGTAGAGAGATCTTGCCCGAAGTTCTTTGGGCATATCACACAACTTCGAAGTCCATTTCCGGGGCTACCCCATTCTCATTGTTTTATGGCGCCAAAGCTCTTATAATTGTTAAAGTCGGGGAGCCGAGTATCAAATTCTGATATGCAACAAAGGAATCAAATGACGTGGCCATGAATACGAACCTGGGTCTATTAGATTAAAGGCATGAAGCTCCCCTTGTTCGATTGACTGCCCAAAAGCAACAGATCAAGAGGTATTACAATTGAAGGGCCAACCTTTGATACTTCAGTGTTGGGGACTTAGTATTAAGGAAGGTCACATTAAATACCCGGAATCCAAATGAAGTAAACGAAGGGCCATACAAAATTCTCGAGATCACAGGGAAAGGGTCCTATAAGCGCGGAATGATAAACGGAGAACAGCTACCGAACAATTGGAATGTAACTCATCCTAAACGATATTACTGCTAAGATACGACCCCATTTTGATTCTTTTCTATTTTTGGACTAACACTTGCAGGTGATCAACAAGGAGTGGCACGAATCCTTTAAGACTGAAAGCATGCATTGCAATCTTTTTCCCTTGAACCGTTTTTGTCCCAATTGGGTTTTTCGGCAAGGTTTTTAATGAGCTAATAGTGGATCATGCTAACTTAGAGTTGTAGGCCGATCAAGAATCGGTATTGAAGACAATACTAACAGTATCTGAGGTTCCTCTACAATCAACCTCGAATACTAGGGGGCAATACCCTCGGATATCAACTTTTTGCGAGGAAATTACTTCGTAATAGAAGGGTCTCGATAGGTAAGATTGTTGTAAGGGACAAATGGTCAAAACGAACTGTTCCCACATAAGTTACTCAAGCCCTGGCATAAAACATGTACACATGTATAAATATTTCTTTACAAGAATATAGAGAATTACTTTCCTTGCAATTATCTTATGTCTTAAAAAAACTTCAACTTTACAATTTCGTACATTCAATCTCTTAGGGAAATGATCTCGAGGGCCGATTATAACCAAAGTTTGAGTGATCACCCACGCACTCGGGGTCTATCGTCCGAAAAAATGCTCGAACATATCAAACTATCAAATATCGGGGGCATAAGACCTCTCAGAAAACCCACGAAGTATAAAGACCACGGCCATATACACTCAAGGACTGCTATCCTAGCCAAGCCTAGTTAACTCGAGAAATCAAGCTCATTGGGCTAAGCTCGAATTAAAAGGCTACGACCACACTAACACAACTCAAATACGTTATTGTGACAAAAAATAGGCCTTCGAATTTTTCATAACCGATTTTAAAGGCTACCCTCAGCAAACTATGGTCAAAGTTACTTACTTTTGGAGCAGGTTCTCGTTAACCCCGAACCTCCAAGATGGATCAAAAGCAAAATAATGTAAAGGTAGGATTATTCGAACTTACCCAACCTAAGCTATTTTATTCCAACCTTTGTGAATATAAGTAATAAAGCAAGGGAATATTCGAAAGCCAAAAGGGAAAAAAATCCTTGTATATGTTTACACAATGTCTTTTACAAAAGCCAAAATGGCTTAATCGGAAAAATTTAAAGTGGCCGAAATGGCGCCAAAAAGTTGCAAAAGGAAAGCAAAATATACAAAGGCCTAAGTGGCTTGTCTTCATCGGAGGTAACATCTCCTCCCTCGGGATCTTCCCCGCCTTCAGATTCACTTAAACTATCTGAGTCTTCCTCTGGAAAGGCCAGCTTTCGAGCCCTAGCTTCCTCTACTTTGGCGTTCTTGAGTTCAGCCAGTGTATTGAATCCCTAAGCATAGACTCCCTCAAGGGTTTTCCTTTGAGCTTGCCACTTTGCATGATCCACCATGCTTTTGGCCTGCGCCTGGATGGCCTCGATGTCGACCTTATATTGGGCCACTATAGCATTAGCCTTGGTGTTGGCCATGACCATCTTAGATTTGGCCGCCTTGAGCTCATTGGCCAAGTTTGCTAATTAGGACTGAAGCTCCTCGATTTTCTTGGCCTTCATTGAGGCCTTCTCTCTTGCAGCTCGGAGCTGGATCTTGGCCGACACTAGTTGTTTTTGGGCAGCTTCCCTTTTCGAGGCTAAGATGTCCATATTTTTCTTGAACTCTTCAGCCTCAACTCGAATTGTATTTACTTGTTTCTAAAGCTCCTCGATTTTTTCAATCCTTTACCGAACCTGCAGAATCGGATCGTTATTATCTCCAGTTCGTCTTCACTATCGTGAAGCATTCAGAATACCTACTCGGCCATCTTGGCATGTCCATCCCGAGCCATTACTAAATCGGCTTGAAGCTTCTCACTGAGAAGCTTATAGGTAACACTTTTCTCAGTGAGGTCCCGGACCTCAGCCTCGTGATGAGTTAATTCCTCTCGATATTGCAGGAAAGCCTCGTGATGTAACACCAAATCCTACAAGCATAAGGGAAGATGTAACTTACAACTTTAAAAGTTAGAATATATGAAAAGAAAATACACTCAAACTTACCTGATTTAATGCTTGTTAAGCTTCATTGAAAAGGAAGGGGGTTTCCACCTTGTCCATCACTGCCTGATCTTCTTCGATCACTAAGCACCGAAGGTGACTAGCGACCCCCACGGGGGTAGAGAAAACCTGGTCATCATCTGGGATAGAAAAGGCTATTGACTGTCTTCAGTCAGGGTTAACACTTGGGGATGGGAATGAACCCACATGAAGACCCTGGAGCACTCAATGACGGCTCTTTCCTTGGCACCGGCAGGTCACCGAACCCGGTGACGTCTTCCAAAGCAGCAACCTCAACCCCATAAAAGAAGTCATGGATATTAGTCACCCCCTGAGGACTCAACATACTAGCCTCATAAAGCATGGTGTCCGAAATTTGAGGAGACCCGCTAATGTCGATCGCTCCCAGTTCGTTTATCGGGGTACTTTCCGCAGCTCGAGAATCATCACCCCTAGTATCTCTCTCTCGACCCCCCTAGCTTGGGGCAGAATGGCTCAGCCTTTTCTCGCTCAGAACCTTCATCCAGAGATCTCTCACCGGCCTCCTCATGCCGGGATGTTTCAACCTAAGCGCCCGCCGGTTCGAGAACATCTTGTACTATGTCACCAGCCCGCACGCGAGCCACCAATTTGGATTTATCCTCCTCTTATTCTTCTTCAAACTAATCCCTTAATTGGTGGATAGAGTCCAAGTACATGGCACCGGTGTCTCCCCTGGGCTTATGTGACCTCTTCATCGGTTTCTTCTTTTTCGAGCCCGGGGAACTCGGAGCCCCTTTCCTTTTCTTCTCTTTAGCCTGCTTCAGAGTAGGTGGGTGGGGAAGGACTTCTTCTCCACCAGATGCGGGCCTTATTGCAACATCCTTTCTGAGGCCTACAAATGAAAGAAGATGAGTAAGCTCGAGAAGCAGCCCGAACGATAACCGTTCTAAGAAAGAAAATTACCATGATTGCAGGCCTCCCATCAACCCTTCAATAACTCCATCCAAGCTGGTCTCTGAGACATCAGGCCCTCCACCCATTGCTTGAGTTCGGGAACTACTTTCGGCACCTAGTCCACGGCTGCAACACCAAAAACATAGATGAGGAAAGAAGATAAGAAGTAAAATGGCATAACTGAACATTTAATGCGAAGTACTACTTATGATTCGTGTACCATTTCTCAGGAAATGGCATGTCTTCAGCAGGGATCGGTCCGAATTCCTTATTCGAATAAATCGGCCGATCCAACCTCGGTCACAAGCCTCGCCTATGCTCGAGAACGGGGCCTTGCTAGCCATACGAGCAAGCTTGACCAGCCCTCCTTGATAGAAACGGGGACTGTAAAGACGCATATTGTGATCGAGGGTGAAAGGACATCCATAGATTTTTATTACGAAGAATCGGAGGAGAATCATTATTCTCTAGAAGGAAGGATGAATCTGGCCAAGGGTCATGTCGTACTTCTTGCAGAAGGCGATAATGACAGGGTATAAAGGACCCAACATGAAGGGGTAAGTGTAAACACTTAGGAAACCCTCCACGTGGGTAGTGATCAATTCCTCAGGCGAAGGTACCTCCACATGCTTACCGACCCAGTTGCAATCCTCTTTAACCTTGGCAAGGAGGTCATCGGTAATTGTGCATATATACCTCAAGACCGGTTCACATCAACCCGGTACCTAGGAGGTCTTTTCTATCTTAAAATCAGCAAGGGTAGGACACCTTCCCGGAATGAAATCCTCAAGGGGATACTCTGTCGCAACCCTGTCGTCGGCGGGCCGTAGTGAAGAGGCAACCTCCTTTTGCGGTACAATCTTAGAAGTTTTTGCCATCGTAGAAGAAAAATGAATTAGGATGGTATGCGGTTTGCTAAAAGTTCTAGAAATTTGGGTGAGAAAAGAGATTTTTGAAGAGAAGTAAGAATGGAAGAATCTTTGAACGTAAAGTCTGAAATAGACGGAGGTTAAAGTACTTATAGATTGTCGGTGACGGTTCAGAACTCATGGTGGCCGACCAGCAACTGACAGGCATTTAACACCTTGGTAACTGGACAGACGGGACGTTTCAGTTTATTGCTTACATCATGATCGAGTGTATCGCTGACGTTCGTCACTTACGTCATGGTTAATCGAGACGGAGCTCGGAAATTCATATCATTTCTCGTCATCTTTTCTCTGAGAAACGAGGAGACTATCTGTATACGGTCAAAATCGGGTTTGCCTTTTGTATGACTAATCGAGACCGGAACATGATAGACCAAGGTTCAACGATGTGTTATATCGAACCATGGTGCAGAATTAGATTGCCGAGCTTGTGACTCAGAGACTGATCAAGATCGAGATCGACCAAGATCAAAGCTGAGCAAGATAGAGATCGAGCGAGATCGAGGGAAGCTTACCGAGCCAAATAACAGAAAGCCAAAATATCTGCAATCGGGTGAGGATCACGGCGGAAATCCCGGCATGTATCAAGAAGAGGCCGATTAATTAGCTAATCATGGAATTTCTTACCTCATATAGAATTGTATCAAGAGTAGGACTCCCCTACTATATAAAGGTGGTCTAATCATTTGTAAAACCATTATATTCACGCAATACAAAGTAATATACTATCATTTTCTAGCTTTCATTATCTTGTTATTCTGTTCATAGGCTAGTTGAAATATTTTTGGTTTAAGAGTAACTGAACTCGAGGGCTAAGACTGTTCAATTCGTGTGTTTTGCATTTATTTTTTTATCGTCAATTTCAATATTAATTTATTCTTCTTAATTAGTATCAAGCTATATCGCGTGTCCTTAAAACCGTGTATAAATTCAATTGTTATTTGATTTTAAGGTAAACATATATAAAAATAAACATTTAAAATTTTAACATCAGATAAAAAATAATCAAAGCAGAAAACAAATTTTGTAGAAAATTGTCATCAAAGCAGGAAACTTTGTAGAAAACGGATTCCCACTGTCGAGTGCTACCGTCATTTTCACCCAAAACAAAGGTGTTATTTTAAAATCCACGATATAATAGGACAAGCCAAACAAATTACCAAAATACTTTCAACGGTTTTACAATATTAAAGCATGGAAATCACAAAATCAAAGCAATAATGCAAAAGATTCGTACATAACCTTCAGCATACTAAAAACAGAAGAATATACTGACGAAAGGTTATTGGTTAAAGCACCTTATTTTTTTCAACCTCAAGATCTGATCACATTTCCAAGAAAGGTTCAATTAGTACTAACGAGTAATCATATTGAGTAAAAGTATTAGAAGGGGCAAAGCAGACCAAAAATCACATTGATGTGTGGCTATAATTCCCTAGTTTTGTATATTATGTGCCTTGCATTTTACATGCTTTAAAGATAAATTAGGCAAATTAGGCAAATTTATAGAAAATGTAGCAGAAAGGATTCCGACATTAGGGGAAATCATAACTCTAGACCTCTGTAATCTTGTCTCTAATCCTTATCCCTGTTAATTGATAGTTTTACTGCTTTCTAGTATTTGTTAGTTAATTAGATAAAAATAAATATTATAATCTTTATAATTAGGAAATTGTTGGACTTGTGTTTCTTAGCGATATTGAACAGTTGTAGCTAAGCCTTAGTTCTCTGTGGGATTCGACTCCGGACTTGTAAACCGGATTATATTTGCAATGACCGCTTAGTCCTTTTTTATAAAGCATATTGGGCATTATCAAATTTTGGCGCCGTTGCCGGGGAACTAATGGTGTAGCTGTAGGTGTACATATTTCTAGGTTGCAAGTTTGAACTTTTATTTTTGTTTTCTTGTATTTGATTATTTATTTTTTATTTTTTTTATTTTTTTTATTTTTGATTTGAGAACATGGCATCTTTGAATTATGAGAGTTTTGATGTTGGTAATTCTACTTTTGATCCTCCTTATACATATTGTGGAGGAAACCACCCATTGCAAAATTGTCAAAATATTTCCAAGAGCGAGTTATGTGCACCAACTAAATCTTATGTGTGGAATGTGTGTGATATGTATGGTGGTCAAGATGGTCACTTTCATGGTTGTGATTATATGTCTTATCTTCCCCAAACCCCTTACTATGATGGTTCTACTTTTCTGGTGAAGTTAATAGGAACAAAGAACCCAGAGAAGCTGACCTAAAGGAGATCAACGATATAAATGCAATAGGCAACTATTCACAACTTGGAGGCTCAAGTGAATAAACTAATTGAACCTTCTAAAGGGCAACAATCTTACATTGTGGATAGTAGCCAAGAAGAGCATGAATTCGCTGCAGAAATTGCCATTATATTGGAGGATTTAAAAAAATACGAGGAGATGGTAGTGGAGAAGGCCAGTGTAGAACACCAACAATCAATCAAACTAGATTTTGAGGATGCCGATGTTTTAGAAGAGAGACTATAGTCAACCAAGGACATTGATGATACGTATTTAGTTGACTCTAGTATCATTAGTGTTGAGGATGTAGACAGTCCCAATGTTCATGTAGTTAAGCGCCTTGGTCCACACTCCAAGCATTTTTCCGCATTATGTTTGGATGATGATACAGAAATAGAGCCAACCGAGCCACTTCAGGAGTTAAGGGATGAGGAAAAAGGTGCCTACATTCTGGAATTCGTCTTGCCAGAATGTCGGGAATACACATCTCATCTAAAGGCCAAGAACTGCAGAATACTACATTATTTTATTGGGCTAGTCAGATTCGTTCCACCACCCCAGGAGCATGATCATAGAGCAGAATCAAAACTTGGGGTCCAATTCATAAGTTCAAAGTGGAGGCAGAAAGTGATTCGCGTCGTACCGCGACGTTAAATCAAGCGCTTGTTAGGAGGCAACCCAGGTTTACTGCTTTCTTTTATTATTATTTTTTTATTTTTTTTTAATTGTATTATTTTGTAGTGTCAATTTTTGATTTTCTAGGAGCATGAAAAGCAAATCCATTGGAAGGATGAAACAGCAAACCAGATGGTTGGAACTAAGTGTGAGCTACCCGCATGAAGGACCCTGCCTGGGAGAAGTCTGAGTACCCCATGAGCTGCTAGTGCTTCGGCCATTGGCCTACATGGAGTTTCTTTTACCCTATTATTAGTTATGGTGTACATTAGTGACAATGCACAATTTTAAGTGTGTGGAGAGGAGATTGTCTGGGTGACTTTTTATACTATTTTAGTTGTGTTAGCTTAATCAATTAATTTTTTTTCTTTTTTTTCTTGAGGGATTTAAGTCTAAAAAAAGATCTTCTTTGTAGGTAGTGTAATAACTCCCCCTTGATTTTTCTTTTGAATCGGGTATAGTTAGTTTTATTTTTTAGGAGTAGGAGCTAGTGTGAGATGAATTGAATTGCAGTGATATCTCTTGACTTTGTTATACCTTGAGAATAGTGAGTACTTTGGTTTTGACACTTAGGCTCAGGATTTGACTCTTGTATAAGTACCTTAAATCTTATGATCTTAAATTTGCTTAATTGCTTTGACTAAAGTGTCTTGATGAACCAATCCTGAATGAGTTATGTACCATGTGTGTGTAAGGTTTGTATGTATTCTGTGCATTGCATTTGATGTCTAGAACTTGCTCTGCGTATGTGCAAAGAGAAATAGCAGTCTTGTTCAGTCTGAGAAGTGATACAGGCGGCTCATTATTAAGCCAGATATATATAGAGTACCTAATAAATGTGATGTATCGTATTAACCCCGTTGAGCCTATAATCTTGTTTCTTTAGTAACCACATTACAAGTTGTACCCCTTTGTTTGAATCGGCCATATATTTGAACCTTGTCACCTCTCCTGAGCGCTTGAATTGTAATGAATTATGGAAAAGTTAAAGTGTGGGGTGGTGGGTTAGCTTTTGAGTGGAACAAGTGAAATTAGGAGAAAGGTGAACCGTTTGAAAAAAAAAAGAAATGTGTCAATAAAAGCCATTTGGAAAGAGAAAGAAAAAAAAGAAAAAAAGAAAGATATTTGTATAATAACTGTAGAAAAATAATTCCTGATGGTGGTAACTATTGGTGTACTGGTGCTTAAAGAAGTAGGGGTAAAATATAATGAAGTTTAGGTGGAGTTTTGGTTTGACATAAGTATGGGCTTGAAGGTTAAGGTGTTTGTATTAAAGTGCTTAAGGGAGGTGTAGTCACTTATATCCAAATGTATCCTACCCGACCCACAACCTACATTACAACTAATAAAAGTCCTATTTGATCTTAGACTGAATGAGCTCGATTAGTAGAGCAGTACACTACGGGCAACCTATAGTGCATCTTTTGTAGCATATGAATGTTATTTCTGAGAGTGAGTGAATTCTTTCTATCTTGAGTTCCTAATTATTCTTAAATTTTATTGTGTGTGGAACTACTCTCTTTGTTGAGTGAGTGCACGTGATTCATGATGGAAAGGTAATATCATTGACCTTTATGATAGAGTAAATGAGTGAGTGGTGAATAATGGATGGTACTTGCAAGTCAATGAGGTGAAGATGTTACACTCTTGTGCTTGGTCTATTTTAAAGAGTCTTGGCGTGATGAGTTAGGAGAATTGCTTAAAAAGGTCATGTCTATAAGTGTAGTTTGATAGCTCGAGGACGAGCAATATTTAAGTGTGGGGTATTGATGTGTGGATACAATTATGTAGTTTCGTACATTATGTGCCTTGCATTTTCCATTCTTTAATGATAAATTGAACTTTATTTGCGCGTAATGGAGTCTATTTTATATGTATATGAATTGGATATGAAAGTAGAGCAAAAGTGATACTTAAACGTTGAAAGTGTGGTCGAGAACAGTGAAAGGAGAGGCCAGCCAAAGGCCAGGATGAACCAGGCTTTAGCTTGGTGAGGCCAGGCTGAGGTTGGAGTTAGGCAGGCAATACCAGGCCTGGGGCCGGGTCCAGTCCGAGTTTTGAAGACTTAATTCGTCTCCTAGTTTGACTAGGACTTGGCCTACACGTTTAGGTCATTTCCGACACATATAAATAGACCTAATAATGTCACTTTTGAGAGATTTTAGACAGACAAGATGAGATCGAGATAAGACGGAGAGACCGACATTAGACCAAAGATTTGACCTAAGGAGGCAAGAACACACTAGGAGCAAGGAGGAGAATTCTTTTACGAGTTTCTCACTTCCTTCTTCCTGTTTTCATTATTGGTTGTGAATTCTAGTATTGTAATTCTGCATAGTATTATGAATAGCTAATTTGTTATCTAGGGTTTTGATAGAACTTATTGGAGGATGATTTTCCTGTTATGTTAATATAGATTTGTTGTCGCTTTTTCTCTATTTGTTCAACTATATATTGTGGTTGGTTGAAGAGCTCTCAATCGGATGTGCCTATTTAGTGTGTATTACTAAGTTTAGGTAGTTGTTGAACAATATCACTCCTAACATATATGAGGGATCAATACGGAGGGTTTAAAGGTGGGATTAGGGATAACGAAACCTAGGTGCGATCCGAGTGAGCCGTACTTAATGCCAGTTAGCATAATTCAGGAGAATATATCTAGTAAATGTGGTAGTTACTCGGGAGAGAAACACGATACTTAGATCGCTCATGATCGGTAGAGAAAACTTTGGCAAATTTATAGAAAACGTAGCAGAAAGGATTCCGACATTAGGGAAATCATAACTCTAGACCTCCGTAATCTTGTTTCCAATCCTTATCCTTGTTAATTGATAGTTTTACTACTTTCTAGTATTTGTTAGTTAATTAGATAAAAATAAATATTACAATCTTTATAATTAGGAAATTGTTTGGACTTGTGTTTTTAGCGATATTGAACAACTGTAGCTAAGCCTTACTTCTCTGTAGGATTCGACTTCGGACTTATAAACCGGATTATATTTGCAACAACCGCTTAGTCCTTTTTTATAAGGCATAGTTGGGTGTGATCACACATGCAGAAAATTGTCTTAAACGATTTATAATTTTTTGAGATCCATACAGACTTCGCAAAAAGATAGCACATAATGAATAAAATGATCAATATAGGCGAAACATATATATATAGTAATTGAGAATACGTTTGTCACGATCCAAAAATCTCAACTACGGGGTTGTGATGGCGCATAACACTACTTGATATGCAAACCAACATTAGCAATAATGAATAATGCAGTTTTGTGTACAGTGAAATCGGAGGGTCCTATTTCTCATTATCAAAGCACCTCGGAAAACCGTCTCAAAGTTCTGAGGATATAAGGCTGCGAGAGATGCCTCCCTCGAGGTTCGTCGACACTCGATCTTATGGTAGCGTCAACCACGGCCACGGCGGAAATGGGGAGTTCCCAAGGCACGTGGCTAGGACTGATGAAGCCTAGAGAGCTACTCTGAGACCTGAGTCAAGGTGTCATTTAGTTGTCATGTCTTCGTGCCCTTGCAATTAATGCTGGTTGTACTATGAAGGGATTCCCCTCCTATATAAAGGAGATCCTCCCATTTTGTAAACTCTATTGCTCCAATTGCTCCATATGAAATATACAAGAAACATTCTATTTGCTCTCTAACATATTCTCCTAATATTATAGCTTCTATTTATTTTCTTCATATTTGTTCATCATTTATTGCTTATCATTGGCCATAGAGAGCCTCCGTCAATCTTATTCTAACTGTTAGTCATATTTCGACTCCCCTGATAGCTCGCAGTCGAACTCCGGAATCGACCTTGAAGCCCCGAATCGACAGGCTCGAGGCCTCGATAATTGGCCCATCGATTTGATTATATTTTTCTCCTTAACTCTATTTCGTTTCTAAACCTCACACACTTAGCACCAACTGCTTAACAAACTAGCATAAAAATATATCACGTATTTTTAGAGTCTCATCAACAAATTTAATTGTTATTACCATTTTCAAGGTAAACGATTTGGCGCCCACCATGGGGCTAAAAATAATAGTGATTATTTTCTTGTTGGTTTCGTCCTATAACGCAAGTTATCTTTCATGCTCTTTCTTGTTCAAGATCTTCGATTTCAGGTCAAAATGTCTAACTCGGTGAATGGAGACAAAAATAACAATCTTGAGGACCATGGGGAAAATGGTGTGGCTGTTCCAGGTGTTGTTGTGCCACCACAAAACCCTGGGGATGCGCCGGGGCCAATCCCCATGGACGCGGTCTCATGCGACACCCAGTGCATTGACATAAGCTCCCACACTGACAGGAGTGTGCACCGAGGGGATCAACAAGAAGCACGGGATACTCCAATTAGGGAAGAGCGTGAGGTTAGCCCTCATGTTATTTTTGAAATGTTGCAGGCCCAACAGCTAGCTATTGCTCAGCTGCAAAGTCACCAGAAAACTCCTAGCATAGTAGCGCCGAGGACAGCTCCCCCAGCTGAACAGGTACTTTAGAGATCGAGCAATAACGGGTCGATAGCGACCCGGTCATCGTAAAATGCTCGAGGACCTCACCGAAAGGATCGAATCAGGTGAGAAAATAATAGAAGCCAATGAGAAAAAGGTCAATACTTACAACTCCAGGGTCGACCAAATTCCGGGCGCACCCCCGGTCCTGAAAGGCGTGGATTCAGAGAAGTTCATACGAAGGCCATTCCCCGAGGAAGCAGCCCCGAAACCCATTCCGAAGAAGTTCAAAATGTCGGAACTCCCAAAGTACAATGGGACCTCAGATCCCAATGAACACGTTACTGCCTACACCTGCGCAGTAAAGGGCAACGACATAAAAAACGACGAGATTGAATCTGTATTACTAAAGAAGTTCGGGGAAACACTCTCGAAGTAGGCCATGATGTGGTATCACAACTTAGCTCCTAACTCCATAGACTCATTCACCATGCTAGCAGACTCCTTCATAAAGACACACGTCGGTGCCATCAAAGTAGCAGCGGGGAAATCCGACGTTTTCAAGATTAAGCAAAGGGAGAACGAGATGTTGGGGGAATTCGTATATCGCTTCCAAATGGAACGGATGGAGCTACCTCCAGTCTCCGACGACTGGGCAATGCAGGCTTTCACTCAAGGTCTAAATGAACGAAGCTCGGTGGCTTCAAAACAATTGAAACAGAATTTGATCGAGTATCTAGTTGTGACCTGGTCGGACGTCCACAACTAGTATCAATCAAAAATCAGGGCCGAATATGACCAGTTGGGAGCCCCCTCGGTCTTAGTATACCCAAGCAGGCTCCTGGCAAAGGAGCCAAAACCAAACAAAGAAAGATATTAGCCGTACGTCGAAGACAGGAGGAATGCCCCAAGGCGCAACCCACCTCGCAATGATCGGAGGATAGACCGAGGATAGGATCCTCGGGGACTCATCAATATAGCTAGATTCGATAAGAATGCAGGGCCAATGGGGGCACCTCACTTATCAGAATACAACTTCAACATCGATGTGTCGCACATCGTGTTTGCCATCAGCAAAATCAAAGACGCCAAGTGGCCTAGGCCTGTACAATCGGATTCTTCACAAAGGAATCATAACTTAATGTACGAGTTTCACAACACGCACGGCACAGGACCGAGGATTGCCAACAACTCCGGGAAGAGGTAGCCAGGCTACTCAATAAAGGTCACCTCCGAGAATTCCTCAGCGATCGAGCCAAGAATCAGTTCCGAGAAAGTAAGGCGGGCAGGAAAAACGAAACAAACAAGCCACAACATGTCATCCACATGATCTTGGGAAGCGACGACGCCCCGCATGAACCCATGATGAGAAGGACAAAAATATCCATCACCAAAGAAAAGTGAACTCGGGGTTATATACCTGAGGACACCCTCACATTCAGCGAAGAGGACACCGAAACCTTTTCTCAACCTCACAACGACGCACTGGTAATTTCTTTCCTTGTAAATTCTTTCCAAATAAAATGTGTACTCATGTATCCAGGTAGCTCGGCCAATATTATCAGGTCGAGGGTGATAGAGCAGCTCGGACTACTTGACCAAATCGTGCCTGCCACTCGAGTCCTCAACGAATTCAACATGGCAAGTTAAACAACAAAAGGAGAAATCTCCCTCCCAGTCACCGTGACCGACACGACCCAAAATGCCAAATTCCATGTCATCGAAGGAGACATGAGGTATAACGCCTTATTCGGATGGCCGTGGATACACTGCATGAGGGAAGTACCGTCCATTCTACACCAAATGATGAAATTCCCGACAAAGGATGGGATTACTACCATTCAACTAAGCCTGTTTATGACGAGTGAAACGTCTAGGCTACATGCTTAGCCTAGTATTCTCGGATTAAAGGATGGGATTAAAACCATCTACAGGGAACAACATGCGAAAAGGGAAATGTTCGTGGTGCACGACGTGGCACCAGTATCCGTACCTCCTCTCGCGAAAGAGCCAAAGGGTAATCAAGCCACGCCCCTGATTAAGCCCAATTAAAATAAAGGACCGAATCGGTCCTCAAAACATCGTCGACGCGCCTCACACTAAGTGATAACCATCTCCCTATTCACTTAATATTTCAGACTAACCCTTATGCAGGAGCCCGAGCGAAGCAGTCAGAACATTAACCCAGCTCGATGACCTTGAGGTTCTAAAGCATCCGTTGCACTCTTTTCCTTCAACCGAGTTTTTATCCCGAAAAGGGTTTTACCGGCAAGGTTTTTAACAGGCAACATCTGCATGCTACCTAAGGGAGACTCAAAGGTGTCTGAGGCTTCTTTTGCAATCAGCTTCGAACACTGAGGGGCATCCTTCCATGAAGGTCGTCAGTTCGAAAAAGCCAAAAGACGCTGAATCGGGTCCCTATAGGAAAATGATGTACCGGGCTAAACGGTCGAACGAACCATATCCGTATAGCCAGGCCCGCGACGGCAAAAATGTGTACACTTGCACCAAAAAATTGAAGAATATTTTTTATCAAAGCATCTCACGTTCCAAAAAAAGGCTCTGCACCTTCGCAAAAACAACTCCTCCGCCGAAAACGTCCCGAACACTCAGGGACTGGCGTAAACAATTCAACACCTAAACAACCTCTGGGTCAAGACTCCAGAATCATAAGCCCTCAGATAAGGCAATGCGGAAATCGTGAAACATCTCCAATGCCGAAAGTACCCCGAATACTTAGGGACTGGCGTCAAAATCAAAAAAAGATATGCACGACCTCAGGGTTGGGATCTCCAGAATCGTAAGCCCTCGACAAGGCAATGCAAAGTTAGCAAAAAATGGCTCCCGAGTCAAGAAACTCTCAATGACTTGGGGACTGCCATCAAGCGCCACCTCTATCGACTTATCAAAACCCGAGGCCATAAGACCCCAAGCGGGCAGACTCGGTCTCGTAAAATCTACATAAGGTAGCAACCAAAACTATAAGACCTCAACTGCATGTAAAAAACTGTAAGACCTCCACGGCATGAAAAAACTGTAAGACCTCAACGGCATGTAAAAACTGTAAGACCTCAATGGCATGTAAAAAACTGTAAGACCTCAATGGCATGGAAAAAACTGTAAGACCTCAACGGCATGTAGAAACTGTAAGACCTCAACGACATGAAAAACTTGTAAGGCCTCACTAAAGGCATAGACTTGATCCCAAAGTTTCGGCTATATATTGAACTTGTAAGACCCCTAAAAAGGCATACCCTCAATATAGATGCCAAAACTACCTCATTCGGGATTCAACAGCTTCAGCCAGACACAAGTGACCCCGGTCACACAGTTGTACTAGCCGAAATAATGCGACTCAGGGATAGCCGACTGTCGCTACAAAATCACAGGCCATTACTTCGAATCTACTTCGGAAAGAACCGGTTAGACATGCTACCCTCAGCATAGGCAAAAGAGCTTTGACCATGTCAGCTCCAAATCACAAGGCTTCGGGCTACTCAGCCTCCTAGCCAAACCTGCCGAGGTGCTCGAACATCGCCGCAAGTTGCTCGAAATCGAGGTTCTCCCCGAACCGACAATGAGCGAAGCAAATATCACTTCAAAAGCACTTAACGAGAGGAAAATAAGGCCTACATAAAAGGTCGCATCAACCAAGCACGTAAGATCCATATTCGCCAGCCTAATGAGCCTCAGGGCCTCACACACAAAAGGTCGCATCGACCAAGCGCGTAAGAGCCACTGTCGCCAGCCTAAAAATCTGAAAACTTGAGGGTTAAAATGAGCTCGAGTCGTAACCCGATTCGAAGACTGGACCCAAAATAGTTAATTATATATGCCTAAGGGCAAAGCGTAAGATCCATTGTCGCCAGGTTATACCGAAAGGCCGCACCAACCCAAAGTATAAGATCCACTGTCGCTAGCTTACATCGAAAGGCAGCACCGGCCCAAAGTGTAACAGCCATTGTCATCAGCTTACATCAAAAGGTCGCACCGGCCCAAAGTGTAAGAGCTATGTTGCCAACTTACATCGAAAGGTCGCACCGACCAACAGTGTAAGAGCCACTGTCGCCAACTTAAAATTCAGCCATTCGAAGGTCAAATAAGCCCGAGTTGATGCTTGTCTCGGGGACTGAGCCCAGAACAGGTGGCCTAAAATATGCCCGATAGCAAAAGTACATGAGGGCCTACGGGCTAGTCTAAGTGAGCCTCGGGGCCACATCACAACCTTGAGGATTCCTACCAATGCAAAAACCAGCTCGCCTGGTCAAAATCAAGACAGAAAAAGATACGAAAGGAGTAAAGCCGCTAGGTTTTCTTTCATACACATGCAAGAAATGCAACCTCCAGCTACAAATATGCTTTGAAAATGCTACATACAGATGACAAAATCTATGCCCTTTCCCTGGGGGTTACGGCCTACTAGTCTCATCCTTGTTTTCCTTGGCATCGGCCAAAAGCAACCGAGCATTATGCTCATCTGCCCTTTCTAGCGCCAATTCTTCCGAGAGGGAGAAACCCCTATCACGGATCTCCTTGAGGGTCTTTATTCGAGACTTGCAACGAGCATATTCTTCAATACTCACTTCACGGTCGAGGATCCATCTCAGCTCGGCTTGAGCACCAGCAATATCCCTTGAATAGATTACTATCTCCTAGTCAGCCTTGGCCCTGCTCATTGCAGTTTTTGCCCATGCATCAACGATCTCAACCTTGACTTTCGAAAGCTCAGACTCGAGCTTTGCAATCATTTCTGTCTGAACCAAAGCATTGTCACGAGCAAGGCGAAGCTGAACTTCAAAATCCGAAACTTTGGCCATAGCATCCTTCCCCCCTAAAGCCTGAGCCTCCACCCGAGCTTTCAATTCATCACGCTTACGCTGGCCCGGCAACTTCATCTCGAAGGCGTTATAGGGCCTCTGTCTTTTTCTACAACTAAAATAAACTAAGTATTAGCTCCAGGAGCCAGGGTCAGAATGCACACTCACCCGGGACAGAAAACTACCTGCCCCTTCAGGTGGTTTTTGTAATTCAAGCTTCGGCCCCCCCTCATACTGCAAATATACCAACTCGACTTCTTTTTCATCACAAAGGAGCCTCAGGGACCTCTCATCATCCAGAGCTTTCCGTAGCCTAGCTTCACAATGAAGCAACCCGGACTTAAGCTTGTCTAATGCCTACAAAAGAAAACTCAATAAGGAAGGGAAGGCACAAAGCTCAAAAAACCTGTGCCGAAACTCACCGCGAAGTGAAGCCGTTGGGCTTCCTCAAAGGCCGAACGCACACCTGCCAATCCATTCCCTTCGGCCCTGAAAGATCCTACTCCGGTCGAAGCACGGTCGCTTAATGTATGCAACCCCGGGTTTCTAGTATCTCCAGAAACACTATTGACAAAAAAGGAAGGTGACAGCAATGGAGAAACCCTCTTTCCAGAATGAGGAGCCACGGACACTACAGGCTCGGATGATGCTACCACTCTAAAGCCCTGGTCCCGCTCCGCGTTACTTAGAGCACCATCACCCTGTGAAATCACCTCTCATTCATTGTTACCATTCTTCAGCCCGGGAGTTGGCAACCCTTCCCTCTCTCCGAAGGGGTGTGGCCTCGCCTCAAACGGCTCTCTAATGCCTACAACAGTAAGATTAATATGCTCAAAGGGGATATGCTTCTCCACAAAAAAAAAAGGGAAAGGAAAGAATAACACAGCACTCACAATGGTATTTTGCTTCCCATCTGCCCTGGGACAAACTCGCCACTTGCGATCATCACATGTCGAGCGGGCCGCCAATTCTCGGACCCAATCCGACAGATTAGGAACGTCGCCCGGTGCTCATGGAACCGCTGCAGAGGAAGAAAGGAAGGCACGGTTACGAAACTAGTTATCATAGAGTCAAAACTAATAAAGCACGAAATGCACCACTTACGTATATAATTCCATTCCTCAGGGAATGGCATGAGCTCCACGGGGATAATGGCAGCGGTTTGCACTTGGATGAAATGACTCATCCATCCCCGATCTCCACATTCCTGTCATCAATAACGAAGGGCGTGGTCGATCGACATCGCAAGGTCAGCAAACCTCGATGGTGAAAGGGCCGGTACAGCCTAATAAGGTGACTAAGCGAAAATTCAAGCCCCGCCTTCTCCGCGAAAAATCTCACCATCAACACCGTTCGCAAAAACGACGGATGGACCTGCGCCAAGGTAACCCCATACGCTAAGCAGAAGTCGAGCACAACCCTATCCAGGGGGCCCAATGTAAAAGGATACGTGTACACATTCAAAAACCCATTGGCATGGTCCGTGATGCCTTCACCCGGGGAAAATGCCTGTAACATCACTTTCTCCCCCCATCCGCAGTCTTTTCTCACTAACTAAAGATGCTCTTCTCCTATCAATGAAGTGGTCTCCAAGGCATACTGTCGTTGATCCTGAAGACAGGAGGCGAAGCTCTCTTCTCCCTGATGGACAGGCCACGAGATATCGGCCATGGCGGTGACAAAATTAGAGAAATAAAAAGCAGGAGTATGTGCAGACGCGTTAGTGCTGAAGTGCCGAAAGAATAGCGCAGAAAAGGAAGGGAGATTTCTTAAAATGGTGGAACCCCCAAAAAGGCGGAAACAACCCTATTTATATATGGAAAAAACGGTGACAATTCGCCTGCCTCAAAGCCGGTTAAAAACACTAACCGATGTTGCCTTCTCCAGTCCCGAGGTGGTACCCGACCTCGAGGACCTCCATCAGAACAAGGTTTGGCTCCAAGAAGCCAATAACACCTTCTCCAGTCCCGAAGTAGTACCCGACCTCGAGGACCTCCATCAGAACAAGGTTAGGCTCCAAGAAGCCAATGACACCTTCTCTAGTCCCGAGGTGGTACCCGACCTCGAGGACCTCCATTAGAACAAGGTTAGGCTCCAGGAAGCCAATAACACCTTCTCCAGTCCCGAGGTGGTACCCAACCTCGAGGACCTCCATCAGAACAAGGTTAGGCTCCAGAAAGCTAATAACAACTTCTCCAGTCCCGAGGTGCTACCCAACCTCAAGGACCTCCATCAGAACAAGGTTAGGCTCTAGGAAGCCAATTACACCTTCTCTAGTTCGAAGGTGGTACCCAACCTCGAGGACCTCCATCAGAACAAGGTTAGGCTACAAGAAGCCAATAACACCTTCTCCAGTCCTAAGGTGGTACCCGACCTCGAGGACCTCCATTAGAACAAGGTTAGGCTCTAGGAAGTCAATAACACCTTCTCTAGTCCCGAGGTGGTACCCGACCTTGAGGACCTCTATTAGAAAAAGGAGCCAGACTTTAAAAGGCCAACGGCGTCATCACCAGCCCCGAGGCAATATCTGACCTCGAGGATCTCCACTCAAAAAGGTTTGAGCTCCAAGAGGCCTTAAACAGCATTACAGATATCATCCTGAACCGGGCAGTCCCTCATCTGGGACCTACCTGCAATGGCTTGAGATTGTATACATTAAGTTCAAAACAAGTCTCCAAATGCCCCGGATCAACCCTCACTCGGGGACTGTTCTCGAAGATCTAAAGGCTGAGTCTCAGTTTATGGGTTCGAAGCCTACTTCTTTTTGACTCAAAGTAGGGGTCCCAACGTCCCGAGGTAATCGGATCAATCCAGGTTTGGCCCGAGGAACGGCAAAAGATCCCCCAAGAAGCCGTTTTTATCAACTTAAGGTCAAAAAGAATACTCGCATTTGGGTTCGGTATTAGCAACAACAGACAGAGTCGTGCGCGCAGAATCTCCACAAATTCAATAGAATACAGCAAGCATCAAAGATCAAAATTGAGGAAATATCTTTGTATTCATGAATATTCAGTTACAAAGGCCCGCGAGGGGTCCTTACATATGATTACAAAAGCCCACGAGGGGTCCTTACACAAAAACAAAGAAGGAAGGTATACATATAATAAAAGCCTAGAACCAAGTCTACTATTGAAAGTTCATCTCCGAGCAACGCCTCCTCGAGTATGTACCTTCGACGGTGATACATTCGACCGTCACTTCCTCTAGGTTCCTAGCTCAATCCCACGGAGCAATATCTCTGAGGGCAAAGATGAAAAAGAGGAAAGAGGGAAGGCAAAGAAGGGGAAGGTGATGCGGAAGACGCAGAAAAAAGAGACATAGCCCGCCAAAGCCAAAGGTTGAAGATTCGGCGGACCTCAACCCTACTCGCACGGCCACTCCAAGTCCACCTTCTAGGACATTGTGACGTGCGAGCTTCACGGCCGGTTGCGCCATTTTATCCCTTGGGAAAAAACTCGAGGGATGAAGTGACACACCAGGCCAGGATAGGAGAGTGAGCAGCGGTGTATAATCTGAACACTCTCCCAAGTAGCTGTGTAGAGTCTGAATGTCCTCCTAAGTCGAAACAGGCCGACTCCATTTACCTAGTCACCTCGGTCCAATGATGACAGTAGCGATAGTCGTAACAATAACAACAACAATAACAACAAGACGGTATAATCTGCTCGGCATAGGGGAGTCCAGGTTTAGGAGGCCACAGCGCAGCTGGTAAGAATGCTGTCGTAAGATCATAAGGTCGAAAACCACAAACATAGAGGATAGAAATAAAAGAAGGATAATGAGAATGAAAAGAGGGGAATGGAAAGATGTTGAAAAACACTTGAATGAAAAGTTAGCATGGAAAGGCCCCATTTATAGGGGACGATAGTGTGGCCTACAATGCCATTAATGCCTTCGAAGACATATCGACAGGCGCAATCAATGCGCCATTAGAAACTGGATCGATGGCGATACGGTCGCCTTGAAGAATGGGAACCGTAGCACATTGAATGACGCTGAAAAGACAAGTCAATAAAATGTACCGGTTATCGAGGAGACTTATATCGTAAGTATGATATCGTCAGCATGACATCACTGCGGAAAGTTCGAAGAGTTGGGTGTCAAAATTGTTTCTTATCACTCCTTTCTAAGAACGCGGGGACTATCTGTATAAAGTGAAATCGGAGGGTCCTATTTCTTATTATCAAAGCACCTCGGTAGACTGTCTCGAAGTTCCGAGGCTATAAGGCTGTGATCGAGACTCCTCCCTCGAGGTTCGTTGACACTCGATCTTGTGGTAGCATCAACCATGGCCAGGTCAGAAACGGGGAGTTCCCAAGGCACGTGGTTAGGACTGATGAAGCCTAGAGAGCTACTCTGAGACCTGAGTCAGGGTGTCATTTAGTTGTCATGTCTTCGTACCCTTGCAATTAATGTTTGTTGTACTATGAAGGGATTCCCCTTCCTATATAAAGGGGATCCTCCCCATTTTGTAAACTCTTTTGTTCCAATTTCCCACACGAAATATACAAAAAATATTCTATTTGCTCTCTAAAATATTCTCCTAATATTATAGCTTCTATTTATTTTCTTCATATTTGTTCATCATTTACTGCTTATCATTGGCCATAAAGAGCCTCCGTCAATCTTATTCTAACTGTTAGTCATATTTGACCCCCCTCGATAGCTCGCAGTCGAACTCCGAAATCGACCTCGAAGCTCGAATCGACAGGCTCGAGGCCCCGATAATTGGCCCATCGTTTTGATTATAGTTTTCTCCTTAACTCTATTTCGTTTCTAAACCTCACACGCTTAGAACCAACTGCTAACAAACTAGCATAAAAATAGATCACGTATTTTTAGAGTCCCATTAACAAATTTAATTGTTATTACTATTTTTACGGTAAATAAGATTAAAAGCTATAGACATAATAATAAGGATAAAGAGGTAAAATCTCATAAATGAAAAATAAAGTCACAACCAGCGCTGTCTAAAATTATCCAAAGATTTTAGTGTCACAGGTATATAAGCCACTAGAAGTACTAAACACAAGTCTGCAAAGAAAAGTACAATATTGTCCAGTACAATAAACAGTAAGTGGAGATAGGAAGGAGACTCCAGGGTCTGCGAACACCAAACAGCACTACCTCAAGTCTCCTAGAAAAGGTCAAAGCAAATTACCTCAAAACTCTGTTGAGACCAATGCCGGGATCTTCACAAGAAGTACAGAAGTGTAGTGAGTACAACCAACCTCATGTACTTAGTGATTACCGAGCCTAACCTTGATGGGGTAATGACAAGGCTACGACAAGATACTCACTATAAACATGTACGAGTAATAACCAAAAAGGCAATAAAAATATAGAGATATGAAACGAAATTAAGAAAAAATTATGATTACCCATTCACCTCCGAGTCCAAATATGTGATTTGTTTCGAGATCCGACCACAAATCGAGGTCTAAGTCTAAATAATATAAAATTCAAAATTTCTAACCAAAATCCTATTTCTACTCTATGAAATCTTAGGTTAATTAGTGAAAATCTATAAAAATGAAAATTGAAAAAATTTAGTTATAGTTATTAACCTATGAGTTGAGAAGAAATTGTTCTCCAAAAGTGCCTCTATGTGGAGTCTAGGTCTCAAAGATGGGATAAAATAAGCTAAATCTAAAAATCCAATCTTTTACCCAACTGTAGGTATTGTAATCGCGAACTCTTGTTCGCAATTGCGATGATTGCAGAATAGTACAACTATTCGCAAATGAGAACAGTCCCTAAGCCCCATGATGTTGCAAATGCGATAAAACCTTTGCAATCGTGAAGGCTAGTGCAATGAACCAATCGGGCGTTTTGAGATTTAGCATTTTGTTCGGCAGTTCGAGACCTTGAAAAGCTTCATATGGTGCGTTATGACACACGTGTGTGGGTAGCTTTCATTTTCGAGAGGTCCGAAGGTTATTTGAGAGAGTAATTCTCTATATGGAAGCTTTAAGTTGGAAGAGTTGTCCAAGGTTTGACTTTTGAATAAAGGATCCTTAATTCGTATTTTGATGGTTCCAATAGGTTAATAAGGTGATTTTGGACTTAAACGTATATTTGGATTTGAATTTAGATGATCCTAGAGGGATTTGAATTTGGATAACTAGTTGGGAATACGTTCTAGACTTGTTGGGGAACTACTACCACCATTATTACTACTACCACCACTACCACTACTCCTACTACTACTACTACCACTACCACTACCACTACCACTACCACTACTACCACCACTACAACTACTACCACTACCACCACCACAACCACCACTACTACCACCACCATGACCACCACTACCACCACCACCACTACTACCACCACCATCACTACTACTACTATCATTATTATTGTTATCATTATTATTATCATTATAATTATCATTATAATTATTATAATTATCATTATTATCATTATTATCATTATTATTATTATCATTATTGTTGTTGTTATTATTAATATTATTATTATTATCATTATTATTATTATTACCATCATCATTACTATTATCATCATCATTATTACTTGGTATGATGATGATGCAGAAATTGCAAATGAATAAGTGAGGATTCATATAGTCGGGCCCAACTTGTTTAGGATGATGCATAGTTGTGATTGAGAAAAATACACATAACTACTAATATTTTTTTTTTATATGTGCATAATACTTGCATGCATGAAATGAGTTTTTTTTTTTTTAAAAGGGAACGTGGTCAGCGAGAATTCCGTCGGTTTAAATTTAGATGAGCTAGTTTGACTCGATACGGAGTCTAAGACAAAAAAAATACTTTTAAAATTTGTGGTCTTAAATGCTTAAGGGGTAAAAGCTTTGTCGGGCCATGACATTTATGTGGTTATAAAATCTTCTTATTAATGGTAAAATGGATAAAATGAAGGGTTCAACATTAAATTATTTTCAATTGTAGAAATGTGTCATTCTTTTTAGAACAAGCTAATAAAGAAAGATTGTCATCTAAATTGAAACTGAAGGAGTATTATTTAGAGGTATTGGACTTGTTTATATCTGTAAACGGATAGTTGGCACTTGTTTAAATCCGTAAACGGATAGTTGGCAAATTCGAAATAGTTCATAGCCGATTCATTATTTATTCATATAATTTATTAAATAAAAAAATGTATGCAGTTACAGCTATAATGGTCGTTAATTATTTATTCAGCCACGGACCATGTGTGTTCTATCTTTCAGCGAACGAAATTGGAATGCTACAGCTATGCTAGTTATTCATTTGTTTGAAAAGAAAGATAGGAAAAAAATCTACCATAAAGATTTCTGTGCTCTTAATTAAAGGTATTGGGTTCTTAAACTGAAGTCTCTTTAGGAAGGACCACTAAAATCTCCATAGAGAGCATTATAAAATCACGTATAACAGGGAGAGGGGAAAACAACTTTGTGTTTCAATCAAGATGAGCTAGTTTGATTCGGCATAAAGTTTAAGAAATAAATAAAGATTTTTGAAATTTATGGTCTTAAAAGTTTAAGGGGTAAAAGCTTTGTAGGGCGCTGAAATTTTTGTGGTTATAAAAGCTCTCATTAAGAGTAAAATCGATAAAAATAAAGAATTTAAAATTTAATTATTTCCAATTAAAAAAATATGACATTCTTTTAGAATGCACAAATGAAGAAAGTGCGTGGTCTGACTTGAAACAGAAACACAAATGGAGTAATTAAGCTGAAGGCATCTACATATACACATTATCACATCCACAAATCAGTCATAAGCCATTCTATCAAATGGGAAATGCAATTAACAGCGGAACTAACAAAAGGGAAAAGCAAAGGCAGTTGCCTAAGAGGCTCATACTGGTGCGGCATGGTGAGAGTGAGGGGAACTTAGACAAAAATGTGTACGCCATCACACCTGACCATAGAGTCCAACTCACACAGAAAGGCAAAGAGCAAGCCAAAAAGTCCGGGGAGATTATCCGCGGCGTGGTTTGTGACAAAGGAAACTGCAGTAGTAAGGTCTATTTCTATGTATCTCCATTTTTGCGTACCCGGGAAACACTGAAAGAGATAGGCGCTGCGTTTTGCAGCAGCGAGATCGTGGGGGTAAGAGAAGAATGCAGGTTGAGAGAAATGGACTATGCCAAATTTAAGAATACAGAGAAGATGGAGGAGTATAAGAAGGAAAGAGAGAAATATGGAAAGTTCTTCTACCGATTTCCCGGTGGAGAATCGGCCGCCGATGTGTATGACCGGGTTTCAGGTATCTATTCAAGTAAATCTTGTTAAAGAATTGCTCTTTATGTGGATGATTTGTTTCTTGGTATGTTGAATCCTGATGTGGAAAAAATACATAGTATCTACGTACATAGGTTAAAGTACCTTATTTTCATTTTTGAAATGCAAGCTAGTTAAGAATTATATTTAATGGTAAAAGACGGAAACCATAAAGGATTAAAGCAGATCATATTGGAAAACAAACAAAGAATATATGTTTTTCTTCGAAGCCAACATCTATGGCCAGCGGAGCCAACATCTCCGACGCCTAAACACCATTTCTCCGGCGAAGTCGTTGAAGGCTTCGTCTGAGTATCCAACATCTCCGACTCCGGTGGATGGAAATCCGCGTACTTCATCATTGGAGAGACAGGGCCAGGGGCGGATTTATAAGTTTGTCTGTAGGCATGACCTTTTCGCCAAACTGGTATTTTACGTATGTATTTTTTAAGAATTACTCTAATATTATCTATTGATACTAATAGCGGAGCAAGAATTTTCGTTAAGGGTTGTCACAATATATATAAGTAAACATATCAGGAAATTAAGGGGAGTCACTACATAGTATATATACATATAATTTATTTTTTTACCTACCAATACAGTATATTTTTCCCCTGAAGGGGTGTCCTATAAGGTGGTTCCGCCACTGGTTGACACCCATGCTCCACAAAAATTGAATAATGCACTTTATTGAATATTGAGTTAATATTTGAGTTATTTAACCAAAGGCATGTTCTCCTCCTGATTTCCAAGTTTTATGTTCTTACAATGCGTTTTTCGAACGGACAAAACCAACTGAAAAATTGACGGAAGAAATTGCGCAGGGAGGTCACAAGCCCTGTCTACAAGCTTTGGGATCCGACCAATTTGAAATTCTCAAGATATCATTAACAAGATAAGAAAGTCTGATGTCAAATAGAACGAGAATAACGTCATCTATTTTATTGTCTTTTTAAGGGTTGAATAGATAAAAGCTTATACTAAAACAGATAAATATAGCTTGAATTCATATATATTTAGTACTCCATCTGTTTCAATTTATGTTAACATATATGACTAGACACAAATTTTAAAAATTAAATAAAAAGTTTTGAAACTTGTGGTCTTAAACATATCATAATATATGTCTGGATATAAAAGTTTATCATTTAAGGGTAAAATGAGAAATTTAAATTACATTATTTGCAAATTTAGAAAAAGATTATTATTATTTTTAACGAGCTAATTATAAAAATTCACATAAATTGAAAAGGTTTTAATTTCATTAATACAGGTTTTATCGATTCTTTATGGAGTGACATAGACATGGACATGATTCCCTATGGTGCTAACGAGGACCTAAATGTTGTTGTAATCAGTCATGGATTGATCATTCGAGTGTTGCTCATGAGAATATTCAGATGGACGCCAGAACAAGTTGATAATTTAATAAGTCCCAAAAATGCCGAGGTTCGAATTATGGAGTTAGGGCATGAAGGTGAGTACAGCCTTGCGTTACATCATGATGATGAAACCTTAGTGAAATGGGGACTTTCTGCTGAAATGATTGTTGATCAAAAGTTGAGGGCTTACGGTCCTATGGTTGACCTTGACAAGTGCTTCTTCAGTCGTTACTTTGACTGTCTAGCCGACAAATAATTTTGAGTATGAGAAAAATAAAGTATTTTAGCCAATAACTCAATTATTCAGTTGTTTCTGCGGAAGGTTATGTACCAAACTTTTGCATTCGTTCCTTATTTTGTGATTTCCATAATTTTATGTTGTAAACCACTAAAATTATTTTGGTTTATTGGCTTGTCCTATAATATTTGGGTTTTAAAATAGAGTTCAAGAAACATTTTTAATGGTTTTAATTTAAACTCTCAGAAAAAACATTTTTGTTTTGGGTAAAAACGACCATAGCACTCACAGTTGGCACCCGGCCGTGTTCTACAAAATCTAAGCATTTTTTATCTGATGTTTAAAGTTTGAATATTTACTTTATCAATATACAGTTACCTTCATTAAGGCAAAACTCGGTTGATCCATTGTGGTTATTATTAGAAATTGAGAATAGCTAGTACGCCAATTGAGATGAGTAGATATTGTATACGTTGGAAATCGGGCTCGTCTATTGCATGACAGGTCGGAACCGAAATGTGATGGGTTGAAGACAACCCGATCGGATTATATCGAACTAAGGTACGAAGTTAGATCATTGAGCCCGTGAACTCCGGAACCGACCACGACTCCGAACAAGATCGAGAAAACTTTATCGAGCAAAGTAACGGAAGGCCAAAATATCCGCAATCGGTCGGATATTATGGCGGAAATCTCGGCACGTATCAAGGAGAGGCCGATTAATTAGCAAATTATGAGGTTTTCTACCTTTTATAGAATTATATCTAGAGTATGACTCCTCTATTATATAAAAGAGGGTCTGATCATTTGTAAGACATTGGCAACACTCATGCCAAAGCAATATACTGTTATTTCTAGTTCTTATTATCTTGTTATTCTGTTCTGACACCGATTTAGGCATTTCTTGACTCAAGAGTGACCAACCTTCCAGGCTAAGACTGTTCAACTTGTGTAGTTTGAATTTATTTCCCTACCATTAATTTCAATATTAATTTATTTTCTCAATTTGTATCAAGTTATATCATGTATCCTTAAAACCGCATATAAATTCAGTTGTTATCCGATTTTGAGGGTAAATAGTTTGGTGTCCACCATAGGGCTAAGGATAATAGTGGTTATTTGATACAAACTTTCATAACGCACACTATTTTACACTTATTCTTTGGAGTATCTTTGATTCCAGGACCAAAATGTCGAACTCTCAGTCTGCACCCCTATACGTTGAAAATGATTTCAGCCACCATGCGAAAATGATAACATAGCACCCGGGAATGATGCACCCCAGGTCGATCTCGATGGAGCCCTGGCTGCAGATCCAATCGACGTCAGCTCATATGTAGCCATCAACACAAATTTGGCCATCAATCCTGTGGACAACATCCATATGGATGTTCAATTAGCCGCTCAAAGCACACATGGCGGCGAAGATGGAGGAATCAACCTGGGCGTGATTTTTGAAATATTGCAAGCTCAACAAGTGGCAATAGCCCAGTTCTAAAACCAGAATCATCCACCGAGTAGGATTGAGCCCGGGCCATCTCAGGAAGTTGTCCACAGAGTTGAATCGGTCTCCGAGAGATCGAACGAGAAAGAATCGGGGACCTATCCTGTAATCATGAAGATGCTCGAGGAACTGACAAAACAAATTGAGTCAAGAGAAAAGAAGATTGAGGTGAACGACAAGAAGGTGGAAACCTACAACTCCAGGGTCGATCAAATCTCGGGAGCACCGCTAATATTAAAGGGCTTGGACTCCAAAAAGTTCGTGCAAAAACTTTTTCCCCGAGCGCAGCTCCCAAGCCGATCCCCAAGAAGTTTTGCATGCCCGAGATTCCTAAATACAACAGGACGACCAACCCGAACGAGCATGTCACCTCTTACACATGTGCCATCAAAGGGAATGATCTAGAGGATGATGAGATTGAATCTGTCTTACTAAAGAAATTCGGAGAGAACCTGTCAAAGTGAGCTATGATATGGTATCACAATTTACCACCTAAATCTATTGACTCATTTGCTATACTTGTAGATTCTTTCGTAAAGGCACACGTCGAGGCCATCAAGGTCAAGACCAGGAAGCCAGACCTTTTCAAGGTAAGGTAGAAGCACAATGAAATGCTCAAATAATTCGTGTCTCGATTCCAAATGGAGCGGATGGACCTACCACCGGTCGCTGATGATTGGGTCGTTCAAGCCATTACCTAAGGACTCAATGTTCGAAGCTCGGTGGCTTCACAGCAGTTGAACCAGAATCTGATAGAGTACCCGGATGTTACTTGGGCCAATGTGCATAATCGGTACCAATCAAAGATCAAGGTCGAAAACGATCAACTTGGGGCTCCTTTCAGGTTCGTTTATCCTGTCAGGCCCGTTGAAAGAATCAAGATATATTGATCGGGAACCGAGGTCGAACTGAGATTAGTACCAGCCATATAATAGAGATCATAGAAGCAACAGATCTGGGTAAAGTTCTATGCAAAATGAAAGGAGAAGCGATCGAGGTCAGAGCTCTCGAGGGCTCATGAGCAAGAATGGCTTCGACAGGCCTATCGGACCTAAAGAAGCACCACGATTATCGGAATACAACTTTAACGTTGATGTGGTTGCCATCGTATCGGCTATCGGCACCTTAGAGAATTCGTAAGCGACCGAGCCAAGAATCATTTCAGAAATAGGGACTCTAAACAAACAGACCGAACCGAAAGAACCTCAATACGTTATCAACATGATCTTTGGAGGAGTCGATGTCCCTTAAGGACCGATGATGATACACACCAAAGTGTCCATCACAAGGGAAAAACGGACTCAAGATTACATGCCGGAAGGAACCTTGTCTTTCAGCAACGAGGACGCAGAAGGGATCGTGCAACCTCACAATGATGTTATGGTAATATCTGTTCTCATAAATAAATTTTGAGTTAAGCATCTATTAATTGAACCAGGTTGCTTGGCCAATTTCATCCGGTCGAGAGTCGTAAAATAGCTAATCTACAAGATCAAATCATGCCTGAAGTCCAAGTTTTGAACGGATTCAACATGGCATATGAAACCTCTAAAGGGGAAATAACATTACCGGTCAATGTCACTGGGACCATCCAGGAGGCCAAGTTCTATGCAATCAAAGGTGACATGAGATACAACGCCCTATTCGGGAGGTTATGGATTCACAACATGAGAGCGGTGCCCTCGACTCTTCACCGAGTGTTAAAATTCCCAACGCCGGGAGGGATTAAGACGATCTATGTAGAACAACCAGCCGCAAAGGAGATGTTTTCAGTCGATAAAGTAATTTCGATATCAACATTCTCGTCATTAAAGGAACCAAGTTTGGAAACAAAACAGGAAGCTAAATAGCAATCACCGATGCCGGCCTCGACCCAACTGACAAGCAGGGGACTGATGAAGATGATGATTACAGGGTTCCTTGATCCTTCATAGTCCCCGATGGTTATGACGCTACCAAATCAATGGTCGAAGAGTTGAAGCAGGTCATATTGATCGAACGTCGTCCAGTCGAAAGGTATACTTGGGCACATAATTAACTCCCGAGCTTAGGGAAAAACTCATTCAATTTCTTATAGCTAACATAGATTGTTTCGCTTGGTCCCATCTTGACATGAAAGGGATTCCCATAGAAATAACCACCCACAAGCTGAGCCTGGACCCGAAATTCCATCTTATCAAGCAGAAAAGGAAACCCCAGTCCGAGATCAAATACTCATTTATCAAGGGAGGTATCTAAACTCCTTAAAATAGTGTCCATTAGGGAGATTAAATACCCGGATTGGTTAGAAAACGTGGTGGTAGTCTCTAAGAAGGGGAACAAACTAAGAATGTGTGTAGACTATAAGGATTTGAACAAGGCCTGTCCGAAGGACTCCTTTCCTCTACCTAACATCGATCGCATGATTGATGCCATGGCCAGCCACGAGATCCTCAGTTTTATTTATGCCTATTTCGGGTACAACCAAATACATGAACCCGGATGATCCGGAAAAAACCTCTTTCATTACCAAGTACGGCATGCATTGCTATAACGTGATGCCATTCGGACTAAAAAACACCGGTACCACTTATCAACGCTTAGTAAACTGGATGTTTGAGGAACAAATAGGAAAATTGATGGAGGTTTATATTGACGACATGTTGGCTAAGTCCCTATGAGCAGAGAACCATTTAAAACATTTGCAGGAAACTTTCAGCATTCTAAAGAAATACAATATGAAGCTAAACCCGAAGAAATGTGTGCTCGGAGTCAGATCAGGTTAATTCCTCGGGTTCATGGTATCCAACCATGGAATCAAGATCAACCCCGACAAAATCAAATCCATCGAATATATCTCGTTTGTAGACAACGTGAAGGTCGTGCAAAGATTAACCGGACACATAGCCGCCCAAGGGAGATTCATCTCGAGGTCATCGGATAAGAGTCACCGATTCTTCTCGCTACTCAAAAAGAAGAACAACTTTTCATAGAACCCGGAGTGTCACCGGCTTAGAGGAGCTCAAACGATATTTATCGAATCCAACATTGCTTCATACACCGAAAGTAGATGAACAGTTGTACTTGTACTTGTCAGTATGGGAAATAGCGGTGAGTGGGGTCTTGGTTTGAGAAGAACAAAGTACGCAATTTCCAATTTATTATGTTAGCAGGACCCTAGGAGAGGCCGAGACTAGGTACCCTCACCTAGAAAAACTAGCGCTCACTTTACTAAGTGCCTCTAGAAAACTAAAACCCTATTTTTAATGTCACCCCATATGTATTATAACAACTTACCCGTTGTAAAATATTATGCACAAGCCCGAGCTCTCGAGAAGATTGGCCAAATGGTCCGTTGAAATCAATGCGTGCGATATTGAATATCGACCCCGAACAACCATCAAATCTCAAATTTTGGCAGATTCCGTGGACAACTTTATACCGGCCCTAATACCCGAGGTCGAACGAGAGTTGTTGGTAAACTCTGGGGTGTCCTCGGGAATTTGGACCCTCTTCACGGATGGTGCCTCAAATGCGAAAGGGACCAGACTCGGTATCGTTTTGAAACTGCCAACAAGCAATGTAGTTAGACAATCTATCAGGACTATAAAATTGACTAACAATGAGGTCAAATATGAGGCCATGGTTGTAGATTTCGAACTCGCAAAAAACTTGGGGGTGGAGGTGATTGAAGCTAATTATGATTCCCTCCTCATGGTGAACCAAGTTAATGGAACATTCGAGGTCAGAGAAGAACGATGCAGAGATACCTAGAAAAGTTGCAGGTAGCATTACATTGGTTCAAGGAGTGGACCTTACAACACGTAACCTGGGATCAAAACAGTAAAGTCGATGCCCTTGCTAACTTAGGGTTGTCGGTCGAAGACAATGAGCTTAATTCGGGGCAATAGTACAACTCATGAGAATGGTGGTGGAAAAAGGTCATGCTGAGATAAACTCTACAAGCCTGACTTGGGATTAAAGAAACAAATATGTAGAATATCTGAAAATCGGAAAGCTACCTTCGGATCCAAAAGAATCGAGAGCCCTCTGTACAAAGGTAGCCCGATTTTGTTTGTTCGATGATGGGACCTTGTTTAGGAGAATGTTCGATGGCCTACCGGAAATATGTCTAGTATTGGGAGATACTGAATACGTTCTAAGGGAAATTCACGAGGGCACCTATGGAAATCATTCGGGTGTCGAATCATTGGTCCAAAAGGTGATCAGAGCAGGTTATTACTAGCTTAATATGGAAATATGCAAAGGAGTTCGTACGAAAATGTGACGCATGCCAATGACATAATCCGATGATACACCAACCCGGGGAGCTATTGCATTCAGTTTTATCGCCATGGTCGTTCATGAAGTGGGGAATGGACATCGTCGGCCCCCTTCCATGGGCACCCGGTAAGGCCCAATTTATTTTATTTATGACAGACTATTTTTCTAAGTGGGTGGAGCCTAGGCATATGAGAAGGTCAGGGAGAAGGAGGTCATCGATTTCATTTGGGACTATATCATATGTCGGTTCGAAATGCCGACCGATATCATGTGCGATAACGGGAAACAATTCATCGGTAGCAAGGTGACCAAATTTCTCAAAGACCACAAGATAAAAAGGATCCTATCAACACCCTATCACCTTAGTAGGAATGGATAAGCCGAATCAACCAACAAAACCATACTCCAGAACCTTAAAAGGAGGTTGACCGAAGCCAAAGGAAAATGGAAGGAAATCTTACCCAAAGTCCTTTTGTCATATCTTATGACCTCGAAGTCCAGTACCGGGGCCACTCCATTCTCATCAATGTATGGCGTCGAAGCTCTAATACTGGTCGAAGTCGGAGAGCCAAGTATCAGATTCTAATATGCAATAAAGGAATCAAATGACGAGGCCATAAATACGAGCCTGAAGCTATTGGATGAAAGGCATGAAGCCTCCCTTGTTCGATTGGTTTCCCAAAAGCAACGGATCGAGAGATATTACAACAGAAGGGCCAACCTTCGATACTACAACGTTGGGTACTTAATTATAAAGAAGGTAACATTGAACACCTGAAACCCGAACGAGGGATAGTTTGGGACGAACTGGGAAGGGCTGTATCATATCATCGAAATCACCGAAAAAGGATCTAACAAGCTTGGAATGATGAACAATTACCGAGCAATCAGAATGTAACTCACCTAAAACGATTTTACTGCTAAGGTACGACCCCATTCATTTTCTTTTATTTATATTTTGGAATAATACTTACAGGTGATTGACAAGAAGCAGTATGAAGTTTTTAGGTCTTGAAAGCACGTGTTGCCCTCTTTTTCCCTTGTACCGATTTTGTCCCAAATGGGTTTTTGGGCAAGGTGTTTAACGAGGCAACGGCGGATCGTGCTAACTTAGAATCAAAGATTGATCACGAATCGGTGTCGAAGATCACATTAACAATGTCCGAGGCCCTCTATAATCAACTACGAATACTAGGGGGCATTACCCTTGGTTATCGACTTTAGCAAGGAAAGAAACATTGTAGCTAAAGGGTATCGATCAGTAGGATTTATTGTAAGGGTCATACGGTTAAACGAACCGTGCCCGTATAGCTGCTCGAACACTAACACAAAGCATGTATACATATATTACTATTATGCACAAGAATAAAGATAAGTCTCTTCCTTGCAATCATCTTGTTTTTTAAAATTTCTTCTTTACATTCCTTAAAGAATTTCCCTTCCGGTCCCCTAAAGATAACGAACCCAAGGGCCGCTTATAAACAGAGTTCGAATGATTGCTCTCTTACTCAGGGACTGCCATCTGAAAATAAACTCAAACGGCCCAAGCTACTCGACCTCGGGGGCATAAGACCTATTAGGCAACGGATAACTTGGGAAATCAAGTCCACTAGGCGACTCAATAACTAAAAGTCTACGGCTATATTAACATGGCTCGGAGACGTCTGAGACCCGTAACAAAAACTAGGCCTTAATAAAGAAAATTTTTCATAACCAGTTCTAAAGGCTACCCTCGGCAAACTATAATCTGAATTACTTACTTTGGGAGAAAGTTTTCGGTAACACCGAACCCCCAAGACGCCTTAAAGCAGAATAATGTAAAGGCGAGATTTGTTTGAACCTACAAACATAACCTAAGTTATTTCATGCTAAGGCATTTCGATCTTTGTAAACACAAATAATAAAGCAAAGGAAAAATTCGAAAGCTGAAAGGGAAATAAAGCCTTATAAATATTTATCCAAAAATCTCGTTACAAAGGCCAAATGGCCCCGATACAGAAAGCTACAACGGCCAAAACGGCCTCAAAAAACAAAAGATTAAACATCTAAAAAGATCCTAAGTGGCCTAATTTTCACCGGAGAGGTCGCGTCATCACCTTCGGGGTATTTACCACCTTCGTGCTCATTCGAGTCTTCATACCCCTCGGAATCTTCCTCCTCAGGATAAGCCAGCTTCCTGGACTTGGCCTCAGATATCTTGGCATTCTTGATCTCAGCCAGCAGGTCGAAGTCCCTAAGCTTGAACTCCTTCGAGGGAATCCCTTCGAGATTGCCACTTCATGTGCTCCACCAAATGCTTCACTTGATCCTGAGCTGCCTCGACATCGGCCTTATGCTAGGCCACCTTCTCATCAACTTCGGTCTTGACCTCAGCAATCTCTGACCTGGCTGTGTCAAGTTCCTTGGCCAGATTTTCTTGGCTAGAGACTGTCGAGCTTAGCTGATACTGGATCTCCTTGATTGTTTCGGCCTGGGTTGAGGCCTTTTTCCCTATAGCCCAGAGCTGGGCCTCAGTCAATACTAGTTGTGCCTGGACAGTCTCTTTTTCCGAGGCCAGGACATCCATGTTTTTCTTCCATTCTTCGGCCTCACCTTTTACCCTATCCACCTCCGCTTGGAGCTGCCCGATCTATCTCTTTTGGACCTGCAAGTTCGGATCGTTAGCCACTGTGTCCAAATCATCATCACTATCTCAAGTACTCATCCTACCTGCTCGACCTATTTTGCATACTCCTTCCGAGCCGCTTTTAGCTCGGCCTGTAGTTTCTTACTGAGAAGCTTATAGGTATCACTCTTCTTAGTAAGCTCCCAAACCTCAACCTCATGTAGGTTAACTCCTCCCAATATCTGAGGAAATTTTCATGGTGAAGTACTGATTCCTACAAACATAAAGAAAAGTGTTATGATTGTTTGCAATATAAAATCTAAAGTACATAGTAAAGAGGCACTCGATGTTACCCAATTCAACGCCTGTTGAGCTTCATTGAACATGCAAAGCGCTTGCACCTCATCCATCTTGGCCTAGTCCTCTTCGGTCACCAAGCAACAAAGATAGCTAGCAACCCCTACGGGGGCGGGGAGAACCTGAGCGTCCTCCGAGATAGAGATAATTATTGACCGCTTTCGGTCAAGATCAGCACTCAGATCTGGAAATCGATCCACTAACTTCGGACTCAAAGAAGACCTGCTTGCTCCCAAATATGGTGTTTTCTTTGGCACCGGTAAGTCACCAAACACGGTGACATCCTCCGCGATTCTAAGCCATCGAAGAATTTATTGCAACCTGCCACCCCCTGAGGCCCCTTGTGTGAATGCTCTTTTAGCATGTCGGCCTCGTTGATCATGGAGTCATAGAATAAAGGGTACCTGGAGATATCAATCACCCCAAGCGCATCTTTCGGGACACTTTCCTATGCTCAAGGAGTGTCGGCCATGGTCTCCCTTGCAACCTCCCTAGCTTAGGGAAAAGCATCCTCACCCCTTTCCGGTTCAGAGACCTGGTTGCTGCCCCTCATCAGCCTCCCTGGCTTGAGGTAGTACGGTGTTTACTGGCACCCGAGCCACCAACTCGGAATTTTCTTCTTCTTTGGACTCATCCCTCAGCCGGTGTACTATGTCCAATGGGAGGGTGTCGGTGATTTCCTTAGGTTTGTGCACCTACCTCATTTTCGGTTTCTGCTTCTCCAAGTTCGAGGAACTAGGGGCCCCTTTTCTTTTCTTCTCTTTATCCTGCTTCGGAGTAGGTGATTGGGGGAGGACGTCTTCATCTCCGGATGGGGGCCTTATTGCAACATCCTTCCCAAGGCCTACAAAGAAAAAATAAATGAGTAAGCTCGAAAAGAAACCCAAGTGATGTCTGTTTTAGGAAAGAATCGTACCATGAGAATGAGCCTCTCACCGGCCCTTTAAAAGTTCGTGCCATGCTCGAAATAGGGCTTCTGTGATACAATACCCTCGAACCACTCCTTGAGCCGGGGAACTTTATCCGGCATCCGAGCAACAGTTGCACCACGTAACATCGATAAGATGGGAGGGAAATGAAAAGCAATAAATGAAATCTTAAAGGTAAGATCATACTTATGTTTCATGTTCTATTTCTAGAGAAATGGCATGTCCTCGGCCGGGATTAGATTCGAGGTCTTCACTTGAACAAATCGGCCCAACCAGCCTCGGTCCTAATCCTTATCTATGCTCGATAATCAGGCCTTAGAGGCCGGACGGGCAAGTTTTATCAATCCCCCTCGATAGAGTCGGGAACTTTACAGATGCATGGGATGATCGATGGTGAAGGGGCACTTGTCGATTTTGCTTATGAAGAAGCGGAGGAGAATCACAATCCCCAAAAGGAGGGATGAATTTGACAAAGGGTCACCTCATACCTCTTATAGAAGGCGATGATGATGGGGTCCAAAGGTCCTAACATGAAGGGATAAGTGTAAACACTTAAAATGGCCTCCACGTGGGTAGTAATCGACTCCTCGGGCATAGGCACCACCACGTGCTTACCGGACCAGTTGCAATCTTTCTTGACCCTGGAGAGGAGACTGCCAGTGATCGATTATATATATCTCGATACCAGCTCGCACCGACCCGGTACAGAAGAGGTTTTCTCGACTTTAAAGTCAGCACCAGTTAGGCACCCCGTAGGAACGAACTTATTTAAGGAGGGCTCCGATGTCTTTCCCTCAGTGATAGTAGACAAAACATTTTCCTCTTCAGCCGGCCGCGAGGCACGGGGGTTTCTTTTTGGGGAACAGACTTTGAGGTCTTCACCATTTTTAGGGAAGCTTAGAGAAAAAAAGAAGTTAAAAAGGATATGTTTGATAAATTAAGGTACAAAGCAGAATGATTCAATTTTATCATTTTCTTATAGATTGAAATTGCTAGGAGTATCAGAATGTTGTAGTACTTCTAAGGAAGGCTCAAGCGAGGTATGTTGCCTAAACCCTCTTGTAAAATCGGATTCCATGAATCCTTCTAAGACTCAAGCGTGATTTGCCCAAGCTCTTAATTCTTATGTTCTGAGTTGTTTCCAACAAGTTGAGCTATCCCTAATGAATAGTGCATCGAAAGACTATGTACTCAAAACTGTATTCCAATTGTTTCTATCAGATTATGCCCCCTTCTGAAAAAATGTTTCAAGCACGATTAATGTATCAACTTCTATGACTTAAGTTCATGTTTAAATTGCAAATTATCATGCTCTATTTTGGAAAGAAAATTTAATGTGTTTAAGACTCTTATTACTCATATATTTAAAGTCTTGATTTTAAAATGCTCTTTATGTTGATAACCTACGATGATCCTTGAAAGTGAAAGAATGAGAGTATGAAATATAAGATGCGGCTATCATGCCAAGAATGATAATTTACATTTGTAACCAAGAGTGCCAATGAAATGAAAGGAAGTGTGAAAGGCTATGAAAAGGATTGTAACTCTTTTATATGAAAAATGTTTTTGGGAGGATCTTTCGGTCACTGAGGAAGGGTGGGTTGAAATAACCTAAACCTGAAACTACACGTGCCGGTGTAGGAGTGATTGAGAGATAAATTCTCGTGTTGATGTATTGCAATTATTTCCCTTAATTTGAATGAGATGATAGCTATAAAAGGACCATGTTTACCTACACTGCATTGTGGTGAGACGGCTTAGCCGATCAGGTGGTGATCGAACACCATATCGTGCACATGGTGGTGGTGTTGTGTTTCTTTGTCCACCCGCACACACTAGGGTGAGATGGGTTAGCTGATTGGGCAGAGATCGGACTCCATGCCATACATATGGTGGTGTGTCGATACTAAATATCCCCCAACTTAAAATATTAGTATTTACTTGAAGATTTATCTTGCTCTTAACTTGGTATTTTAATATTATTTAAGCTTCTCATTGAGTTCATGTTTGTCTCCTTTATGTTGGTACTCTATTCCATGAGAGGGTATTTAGAATTGCATACTAGTACTATTCCATATTTACTAACGTCCCTTTTTCAAGGACGCTGCATTGTTAATGGATGTAGGTGGTTCCAGGCAGGCGACGTCAATCATTAAAAGTAGTACACCCTCTTCTTAGGGTGAGCCCCACTTCCTATCGGGGCCTTGTGTTTTTTGATCCTTGTACATTTGTATTTTGAGGTATAGTTGGGGCCTTGTCATTGAAACTTTTATACTACTCCTTTGTTCTATTTAGAGGCTCCATAGACATGGTGTAAGTTGTGTTTTGATTTGGGAAATAGACTGTAAATGTGGGATATTTCACTTTCATATGTGAACCTGTAATCTTTTGGAAGTTGTCATTGAAACTCTTTTAAGTAAATATAAAAAGGATGTTGTACACCTTATCCTTCACATGTCTATCTCTGGCTATTGATTCTTATTTCGTTCAGGGTAAAATTGGGTAGAAGGCATCAAGTAGGCTTGCTTGACTGGGATATCTCGGTCGAGCTCGGTCACACTCTCCAAGGTTGGGGTATGACAAGCTTGGTATCAACGCATAACGTTTTAAAGTGTCATAGGATGTCTCGGAGCCCCGTGTCTAGTAGAGTCCTTCTTATTGGTGTGTTGTTGACCACATCTATAATTGGGAGGTTACTTGGGAATTTAGGATTGTCACCGTTCTTTGGTATTTTAGATCGTGCGATAGAGTTGATTATAAGACTGTTCCCTTTTTAACTTATGCAATATTCTAATTTTTAGTGCATGGCACCTAAGAAGAAGGCAAGGAGTGGCCAAAGAGCCAATGCCACTCCAGGAGTGGTAGTTGATACTATACCTGATGTTACCGTTCATCACTCGAGGGGTGAAGACATTCCCTAACCACAACACCTCCTGATTCTACTACTCCCGCTCAGACTACATCAAATCCTACTCCGACTGAGGATGCAACGGTTCCTCCACCAATTGATATTCCAGCTCCACCTCAATCCTCTACCACCGATCCTAGTGTTGCTGATGCGGGCCTTAGGGGAGCCATACAGATTTTGACTTAGATAGTTGCCTCTCAGGCCCATATATTGAATTCTACACCTACTTCTTTAGTCACCAAGGTGATTCTCCTAGTTCAAGGGTGAACCAATTTCTTCAGTTGGTTCCTCCAGTATTCATGGATACTAAGACCGAGGAGGACCCCCAGGACTTTATTGATGAGACGTATAAGACTCTTTGTGTGATACGTGCCACTGAGACAGAACAGTGGAGTTAGCCTTGTATCGCTTGAAAGAGGTGGCATATTGATGGTTTGAGTTGTGAGAGGAGTCTCGTGAGGAGGGTAGCCCTCCGACAAAGTGGAGTGAGTTTGCGGATGCCTTTATTGATCATTTCCTACCTGTCGAGACTAAGGCAACCCATGCCATCGAGTTTAAGAACTTGAAGCAAGGGAGTATGAGTGTGTGGGACTACCATATGAGATTCGTGCATCTGCCCAAGTATGATGTTTACATGTTTCCCACTATGGAGGCTAGAGTTTGTCGATTTGTGCAAGGCCTTAGCCTTTTGGTTATTAATGAGGCCGCGTCTACAGCTACCTTGAATTCTGACATGAACTATCGGAAAATAGTGGCATTTTCTCAAGCCACCAAGGCCCGAAACTTGAAGAATGTAATGGAAAGGGATGGTAACAAGAAGGCCTAGTCGGCGGGAAACTTTGGTGGTTCTTCAAGTGGTGGAAGGTCAGTATTCAAGGGAAGGTCATTTGAATTGACACAGTCTTTTGCTCAGTCTTCATCCAGTGCACCGCCATCAGGGCCAACTCAGCAGCAGTGGAATCACTTTAGGCCTAGTCAGGGCAACATGGGATCTTATCAGCAGGTTCAGTCGGGCGGGAGATTCCAATTGCAAAAGAGGCCCACATGCCTTAGGTGCAGAAAGATGGACTCAAAAATCTGTTATATGGACCATCATGTATGTTACGATTTTGGACTTAGGCGTCATATTTAGAGAAATTTGCCTTCGTCGCGTTAAAGTGTTGGTAGGGGTATGGCGCAGTCGTCCAGTTCCGCGGCACCTCCTTCGACTCGAGGTATTCCGGCACCCCCAGGATGTGGTGCAGCTAAGGGTGGTGCACAGAGTTTGGGAGGGCCCATTAGGTTCTATGCTATGAGGTGTCTCTAGAGTTCAAAGACTTCTTCAGATGTTTTCATGGGTATATTGAATGTTCAATCTCATGATGTGCATACTCTTATAGACCCTAGTTCCACCTTGTCATATATCACTTCTTATGTTTTATGGAATTCAGGATAGAACCGAAATAATATCATGAGCCATTTTGTATCTACTCGAGTTGGTGGGTCTATTATGGCTACGTGGCTTTGTAGGGATTGTATTGTCACAGTTCACGATCGAGACATCACAGCCGATCTCATTGAATTAGTGATGGTAGATTTTGATATGATAATGGGAATGGACTGGCTTCACTCATACTTTGCCAAGTTTGATTGTCGGACCAGAACTGTGAGATTTGAGATTCTTGGTGCGCCAATAATTGAGTGGAAGGGGGATGATGTTGTGCCGAAGGGTAAGTTTATTTCTTACCTTAAGACCGCGAAGATGATCATAAAGGAATATATCTACCATTTGGTCTGAGTTACGGCCACTGATGCTGAGGCACCGATACTTGACTCTGTGCCAGTTGTGAATGAATTTCCTGAGGTCTTTCTTGATGAGCTTCTTGGAATCCCACCAGATAGAGAGATTTATTTCGGCATTTATGTTTTTCCAGGCATACAGCTTATGTCTATTCCACCCTACAAAATGGCTTCGGCAGAATTGAGAGAATTGAAAATGCAATTAAAGAACTTGCTAGAGAAGGGTTTTATCAGACCGAGTGTGTCACCTTGGGGGGCACTGATTATTTTTCTGAGGAAGAAGGATGGGTCATTAAGGATTTTCATCGATTATCGGCAGCTCAACAAGGTCACAAGCAAGAATAAGTACACATGGCCTAGGATAGATGACTTGTTTGATCAGTTGCAAGGTGCTAAGTGCATCTCCAAGATTAATTTAAGATTGGGATACCACCAATTGAAGATCAGGGAGTAGGATATTTTGTGAAATTTTGCATGGGAGGATGTAAGGCTCCGTAAAATATTGCCAAGGAATGGTTTTATGGTGTCGAGGTAGGCTAATGCATTGGAAGGTTATAGATAGTATGGAAGTTTTGGGTTGTGCAATACGTCGGGGATTTGGTGGAAATTTTATTGAAGAACATGGCATTTCTATGGTCCATTATGCAACCATAGAAATGTTCTGCTGACCGCAGAATTGTCACGGAGTTGAACAGAAAAAACTTAATTTTGAAGGTCATTTTGCGGTCCAATATGCGACCGCATAACTATTTCGCGAGCCGCACTTCCATCGCAGAACCAACATGAGGATTTTCTTGAGTGAGGTTTCGCAGACTATTTCATGGTTGCCTAAGTGATCTGTGGACTGTAGTCCTACCGCAAACTAGGCTAGGCCATCCCAGTTTTGAAGGACGATTTTGCGGTCCTGTTCGCGGACAGCATACTTGTTTTGCAATTGCACTTGTGATTACAAATCTAGTTCGGAGGGTCCATTTTAAGAATTTTTCTAACCTGAACCCGTTTTAACAAAAAGCTACTGGGGTCGTTTTGAAGGCAAAAATCATGCATTTTAGAGAGAGGTGAGAGCTATCTAGAGAGATAGGGTGACACTTAATCACTTCAACACTCCACTCTTTAATCAAACTTTGGGAATTCAAGGGGAAAACTCACAAAACCTTCTACTAAAGAGGTAAGTTTTCATCCCTAGCTCTCAATTTCTAAATTGGGCTCAATATAGGTAGTGGAAAGTATCATTCTTGAGAATGGAAGTAGTCATTTGTGCATGCATGTGCCAGTGGGAGGTGGTATATATGTACGGTTGTTAAACTATTACGGGTAGATTCTTGTTGTACATAATACGTATTTAACAAAATTCCCAAGAGACTTATATCAGGAGAATCCTCCTAATTATGATTCAACTTTATCATCTTCCTATAGATTGAAATTGCTAGAGCATCAGAACATAGTAGTAATTCTAAGAAAGGCTCAAGTGAGGTATCTTTGTTAAACTTCTCTTGTAGAATTGAATTCCATGAATCCCATGTACGCCTGAAGCACGCTTTGCCCAAGCTCTTTATTCTTATGTTCCGAGATTTTTCCAACAAGTGTAGATATCCCTAATGAACAATGCATCCAAAGTCTATGTACTCAAAATTGTGTTCCAATTGCTTCATCAGATTATGCCCCCTTCAGGAAAAATGTTTCAAGCATGATTATTGTATCAACTGCTATGACTTAAGTTCATGTTTCAATTGCAAATTATTATGCTCGATTTTGGAAAAAAAATTCAATGTATTGAAGACTCTTATTACTCATACATTTAAAGTCGTGATTTCAAAATGCTTATGTTGATAACGTATGGCGATCCTTGAAAGTGAAAGAATGAGAGTATGAAATATAACATGCAACCATCGTGCCAATAATGATGATTTACATTTGTAGCCAAGAGTGCCAATGAAATGAAAGAAAGTGTGAAAGGTTATGAAATAAATTGTAACTCTTTTAAATGATAAATATATTTGGGAGGATCGTTAGGTCATCGAGAAAGGGTGGGTTAAAATAACCTAAACCCGAAACTACGCATGTCAGTGTAGGAGTGATTGAGGGATAAATTCCCGTGTTGATGTACAGAGATAATTATCCTTAATTGAGATGAGATGATATCTAACAAAGGACCATCTCGACCCACACGGCATTGTGGTGAGACGGCTTAGCTGATCGGGTAGTGATCGAATACCATGCCGCATACATGGTGATAGTGTTGTGTTTCTATGTTCACCCGCACACACTAGGGTAAGACGACTTAGCCGATCAGGCAGAAATCGATTCCCATGCCATATGCATGATGGTGTATCAGTACTAAAGATCCCCCAACATAAAACATTAATATTTACTTGAAGAATTACCTAGCTCTTAACTTGACATTTTAATATTATTTAGGCTTCTTATTGAGTTCATGTTTCTCTCCTTTATGTTGGCACTCTATTCCGAGTATTTAGCTTTACATATTAGTACTATCCATGTGGGATAAGGTTATACCCCTCTCACCTTCCTGTTACCCAGGGCCAGCTCACATGTCCCCTACCCCCAGGCTACACTCTCCTATTTTGGCACTTCCTTTACTCCCACCTTTCACCTCAGATTGGGTCCCCAAGGTAGCGAATTTGTTCCCTATTTTCATAGGTAGTTCTTGCAGCAACATTGTTCCCATCCTTCCATTTTCACCCTTCCTAACTTTTTTTTGGCAGTGACTTTACCTCTTACTTACCTTACATCCTGTTTGCCCTTTCCACCATTGTCTCCAGAGGTTGTTGCCCCTTCTTGTTGTATTAATTTTATCCATGGCCCCTGATTGTCCCCTTTGTTGATACTTTCAGTTTCTTTGGTGCTAATTGTGCTTCCCCATTGGTTGTATCAGTCCCTCCTTTTGGTGTTCCTTCTGTTTCCTGGTTTTTCCTTTTCTTCTTTTATGAATTTCCTACATCCCTTTATCTCATGCCCAAAATTCTTATACTTCTCACACAATGTGGGCTTCCATTCATAATACACCTCTTGTTTAATGATTCTTCCTCATTCATCCTCAAACACTATAGAAGTCAGATAATTTTGATATAAGGTTACCATGACTAGAACCCTGATAAATGCAACCATTCCTTTTGCGATGTAGCTCTATCAGTCTTCAATGGTTTTCCCACTAATCCGGCCAATTTTGTTACTGCAGATTGTCACCACACTTTTTCCTACAGAAGTAATTATTGTTGCAAAGCTATTTTGCAAAAACATACAAATTAGAAGAGCGATTGCTTTGAATCTCATTAAAATGCAACAATCGAAGGAGAAGTATATATACAACAAGAAGATGAATATCATTCTATATTTTTACAGGATAAATTCGATGCAGCTTAATTCTCTTTCTAACGATTAAAGGCAATAGATAACACGGCAGCCAGCACAAACCAACCTAAAAAGAAATATCCCACCAATCTGGTTGGCTCCACATCCTCGGGTTCCTGCAATCATGTTTATATAACAACCACAAATTAAAATGCAAGCAGAAAATATCCTTTCACTATAAAGAGAAAGATGTAGTCAAGTGTGTACGTGTCTACATGTACGCATTAAGAGTATCTTGTACGACCTGAAAATTTTGGTTTTGAGAAATGCTATGAAAGAAGTGAGAGACTTAAACCTCTCAAATATACTTTTGTAAAAATTTGGGCCGCAGTGAGAAGAAGCTTTTGGAGGAAAGTGCAATGATAAAGAATTGAAGAACTAAGTTATGAAAGTTATTATTCGAATCAGGCCAACTTTTGCGTTAATAGAATTCACACACGGTCACCAGTTTTTCCAAAATAAGGTGAGATTTGGTGCTTATTACTCACGAAAACATCCGATCTATACTATAGTCAAGTCGTTCGCGTATCTCTTTGATCTCATTTCCTTCTATTTAAAGAGTGAAACAGTATTCCTGCTATTGTCACAATATTATTTTAGTAGGCTGGTTAAAATGAATGACCTACTTTTGTATTTGGAAATATTTTATCCTAGACTTTCATTTAACCCTTAACGAGAATATTTTGAAATTAACACAAATATTATTGAATATTAAAATCATAGATTTTAAAATTTTCATAATCACATAAATATAATAACATGTATAAGAACAAAAATTTCAAAAGTCTTCATTTTTCCTATACTTCATCCCAAATGAAACTTTATCGTATAAAGTCAGATTGATGAAGTAATTCAATACAGAAGAACAGAGTATTTCATGTAGGGATATCTTTTAATCAATAAAATATATATCTTCAAAGATGTTTATATTAGCCAATTCACTAATTAGAGGAGTAGTGTCTATATTACAAATTATAGGTCATGCATAAAAAGAAGGAATTAGTACCTGTGGAGGAGGAGTTCCTGTAGACATTGGAGTTTTATCAACCTCAAAAGGCCACTTGTACTTATCCGGTGCCTCACTCCTTACCAAGCTCCAATCATACAGCCTTCTCTCCTCTGGTGTTGACAAAATTGAATATGATTCCTATGCCCAAAAACAAAAACAAAAATAAAATGTTTAAAAAGAAAATTTGTGCAGGGTCATTTCTGAAACCTTTCTCGAAAGGAAATAAATAAATACTTTTAGGAGCTCAAGCTTCTTGTTAAGATCCTCTTCTTCCAATCCCTCATTCATAACTTCTTCAACTTTCTTCTTGTACGCAACTGGTACCTATATTGTAGGCAATAGAAGTCAAATACTCAGAAAACATTGGACATCACAATTTGTTCTTTTTCCTTTATGATTATTTTGTTTTCAAGGTGGTTGGGTAGAAAGAGATTGTGTGGACCTCATTGTATGAACATTTTCTTGGAAGTCCAAGTCTGTCATAGTGATCAATATCTGTTATTGCTGCATTCTAAAATGAAATTTATTAGTCAAATGATACATTCATATTGATAAAGAAAAGAGTTAACTTCTATATACCCTCTAAAAAATTTAGACATCGGATCATCTTAAAAATAATTACAGGTAGCACCATAAAGCTTGGGATTAATATCCTTAAAGATAGACAAGTTAATACGCTTTACATCATCTGTATACATAGCTTAAATCCCCCCCAAAAAAAAGGTCACTTAAGTAAGCGAATCACAACGACAATATTTAAAGAAATATAAAGCAGCCCGGTACACTAAGCCCACGCTATGCGCGAGATCCGGAAAAGTGCCGGACTACAAGGGTCTATTGTACGCAGTTTTACCCTACATTTCTGTAAAATACTGTTTTCATGGCTCGAACCTCCTAGTCACATGGCAGCAACTTTACCAGTTACGTCACGGCTCCCTTCCACAATATTTAAAGTAAGGGGAAAAAAATAGTTAGAACAGTAGTAAAAAGAGCACCTATGCCAAGAAGAGCTTTTTCAACATTAAGAGCTGAGATTATAGAAGGTGGTCCAGGTGGAAGTTCAACAGATGAGATTTCATTAGTTGTTGCTGTAGCGGTTTCAATGGATGCATCGCTGCTGCCGGAGTTTTGAACGAGAAACAATTTTCTAATCTGTTTGGTGGAATTACCAAAATAAGGAATAGAGGTAATTACAGGTATATTGTTACTAGAATGATTTGTAATTGTTGGAGATGATAGGAAATTTTGGCTGGAAATGTAGCGAGTTGCCATATCTTCTTGTTACTCTGTTGCATGTTTCTGCTTCCTTCTTCACATTCTGTTATCAATTCAGATAAAGGATTGGTAATTCAGCGCCAATCATTTTCTTGTCGTGATATGATAAATTACACATAAATGTTGACTACTAGGGATAACGCTGTAGTATACTGGTGATAATTCCTGCCTGTTACGCTGGTAAGGGTGGACATTCGAGCAATTCGGATTGGATATGAAAATTTCGATTTGAATTTTCGATTTTCGGATTGAAAATGACAATCCAAATACAATTCAAATAAACTCAGATCCGATCCGATAGGATCGGATTTTTTAAGTCTGGATTCAGATTAATTGGTTCGGATATTTTGGATTTTCGATTTTGAGCTTATAAGTTAGGATACTTCTTCTTTCTACAATACTAAATATCCAAATGAAGTATTCATGTTAAATTTCCTAGAAAGTTTTTTATTTTCACAACAATCATCCAAATAAAGTATTCAAGTAATAAAATCATCATCAAGGAAATACAACAAAGACACTATAAGGCCGATAAGAAGTTGCAATGATAAAATCATATCCAAATAGAAAATATTCTGATAGTAACTTAGTAATTAACATTGACTATATGAGATTATGTCTAATGGTTAGGACATTGAACTTATGTCACGATCCAAATCTCCCTCCTTAAGATGTCGTGACGGCACCTTGTCTCTATGACTAGGTAAGCCTAACAGTTGCGGAATAACTGAAATAATAACAAAATTTAACAACTAAACTTCAACAGATAACTATATGGCTGGAAAAGAAATGTCGCTCAGCATGTACAAGTAAAACCAGCAATTCGAGTATAACAATATTTTTAAAATCCGGTAGTCACAAGTCACAAGCTCTAAGAATTAATTCTAACAGTCTACATACATCAGTAACTAGGAAAAACAAAGGAGGAACAATCATAAAGGATAGAGGGGGACTCCGAGGTCTGTGAATGCTGACAGATATACCTTGAACTCTTCGAAGCAGCAACAAGTACTCTCAGCTAATAGAGGGGCTAGTAGGATGTACCTGGTTCTGCATACAAAACATGTGTAGAAGAGTAGCATGAGTACACCACAACGGTACCCAGTAAGTGTCAAGGCTAACCTCGGTAGAGTAGTGACGAGGTCAGGTTAGGGCCCTACTAGAAAATAATAATTTAAAGCAGAAAATATAGCAATATAATAAGAGACTGAAAATTTAACAAGGAGAAATTACAGAAAGATAACAGCACAAAACCGTCACGACTCAAAATCACTAGTCGTGATGGCACCTAACTTGATCCTCTAGGTAAGCCAACTAACAGAAAAAACAATCCAAAAGAGATTATAGGAAAATAGTAAAGAATTGGCTGAACATTTATAAATTGACCCAAAAACTGGTAGTACGACTCATGAGCTTCTAAGACTTGGAATTTACAAAGCTAGTACAAATAATTACACGATCTGTTTAAAATTCACATAAACAAATTACCAAAATCTAAGCTACCTAGGACAAGTGGCAGCTATATCCGGAATGCATAAGCATCTTCAGAGCCAGCACCCGACATCACCAGCAGCTCCGCTCCAAAATCTATATGCAATGTACAGAAGTGTAGTATCAGTACAAATCGACACCATGTACTAGTAAGTATTTTGTCTAACCTCATCGAAGCAGTGACGAGGCTTTTTTTGTTAAAAGAAACTTTATGATAAAACCTGCACCGTAAATCAGCAATAGAACTATACTACGATATAATAGAGATGAATACATGAAATGGATACGCAAAAAAATAACCGAGTGCTAATAGAGATCACAATCTGGCATCTTCAAATACCTCAACCAATCTTTTCCTTAAAATGAAGCCAATAAACGACAACCGTAAATTTTTAACTTTCCTAGCACGAGGAATGTACTCAGATGTCAGGCAAATGCACGGCAACACCCTTCATGCTTTTATCTCATCCTCACCCAATTTACGTATAATAGAACCAACCAGATGACAGAAATACCGATAATAGGAATTACAAAGTAGGAGAATACACAAGTAGCTATAATAAACTAGGATATACATGTGGGCAACAGTACAAGACTAGGTGGAAAACATGTGAGTGATGACAACAATTGGAAACAAGTAATATCAACTTCAACTAACTAGCATGATGGAGGCCTAAGTACAGATATAACAAGTAAGAAGGAAGCACATGATCTTTACAAATTAACAAGTAGAGGCATGAATGACTAGCATGGTGGAAGGCTTGTACCAAATGCAACATAATAGATACGACATGAGTGTAATTTTAAAAGCAGGAAAATAGGCATGATATTTGCAAGTTAAACAAGTAGAAGATATGAGCGACACAACAACAATTGATATAAAGATAAATGACAGAACAATAGCAACAAGTCACATCAGATCTGAGATTGCGATAATAACAGCTCAAGGTAAAGGCATACACATATACACGGGAAAACAAATATCATAACATAATGCATGTCCCTCATTCTCGCTTTAACGGAAACACCAATCGTTCAATGACCTCACGATGATATAAAAGCATAACGGTATAGATAAAATGCACGGCATCAGCATTCGTGTTTTATACTCTCATAACATGGCACAGTATCACCCTTCATGCTTTACACTCACATAACATGGTACGACATCACTCTTCATGCTTTTACTGTCAATAATATGGCATGGTATCACCATTCGTGCTTTACACTCTCTCTCATATGATAATGTACAAACGATGACATGACATCACCCTTCGTGCTTTACACTCTTCCTTACCAAGCATATGTATATCAATGGCAAACAAGGCAGGAAGCACAAATAACATCAAGGGGAGTGTTTTTAACGTATATTCCAAAAAAATCCCAATCACAACTTTCCAAGCAAATAATAGTTAAATAAACCCTCAACAACTGTATTATTCAAATACTTCCACAAATCTCACAAATGATCCACAACACAAGTATAGAATCTAGTATCTCAAAAAGATCGGTTGTAGCAATGTATTAATTATTATGCATAGAGATGACCGAATTAGACACATAAATGTATTCTTAGAATCCCATCAAATTTGATCAAGTTATAATAGGCTAAGTCTTGATTTCTAACATTTAGTGCTATGTTCTTAATATCTAGAAGTCAAGAGAGGCATGAATCAAGAAGGTCACGTAGTTCTAGAAGGCATAATTATAACATAATCTACCCCCAAGCATGATTAACCATGGTACATACATATACGCTCATCACCACATATATGTATCACCCCTGCATGTAGCAAACAATGTCAAATAGGAGGAAGAATTCCCTCAACAAAGTTAGGCAAGACACTTACCCGAACAGGCCAATTACAATACCGAGCAAGCCAAACGATGCTCCAAAAATTTCATCACGCGCGTAGTGACCTTCGAACGGCTCAAAACTAGCAAAAATAAACTCAAATATATCAAATAAAGCCCAAGAAAACAATTCCAAATGATAAAGATTGAATCCTAAATCAAATCCCAAATCCGGCCAAAAATCACACCCGGCCAACGCCTCGAAACCCGACAAAACTCACAAAATTTGACAACCCATTCAATTAGGAGTCCAACCATACTAATTTCACTCAATTCCTACTCCAAATCGATGTTCAAAACTCAAAAATTCATATTATGAAAGTTTAGGCCAAAACCCCCAATTTTCTCTTTAAAATTCATCAACCAAAAACTAAAATCGGAGATAGATTCATGGAATATAATCAAAAACGAGTAGAGAATACTTACCCCAATTCATATGGTGAAAATCGCCTAAAAATTGTCCAATTCCGAGCTCCACAACTCAAAATATGTTAAATGAATAAAATCCTCGTTTTAACATTGTTCTGCCTCGTGTCTTGTGCCAAATGATCTCGAAACTTGATTTTGATGCCTCTAACGGATTTCTTGTGAAATTCTAGTCAAGTTAGGCTCTTGAATCACTCTATTTGACCTTATATTGAAGGAGATGTTGGTTTTAATATTTGAAAATAGTGCATATTTTTAAATGCGGTGGCAATTTCGTAATTAATCTAAAAATCTGGCAATCCAATTCTTAGTAAAATGACCATAAACTCCTCATACGATGTCCAAATTCGATGATTCTTTTTTCTATGACTGCATAATTATGATACGGATCTAATGCTTCAATAAAAACAGAAATTGAAGCTCATTTGCCTAATGTAGTACCAGTTATGCTTGAAGAAACAACATTGAAAAATAAAACAAACGAGTGCCACATAACTCAAATCCATCCGAAACTCACCCGAGCCCTTTGGGACCACGTCCAAACATACCAACAAGTCTTATAACATAACACAGACTTACTCGAGACCTCAAAACACACATAACAATATCGAAACAATGAATCACAAATTAATCCAAAAATAAATGAACTTGAAACTTCAAACTTCTACAACTGATGTTGAAACCTATCAAACCACGTCTGATTGCCCTCAAATTTTGCACACAAGTCACATTTGACATTACGGGCTTGCTCCAACTTTCGAAATTGAAATCCGACCCTGATATCAAAAGTTCACTCTCGGTCAAACTTTTCAAAAAAAAATCCAACTTTCGCCATTTCGAGCCAAATTCAACTACGGACCTCCAAATCACAATCCGGATGTGCTCCTAAGTCCAAAATCACCCAAGGAGCTAACGGAACAATAAAAATTCCAATCGAGTTAAATACTAAAAAGTCAAACTCGGTCAACTCTTTCAAATTTAAAGCTCTCTAGTAGAGAATCATTCTTCCAAATTAGTCCTGAATAACCTGAAAATCAAAACTGATGATTCACATAAGTCAAAATACATCATACGGAGCTACTCACACCCGTAAACTACCGAGCGAAGATCAAATGCTCAAAACAACCAGTCGGGTCGTTACATCCTCCACCACTTAAACATACGTTTGTCCTCGAACGTGCAAGGAGTCGTTCCAAAGATATCAAATCACGGTGCAACCTTACTAAGCATAAACTCGGGGATGATCCCATGTCACCCTGCTCTATATAATTCTGCCAACACAAAATAACTAGAGATTCTTACTTCAACCTTGGTCCTTAAACCTTAGAACCCAATCTTTATCATCCAGACTTCATTACGAGACCCAAATCCCTCATCTGCACATTGTATAAGCCTGAACAAGATGTATCAAGTGATAACCATAACCCATCACATGATATACCTCATCACTTCGGCACTCATGGTAGGAACTGATGACCACCATTACTGCCCAAAAACAAATCCGGTGTCGGTAGCAAGCCTCCTATTGGTTAGAAACTCGTTCAAACCCTTCATACCCTACTGATGATGAAAGAAACATTCATAACTGCTTATGAAAGAAACATTCATAACTGATTAACCACTCATCTGATCAATAAGCCAAAAAACTCACTCGCCTGACCAGGGCCATAGTCCAAATCCTCAACAACAAATAGTGTTATTCTTCCAAACCTTCCTCATATAAAACAATAGCGCAAATCTCAGGTCTAGAAACCTCATCTCAGCCAATACAAGCAGCCCCACAGACAAGTGCCAACAATAATCATATAGAGCCCCACACAACCTGGTTCCATGCACCAACAATTAATAATTCAGACATGACAAATAACAGTAAGAAAACTAAATAAGAAGACTACTAAGAAAGTTAAGCAGACAGGGACATTTTATCATTTTATTATGAACTATTTTCAACAAGTTAAGGCATGTAACCGAAAATCCATATGTTCCATCCATTGCTCGGAAAGGTGCGGTGTTGACATTCATGGCACGCACTTGGCCGTCACCCGTAAGGTAGACCCTTGGGCTCCTCCCAAGTCCTTATTATTCTTCCTTGGCACTCTTAGGACATGAAATAAAACATATCTAGATGGTCGTTGCCTCCTACAAAGTCCCTTTGACTAATACTCCTTCTTGAAGCCCATCGTCAACACGTGTCGCATGCATGGCTGATACTCGCATAGCCGACTCAGGGCGTGCAGCATTACGGGCATCGAGAGTCAATAAAGGCAGACACTAACAGTTATCATGTTCCAACTATTTTTTTCGCTCTTGTGTGGACACATGTACATATTAAAGTAACTTTAAATATGTCCTTGAAATTGTAATTAGCACAAATATATATTGAAATACATGGGGCTGTAGATGCAAGCTTCTCAAAATTAGTTGTCACGGACCGAAATCCTCACAAAACTATGACGATGCCTAACACCGCTTGCTAGACAAGACAACTTTTAATATTCAGAAATAAACTTCAATAGCAATATTGTTTTAAATTAGAATAAGATAAATAACGGTAGCCAACAATGATATAACTGAAATACCATCCCAGAACTAGGTGTCAACGAGTACATGAGCTCTATAAAATAAATAAGTACAACGGTCTGAACAATGATACAATACTGTCTGAAGTACATAAACACTAATAAATAAAGTAGGGAAAGGGACTCCAAGGCCTACGTACGAAAACAACAGTGCTATCTTAAAATCACAATGGTACCGGTACAACTCCTTAGAAATAAGCTAAATCGGTAATACCTGGATCTGCACATAAAGTGCATAGTATATTATGAGTACAACCGACCCTATGTACTTAGTAAGTAGCAAGCCTAACCTCGGATTGAAGATAGTGATGATATTGTCAAAATCCGATGCTCACTTTGAATAATAATAATAATAATAATAATAATAATAATAATAATAATAATAATAATAATAATAATAATAATAATAATAATAATAATAAAGGGAAAATAGTTTGTCTTCCTCTGAAAAATGACAATGAAAAAAAAAAGGCATGCTTTCCAATCAACTCGGAATAAGTCATCAATCTCAAGATATAAGGTATTAATTAGCATGAGGAAGATACGTCTCTATTCTAGCATGACAAGTAACAATACCAAAATCAATAAGTTCACAAATAAATCATCAAGTAAGTACAATCTTATCATTATACGAGTGCCTGGCATAAAGTCCCTCACTTAGCACATACCAAGTACCTGCACTCACAGGGCCCAAAGTAACATGGGTTATCACCTGATTCTGGAGGGGCGGATCCTAGCTGAAATGCTGATCGGATCAAAACTCAACGATCATCACAACTCAACCCAAATGGCCTTGCGTACACGCCACCTCAATATCAATACCACTCAGCCCAATAGGGAGTCTGGCGTACGTGTTACCTCAATATCAATATTAACACGGCTCTATAGCCCAAATTTAGTCATTAAACCACTCAAATCACAATATTTGACCATAATCACAGTATCAGAAATCAATATACCACACAAATTATACCAAGGTGCTGCAAATCCCCTTAAACCTGTATCATAGAAGTAAGGTCAGTAACAATATGTAAGATAACATGTAAGAAGTATACAAATATGGTGATATAACATGCGGATATAATATCATGACTGAAGAAAGTATGACTACAATTAAGGCAACAACTCTACTAAGCAAAAATAACCCAATCATGTCTCAAGCTGATAACCACATAGCCTAGATATAATTCCTAACATGAATAATAGCTCAAGTAGTCATACAAGTAGGAAAAACAAGGTAACACGAAGGCATAATATACAAAACAAGGCACATTGTAGCCTAAAGTCCACCCGGATCATAAATAACCTCGGTGCATGCATATACATTTGTCACCACGTACATGCGTCACCCCCTACAGATAGAAAGCATCGTAGTCTATAGGGAAAATACCCTCAAGCCAAGCCTAGACAATATACTTACCTCAATGTGCGAGAATCAATACTCAAAAAAGTCATTGCCTCTTGAATCAGCCTCCAAACGGGTCAAATCTAGCGAAAAATAAACTCAATAATGTCAAACAATGATGTAAGAATCGGTTACAAGTTATAAAGCACCAATTTTTATCAAATTGCAAAAAGTTAACCTGAACCCGCCTCTCGGAACCTGAAAAAAGTCACAAGTCCCTATTACCCATTCGAATACGAATCCAATATACAAGTTTCATCCAAATCTAACTTGATTAGAGGTTCAAATCTCCATTTTTCACTCTCCAAAGTATAGTCAAAATCCCCAAATTTCTCTTTCAAATCCCATAATCTATGTGTAATAATACATGGGAAAACAAGATAAAATATTAAAATCAAATAGAAATCAATTACCCTCTTGCCTTATGTAAAGATCCCCCTCAACAATTTTCCTCTCCAGGTTTAGGGCTCAAAATATGAAATAATGGGTCTAAATCCCAAAATTAAACAACTTATAATTATGGCTAGTGGTACCCTTGGCGAACGCGACCACTGCCTCGCATTCGCGAATCCCAAAACCAGCTCCAGCCTCAATGATGATCATGAACGCGCTCAATCGCCCACAAATGCGATGCACTGCCAACCCCAACCCCAAGCCTAAGCAAAGTGTTTTGTCCCACGTGAACGCGAAGGCTTATCTCCAGCTTTCCCCTGCATGCCTTCCTTCTACGCAAATGTGATGCCCTTGTCGCAAATATGAAGGCCACAAATCAGAATGCTTTGCGAATGTGACTCACCTATCGCAAACGCGAAGAACAAAATGTTGCTTCCCCAAATAAGCCTTTGCGATCTTGAGACCTGCTTCGTATTCGTGAAGCACACCACACACCAGCAGTCTTCAACAATCCACCCAAGCTCAAGTGATCCAAAATCCATCTGAAACACTATAGAACCCTTCGGGACCCTGTCCAATCATATCAACCAATACCAACACATAACACGGACCTACTAGAGGTCTCAAATAACACAAAGTAACATCAAAACTACAACTCGCACCTCAATTCAAGCTTAATGAACTAATCAACTTCCAACTTTCAAAAGTCATACTGAACAACGTCTAACCAACTTGGAATAACTCCAAAGTTTTCACATAAGTCCTAAAGGATAAAACAAACCTATTCTAAGTTTCGGAACAAAAATCTAAGCCTGATAGCCTCAAAGTCAACTCCAGGTCAAACCTTTGAACCTTTCAAACCTTCAAATTTTCAACTTTTGCCAATTAGACCCAAATCAACTTAGGATCCTCCAAATCCAAATCTGGATATACGCATAGGTCTAACATCACCATACGAACCAATTGAAACCATCAAATTATCAATTCTAGGTCGTTTACACAAAAGTCAAATTGGTCAAGCCTTATAATATAAGCCTCAAACAATAGAACTACGTAATCCAATTCACTCCAAAACCATTCTGAAACCAAACCATCCATCCTTGTAAGTTACAAAACAACAAATAATAATACGGGAAGCATCAAATAGGAAAACGAGTATTAAATTCACAAAATGACCATCCATGTCGTTATATGCTCCTCCTCTTAAACAAATGTTCATCCTTAAATGAGTTTAGAGTCATACCTAGGATATCAAAAAGGTGAGGATATCTGCTCCACATATCATGCTTTAACCTCTTCGTTGAAACTATACTGATACAATATTCTTTTACCCCAGCTTTCGAACCTGCCTATCAAAAATGCTCACCGACTCCTCCTCATAGGCTAAATTCTCATCCAACTGCACAGAACTAAAATCCAACACGAGAAACGAATCCTCATAGTACTTCCGAAGCATGAAAACATGAAATACCAAGTGAACTCCTAATAAGTTGGGTGGAAAAGCAAGTCTTTAGGCCACCTCACCCATTCTATCTAGAACCATGAATGGACCAATATAACAAGGGCTCAACTTGTCCTTCTTCTCAAATCTCATTATGCCCTTCATAGGCAAAACTCGGAGAAGAACCTTCTCACCTTCCATGAAAGCTATATCACGAACCTTCCTATCATCATAACTCTTCTGTCCGGACTATGTTATACGAAGTCGATCCTGAATCAATTTCACCTTCTCCAAAGCATGACAAACCAAGTTTGTGCCCAATAATCTAGCCTTACCCGGCTCAAATAATGCAATTGGAGAACGACATCGCCTCCCATATAAGGCCTCGTACGAAGCCATTTGGATGCTCGACTAATAGCTTTTGTTGTATGAAAACTCCGCTAATGGAAGAAACTGATCCCATTGGCCCACGAAGTCTATGATACAGGCCCTCAACATATCCTCCAAAATTTGAATAGTCTGCTCGAATTGCCCGTCCGTTTTAAGGTGAAATGCGGTACTCAACTCAACCTCCATTTCCAACTCATGTTGAACAACTCTCTAGAAGTGCAAAGTAAACTTAGTGCCTCTATCCGAAAAAATAGGCACAAGAACACGATGCAAGCGTACAATATCCCTGATGTAGATCTTAGCCTTCAAAGTGTATGAAGTCATGACTGAAATGAAATGCATAGACTTGTTAGTATGTCCACAATGACCCAAACAACATTAAATATTCTTAATGTCTGTAGCAATCTACCATAAAGCCCATAGTGATGTGCTCCCACTTTTACACTGGTATCTCAATCTTGTGAAGTAACCCACTAGGAATCTGATGCTTTTACTTGACTCTTTGAAAATTCAAACACCGAGCAACATATCCAACATTGTCATTCTTCATCCTCCGCTCCATCAATAATGGTTCTTCAAATAATAGTACATCTTCGTAGCACCTGAATGAATAGAACACCGCAAACTATGAGCTTCGTCAAGTATCAAATCTCTCAACCCATCCACATTAGGAATACAAATCCGAACTGAAGTCTCAATACACCATCATCATCAATAGACACTTCCTTAGCACCACCATGATGCACTATGTCCTTAAGGACAAGCAAACGGGGATCATTATATTGATGAGCCTTAATGCGCTAAACCAAGAACGATTGGTATATAACATAAGTAAGAACCTTGCTAGGCTCCAATATATCCAATCTGATGAAGCTGTTGACCAAAGCATGAACATCTATAGCCAAAAGCCTCTCCCCAGCTAGAATAAATGTTAACTCCCCATACTCTCTGTCTTTCTACTCAAGGTGTCTGCTATTACGTTGGCCTTCCCAGAATGATATAGAATGGTGATATCATAGTACTTCAAAAACTCCAACCTCCTATGTTGCCTCAAGTTCAAATCCTTTTCTTAAATAGATGTTGAAGACTTTGATGATCTATATACACCTCAGAAGACACACCATATAAGTAATGCCTCCAAATCTTGAGCGTGTGAACAATAGTTGCTAACTCCAAATCATGCACTGGATAGTTCTTTTTATGGGGCTTCAACTTGATGAGTAGGCAAATCATACTACTTTCTTGCATCAATACACGCCCAATGTCAACCCATAAAGCTACAAAATAAATCGTATAACCCGATCCTGATGGAAAAACCAACAGTGGAGTTGTAGTCAAGGCTATCTTGAGTTTCTAAAATCTCTCGTCACACTCATCCAAACACATGAACAAAGTGCCCTTCTGAGTCAACTTAGTCAATGAGGGTATAATAGATAAAATCCCTCTACTAAACGATGTTGATACCTAGCCAAACCCAAGAAGTTCCTGATCTATGTAGCGGTAGAAGGTATGCGCCAACTCTAAACTACCTTAATCTTGGTCCACCTTGATCCCATTACTAGATACCACATGACCCAAGAATGTAACTGAGTATAACTAAAACCCATACTTGGAGAACTTAGCAAATAGCTTCTTCTCCCTCAAAGTCTGGAGCATGGTCCTCAAATGTTGCTCGTGTTCCTCCTTATTACAGGAATACACCAATATATCGTCAATAAACACAATATCAAAAGAATCGAAATAAGGTTGGATCACATTGTTCATCACGTGCACGAAAGCTATTTGGCATTAGTCAACCCAAATGAAATCACCAAAAATATCATCTACAAGCTTAAAAAAGCATCTCATTAATGGTATACAAATTTTGACGAGTTATTTTCTCATTTGGTTTTGAGATGAATCTCACTGATGATTATGTATACCTCAGTTCAGTGGGAGTAAGCATATTTTTCTGATTTGTATGCATTTGGATATTTGCAAATAATTTTGAGACGTTGGGAAGATATTAAATAACCTAAAATTTTATCTTTAAAAAGCAGTCAAAAGGTTCATATGGTATTTACAGAGAACATACATATATTTTTATACTCACACAAAGAAAGCTGGAAAGTTAAAGATAATCAACTATTCAGATACAGACTTTTCTAGATGCACATCTAGTATGCTTGGTTGGTGATTTATATCGGGAAGAGTTTTAAACAAACACTCATAGATATTTTCACTATGACAGTCGAGTTTATAGAACAATATGAGGAATCTAATATATGGAATATGATTGTCGACTTTTGTCACTTGGCTGCGACTTTTAGATGAAATTGAAAAATCACTTCATTTATTTTATGATAATAAGTCAACAATCATGTATTTCAATAACAACGGGAGTTTGGTAAAGTCAAAGTATATTAACATAAAGAAGATTATTAAAGAAAGAGTTTAGAGTGGTTCGATGTCTATAGAACATATTAGTACAAACTTGATGGTTGTCCATCCACTTACTAAGGGACAACCACTCAAGGTCTTTCATGAGCACACTACTCATATGGGTATCGCACCCCATTTTTTCTTTCCTAAGCAGAAATCGGGTTTATGACATTTGGAGAGACAACTCATTCCTTTTGGGAACTGGGTTTGAATTTGGAGAGTCGCCACTAATGATTAGGGTGCATTAAGACACCAAAAGAGTTCGATTTGAATAACCAGAGATAAGGTAAGGGCTTGAAATTATTCTAAGGGGAAGGTGTTAGGCACCCCTCAGAATCCACTATGTGGTTCCCGGCCAGACAATTATTGTGAATTGAGGTACAATTAACGTATAAGCAAATAAGGCTCAAATAATAGGGGATTTCAACACATAATGGTTTGAAAGTAAACAAATTTTGAAAGAACAATTAGAAAACTGATTTTTTAGAATAAGAAGTTAAATTGCTAAAAGAATAAAGAATAAAGGAAAGGGGGTCCTAGGTTTATTAAAAAATATGGATCACCCCACACAATGTCCGGTAATCACTCCTCAATGAGGGGCTACACGTGACATTATCGCGTGGTCATCATATCCATATCTACCCTTCCTACCCCATTAAGGTATTAAAGCGCAGATTGGTCTCGATTCCTTATTGCATGCTATTACCCGTCCCATTCCTATCAATCCCGGAGGCACTTAGGACTACTATCCTAAAAGGGAGGGATGATGGGCTTATTTAGAGTTTCAAAAGTAAAAATTCTAAGGCGACATACAAAAACACATATTGCATATGAAAGGGGAAACACATAAGCATATAGGCTCAAGTATACCTCCTCGAACAAACACATAAAGTAGCATGTCTTACACATACTGCTTAGGTCTGATTGAAAAGCATTAAAGACGAGGGAGATGAGATTGTTGAGGCAGTTTTAGTTTATTGCATAACTCAGATAAGAAGTTTGAATCAGGCCTACCTGCTGGTTGTAGTGATTAACAGATTCAGTTTTATTATTCTAAGGTTTGCCTCAGTGTTTAGACAAGGTCCTATAGGCATGATATCTACTGAATTTAAAAGATGATGAGATAGTAGAAGCTTGAAATAAATTATTCGAAATCCTATAAGCATGCTTGTTAAACCTTGTTAAGCGAGGGAATTAGGTTATTAAGAGTAGCAGAATGAACAAAAATAAATTGAACTGGTTACATGTTCTGCAGGTGGTAGTATCTACTATTATTGACTTTAATTCCTAGGAGCATGTTATCTAACATTAACTGCGAATGACAGCGAATCAGATTGATTTAAGAAACCCCTATAGGCATGATTTCTATGCATTACTTATTTTAAACCTTATAGGCATGGCATCTAAATGAAGTTTGAATATGCAGAATTAAAAGTACCCTATAGGCAGGTTTTCTACATGAAGTTGAATATGCAGCATTAAAAGTACCCTATAGGCAGGTTTTCGTGAAGTTCGAATATGCAGAAGTAAAACACCCTTCTACCCTTGCATGCATAGTTACCCAACCCTTTTCACTAGCCAGCCCCAAGTGTTTATTACAACTTATTACAAACCAGAATAACAAATTACATCAAAACAGAAAAATACAAAGAAAGTACAACTAAAGAAGGCTTGATTCTTGACTTCCTCTCTGAGTTACGAGATAAACCAACTCAAAGACCATTGATCCAAATCCTTTCTCCAATTTGAGTGTGTCAGAGTTTCCTAAAGGACTCAATGGGACTCCGGGCAGTGCTCCCAAATTATATTACTAGAATAGGGACAAGTGCAGTGTGGAAGTGCCATCCCTCAAGTGTCCAAGTTCAGAGGGAGCTCATGGGTCACAAGGTAAGGCTCACAAGAGAGGGGCAGAACTTAAGTCTAAGATAGAGTGCAGGTGAAGAAACAGAGTAAAGAAGAGGGAAAGAGGTGCTGGGAAACAGTTACAGAGTTAAGGACTTCACACAAAGGGGTTCAGGGATTGGGGATTGCAAAGAGCCTATGCACTTAGGCGTTAGTTAATTCTGGGCATGCACAACAATAAGGAGTATTATTATGCTTACAAAATCAACCAGAATACACAATCACATAATGGTAACATAAAGGTTATGATCCCAGGGAAATCACGTTTGAGTCATAGACAGCAATACTTAATACTGTCATGCCTCAAACAAACCATCAGTATCAAACACATTGGGGTAAGGGTTTAGGACACATAATAGATTCAAAACAGGTAGAAGGAAATTACAGCATGCTAAATTAAGTAATGTACTAAACACAAGCAATAGGCAAACAAGAAGGCAAAAGTATTAAGTAAACATATTATTAGGATGCTGAAATCTTAATCAGAACATACCAGTTTAAAGAAGCAAAATATAGTAAAAGCAGGTAGCAGGACTTTGAATACAAGCCACAGTACAAGTAGCAAGAGAGAATAATTTGAGTGTAAGTGATTTCAGAACTAAGTGCGTTCGTCTATGTTAATGAAAGAGCAGGGTATTTATAGTTTGAAGATAGACAGAAAATAAGGCAAGGATCATAGTTTAGCAGTAATTATGGAACTATGTACCAATTAAAATCAAATCAGTATAAGGACTTCCTTTAATTAATGAGTTAAAATCAAATGGAAATGGGCAGAAAACATTTAATGAAAGAAATCAAGTAAGCATCATGTGCAGAGTAGACAATTAGGGGTAAGTGCATAGAGGTTTAATTAAGGAAAGAATCTTTGAAATACTCGGTTAGCCAAATAAGGTAAGAAAACAAAGTAAAGTTGCAGCATATGGAGACAATCGAAAATTAGTACATAGCAAATCAGGGAGTCAAGGATTTCAAAATCACTAATTTAATGAGAGTGACATGGGTTCCCAAGAATAAACAAGTAAACCAAGTTAAAGGCAAGAGAATCAAAAGTCTAAGGGGAAGTTTTCAAACCAATTCAAAAAACACGGAAATCAGTAAAACAAGGAAAGAATCAATTACACGAGTGCAATCAGAATTACACGGGAGATTTGAAATCAATCCAAAATTGAATGTCATTTTAGAGGGGAATTTAGCATATAAAAGAGTGCATAAACATTAGGCATGCGAGGCTGAACTTGTGACAAAGAGAATAACAATCACAAAATCAGTAGATAGTGAATTATCCCAACATGGTAGTCACATAGGTCAACTTAGTAATAGGGAAAAAGGGTATCAGAGGCATGCAAAAGTCCGGGTAAAAAGACTTTTTCTGAAAAATATAATCTAGTTTCAATGCTTGCAAGAAACCAAATCACATAGAGAAATAGAAGTTGAAACAAAAAAGACTTCGAGTCCAGTCGAGCTAATTCAAACAGATGAAGCAGTTTTCAGAAGTCCGAATAGGTCCAGAGAAATTAGGGTTTTGAAAGTAATCAAATTCAGAGCATGACTAACAAGTAAATCACATAGTAAGAAGTCTCAAGACTCGAATGAACCCAAAATTTTAGGGTTTTCACCATCAATCGAGTTCTAGAGATGAAAAATAAGTAAATCGGACAAATACTAACAAAATAGATTCAGAAATCTCAAAAGGTCAAAACCCTTAATATGCAAACTCGAGTAAAATAACAACATAAGGAAACATAGAAGAGCATGTTATAAAATCAGAGAAAGCTTCGAAATAACTTAACAGAAACTCAAATCGGAAAAGATAAGGGTTCTTGAAGGTAGAGTTTTGAAAGAAACCTTGAGAAAACGTTTAAAAGTTTAGAGTAAACACAGATCTAAAACAGATCAAAAGAAATCGAAAGAACCTCAAAGGTTAGGGTTTCAGCAGAACCCCAGATGGTGAGAAAGGCTTGGAAACCATCGATCTAAGCAGGAGAAGTCAAGAATCCGGCTTGAATGGCCATGGCTGGCTGGAGCAAAGTCAAAGATGATCGGAGACAGCCATAAGAACTGAAACCGACCAAGGTCTGGACCGGGTTTTCCCGATATGGCCTTGAAACCATAGTACTCGAACACATAGAAGCCAAGGGAAGTGGATACAGGCCTCCAATGGCTTCGGAGGCCATGGATTTGGAGGATTTTCAAGTGGTAATTAAGGGCGGCGGCTAGGGTTTGAGAGGGGATTGAGAGACGATTGAGAGAGAAGGGGGTTCAGAGGCGGCTGTAGGTGAAAAATGGTTAGGGTTTGGGGGTAGTTGGGAATTAATTTAGGAAAGAGTTGGTGGTGGCCGTTGATCATTTTGATCAACGGCTTGGATTGAATGGGTAGGTAAGGGATCCGGGCGGGTTGTTCTAATTGGGTCATGGGTCGGGTATGGCTAGGATTTGGGCTGGGTAATTGGGTTTAAAATTGGGGTTCAATTCAGGATACGATTGAAATACAATTGGGCTATATTTTAAATAGCCACTCTTACCTTATTTATTTTATAAAAAATAGTATAATAATTTTTAGAAATAAATTAAAGGTACTAAAATGATTAATAACACATAATTGTCAAATTAAAAATATTAGACCTAATTTTTATAGACCTAAATGTAATTAATCTAAAAGAGGCTAATGTAGCAATTATATGCAATTTAGCTTTAAAAATACTAAATAAGTTTGTAAAAATATGCAAAAATTACATTAGCTATATTTTAGTATAAATATGAGAGTCCAATAAATGAATCACCAAAAATAATAATTTTAGGAATAATTATTGTTTTTTTCTGGATAAGATAGAGTAATAAATTGATTTAAAAATCTTTAAAAAATTAAGAAAAAATAATAAAATATTTGGACATATTTATATATGCATACATATTCTATTTTAAAAGTATTTTGTATATTAAAAATATATAGGGAAAAATTGGGTATCAACAATGGGTTTCATGTCATTTGAGGATATTCAATTTTAGTGGGAGTGTAACCTTCTGAATGTTCTTTATATAGACATAATTTGGTTTTCAATTTAAGGTTCAGGTAATGATTTCAGTTTAAGAATACTTGAGGTTATTTTTGCAGAAATAAAGTATTCAGTTTATTTTACACTCAGGCTTATTTTTTAATTGGACTAGTTGAAAATAGATATGCTTAGATCAATTGCATGTAATTTTCATGCTACGTATTCATACGTGATCTATGTCATTTGGTTATGTTGGCATTCGTGATCAAGGAATGTTTAGTTGTGTTAAATGCAGCAAAAACTGCCTTGGTCCAATATTGGCATGATTGATGGACGAGATTGTTTGAAGGTATTTCAGATTATGATAGCAAGTATTTTGAGCTCATAAGGTGACATATAATTATAGGGCTATATGTACTATATATGTATAGCCCAAGTGGGGATTGTAAGTTGTATGGACCAACACATATATGTATTAATAATAATTGTATTTTGATTGCTATGGTTGTCCCAAATTGAAGTGATCCGCTAAAGTTTAAAGTTAATGGATCCATAAGACACCTCATAAAGTTTGGGATCTTATGTGTAGACACACGGATATAATTCAATTTTAATGATGGGCTGAATTAGTATTACAAAAGTATGTGTATCTAAAAATGGATTATGGCATCCAATCGTTGGAAGAGAGTGAGGGCTTACATCTTGGTTTTGGAGGACCAATAACCACATGACGAATGATTACATTCTCTCTAGTGGATTCGATACGCTTCCGCATCTAGTTTTAATTCTTGATGATAGATCTTGCATAAAAAATAATAGTTTCATATTAAAGTTTTTGATTCTAACAATTGCCATCAGAGCAATGTATCATGTTAAATCATTAAGATTTTCTTCAAGTATAATCGATAAATAGAAACTAATAGCTTCTGGGTCAGGTAATTTAGGTTCTTCCGGGTTTTTGGCTCATTAGGAACGAGTTCTTCGTATTTCAAGTTGTTAAGCCACTCCTTGTGATTTAGTCATGGTACATTTTGGTTCGGAGAGTTGGAGATAAGAAGAGCTTTTTGAAGAGATGAGGTTGAGAAAAGATTTTGGACAGGTTGAAAAGGGTGTTCTGAAGAGATTAAGATTGTCGTTTCAAGTGAAATGGCTATAGAGGAAGGAAGAAGACTTTGTTATGCTAGTTTTAATAATCGCTATAGTATTTAGACTTTTGGACATCTTTTCTTGGGTTAAACTGCTTTGCCTCGTCTCATCGGAGGTTGGACGTTTAATGCCATGGTCCCACGGAATTGTAGAATTCCAAGCAACTCAACCACATCTCAACTAGGTATCTCCAGCCCCTAATGCTGAAACCACAATTCAGTGGACTAAGTTAATGTGGAACAAATCAGGGGCATTTGCATCTATAACCGCTTTTTGTGTCATGTTTTAACTTATGCCCGCTTTGCAAAAAAATTGCAAGCGTACCCGTTTTTTCGCATAACTTCAACATACGGGGCTAAAGTAGCAAAGACAATCACGCAAAACTTCAGCATTCTAGTAGTCGGGCCTGAAGTTCAGCTCTAGAGCTGAAGTTTTTATTTTGTAACTGGCGAACTTCAGCTCTAGTGTTAAAGTTTTTGTTTAGTAACTGACGAACTTCAGCTCTAGAGCTGAAGTTTTTGTTTTGTAACTGGCGAATTTCAGCTCTAGAGCTAAAGTTTTTGTTTAGTAACTGGCGAACGTTTTTGTTTTATAACTATCTTACTTCAAATCTAAAGCTGAAGTTAATTAGTTCTCTTTTCTTTCTAATGCTTGTGTGTTTGTTTTTCTTCTTCTTAATGTGTGTATTCTGAGAGACAAACAACTATTCTTTCAAAAAATTCTCTTCGACAGATCGGCATTTGGAAACATATGTCTGCTATATCCTTTGGCACAAGCAAATTGTTATACATGGATTGCTTTTCAGAATTTATTTATATATAAAATACTATTAAAGTCCCAACCTTCAATGACACGTGCCTTTCTGCGATGCAAAAATTCACACTGCTATTGATTCTCGACATGAACAAGCAAGTGAATGTTACCACCATACATTCTAGTGCAGCATCAACAGCAGCAGAAGGAGAAAAGGGGCAGAAGTTATTTAAAAAGTGGGTATAAATTAAAAGTTTTAAAAAAATGGGTATAGGTTAAATGAGAGCAACCAAATAGGGCGCCCCGTGCAAATTTTTACAACAAATCAGTGAACCCACTTCCCAATTGTCAATTTGTTGCACACACGTTTAATATACCCAATAAGACCCTCTTCAATTGCAAGATTTGGTGGCCCGAAATTGGCTTGGCTTCACCCAAAAGGCCTTAGTGGGCCGTTGAACTGGTATATAATATGTGTCAAGTATAGCAATGCCAAATGCACGTCCTGTTTGATAATGCTCATGTACATATTATCTCTGCACTACTACTATACATCCAAGCAGAGACTACAAATCCCAAAAGATCCGAGAAAGGACCTTTCAAGAGAAAACTAAAAGCAGTTGGAAACATTACTAAGGTCAACAACAATTACAGTATGAATATCACATTTCCTTGGACCATTAAAAAGAGTATACCCCAAGAGGAAAAGTTATTGGATAATTTCCCATTTACTTATATTATCTGACCAAACACTGCCACAAGAGAAAGCATTTGAGTGCCAACCTGGGCAATCAGGGCAATAATACATCAAGCTATTCTAAGTTTCTATAGCACATACAAGTAGTTTTTATCCTACAAGTTAAAACAAAGTTTCTCAAGCTCTGCTGTACACTTAGAGGATGGTTCTGCATAATGTAGACACCACCTTGAATGCTGGTAAAGGGGTGAGCAACCTGATCTAATACCACAGGTATATGCTACCTCCCTTCCGTGCGAGTTTGTTTCTTTCAATAAAACAGTTGCATTGTCATGGTAACATTGCATCACCGGTTGATGTAATCATTTGTACATCTGTTTCCCCAGCTGTTCCATTCGTTGAAGGATAGTCTTTGGAATCACCTGCAGACATAATAATATAGAATATTAAGTTCAAGTTACAACAGTGCTGCAACAATAACTATGCAAGCAAGTTGAGCTCGGCTATATCAATCCTCATTATCTCATGTTGCTCCATTTAGGCTCATCTCAGTTTAATATTATACTCCCTCTGTTTCAAAAAGAATGAACCTAGTTCCTTTTTAGTTAGTTTAAAAAAGAATGAACTCTTTCTAAATTTGGAAACAATTTAATTTTAAAATTCTCTTTTTACCCTTAATGAGATGATTTATAGCCACATAAATATCTAAGGATTGTTTTAGACTACAAGTTTCAAAAGCCTTCTCTTTTGTCTTAAACTTCGTGCCCAGTCAAATAGGTTCAAACAAATTGAAACGCAGGGAGTACAAAATAAGGCCTCTGAATAAAAGAATGACACGTGTCTCTAGTTCTTTTCTGTATATTTTCCATAGGCATATCTTACATGACTAAATGACATTGGACCTAAAGCAAATATACTAACATGACTAAAACTTAATCCAACTAATTGGTATCACCTATATAGATCTTTATCTTCCTTTATGCCCCATCTTTTGCTAAGTTATGACAATATTCAAGGTTGTAAAACAAAACTTACCAAATATGGAATCAATTGACCGTCTAGGTGAGGTACTCCTCGTAGGATCTGAAAATACAAATGAAGAGTTAGATCACTCGCAGTATTTCAAAAGCAAAGAGGAACTTCACAGATACTACATGCCAAATCAGCGTACAGGGCAAGGTTGGGTGGGTTATCCATACAATAATTTCATTTACTTGGAAGTATAAGCAAACAAATAGTAGCTTTTAAGAAAAAAAAAAAAAAAAAAGAGAGAAACTCTGATGTGGAGTATGACTCACCTGAATTGTTGCGTAGTGCTTTGACAGCATCAAAATTTTTGTAAGTATAGCCAACGAAGCTTAAATCTTTGGGTGTCAATGATATCTACAAACCACAAAACAAAGGTTCGATGCATTTCTAAGAATTTTGAGGCAAGATACATTACTTGGACTTTAATTTGCGCATAAAATATAAAAAGGGAAGCGAAGATGTTAGAACCAAGGAAAATAGGGAAGTTGAGACAGAAGCTTCAAGATTTACTAAAAATAAAGCTAATGGAAACTTGAGATACCCATCCACATTAGCACCTACGTCTTGTCTGCTTGATATTTTTAGAGAACCATAAAATATTGTGTCGAAAAGAATGGATATTTTTAGACACATAAAACTTCAAACTTCGAAAAGTATTTTCTCATGCATCTGTAATAGCCTATATGTCCCAAAAGGAACATGATGTGCCCGGCCCCTTTTCCGTAGATCATATTAGGAAGAAACAGCTTTCTTTCGTTAACATTCAGTGAAGATGCATAGGTTCTCTTTTTTTTTTTTTTTATAACATTCAGTGAAGATGCATAGGTTCTTTGAGTGTCTGCTATTGAAAACCAAATCTAGGGATGGGACCGATCCCGAAAGAGAGGCCTTTCTTCATGGTTACGAAATTACATTGATCAAAAAGCAAGTTGATGATGCCATAAGTCAAACACACTTTTAATTGGATTATTACAAATTGACATTTAGAAATCATAGTAAATGACCACATCATACTATTGATTCATACAAATTTAGGAGAAGAACGATCAAAGCAGATGAAAAAAAACCACACTACCAATTCATATTAACTGAAACACAGGGATGTCCAAATACATAGGTTTCATCTGACTGTGTATTACATAATGTGTATTGTTTTTATTATGTGTTGATTCACAATTCCTACTACAAAAGTCTAAAGTGAGGTTATGGGGTACAGCTTGTATACCTACAGAATAATTTTAGACGGTATTCTTTTAATTTAACAAGGAACATAGATACAGTTTTTAAGCAAATTTGAAAACCCTCCCTTCGTCCCTCTTTTGCTCTTTGCTGTGCTAGTTAAGTTCAGTCGTAGTGTTAAGAAGCGGTTACATAAACTTTGATAGCACCAAAATCTTACCATATTTGAAAGGTATTGCAATAGATAACGATGAGAATTAATGCTTACATACCTTCCGAGAAGGACCTGAACCAGATCTTGCCGGTGTTGGAGAATCCATCTAATGAAAAAGCCAGAATGCAAGTTATAAAGAAAAGCACACTCATGAAGTATTGGATAAAAGAAAAAAAAAAGGAAAAGTATGTATGCATCAAATTATGTCTACCATCTCATTTAAATATTTAAACTAATTAGAAGAGAAAATTTCTATGTACTTCATTATGTCATTAATACGCCTACTTACATGCGAGTCAGATTCCTTTTTGTGAGCCAAGAACATGAAATTTTTTTACTAGTGGTAAGATTCCAACTTAAGACCTTTGTCTGTTATGCTAACATATCGAATAGTTTGCATCATTCCTTCTAAACGCTCAAGAAGCTAGAGGGACATTTGTTATATCTTTAACAATACAAAGAAGAATGGCATGTTGACTTAGTAGAATTTCATATGTTTTTAACAATATGAAGAAGAATAGCATGTGTGACTTACTATAATTCCATCATATCATTGCAGAAGGCACAAAATGTAACACATCTTCTCATTAAGAGGATTAAGAAGAGTGAGATTGACGACAAGAAGGTTGAAAATGACAAACCCACAATTAAAGGTACCAAGAGTTGTTTTTCTAGTATGTCCAGAACTATACACCACCAAGCCCACTATATGTGGCTAACATAAACCAGAGAATGAGATAAAGGACAAACTCAACTTACATACTACATCAAGCTTAATAAATTTGGAGTATTTTTTATAAATGTAAAATTTTACTGATATAAAAAAGGAAACTCTGATATGAATGGGATACAAAAGTAGAGAATTAAGAAAAACAGTATGATTCTCTACGAAGGAGTATCCAAACACCTATGCTAACCGGGATATCAAAGGTACTCCAAATAATCTTAAAATTTGAGCATATAACTAGTTTAATGAGAAAATCATCAGACTATTGTCCAAATGGATAACAAAACCACAGAACGGGGTAGATATATTGAAAAACAGCTGTAAGTAGAAATCAGAAAGAGAAAGTGAAGTTCATAGAAAACAACTGTTCAAGAACTGTTAGTTAATAGACAAATGGACGAACAGGAAGGATTCCTGCTGCATCTTTTTCTTATTCTCTTTTTACTAAAAATTCTCTGCCACTGCTTTCCTCGTAGATTCTGAGGAAGATAGTGAACAGAGAAGGTTGTAGTTTGTTTATCAGTTAATGCAGATAGTGGGAAACTTATAATATCATACGATTTCTTATCAATTGGATAATTAGAGAGCAACTGTACAAGAGATCCAAAAGGATAAAAAGAATGATAATTATGTGCCATTTTGGTACTTATCCAAACAAAATGTGCGCCATTGGTTATGTAAGAGAAGATTTTTGTACACAACCTCATCAAACTTCATAAAATTCTGAGTATCCAGCTCCCCATTAACTTCTGGTTTGAAAGCTGCCTCCATTTCATAAAGCTTATCCCACAAAATATCCTTGAACCAAGGATGAGCCTGAGAGAAGGCCACTTGGAATAAGTTTTACCAGAAGAAACAGAAAATATGTGATGAAACAATTGAATGTAATTGATTGAGATAGTACCTTAATTTGGTTTGCACCTCCTCCAGTGCCAAGTCTATGTTCAACATCACATAGCAACCTGCAAATGAGATCCTTTGCCTCCGCTGACAATTTGGCATCTTCGGGAAATTTAAGCTGATTTCTCCAATGGACAATCTGGAACCATAAAACACAGAGTCGAGATATGATAAGATTAAAAGATGTAGGCCGCAGAGAGGTATATAGAAGGTGTTTGGATAAGCTTACAAGCTGGTTTGGCTTGGCCATTGTTTGGTAAACACCAAAAGTACTTATAAGCCAAGATCAGCCAAAAGCTATAAGTTTTTCAACCCTAACTTAAAAATTTTTAGCTTATAAGCACTTCTTGTTGAACCAGATTTTCCTATTTTGTCCTTTTTTTTTTTTTGTAATTTCCAGAATACCCATCCCAAAATAAAACCCCTAGATCCCTCCATTAATTTCTGCCATTTGTCCTTCTCCCTACTTACAAACTTTAGTCAAATTATTATTAGGGCAAAAGCTTTAAGACATTTCAGTCATTTTAACATTTTTCCCCAAACATTTTTTTTAACTGGTAAATAAGTACATTAGTGATATAAAAAACACAAAGAAAATACTCTGTAAAAAAAAGGCTCCTATCTATACAGAAATTGATTCCTGTAGTGAATTGATGAAATCTAACATACTATTTTCATCCTTTACATCCTGTGTTGCACCAATAAGCGAAAACCAGAGACACTTTTATTTTAACATTTGTACAGAGACAGCTTTCCCTTCAAAACACCTAGTATTTTTTCCCCGAATAGATTAAAAACTTACTATCAGTTTCATCACTCTATCCTAACACGTTATTGCTTCTTATTAATATCAGTTCAGCATTAAAAGTTTTCTTCAAAGCAGGCTCATAGTCATGGCTAATAGCTGGTGATCATGTAAAAAGAAAGGCAATAGTTACACTACACTGAGTTCCATACATTGATGGCATGTCATCAACATTCCTTTCTCGCACTAAACACTGGTTTGTAGTACTGGAAACATATCAATGTGAACACTATACTTCTATTCCGCTTTTAAAGCACAAATAGATAAGTTAAACTCACCGGGGCCACATTAAACAATCAGTGACTTTCAGTACTAGGCACAAAGGTCGGATCAGGTGTTCAACTAGTCTCCAGTAATGTATTAAACATAAATTAGGTTATCAATTGGACAAAATCCTGTACTAGGTGGTAACTTGTACTTCTCAACCTTTTTATTTTCCTCTTTTCATTGATTTTAACTGTGAAAGTAGAGGGTGGCCGATCTGCTTGCACAGCACCGCTGAAATACTCTAATCAAAATGAAAACACAAAAATACACAAGAGGAAGACAGAAAAGCAGGAAATATGCTACCTTCCTGCAAGTAGTTATTGGATCATCAGAGTAGAACGGAGGGTAACCAATGAGCATTTCATACATAATTGCACCAAGGGACCACCTGCATGTTGTAAGGCAGATAAAATGAGAAATGGATGCAGACAATCCTCCCACGATTGCACTTGTGGAATTATCAACTCTAGCAATTATCAATAATTTTCCCCACGTTTCACCAACTTTCACAGGCTCTCTACATTAGTATTTTGGATGCTTTTGGAAAAGATTTATGCATACTAGACATTTATTAGCAGAGAAACCAAGAATCTTAGTAATTTCAAAGAACATTACTGGCTATATATAATTAAAAAACTAACCAGTCACACTCCATTCCATATCCTTTCTTCAACAGTACCTCCGGAGCAATATAGTCAGGCGTACCCACTGTTGAAAAGGCCTTTTGACAGAAGAAAAACAGAATCAGAAAATTAGTGTCAAGACTTACATGTGAAACAACATAGATCAAAGGTTAAGTATCTATAAAAGTGCAAGTACAGATTCTATCCGACAGTCAGACCGCCATTTGCAATGAAGTGAAAATTCTTCAATTCACTCTCACACGGGCCATAATAACCTCTAGTTCCTGTGGTAATTCTTCTTTATGTATGTGCATGTGTTTGGGAATGTGATCTCTTAAGCTCATAAAAGAAAAACCTTTAACAATAATACTCTAACAAGTTACATTACGAGCTGAGCTTCCAGCAAACAGCAGCTTTTCATACAGCACATTGTTATTAATCACCTTTAAATGTCAGATTGTACTTAATGAAAAATGGAATAACAAACAGTAAATCCAAATGGGATGCTGATGGACGTATTTCCATTGGAAGTACTGTCTACCAAATCTTAAGAGGTTAAAACATAAACCTCTCATGTTTAAATAAAATAAGGCGCTCCTCACGTCCAATTGTTTTCCATGGTTTGACTTAATGGGGAAGCTGTCATATTTTAGAGAAATCATTGATTTCTTTACATTATAAACATTGTTGTCTTACATAGTACAGCATTTTGGGATTAGTCTCAACTCCCATTAGAAACCTAAATTGCATCAGACATGTTGGATTTGACAAACAAGTCAAACAGTCCCATATAAGTTGTGCAAGAGACACATCATTGAACTGGAAGTAGGAAAATATAATTAATCTAAGCAGAGAACCTTCATGATTTCAGAAAGTCCTAGCCTTTAATTCCAATTATGTTTTCCTCCTTTAATAACAGAATAACTGCAAAATTTAACGACTCCCACAAAATCCAAAGAAACAGAATGCATTTTTATAAATATCATACCAATTTCCTCCTGTTCATCTGCCAATGCTGAATCTGCTCACGAGGGCTTCTCCAGTTACTTCCATCATTGGCATCTGGGAAGCTGCTATCAATGTCCATCGGGTCCCTGATATTCTCATCATCCATAGCTTCATTTTCATTTAATGTAGATAGCGTTCTACAATCAAGAGGCTTACAGAGACCAAAATCAGAGAGCTTCATGTGACCCTTTTTGTCCAGAAGAAGGTTGTCAGGTTTGATATCTCTGGATGAAGAAAATGGGCAAATATGAGGAAGAGACAATTAGTTAGCTATAAAGTTTGTACCTCAAGAGAAAACTGTTACAGTCACAATATGCTGTAGTCCTAAATAAATTTCAAAGCAAATAATCTTTACAAGTCAAAAGTAAATGATGCACCTGTGAATGTAATTATGCTTGTGAATAGATTCTATGGCTAGGACACTTTGAGCAATATAAAATTTAGCCACACTTTCTGACAATGTGTCTTCTCTCATCAGCAGTGTCATCATGTCACCACCAGGAAGATATTCCATGACAAGGTAAAGATACTCAGCATCTTGGAATGAGTAGTATAATTTCACAATACAATGGCTGGCCACTTCTGCCAGCAGGTTCCTTTCTGCTCTAACATGCTCCACCTGCAACAATGCAATTTGTCAACATGGACAATAGGACAGCAACAACAACAACAAACTCAGTGTAAACCCACAAGTGGGGTATGAGGAGGGTTGAAAAGAAATACACAGCATTGTTAAATAGAAATACAGTTCACAGTAAATGGACAAGCCACGGAAAATAAGCAATAACAAGAAGCAGTAACCACAGCAAGATAATAAGATAACCGGAGCAAAAGAAACACCCGGTAGTAGTAGAAATCCAAGTATAAGAAAGTACGAGATAATATTGATACTACAGGTATGAAAAAGATATACGTTCAACTACTTACTATCCTTCTACCCCTAGTTCTCGACCTCCACACCCTCTTATCAACGGTCATGTCTTCGGTAAACTGCAGATGTGGCATGCCCTGCTTTATCAACTCTTTCCAATACTTCTTTGGCCTACCTCTACCTCTCCTCCGACCCACCATGGCCAACATCTCACACCTTCTCACTTGGGCATCTCCTCTTCACATGCCCGAACCATCTTAGTCTCGCTTTCCACATCTTGTCCATCTTATCAACATGGATAATGTCAACTACAATAAATTTAAGCATATCATGATGATGCAAGCCGCACATGGACAAGTGATCCCCCCACCCCCAAAAAGAAAATCACGCCATATTATTGAGAAAGGATAGGATTTCAGCTTCAACTATAGACAAAGAGGATCTCCTTACTGATATACTAGTAATAAATATCCAACCTTGATATGACGCTTGATCATTTGCATTTATTGAAGGAAACAATGTCCATCTTATAAGCATAGACCTCTCACTCTCGAGGAAAGGGGGTAGGAGAAGGGTCAACTTGATTATGTTTCAAAAGAAAGCTTTTTGATGAAATATGTGACCATCATATCTAAAAACTTAAGTTGTTAGAGAGTTCACATTCTTTTTATTAGTAGAGAGATCAATTGTTTTTAATACGCCAATTCACGAGCGAGGCGCCTCATTCTTTTTCATAGGCCAAGCACGTTGAAATTCTTTTTGATAATGGGTGGCGGAGAGACTCAATCTTTGGACCTCTATCTGCTATTTCATGTTTTGAAATGTGTGTCTCATGTGAAAGCTTAAGCTATTTAAAAGCACATTTTTATCTACATAATTATGTCTCAGCACTTTTAATCTATGAATATGTGGGAAAGAACAGAGGGCCCTAATAACATTCCCAAAACCACATGCAGAACGTATGCTATAAAATTCTCCAACATATCCCATGATATGGCTAACTTCCAAAGATGAAGAGAATGAAGAAGAGATTAAAGCTTGTTATTTACAGAATATTCAAAACAAAATCTATCAAGATCAATGTTATCAAAGGCGCGCTTAAAGAGCGCTTAAGCCCTGAAGCGAGGCTCAAAACATACTAAGCGCTTCGCCTCGCTTAGCGGGCGCTTCAACGTTGTCATCAAAGCTCTAAGGCATACGTTTCCTTGCCAATGAGCGTAATCCTGAAGAGGCCACATTAAATAACCGATATTTCACTTTATTGTAAATTTTCTTTAATTTCTTAGTCCATATATTTGGTATTCATGCTTATAAATATTAGTTTTGGACCACACATACATATTTGTAGTTTTTCTCCATTTGCGTTTTTCTTCATTTAAGCCCAGGCTTTATTGTGCTTAAAGCCCCAACATAGCTTAAAACTTTTTTTGCGCTTTTCGCCTTTGATAACACCGATCAAGATGCGAGAAACAAAGCAAGATAACAAGAAAAAACTCTACAAAGAAGAGCCATTCATTATAGGAAGAGCTGAGTGGGGGAATGATAATATTTTAACATGCAAACAAAAATGTCACTTTTAAGCTCTGACTTGGGAATTGTGCCTGCGCCATTTTTAATTATGTAATTCTCTCTCCGACGAGGCCTTTTCTGGCTAAGGTGTCATTTTATTATGGGTGATAGACTAATCTTTATTTCAGGTGACAAATCTTTTGAGTTAACAAACATTAGCTATGATCGGAGTAGATGGTTCTCCATTACGGAACGAGGCAGACGATTTACGAGCAGTATCAAGATCGACGAAAGTAACTTCCAGTGGTTCTGTTCAGTGCTTCATCTAGCATCTAGGGGAACAAAGGATTTATACAGAAGACGGGGAAGGAAACGACAATCAAATCTTTATAGGGTCCACCAAAACTACAATGTATATGGTCGATTCTTGAGGGTGGAAGCTTGGCTAGGGTACCGGAAAAAAGCCATCATCATTCCAGAATCAGAATTTGACTATGGTTGGGTAGAAATAGCAGACAGAATACTTCGTCATCTGGTAAATTGAAACCATTTCGCACCTCCAACGCTATTACTAAAAACTTATTCTGCAGCTGCAACTATTCCAAGCTGGCCAGTAAAGGCAGCACCAGCTCCTCTTGTGCATGAAAGCGATCATCCTATTTCTTGATGTCTAATTGGAAGGTTCTCGAGGTGTTCCCGCAGGTCTGATTGGACCAACATGATGTAAATGTTCACTCTATAAAATAGGAGAAAATGAAAAGATATGTGAAACTCTCACCATCACTCAATTTTTTTTTTGATAAGGTAAATTGTATTAATCAAAAGGGATAGAACTCCCGTGTACAAGAAGTATACAAAAAAGTAGAGAATTTACAACAGAACATGATTCTCTACAAAAGAAGCCCAATCTTCCATACACGTAGGTGCTATATGGGTGCACCAGAATGCGATTAAAGATAAAAGACTATTCCTAAGGTGAGAAAAACTAGACTCAATCCCCTCAAAAGCTCTCCTATTTCTCTCCCCCCAAACTATCCACATGAGAGCTAAAGGGGCGAACTTCCACGCCTTTTGCTTTCTTCTTCGACGGGAACCGGCCCAGCTGTATAGCATTTCCTTAACAGTGCTAGGCATGACCCATTGAACTCCAAAGAAGCACAAGATTGTTCTCCATAGGCCCGCTGCAACAGGGCAATGCTGTAACAGGTGATCAACTTCTTCCCTGAAATTTTACACTATGTAGCACCAACTAACAACTGTAATTCCTCTCTTCCGCAAATTTTCAGCAGTCAAGATCATTCCTCACGCTGCTAGTCATGCAAAGAAACACACCTTCGTGGGCATTTTAGGAATCCAGATTGATGAGCATGGAAAAGTGGCCTCATCTCTCACCAGCATGCTCTGGTAATAAGACTTTACGGTGAACAGACCATCTCCACGCAGCCCCCATCTCCAAGAGTCGGTAGAAGTGTATGTCCTATGTTGGCCATATAGCAGTGCCAACAAATCTTGGAGTTCTGCAATCTCTCAATCTTGCATGTTCCTTCTAAATGAGAGGTCCCATACTATGCCCCCTTCATGCTCCTTGCGAATCTGTTGGACCAACAATTCCTTCTGGTTCGAAACTCTGTAGACGTTGGGGAAAGAGACCTTCAGAGTATCCTCTCCACACCACATATGATTCCAAAAGTTGATTCTCCTTCCATCTTCCACCCTATAAGTGATGTTTTCATTAAAGTCTTCCCAATTCTTCATGATGCTTCGCCACATGCCACACCCAAAAGGTGATGTGATTACCTTATTCCTCCAGCCCCCTCTCGCGGAATCGTACTTTTCTACTATGACCTCCCTCCATAAAGCATGATCTTCTATACCGAATCTCCACAGCCACTTCCCTAACAAAGCTGTATTGAATACCCTAAGATCTTTTACTCCTAGACCCCCCCCCCCAGTTCTTTGGGGAAGTGACTGTCTGCCAATTCACCAGATGAAACTTTCTAGTTCCATCCGCCGCATCCCAAAGAAAATTCCTTTGAAGCCGCTCCAGTTTTTCTATGACGCTCACAGGAGCTTGCAGCAGGGACAAGTAATACGTGTGCATGGACGATAAGGTGCTTTTAATAAGCACTTCCTTACCGCCTTTTGATAAGTAGCGTTTCCGCCATCCTGCTAATCTTTTTTCAACCCTTTCGATTACCGGGTTCCAAACCTAAGTATCCTTGTGCAAAGCGCCCAAAGGGAGGCCCAAATAATTAGCGGGGAGAGAGCCCACCTTACATTTGAGAACGTGAGACAAAACATTAATGTTAGCAACGTCACCTACCGGAAAAATCACACACTTGTCAAGGTTGATCTTTAGGCCTGATACTATCTGGAACCACTGCAAGACATGTTTCAAGTAGGTTAGTTGCTCTATATCAGTGTGTCATCCGCAAAAAGTAAATAAGAGACTCTTCGTGCACTGGGTACCCCGATTGGAGCTGAGAATCCTCTCAAGAAACCTCCGCCCGCCGCGCGATCCATCATTTTACTCAAAGTGTCTATCACTAAAATGAATAGCATGGGTGATAGTGGGTCACCTTGCCTAAGACCCCTGGAGCTGCCAAAGAAACCACACGCGCTACCATTAACCATAACAGAAAATTTGACTGAGGAAATGCAGTACTTGATCCATACCCTCCATCTAGCCCCAAATCCCATTTGCATCATGATTAAATCCAAGAACTTCCAATTCACATGGTCGAAAGCCTTCTCAAGGTCCAACTTGCATAGTAAGCCGGGTTCTCTATTTTTCCTTCTGGAGTCTACCAATTCATTTACCACCAACTGCGTGCAGGATCTGCCTTCCTTCCACAAATGCATTCTGGGAGGACGACATTGTCACGTCAAGAACCCTCTTGAGCCTATTGGATAACACTTTAGAAATAATCTTGTAAACTCCCCACTAGGCTAATAGGCCTGTAGTCCGTGATAGAAGATGTACCCTCTTTCTTAGGCACAATGGTAATAAAAGAAGCATTGCATTAATTCCCCTTTAATGGTGTCCCAAAAAACCTGGAAAAAGGCCAAGGAAAAACCATAAGGCCCAGGGGCCTTATCACCAGTACAACTCGACACAGCCTCTTGCACCTCCTCCTCCTCGAAAGCCCTCTCTAGCCACTCACTGTCTCCCTCCCCCATATGGTTGAACTCTATTCCCCCTAAAGTAGGCCTCCAGCTAGCTTCCTCCTTGTACAATTTTTCATAAAACCCCACTATCGCCCCTTTGACCTCTTCCTCTCCCTCCATTCTCACCCCATCCACCACTACAGATTGTATGAAATTCCTCCTCCGATTTGCAACCGTGACCCTGTGGAAAAACTTGGTGTTTAAATCTCCTTCCTTTAACCACAGCGCCCGCGATTTTTGTCTCCAACTAGTTTCCTGAGCTACTGCTAACTTAGCTATTTCCCTTTTAATCTCCCCCAATCTTTGTTTCTCGGATTCATCTAACTCTCTCACCCCTTCCCCTCTCTCTAACTCCCCCTGTTCATGCATAAGTTCCCTCATTTTAACCTCTACCCTCCCAAAAACCTCCTTATTCCATCTAATAATATCTCCCTTGAGCAATTTGAGTTTCTTTGAAAGGCGGAATGAAGGTGTCCCTGACACCCCGTAGCTTGTCCACCATTCTTTCACTTTATCTCCAAAACCTGGCACTGTCAACCACATGTTCTCAAATCGAAAAGGAGCGTGTGCCCCTCTTCCTCTGCACCCATCTAGCAAGATAGGCATATGATCTGAAGTCAGCCTAGGTAAAGGAATCTGCAGCAAATTTGGCACTAACTCGTCCCATGATGGCGATATCAGGAATCTATCAAGTCTTGACCTTGAGTTGGAATCCTTTGTCCTGGCCCAAGTGAACCTTTCCCCTGACAGAGAAAGGTCAATAAGAAGATGATCATTGATGAAGTCAGAAAACTCCTCCATGGCCCTCGAAATCAAATTGCAGCCTATTCTCTCCTCCGGAAATCTAATAGTGTTAAAATCTCCTCCTAGAACCCATGGAATGTCCCACTCCCCCATAACATTTGCTAGTTCCTCCCAGAAAAGTACCTTGGACCCTTCTCCTACCGGTCCGTACACTCCCCAAATCCCCACTCCACTCCAGTCACCCTATCTTTTACAAGAGCCGCTAAGGAAAAGCCTCCCTTCTTGACCTCCTTTACCTCCAAACTTCTATCATCCCACATAAGAAGAATACCCCTTGCACTTCCCGTTGATGGGACCCGGTCATATTTTACCCAACTACCTCCCCAAACACTCTAACAATTGCGTCCGACACGACTTCCATTTTGGTTTCCTGAAGACAAACTATGTTGGCACCCCTCTCTAACTCCCACCTTGATGATGGCCCTTTTGTTTGGGTCATTCATCCCCCGCACATTCCATGAAAGGATCTTAACTTCCATAAGAAACAATATCCCCTGTCTCCACACCTCCCCTTGCCGAGCTCCCTTCCTCCCTGTCGGACACCCGGCCCCTTCTGTGGTACACTACTACACCCCCATTGCTATTTAGCTTATCACCCTGACCCAACTCCCTCCTTACGCCCTGATTAAGAGACTGCTGCTCGATTTCCCTTAACAATTCTAACACCCTATCTTCCTTCCCTTCAAAAGAAACACCTAAAAACTTCCCAAAGTTTAACAGCTTATCCTCCATCTAGAAAGACATGCCTCCACCTCCCATCCGTGATGAAATTGGACACGCGTCTTCTATTAGTGCCCTTTCTTTACCCCTACCTGGGGAATACAGGACCATGGCATTGCTAGCACTAGGAATCTTATTTGCCGGAGGGATCTCACCCTTTCGTTGGGACGCACCAGCCTCTGAAGTTTTCACCCCACTACTATTAGGATGACCGTGAGGGCTAGTATTGTATCTGGTACACTGAGCCGTGTGTGTCACATTATCTGTAGATGATGGCCCGGCATTAGCTGCAGTTGGGGTCAACGCAGCAATATCCATAGAAGGCGAAGAATCATGAGGAGAATCCTCAGGACTTCTAATCACCGGAGGAGATAAGGGGGCGTCGGAGCTGGGTCCATCAGAGGCGTTAGGCTGTTGAACAACACCGCCAGCTTTGGCCGGTGCTGCCCCTGGATCAGATGGATGCAGGTCACTGGAGCTCGGTGAGGAAATGCCACTATTCGAAGCACCATTTCCAGTAGTAGAAGGAGTTGTTGTTCCCGTATGCTTAGGAGCCTTAAAGGATGCATGTTGAAATGAACTGGGCTTCTTGGGGTCAATTCTAATGGAGTTAGGAAAAGTTGTCGGTCCCGTGTGTGTTGGTCCTGGCCTTTGCTTGCTGGGAACTTTTTCGGCCCTATGATAATTAGAAGAGGACCGACCCATTCTGCCTTTCCAGCCCACGTTACTAACCCAGGGGTATTCACGTCTTACCCTTTTGTTTTTGCCTTATTCTATATTCTGCTTCTGGACTAGCCCACTGATTTCTCTCCCCACCATACATAGACAGATTACCCCTCCCCTCCCTTCTGTTTGACCTTCCTTTTTCTTCCGCCACTATTACTGGCATAAATATCGGGCGAAATTCATGGCTCAACCAAACCCTATGACTCAAGTAGCCATCTTCCACCACGGTGGAGACAAGGATTCTGCCCCCTTTCCTCACCATAATCCTCACTCGCGATAGATCATGTAGGCTGCAGATAACATCAATAAAACTTCCACAGATTTCCCCAATCTTCTTGAATTGGTCAAGACACCAAAGATGCACCGAGAACCATGTTGACCAACAGAGTTTCACCAGCAAAACGGGGGTCAAGGCACCTATCGTGCTCCACCCATCTGTCTAGCTTTAAGAAGTTCCCATCAAACCATTTATTTCCTCTGACGAGAATTTCTGAAGCTTGATAATCGTCAATAAATCGAAAGAGATATTGTGTATCCCCTAGTTGTGATATCTTTAGCCCGTCCTTGACGTTCCATGACTTTGCTGCCCAGTTCCTAACAACCTCTGGAGAACCAACCCATTTGGAAAAAGACCCAATCAGACAAGACTTCTAGAAACCCTTACGCATGAGAGTATGGTCCTCAGACAGTGAGAAATGCAGCTCCTGCCCTACATCGAGCTTTCGAGGACATCTGCCCCCAAGTTCTAGTGTTGGCCAAGAGACAGCTTTGATAAAAGACATATTTTCTAGCTTTCTTGATTCTAAAGAGAAGTATGAATTTCCCTCCGTAGAGTCCATCATTCGTAGCCTATCAGAGGGGATGATTGAAGTAAGAGAAATTGGTTTCTGCCGGAAAAAGAAGCCCCAGTCGCCGGAAAATAGTGAAAGTCGTCGGAATTCAGAGAAAAATAGATGGGTAGGCTCGGAATGGTACGGCGAGTAGGCTGTCTGAAGACGGCCAGGTCAGATCTGGCTGGGAAAGTGCTCACGCGCCGGCGCGTGGCCGGGAGATCGCCGAAAAGGGGACGCGCATGTGGGCGCGTGGGGGTACTGTTTGCCGGAAAGTTTTGCTGGGTTGGGGTCGCAGCGAGGGTGGCTCTCAGATGGTGGTGATAGAATGTTAGAAATCATGATATGTAGATGGTGGTGATAGAATGTTTCGAGTCTGACAGTGAAGGCATGACGAGCCCTTTAATCTCTTCAAATGATGGTGCTACTAACTGAGACTGACTCACTTCTTTTAGAAACAGATTTCACCAGTTCTAGCATAAGGCAACTAAGGTCTATATCATGGAACTAAATTCCCCAACCAAAAGTTAGCATTTGTGTGCATGAAATATTTGTTATTTGTGGTCCCCCGCCATCACTCAATTAAAAGGACAACTTTGGTATTTTGCATATATTTGGCTTAACTGTAAAAAGTTTTCTTTAATTTTTATATTCCGTACCCAATCAAACACCTGCATCTCAAATGGGACTGAGGAAGACTAATTTTGACTGGAGTTCTACCCTTGCATTATGAAGAGTTTGATTTGCTAAAGAATCAATTTTTTTATTATTTTTTGATGAAGTAAGGTGTTGTATTGCTGGCATCAAGAAGATGCAATTAGTACAAAAGAAGAGATGTTAGCTCCAGAATCGATTTTTTATTATTAAATGCATGTTTTCTTAAAATACTTGCCCCACCTTCTAGAGGGAGGTTTATGATACTTACTAGGTATCTTATACTCCCTCCACCTTCTTCGTGTTTACAGATCCGGAGAACTATCACGGCACTACAGCTTAAGCACCAGTTCTTCCACTTATATCTTTGGTGGTGATATTCATTTTTTGCTTACTTCTTTGTTTATCCAGGCCGCGTCCCAATACTTTCATTGTATATTTTGATACTCTTAGAGACTCCAGATTGTCCTTGTAGTTACCTTACCTATGTCTAATTTGGATCACATACCATATTATGTTACTTTTGGGGATGATTGTTGGCATGGTCCCTTTATGAGACGCGTGTATTGAGTAGGGGATTTTCAGTCTTCGATATCTTATAAATGTGATGTGCGTTGAAATATTGGTGCCTAATATGGTACTTAGATTATGATAGGGGTTAAAGGATACAGGTTCATTCGACAGGGAATATGCTGTTGTATGTCCGTCACAGCCCCCTATTTTGAGTTGTGTGTACAACAGAGATAAATCTATTTCATATTCACCGGAAAGAGGTAATGATGATGCGAATCTCTAGGAGTTCACCAGCGTAATTTGTATGGGTGGCTAATAAGGAACTGGAAAAGCTGCTGGAACAGTGAAACGAAAAGCTTTTGGAAAGGTTGCAAAAAGTATGACATGCACAACGGGCATAAGAGGCAGTGTGGTTGGACATTCCAACAGATAATATATGTAGTGTCATACAAATGGTCGCAGCAAAAGCATGGTGTCATGGCAACATTTGCCAAAAGAGGCTCAGTGCTGTTAGAATAATAACTGTAAAGCGGAATGGTGCTGAAGGAACAATAGCCAAGAATGACACACAGAAAATAAAAAGAACTTCTGAATTACAAGTAATGAGGAATCAGGAATGTTTCTTAAATCTTGGGATGCTTTACTATGACAAGATCATTATTTTTAATAATTATTATGAATAATTAAAAAATTATACACAATTCTTTTAAATGATTCCTAGACTTTACACTAGAGGGGGTATTTCCCAAGAAGTATTGAAAAGCCTACTGTGCAGACGTTTTTACCACAGGCTACTAGGATTATTTATCTTGGAAAATTGATCTCTCGGAAACAAAAGGGATTGACATAATGAGACGTCTTTGCATTAAAGTTAATGCTTCTTAACTGGTGCATCAAAGAATGTTAAACTCATTATATCAAAAAAATCAAAAGGCTCTGTTATTGTCCTCTAATAACACAGTTGGAGCAACCATCCGCCATTCACCACATCCCTCCCTCCCAAAAGTAAAGGTACAGAAAAACAAAGAGAATAGAAAGAGTATAAAGTTTATAGATAGTGCTTCATCATAGAAAGTTTAAACATAGTTGCTTCAACACACATACCGCAGACATACATATGACAAAGCAGCAACATATGCTGAACTGGGCCCCTGCTTAAGAACATTGCAGACCAGGGACTTGTAATATCCAGAACCATCTTAGTGCACTCACTTTCCAACTTACAGCCTTTTCTCTTTTCTTTTTCTTTTTTTTTTTTTCATAACTACCAACTTACAATCTGTGTGAGCACTCACTTTCTAACACCGAGTTTTCTTACCATCATATAATGCATACTTTACCTTGTCGCACCATCTTACTGTTTTACTGCTCTTACTTTTTTTTAATCCTTGATTGTAATGGTAGTGCCGTCCCAAAGGGCAGTCTTACGCACCCCTGGTGGCTGGCTTAGAAATTAGATATCTAAAAAACCACCGAAGTGGTAGTTCTTGACTGCTCTTACTAATAAAAGTCTTACTTCTCCCCCAAAAAAGAACAAGGACTACATACTTTGCCAGAGAACTTGGAACAAAAGAAAAAAGATAAAAGGAAATATTCCTCTTCTGACCTGTCCCCTTATGAGCATTTCAGATTTCTTCAATTTCTTCATAGCATATATATTGCCTGATTTCTTCTCCCTGCATAAACGAACCTGCAGAGCCAAAGTATCAATATTATATCAAAAATAGGAATACATCTTCATGAATTGCTAGATTCAGATTTAGGGAATGCATCTCTTCCCTTCCAGGGTAGGGGTAAGGTTGTGTACATCCTACCCTCCCCCGACCCCACTTGTGGGAATACACACTGGGATGTTGTTGTTGTTATCCTTTTAAACAAAAGATGTTTTTTTCCCAGAGGCCACAGGATACTATTTCTATTAATTCATCATAGCTTAAGTAGTAGGTATTGGAAGAAGAGAGCCAGTTTTGATTTGATCCTGCATGAGTTTGAATGCATCTACCAACTTGGACCATGGAAGTCAAGTGCGAGCAGTATGGTTTTATATGATTTTATTAATATCATGAATCGATATAAATGTTTTAAAGGGTTATATCATGATTTACATTTCACTTGCCCTTTAATTTATATTGATGAAGAACATGAATTTTTTGATAGAACTGCTTACTGTTTATATCAAATATCAGTTGCATTAATTTTTATAAAAGTCTTGTCTCAAAAACTTGAGTTAGAGAGGGTTTATTGAGTATTGTGACGGTGTACTCAGCCCATGCGGGCTCCCCCTCTCCAAGGCCCCGCCTACTTTATATGTTTCAGGATGAGCCATGGTACGTGCCATGTGGATTGGGCTTAGAATGACTCTGTTTCAGGTAATTGATGAGACGCCACATCTATTCCGTGGCAACTGATATGTTAATTTTTATTTTCTTTTAGTCGGGAATTGTCCCGGTATTTATTCGAGGCTCCATAGATAGTTGTGAAGAGTTGTAGTAGTGAGGTTGTATACGACATACATGAAAAGATATTTATTTTGCTTGGTCTCATTGTTATTGTTTGAATTGGAAAAATGTTCCATCATTTAACTTGAAAATATATATGATTTTCAAAGAGTTTCCGCGATTAAATTAGTTTTCATGCATATGGTTTGGGTGCATCATATGGGTTGGTTCGCTTGGGTCGAGTAGTGGGGGTGTCACGAATTTGGGTCGTGACAGTTGGACTCGATACAAAGGTTAAATTAGTTTTCATGCATATGGTTTGGGTGCATCATATGGGTTGGCTCGCTTGGGTCGAGTGGTTTTGGGGGGGTGTTACCGGTCACCAATTTGGGTCATAATAGTTTGACTCGACACGAACTTTAAGATGGATATGAAAACTTTTGAAAGGTATATGAGTAGCAGTAAAATCTTCTCAATAAAGGTAAAATGGAAAAGTTAAAGATAAGTGTTCCAAATATAAAAATGTGTCATTCTTTTTTGAAAGGACCAATGAGGAAATAATGTTTGATAAATTGGAAAGGGGGAGTAATAATTATACCTCAACCTAAACTAGTTAATGTCGTTTTTTTTCCATGTAATTTCAAGTCTACCTAATCCCTTTTTACCACCTTCGGTCATTATAGTGTTGCACTCACAGACCAATGCATTGGAGGTCTGCGTAAAAGGGGAGCCTAGTGGACAAGGCATCCCGCGTTCACGCAGGTCTGGGGAAGGGTCGCACCCCAAGGGATGTGATGTAGACAGCCTAACCATACCCTAATGCAAGCATTAGTGGCTGCTTCCATGGCTCGAAACTTGTGACCTATAGGTCACACGGAGAAAACTTTACCGATGCTCTAAGGCTCCCCTTCATTTTTGGAGGTCTACGTAAAAATGGCAAAATCATGATGATAAGTTGGTGTTTCACCAACTTATCTCTTCTTTGTACTAAAACTTTTATATGATTTTATTAAGAAACTAAGGTATTTGTTAAGATTTATTAGCATATTTCTGGTATTACGTGATTTAGAAAAGATACAGAAAAAAATATGTCAAAATGAGTTAAAATGGAAAAATTTACTGTTGCCAGATATTGCTCTTTGCGATCACGGAATGAATTAATGCGATTGCAAACTTCATGGAAAATGTCCATCACGAATGCGGAGGATGAGCTGCAAACGCGAAGAAGGACGAGATGGTCAGCGGCTGGTCAAGTACCTTACGCGATCGCGAGTTGGAAAGATGCGATCGCGTCCGTCTTGGAAGATGCCTATCAAGAACACGAAGACCTTTATGCGAATGCGATGCAGAAAAGCATGGCCAACGGCTGGTCAAATGGTCAACATGAACACGAGATGCAGTATGTGATTCCGATCCTTTGCAGTGTTGTTCAATGCGATCGCAGGACTTTTCTTCGGGATCGCGATTCATATAACTGGGCAGAAAATCTAGACAGAACTGTCATTTCACATTTTTTGCACCCAAACCACTTAATACTCGACTCAGCTCATTTTGGAAGATATCTTTGGCAGAAAATACAAGTTTTGAAGCTAGGGTTTTTTGCACCACGCGTGGGGGTTGAAGATTCGAATGAGAAATTTCTTAATCTTTCACTCGTTTCTTCAATTCCTTGTTAAGTATTAAATGTCTAAGTGTGTAGCATTTTATTCCATTGCTTGAATCTTGTTTAGGGAACTATTCATCGTTAAAGTTTGGATTAAAACTCTTGTTATGCTTATATATTGAATGATTTTTATTAATTATGAAGTGATTTAATTGTTTCTTTAATTATTCTTGTTCTTTAATATTTCCAAAAGGATTAACTAACCCTAGGACCCGCCCATTAACTTCGAATTAATCTTGGACAAGGCAAACTCGGAGTTTTGAAAGATTAATTAACAAGAACTTGAGGCATTAGTCCTCATTTTATAGATTCTACCTAGAAATAGGATTGAACTACTTGTAGCTATATTCAAGTGTACCTAATTCTCTTAATTATTTTAGGGATAATTCAGTTACGAAATCTTGTTAATCTTCGGAAGAAGCTAATATAGAATTAAAATTCGCGGCTAATTAACATAAACTCGCTCATATTTGTAAAATCGTGAAATACATTGTATCGTTACTTGAGTGTAATTCCGCTTTTATCCATGCTTGTAGCCATTGATCATTTAACTTGCTTTCTAGGTTAGTTTATATTTCCGCATTAATTATAATATTTTCTCAAAACCCCCTATTAGTGTTTGGCTTAGCATAAAAAGCGATAATTCTCTTACTTGCCTAATCGCCTACATATTGTTCCCGTTGGGATTCGACCCCGACTCATAGTTGGGTAAATTATGTTGCATGCGACCGCGTACACTTACTCTTTGAGGAGTGAATTTGGACGTCATCACATGCGATCTTGTCTCATCCCATCCTCTATGTGTGCTACTTGCATTCACAGTATAATGTGATCAGTTGCCCAAACTACAAACAATAAAAATTAAAAGGCCTGCTACTTGCACCCTATGTCTAATGTAATAGTTGGCCCAAGCTACAAAGGATAAATATTAAAAAACCTTTGAATAGATAGGCAGTTGGAATGGTCGCAGCTGGAATGGGCTACTGAGGAAAGCAACCACACTGAGATTTGATTGGTCAATAGAAAATAAAGGCAACAAACCTAGTAAACATGTGATTGGGTTTGGGTCTATGGAAGAAGTGAGTAACAAAGCTTAAACATTCTAACTGCTACAAACTAGTTTCTGAGGTGCACTATTTCCCATACAAAAAATAGACAACGGCACATGCCAGGTGGGAATATCATCTTGCAGACTTAGTGGGCTTATGAAATAAGGAAATCATCTTTATTTATAGTTGTGATCCGAAAAGGGGTGTGATAGACTGACAGTAGTCATGTATTATCCTTTAGTGTCTTGCTTAGACTACAAGAGTGAGCTTGAGACAGCAAACTTTTCCATGACTTACTGTTATCATCTTGTCCTTAGCTAATCATTTATATGAATATAATGCAATTGAAAATGGAAATTAAAAGATCATGAAAGAGAAAAAGATGAACTACCAGTATTTGCAATAAACAGATCACTTTGTTTAAATGGGAATAATCACGAACCTCGCCAAAGGCTCCTCTGCCAATAATTGTTAGAAGCTCAAAGTCATCCACGCAAATCTTGTGCCTCCTCAGTCTCATATACTCTGTCTCCTTTCGCTCTAGATCCTTGATCAGATTCATCTGCTCCTCTTTAGGCACATCTGAAGATGCTAACTTTCTCTCTAGAACCCAGCGCCTATTGTCAGTCAATATTGTGTTAGAACAAAGGCATACTAAGATCTATTCTAAATAAGACTAGTTCGGGCATATGTAAAAATGCAGTAGTGAACTTCAATAAACAATGATAAAATGTTGTTGAAGTTTTATTAAAAAAAATGTCGTTGAAGTTTAAGTTGCTACCCATGGATAAACATTGCAAATGTAGGTTGGTATATGCAGTTAAAGCAACAGAAGGAAGAGGCACAGACAACAGAAATGACATTTCCAGCATAATAGGGACAAAAAATGTCCTGGAATGTGGCAGACAGGGGAATGAAAAGAAAAACTTTCCCAAGTCAATGCTAACCTCAGTGCTCAAACGACACAAAACAAATTACAAGTGAAATGGTTGATGCATCGTGGAAGACTGTGCAAGCCTGCCCCACATCTCCAGAAGAACATGCAAGAGGAAACTTTTATTCACGTACTGTTGCCCCAACTTTAAGGGTCATTCGGTTCAGAGCAGAGATATCCAGGTATTGTAATCCCGGGATTATAATCCCACATCATATATGGGATAGCTAATACCAAGATTGTGGTATAAAATTCATTCTGGTATTAGCTAATACCCACAACCAAATACGGGATAAATATAATCTCATTTTTATAACGAGATTAGTATCCTTCTCCAGGTAATGTAACAATGCCTTAACATTTGCCTTTTTTCCCTTTTTTTTCCTATAATAAACTTAGATATGTCAAAGGAGTTAAGACAATTGTGCAGCAATTGCAACGTCAATGGGTACTTCAAGAAGAAAAAAAATGGAGATTTAAACAAAGAGCACAAGCAGATAAAACAGCTGAAGGTACTGTGTGGCATGAGAAGAACTGAGAAAGATTGGCTTACAACTACAAAAATATGATAGACACCCCCATCTAGATGTGTATTCTTTTAAGAAGAAAATAAGTCAATGTGCGTCTCCAGATTCCCAGCATTAGTATTGTAAGTTCCAGACATTTAAGATTCACTTGTTCTGGAAAAGGTAACTGAAATGAACACTAGCCTTCCACAGCAGTAGCATTATAAGTGACCAATTTCTTATCACACTGTGTAACTCAGACAATCTTATAATAATTGTAGTTGAATTAAGGTATCCATTCAAAAACCCCAAAGCTACTACACTACAAGAAAGATACCTAAGCCAAAAATACTACTCTTTTAGTCTCAGATTGTTGTCAACTCTTCTTTAGTGTGAAATTTCGGTAGCTGGACGAGTTTCAGTTGAAAATAATATTAAGAGATTTGAATATTACAAAGACACTACACTTGATATATTTTTTCATTTTAAAATGCAATATTGTCCAAAACGAGAGAATCACGGTCTAATTTTTACACCCACTCAATAGGTCCACCATTATATCCATCCATCAAAACCTTTCAAATATAACCTTCAACCTTTGCAAAAGATTATTACAGCGGGTTCCAAATTCTAGTCACAGTAAAAAATCATTCCAGTGAACAATGTAACAACACATGAGATTATTTCCTGACTCATCATAATGTATCTTTTTTTTAATAAATAGGTAAGCTCATCCGATAATATATGTTTTAGTTCTCCCACTCATACTCCTGTTTGTTTGAGAATGGAGGAAGTAGTGCTCCTAAATGTATGACTGATTGTATGCCCAAAGGAGAATACTTCTGTTGCAAAATCAGTCAGGTTATCTTATCAATCAAAAACAAAGTCAATCAGGTAATCTTCCAATTCAACAAAAGCACAAGATAAACGGATTTTCAAGGTGTTATCCAATATACTAGACAAGGAAGATGGCAGAATAGAAGATTTCTAACGAAGGATCAAACTCGGAAATCCATATGTTAGTGGGAGGGGATTTAATGAAGGAAATTGATTCTCGGGGAAAAATAAGGAGGGGTCACATTTTGTGCACGAGAAAGTGACGAGGACGAAACAAATAAGCGCATATAGTATATGCTCCAATGATGATGAGCAGGGACTTAGACGGGTATTGTTTCGAATATATAAGAAATCATTGTATAAAGTGAATTGTCTGGTCAGTTGTGTTGTGAGAAGCCACCCACATGCTGCAGAATTTTTTCAGCGACCAAGCTAAAAAGTTTAATCGCGCTACAAGAGCATTTTGGAAGAAGCATTCCAAATATTATCGAAATATCATGATGTTGTGAATGAATTGATAATGAGACGTACCTTCACAAGCTTTTCTTTTCTGTTTAATTCCTAAGTAGGACTTTAGGTAGTAAGAGCTTTAACATGTTCCTTCAGCTATTCAGTGAACTAAATCAAAGAATATGGAAGAAGCTTTTTTCTGTTTAATTCCTAAATAGGACTTTAGGTAGTAAGAGCTTTAACATGTTCCTTCAAATTTTCAGTGAGCTAATTCCAAGAAGAAGAAGATTAAATGGTAAAACAGGCGCGTGTATTTCACCACAGAAACATAGATGTGGTTGTGGCATTTTAAGCGGGTACTTTTTCCACTTCGGAAATGACCAAGAGGGTTAATAGGAGTCCTGCAAAGTACAAGTGTATAACTGCAAATAGAAGAGAGAGAGTAAGAACTTCAAACGAAGCTTTGTCATCACCTAACGTGCATCTGCCCTTGACAAGTTCCATGCATGTGAGACAAGGAAGCACATAGTCGCTCAACATGATTTCCCTAACTCCCATATTAGCTTATCATTTCCTTGTCATTTTTCATTTTGTATTATATATATCCGGAGATAGTCTTATGGTCCTCTCACCAAGTCAAAAGCTAGTCAATCTCAACTTGTAAACTCTAATCTCAACAACTAACCAGATTAAAAGTATAGGCCTTAACATAGATATATACCCCCAATGGATAGCTGATTAGTGACTGGTTAAGGCATAGGAGTAACAACCTAGAGACCCCAGTTCAAATCTCACTTATACACCTATCTTTGTGGGAATTTGCCTGGACACTGTTGCTACCCGAGAAATAGAGATTTGAATGACATGAGAAAACAATTACTTATCCTGGAGTCACCCCACAAATGCCAGATTCCATTTTACGATAGTGATGTCCGGACCAACTTGTGCGCACCTCGACTATTCCATTGTAGACCTGCTACCTTCCACCAGCACAGGCATCGGGTAACTTCTACTTACCAAGGCTTTTAGATGAGAAGAAACAATGACCTAATTTTATTTTTTCTGCCTTGGAATTTGAACTTGAGACCTCGTGGTTCTAGATTATATATCAGAGAAACACTCCCCTATCTCAAGCAGCTGATGCAATTGGGTCAAATTATTTCCGCACAAGCAATAATCAAAACACCCAATTAACTCATTTATATAGTTCCAACCATGAAGACATACAAACCAAGGACATAAATACTATCAGTAGATCTCGACGTGAAGCACAAGCCAATTGACTCGCAGCAAAATCAAGTAAACTTGCAGAAAATAACATTAGAATATTCTCAACAAAAAGAAGGAAAAAAAAAAACAAATACCTCTCTTTGCGGTCTTGAATGCTTTTCATCTGAGTCTTATAGTGATTCTCAATAAATTGTTTAGCAGCAGCAACTTTCTCCATTGTTAAGCTTGAACCAAGTACTTCCTCTTGCTGTTGTTCTTCCTCCATTCTTTCTCGCTCTAACGTCTAAACCAACCTCTTTCTCTCTCCAGAATTCGTATATAGAGAAACGCAGTTCAGACTTACATTCAGCAGTATATGCGGAACGGGGTCGGATCCCCTGTACTTGACAGGTCCACTCTACTACTACAGGCCTTTTACTTAGACAACTAGCCATTTATTACTACGTTCTGTTTGGAATGTCCTTTTTTTGACGCATATCTTATTCATTTCAGAAGAAATAAATTGTTTTTATAATTTAGAAAAGATAAGAATATTTATGTCGATATAAATCATCTACTTCATTCGCTCCAATTTATGTGACCTTTTTCTAACTTATTTTTGAAAAATAATAATATTTTCTTATATTTGGCGGTAACAATTTAACTTTAAATATCTATTTTTTTAATAATACGATTTATAGCAACGTAAATATTTTTGACTTATTTTAGATTCCTAATTTTAAAAAAATTTCTTACTCAGTCAAGTATAATTACATAAACTGGAATGAAGAGAAGATTTAAGGATAAATAAAGATCTTACAAAATTTAAATATGAAGATTTCATTTTTTAAACATACTAAAAGAAAATATATCATATAAAATCACATATGGAGCATTTTTTTGTTACTTTTAAAATTTTTCCTTTTTACTCTTTGTAAAAGGAATTTAAAGGTAACGGGTGGCTTTGGAGAGTGAAGGAGGGAACATGGATGATCGAAAATGAGAAGGTGTCGATGAAATTGAAATTTTGTACTTAAAAGTGGTATAAGTTGAAATTGCAAAAGAGAGTTTCTTTCCGGCCTAAGTTTCGGCGATGCATTTTTTCTCTCAGTGCATGGTAGCTTAACGTGTGCATCCATAGGGAAGAGGGCACGAATTCCACCTCAGAAAGCACTAATGGTGCAAGCGTCGTCATTGTTGGTAACTACAAATCAAGGAAGGAAAGGAAATCAAAACAAATTTGATGTGGTAGTGAATCGGTTACCGAGGGGTAAGGAAAACACACAACTGGAGGAACAATTGAGGGACGAAGAGACCGATTCACATGTAAAAGTGCAAAAGGAATGGGCTAAAATAGTTCAATCGCCGTCGAGCAATCGCAATTTGTCTTTGGGCAGAGGAAGTGGAGGAAGTAGAAGAGACAGTGCCTAAAAGGTCAATTTGGGACAACTTCAATATCGGGAAAATCTCGAATGCCGGTTTCAAAATGAAATACATCGCTCCTGAAACCCACGGTAAGTCTTCTATTTGTGTACTTGACGTTGAAGATATAAGTTCTGAGCTAGATTACTGAAAGTCGACAGTAGTTTGCTATGTCCTTGGGACACCCCCCCCCCCCCCTTTTTTTGTTGTGCTAAGTGGATACATTCAGAGGTTGTGGGCAAAGCATGGAATCAACAAGATTTCTATGTTGGAGAATGAGATTACATTAGTTCGATTTGATTCAGATGAGGGGAAAATGAAGTGATACAAGGGGAAATTTATCATTTCGATAATAAAACATTTATAGTTAAAGCATGGAATTCGGATATGAAATTTACAAGAGAATAACTACTTACAGTTCCTATATGTATCAAGCTACCCGGCCTTCAATTCAAATACTGGAGTCCTAAGGTCCTAAGCAAAATAGACAGTTTAATTAGGAAATCACTTCTTATGGATCACAATACTGAGAAAAAAATGGGGCTCAGTTTGTCTAGGTTATTGATAGAGGTAGAAATGCATGCTAAGCTTCTTGATGTGATAATGTTCAGGAATGAGAAGGGAGTACTATTAGAACAAAAGGTCCAATATGATTAAAAAACCTACATTATGCAATTTATGCCGCAAGTATGGGCACTCCGAAGAGGAATGTAGAAAGAAGAAGGTTACAAAATCTGGATCACCAAAACAAAGAGAACATGTGAGGAAGGAGAAACCAGAAGAACAGAAGGAGAAACAAAGGGTGGATATTGAAGAGGCAGGGAATCAAGAGAAGATACACTATGTTAAAGCAGTAGCCATGACTGGGGGGGAGGGGAATGACACTTACTGAATCATCTACCAACTTAGTGAAGACTCAAAATGTGCAGAGTGGGTGACCAATTGATCAGACCACATGGTGGATTACTCTAGTGAAAGTAAGAAAGCAGCAGTTCAGACAAAACTAGCAAATGATCAATAAATATTCATTCCAAGTTCTTGACAAGGAAAGGAATAATACTCAGATTCAATCAACTCAGTTGAAAATGAGGGAGGCTAGCTTATTTCTCTCTCAGTAAATGGTTAGTCTTTTAAGTTGGAATGTAAGGGGCCTCAATGGCCATAATAAGCAGAAGGAGGTCAGACTCCTCTGCAATGAACAAGAAGTAGGACTAGATGGTTTATTATAAACAAATGTCAAAGCTAATAAGATTGAGGGTCTAGGAAACAAATTGTTTGCAGGCTGGCAATATGTCACAAACCTAAAACATCATTACAATCGTAGAATTTGGATTACTTGGAGGCAAGATTATTATCATGTAACTCCTGTTACTAGTTCAGCACAAGCAATTACTTGCAAGGTGAGGTATACTCCTATGTAGGTGATATTTATGCTGACCTTTGTGTATGCTTTTAACCAAAGGGCAGAAAAGAGGGAATTGTGGAGCTATTTGGAGAATTAGAGTATAGGGTGTAATATCCCTTGGTTAGTCCTAGGTGATTTCAACTCAGTGTTGCACCAGGAGCACAGAATTAGAGGGAATCCTATAACTTTAGTTGAGATGCTGGACTTTCACACTTGTGTAGAATCATGTGGACTGCTAGAACTTCCAACTCATGGTAGTCAATATTCATGGAATGATAAACAAGGAGATCAAAGGTGTTTACAAAAATATACTGGGCTTTTGCTAACAATAAGTGGTTAATTGACATGCCTGCCTATGCAGCCATATTTCTGCTTGAAAGCATAAGTGAACACTACCCAATTAAGCTATGCTGAATACTCCTCCTAGAGTAAGGAAGCCATTTCAATTTTGTAATATTTGGTCGAAACATTTTCAGGTTGCTGATAAAGTGAAAGAGGTATGGTAAGTCCAATTATATGGATGTAAAAAGCTACAAGTGGTAAAGAAACTTAAGTTACTAAAAAGGAAACTGAAAGAGCTGAATGGGCAACATTTCAGAAACATTCTAACAGAGGCAAGTGAAGATAGGAAGCTCCAGTTCTGGCTCATAGATCTTTGCAAGCCAACCCTTTGGATCCAGTGCTTCAGCAAGATGAAAAAGTGAAGTATCAGAAGTACATGCAATCATCTTATCTGGTTGAGTTGTTCCTGCAACATAGAAGCAAGGCAACATGGATCAGACTAGGTGATGACAATACAAAATATTTTTTCTCAGTTATAGGGATAATACATAAGATGCATCCTGTACTTGTGCAGAAAAATCAGTTTCACACTTAACCTTTACGGGCGTTCTTTTTCCATCTTATACTTGTTCGAAGTGATTTAAAACCTCCCCGAGACATATACAACCAGTCGCACAGTAGAAGGTGTTGCACCCTCTCCCTATGTCTTGACCACATATTACCACACCAGATTCACTTTGATTTAACTTCTTCTTCTTTTTCTAAAATTTTTTTTACTCCTTTTCCTTATTCTTTTATTTATAAATTTGCGTCTCTTTCCTTATATTTGTTCTGAAAATCTCTTCTCTCAGACTCCCTTCATACTCTTTACTCCAATCAAATTTTTTAAATTTAGATAAATAGTTTTCAGGTTAATTACGATTTTTGGCATTGTAATACCAAGAGGAAATGGGTTGAGAAGAGAGATATGAACGTGCTTGGAGTTTGACCGGAGAAAATGAAAGCTCGCCCACGTCGGAGGAATTTTTTCGGCCAACATCTGGTCGGATTTTATAGATTAATTGACTTTTTCCATGTTAAATCATTTTCATGGGTTTTCATTAATCAAATATGAAAATACAGTCGATGATTTTTGCACTCTTTGATTAATTTTCCATCTTAATTTTCTGTAAGGAAGAGGAAAGGGGATCGACATCAATGGAGGTTTTGCTGATAGAAAAATAAAAGGATGAGGAGAGACAAGAAAAGTTGGGGAAAGAAAAGGAAAAAGAAAAAGAAAGAAAAGAGGGTCACGCCTAATTAAGTTAAGTGTATTAAATACATAATATCCAATAAATATTTGATACGTGTACAATTTAATGAGTTTTAAACCTTTTTTGGGCTCTTCACTCGCTTTTAAGAAGATTTCTTTTTTCTCGTTGCCACGTCATCTTTCAGGGAGGTATTAAATTCACTTCGGACAAGTATAAGGAGGTAATGGGACGCCCATAAAGGTTAAGTGTGAAACTGATTTTTCCGCACAAGTACAGGATGCATCTTATGTATTATCCCTTATAAAATTAGGAAGATGCAACAAGCTATTACTCAGCTACATGATAAGAATAATAGGGTGCAAACAGAATCTAATGCTATAGCTGGAATACTGGTGGAGTACTATGAAGAACTATTGGGGAGGAAGGATACAACAAGAATAAAAGCTCATACAAGATTGTTGAAGAATGGTCCAACACTGAGCATAGAGTAACAAATTGAGTTAGTAGAGCCTTTCACAGAGAGGGATGTTAAAGAAGCTATGTTTGGAATAGATAATAATAAGAGTCCTTGTCCGGATATATATAAAAGTAGATTTTATAAAAAGCTGCATGGGAAATAATAGGCAAAGACATAACTGAAGCAATGTTAGAGTTAAATTTTAACAATGGAAAATTGTTGAATCAAGTGAATGCTACCATGGTTTCCTTGATTCCAAAAGTCAAAGTTTCGGAAAATGCTAGCTAGTAATAGACCCATCTCTTGTTGTAATGTATTGTACAAATATATCTCCAAGATGCTCTGTACTAGATTAAAGATGGAAACCACTCATTTAGTAGCTGATAACGAAGCAACATTTGTTACAAGGAGGTCATTGGTTCACAATGTACTTATTTGCCATGATTTGTTAACGCACAATAATAGGAAGACCTCTCCTAAATGTATGATGAAAATTGATCTGAGAAAGACATGAGAAAGACATATGATATGGTTAGTTGGGACTTTATTGAAGAGGCAATGGAAGATGGTCGATTGGTATTTGAATAGGACATACAAACTAAATTCATCAGGAAAATATTCAGTGAGCAAGAGTTACTTAGCCATGAAGACTAACATGTCTAAAGTTCCAGAAGTTGGCTTGATTTGGATTTCAGTGTTGCAACCTAATCACAGAGTTATTGTTTGGTTGGCAGCTCAAGACAAACTACTCATAAAAGAAAGATTGGTGAAGCTGCATATACCAGTGGAGGACACTAGTTGCTGCCTATGTGAAGTTGTACGTATGGAGACACAACAACACCTATTCTGTGAATTTAGCTGGATAGAAGCCATCATGGAATTAAAGCTTAGCAAACTGGATTGGAGTAACTATCGGGAAGCTAGGAGTCATGTATAGTTTGTAGTGGATCAAACCCAGACACCGGAAACAATTCGAAAAGGAAGTGATCATTGCAATATGGGGGGCTACAATCTACCATACATAGACTGTTAGAAACTGGATGCTCTTTAAAGGAACAAATATAAATAGGTATTTTATAATTGCACAGATAAAAAGAGAGATCACAGAAAGAGAGTAAATTTGTTAAGAGGATCAAAGAGAGCTCATAGATGTAGTTTACTAATTAGGAAATTATGTAAATAGTTTTGTTTGGGGCCTTAACAACCAAATTGGTTTCTTAGGTGCTCTATAGGTATATTGTTTTGTTTTTGTTTATGGTAATTTTCACAGTTGTTACCAACAAAAAAAGTTGAAATTGCAACGACTGTGCTTCAATCCACTTAATTATTGAAATTGCTTGTTATTTTGTTTTTGCATATTGAATGCTATATTGTGCAAAGATCCTTTTTATTAATTTGTATCAAACAATTCCTAAAGATTGGCTGGAAAGCTTAAATTCCTTGAAAATATAATTATATATGGATGTTTTAATTTACAATAGGAGTGTAAAAAAAAATCACATATTCGTAATTTTGGTACTTCAAATTTTGAACATTTAAGATTATTTTGTTTTCAAGTATCAATGTGTAGATTTTCTTTCAGACTTTCATATAATAAATACTATTTGAAACAAAATAATAATCCATTTAACTGTTTGTTTGTTTCAACAAAATTTTGTATTTACTTGAGTTTTCTCTAGTACTATTTTTGCAAAAAGATTTTTTCAGAAAAACTATTTTCTTGCAATTTGATTTTAGGATGCACTTCTAAACAAAAGTTCTTTCTTACACTGGTTAATTTTCAAAATCTACAATCATGGGACTTTTTATTTTGCAGACTTTTTTCTCATGAAACTTTATTCAAAATGTCTGAAGTTCCACTGATATATACAAAATAGAATTTCCTTCAAGTTCCTTTTAGTTTACTGCATTGTTAAAAAAGATATTAGGAAGCTACGGTTTGGCCATAAAATTTTTTTACTTTTTTTCGAGAAAATATTTACTTTTTTTCGAAATTAGTAGGCGTTTGGACATGAATTCCAAAAAAAAAAAATTAATTTGGAATTTCACTAAAATTTGAATTGAAGAAGAAGTTTTTGGTTATAATTTTTGCAACATATTTGAATGTCTCTTTTTCAAAATATTTTACAACTAAAAATTAGCAACCTTCCCATTTTCAATTGAAAAACTGATTCTCACTAGTTTTTCAAATTTAAAAATGCATTTTCAGTGAAATTGAAAAAATTGTAATTTGATAACGAAACACTATTTTGAAAAAAATAATTCTTTGGACATGCAAAAAATTTGCTTGTTTCCAAAAAAAATTGAAAACAATTTTTGGTTATCCATATCTTACCAATTTCACTTGAAAATGCATTTTCACTACTTTTAAATTTTACAAATTTACCCTATACTTTTAAAATGACCCCATCAATTATTAACCTACAACTACCCACATGTTTTTCCTCGACTATCAGATGAAGTTACTGCAGCGGATAATGAACTATTTTCTTGTGACGACTACCATGTTGCTAAACAATAGAATGTTTAATTGTTTATTTCAAGTAGTATAATTAAATTGGGACGATTTTGATATTTTTTACAAGTTATGGGGTATAAATCATATTTCATGGTTTTACAAAAAAAGAAAACATTCAATATGTTGCAAAAATTATAACCAGACACAACTTCTTCTTCAATTCAAATTTTAGTGAAATTCCAAATTTAAAAATTTATTTTGGAATTCATGGTCAAACGCCTACTTAGTATTTGGCCATATTTTTTCAATTTTCACTTGAAGATAAATTTCTGAATTTTTCGAAAATTGAAAAACTTCAAAAAACTGTCTTTCAAAATTTTTACTTAGATTACTTACAAAAATTAAAAAATAACCCAAAATCGTATTCATGTCTAAACACAACTCTAATTTTCAAATACTATTTTTAATTATTTTAATTTTTTTTTTACTTTTTTCAGAAATTTAACAATTCTTATGTCCAAACACGCCCACTTATTTTCTACTAGTGCTTGAGCATGTCAGAGAAATCAATTCTATCCCAACTTTTACAAAATAAGGAGTAGAGAGAATAACATTTAATGAAAGTGTACCAAATTTAGTCATAAATAATGCAACAAAACATTAATAAATGTCCTTATTCTGCAAAAAGCGATGCCACTCCCTAAACGGCGAAACAACACTAAATTTGTACATTTTCTTATCTGAGTCGCACGTGATCCAGCTTGTATTCCTCCATATATCCATGGTAAAAAAACCTTTTCCATTCATGTCAGTATTTGAGAAATGACTAAACAAAAAGCAGCCGCATTTGTCGGCGCGTGTTCATAACTCTCGGCCGGCGGTTCTCCGGGAGGATATCGGGTCTGAATCAAGCAGGTTATAAGGTGACCACTACTTCACAAATTTTAGTACAAGGAAAGGTCCTGCTGCTCTGTTGTGATGAATGCTGTCTAAAGAAGGAAGAAATGTACCACATTAATGACATCAAACTCCACTTGCCTCGTTTCTGGATGAGTGAATTTATTGAGGTGTATTTAGTAGAGACTATTTGTTGGTCTTATTTTATGCTCCATTATCTCTTATTTGACATGTATACTAAAAATAGATTTTTATTTTTATTTATTATTTTACGCATATAAAGAGAAGGCAAAGTTTTTTTTCATGGTATACCCACTGTATTTATTACTCATTTCAAATCATTTTTTCAAATCCAAAAAAATATGCATTAATTAATATGGGTATCATGGTAAATTATACACTTCATTTATTATTCTTAAGGGGCGTGAAAAGTCAAAACGTGTCAAGTAAAAGTGAATGGAGGGAATAATTTATACTACTAAGAAATTAATTTGATTATTAGTGGTAATTAAATCCTATGGACGAAGCCATGATTGAGAAGTATGTATATTAAGCTAGCGTTTGGACATGAATTTGACTGAAACTTGAAAAAATGAGTTTTTGAAAATGAAATTAAAAAGTGATTTTTGAAAGTTAAAATTGTGTTTGGACATGCGTTTTACTTGAAAAGAATTTGAAGTTTCATGAGTAGAAAATTTCAAAAACTTTAAAAACTATTTGAAGATTTTCTTTTCACAATTTGCTAAAAATGCTTAAAATCTATAAACAAACAGATATTTGAAAACGAAATAAAAAAAAAACTTTTCAAATTTTATGAATGATAAGGGTACATTGAAAGAAAATAATAAATTTTTCTTGATTTAGGCTAAAATGGATAAAAAAACTAAATTTAATTTTAGTATATTGCAGTAGTGAAAACTGAGGGTGCTTATTGGGCGGTTCGACTAGATATTTGTGCTTAACAGTTCGATTTATCGGTTATCAATTTTTAAATAAACTAATCTGCTAACCTAACTACTGAGATATCGTTTGGTTCGATATGAATTTAAAGGTTAGCGATCGATTTATAAGGTTTAATCAACAAGCTAGTTGAAACTATAATGAAATGATAAGGAAAGTGCAGCAAATGTTTGCAGCATGGAGAACACTTGAACATCAGTAGTTAGAAATTTCGAATTGATCAGCTTCACACTATAGGTTGAGAATGATGCCTGGACTTTATTATCATTAGCAACTATTTTTTTATGTTTTAGTGCCAAATTACAAGAGGTGCCATGATATAATTCTATTGCATGAATTAGATACTTTGGTTCTTATTCTACATATATGTGTTGTGGTAGGCTTATGGAGAAACATTACAAAGTATATTGTAGTGTAGATGTTAGATCTACAAGAATTCTCTCTCAAGTTTCAAAAGTTTAGTCTTAAAGATTTGAATCTTCATGCACCAAAACATCCAAAACCAAGACAATGATCTGGGAAGACTCATCCCTCGGAAATCCCTCGATATTATCAATGAATACACTGGAACAAACGAACAAATTCATGTATCCTGCTTCAAGGATAAACTTCTAGCCCGTGAGATGATGACAGACTCCAGGTCACTCTAACTGGACATCAGCCCCAACTCGTTCGAACTCTTAACCACACAACCAATACAACCTATGAAGGAAGAGAGAATTGAAGACGAAGACACAATAGAACTGAGCACCAAAGGCATCAGACATATTCAACTAACAGATGAGGATTGGAATTGTATGTACTTTCCATGGAAACACTCCCTAATAATCAACCTAATTGGCAAACGTATTCAACATCAATATCTGAAGGAAAAAATCGTCAAACTGTGGAAACCAATAGAGACGTTCTCTCTGATTGACTTGGGCCATGATTTTTTTGTTATTAAGTTCACAAAAGAAGAAAATAAAATACAAGCTCTACAAAATGGACCTTGGTTCATTAATGGGTACTTCATATCCGTCAAGCAATGGGAACCAAGTTTTGTAGCCGGAAAAGAAAAACATATACACACCGTCGTTTGGGTATGCCTGCCATAATTACCTACGGAGTTCTATGATGGTCTAATACTCCAGAAAATTGGAAACTCTATTGGTAAATTTCTGAAAATTGATGCACGCACCAGTGTTACACTAATGGATCATTACGCTAGACTATGTGTAGAACTTTAGTTGGAAAATCTAGTCCAACCAAGTATCTTAATCAGAACTCACCTCCAGCAATTAGCATATGAAGGTGAAAATTTCTTATGCAAAAGTTGTGGTCGTCTAGGATACACTGACCCCTTATGTCCCCATGTTCACAAGAAACCAGTAGCCATGAAGGACCTCAACACAAGGAATAAAGCGAACTTATAGAGGAAACATGGTGCACTGTCCCTTTTCCAAGAAGGAGATACAATAACAAATCGAAGAAGATGGAAAAACAACAGTCACTACAATAAGATCAAGATTTGGGTGCATCTTCCAATCCAAAATCAGGTATAGACGTAAAAAATTTCGATGCGGCTTCAGGTAAGTATCTTGATACTCAAAAACTTTTTTATAAAGCAAAAAATTAGATTACAACATTGTCTCTTCGTCTACAAAACCTTCCTTAATTAATTACACTACTATTTTCATCTTCCCAAGATCTTGAAACCACAAAAGACACTGAACATACCATCCAAACGACCACTAATTTAGGGTCAATCCCCACAAAAAAGGAAATTAATTATATTCCTACCTCTAATAAATTTTCCTCTTTAATGGAGGAAGACATTAATCCCCCTACTTCTAGGATACTAACGGATGAATCTAGTGACAAACATTTTCCCAAATCAAACTTTTTGATACCCCCTAGGCAGCCTCTATCACCAAATAATACCCCAACCAATATGTATACGACATGTAGCATAACAAAGCCATGCAACACTCAAAACCCTAGTCTACAATATAACCCATTGATAACTAATCTACCCGCTAATACAAATCCAATTTCTCAGTACAATCTTCAAACAAACCATACAATAGCTAAACACTTGGCCGACCTGGATGGCCATGTGTCGATGAACATTGAGGAACCAATCCTCAACGACCCTCCTCCCCAAGGCACCTAAAATACCATGCAAACACAATCTCAATCAAAGGATTTGCAACCATTACAACTAAACACACACTTAAACACTACTACTACTACACCCTCTATATCAACTTGCACTAATCTTCCCAACTTCATCAACAATCTTCAATCTTCTGAAAAAATTCCAACATCAATCCATGGAAAATCCTCCTCCATTCCCGCCACAAATTTTATTTTACCCACCCACCTATGTGTCTCCACCGCTTCCTCCCAACCAAGACCCAATATCATGGATAGAGCAGGGCCTTCAGGGGCATGCAACTTTCTTTCCAATAAACATCAATGGCTAGGAAGTATGGATAGTGCTTAAGAATCTGAACTTCCTAGCCCAACTCATCTCCGAGGGAATGACTCTTGTAATGGAAAACTATATCAACCACATGTGGATGAGCAACATACTAGACCCAATAGCCCCCGCTATGGCTCCAATATTATTCTACAACATGTAAACCCATTGGAATCACCTAGACCACTTCAACCCGCTCAACAACATGAACCTAATCTACCAACTTTCATACTTCACTCCAGAGGAGCAAGTAACAAACAACCCCATTTTCTTCCCATTGCAACTCATCCCTCAAGACCACCCAATCCCACTAGATATACATCACCAACAACCACCCCTACCAACAAACCAGAATAAGAGGAACAACAGATGGAAGATAATTTAGTAGAGGAAATAATAATCCCTCACCACAGGGGATCATTCACAGAAATTTCAAGCATTAGAGAAGCATCTCTCATGCTCTTTCAGGAGATGAAAGATAGAAAATACATATTCAAATGCCAGTAACCATGTACAAATGCTTCATAGCAATCCGGCCTCGTCTCCTGGAAGTAGTAGGGAACTTTGTAGTGATGTTGTGCCCATCATTGAGAAGGCAGACTCAATTACTTCAGGAGGAGCAACCATACATCCCCACCCAACTCAAATGAATAGACTAATCAATCTAGTTATTTGTAATATCCGTGGAGAGGAGATTTTAATGAGGTCTTGTCCCAAGATGATAAGTGGGGTGGTAGACCTATCAACACTAACCATGTATCCAAATTTTGGTCATGCATCAATCACTGCCTACTAATGGATCTAGGTTTTAAAGGGGCTAAATACACCTCGACAAATTGTAGAGTTGGATCTAATGGTTTAATTTTAGAAAGACGTGATAGATGTTTAGCTAACGACCGATGTGTAGAAAAATATCTTGATGCAACCATAACTCATCTACCTAGAACTCGCTCCGTTCATACCCCTCTACTTCTAAATATTATTAAGTGAACCATCGGTCTAGAAATAAACCTTTCAGACTTGAAACTTTTTGGTGCCACCATCATAACTTTGAAAATATAATAAAGACTAGCTGGCATATAAAACCCTTAATGGAGGCTACTGAAGCTTTCCAGCATAAGGCGAGCAAATTGGCAAACACGACTTTTAGTAACACTAACTGTAACGACCCGATCGGTCATTTTGGGTATTTGCACTTTGCTTGGTAGTTTATGTGCGTGAGTAAATCCATATGATGTATTAAGAGTTGTGTGAATCATCGGTTTTAGTTTTCAAGTCATTTGAGATTGATTTGGAAGAATGATTCTCAACTAGGAAGCTTTAAATTTGAAGAGTTGACCAAGTTTGAATTTTTAGTATTTGACCTTGTATTGGAGTTTTGATGGTTCCGTTAGGTCTAGATGGTGATTTTGTACTTGGGTGTATGCCCAGATTTGTATTTGGATATTTCTAGAAGGTTTCGACACAATTTGGCGAAAATTGGAAATTCGAAGGCTTGAAAAGTTCATAAGTTTGACCGAGAGTTGACTTTTGGATATCGGATTCGGAATGTTGTTCTAGAAATTGGAATAGCTTCATTATGTCATTTGGGACTTGTATACAAAATTTGGGTTCATTGCGGGTTCATTTGAAATATTTCGGTGCGAGTTTTGGAAGTTGAAAAGTTCAAAGTTCATTAAGTTTGATTTGAGATGCGATTCCTTATTTTGATGTTGTTAGGTGTGATTTGAGGCCTTGAGTAGGTCTGTGTTATGTTATGGGACCTGTTGGTATATTTGGATGGGGTCCCGAGTGGCCCGGGTGAGTTTCGGACGAGGTTGAGATCATTTTCATTTCATGTTGCATTGCTGAAGGTATGCTGGTTGCGGTGCCTCTGCATCTGCGGAAGAATGGACGCAAACGCGAGTCTGCATATGCGGACAAATGGTCGCAAAAGCACAAATGGGCTTGGATGGAGATCATCATTGATGTGGAGGAAGAGGCGCACCTACGTGTGCACAGAAGCGAAATCCTTGGGCGCAGGAGTGGTCCTATGCGCAGATGCACGTTCAGTGGTCGCACCTACGATGGCGCAGGAGAGGATGTTTTTCGCAGGTGCAAAAAATAATTTTCCCAGCTTATTACGCAGAAGCGAGCTTCATGTCGCAGAAGCGATGCCGCAGAAGTGGCTCATTGTTCGCAAAAATGAGGAGGACTAGACAGAAGCTTTAAGTTCGAGGGATTGGTCATTTTTGCATATTTGGAGTTATGGAGCTCAGATTGGATCGATTTTTGAAGCAATTTTCACCATGTGGATTGGGGTAAGTGTTATCTACTCATTTTTTATTTTATATCATGAATCTGTCTTCGTTTTTAGCCTTTTGAGGGTTTCAAAAGAGAAATTAGGGGTTTTGGCCAAAAGTTTCATAGAGTGAGTTTTTGAGTTTTGAACATCGATTCAGAGTTGGATTTGATCGAAAATAGTATGGTTGGACTCATAATTGAATTGATTCCGGGATTTTATAAGTTTTTTTGGGTTCTGAGGCGCGGGCCCGAGTTTTGACTTGTTGGCCGATTTTGGGCTTTTGATTAAGGATTCGACCTTTATCATTTGGAATTATTTCCTTGGGCATTATTTGTTGTTCTTGAGTTGCTTTTGGCTAGTTTTGAATCATTCGGAGGTCGGTATGCCCGGGATGGAATTATTGGAGCATCGCTTGGCTTACTTGATATTGTATTGAGCTTATTCAAGGTAAGTAACACTTCTAAACTTGGTAGTGAGGGTATGAAACCCCGAATTACATGTTATTGTTTGGTGCTGAGGTGATGCACATGCTAAGTGACGGGCGCGTGGGCCTGCACCGTGTGAATTGTGACTCCGTTATTCTTGTGGTACTGTGTAGTTACCTGATCTTATCTGTAACCAAAAAATCTCAACGTACTAGAGCTAGTGAGATGTGATCCATGTTAGAAACCATGTGTAGCCGTCATGCTTATTCTGTTGGGACTCACTAAGGTCATATTGCTGTTGAATTACTTGTTTAAATTGTAATTTCATACTCAGTCATGTTCATTTATTTCCTATCATATCTCAGTCTCTGTTGCTATTAATTGACACATCATATTATTATTTTGGGCTAGTTTCATGGCATTATGAGCCCGAGAGACTGGAGAGATTGATGATGTGTGAGGCGAGGGCCTAAGTGTGAGTGATATTATGGGATCGGGCTACACGCCGTAGCATGTTATATTGATTTATGCCTAGATCTGGCTTATTATGGCGCTTTGGCTGAAATAGCCCCTCCGGAGTCTACATACACCCCTAGTGAGAGCAGTTGATTTATATTTAGGGATGAATATTCCTCGGGCTGTATTGGCCTTATACAATACTAAGTGACTGACTATCAGTTTCTATGTATATATTCGGGATGGATCTTCCCTGGGCTGGATTGGCCATATACAGTACTAAGTAACCGAGCATGTCGAGTGATTGAGCATGATGAATGGAAAGTGTGAGATAGTGAGATTGAGTACTCTGAGAGTGTGAGTACATGAGTTCATCTCTGAGACACATTGCATTGGCATGGACATATGCCATACATGCATAGAGATGCATTTTCCTTATGTTGTACGGTGTCACGTCATTCATGATTTCTCACACATATTGACATATAGGCATAGAGATGTATTTTCCTTATGCCATTTGAAAATAAAACATTTTCCTGTTGAAAGATTTTTTTTGGAAAAATTACAGTTTTCAAACTTCCTCATATTTTTGGCGATTTCAGGTAAAAAATTTAGGCTTTCACTGATATACTTGAAAAACAAGCATATTTTTCTGGAACTGTAAACGAGCTAAGCATTTTATCTCTGAGTTACTTCTTCTATTACTTTTATTATGTTGTTATGAACTGTTGTTGACTATTGGTGTTGGATTCCGACCTTTGTTCCAACTCGTCACTACTTTCAACCTAAGGTTAGGTTTGTTACTTATTTAGTACAGGGGGTCGGTTGTACTCATACTACACCCCTGCACCTTGCGTGCAGATATTGTTGTAATCCACGAGAGCTGGAGTTAAAGTCGTACCTGCATTCCGGTTGTAGCTGTCTCTTGTTTATGGTAGCCTTAGATTCATAAAAATCTATTTATGTACATTTCGAACAGATGATGTATTTATTTCATACCAGCTTTGTAAATTCTAATCTTATAAGCTCATGATTTGTACTATGAATCCTTGGGGAATGTATAAGATTCAGATATTTTTTTATATTAAATTATCTTATTAAATTTCATTGGAACTGGATAGTTGTTAATTGGCTTACCTAGTGGGTTGGGTTAGGTGCCATCACGACGGGTTGGATTTTGGATCGTGACAAGTTGGTATCAAGGCTCTAGGTTCATAGGTTCTATAAGTCATAAGCAAGTGTCTAGTAGAGTCTTGCGAATCGGTATGATGACGTTTATACCTATCTTCGAGAGGCTACAAGACATTTAGGATATGCTTCCCATCTTTCTTTCCTTATCATGCGACATTGATTCAGATTGAAGCATAACTCTTTGATTTCCTTCCACGCATTCGTATACGCATGTGAGTGATCGGTGTCAGTTGTGCATCGACGACTTATGATTCCATGGATGAGGTGTGGGATGTGATTTCGATGTGCTAATGATGGGCCAATTTGGAGGATTTGAGGCCAGTTTTTAATTGTAGCTTGAGCACATGGATTTCGGTTATGTGAGAATGTGCTTTTGGACTTATACGTTCGGTAGTGTCCCTATGAGTGGGATTTGTGACCGGCGAGTGGTTGGCTGACTAAATGATGAGTAGGATGTGACTGAGGGCTATGTTCAGATGATTTAAATGTGATGAGAAGAGTCTGCTTAAGATGAAAAAAGGACTAATAGGTGCTTGATTTCAGTCTTGATGTAACATATAGTCTCGAGTTATGAGTGTGTTGAAAGTTTTTTCATGTTGTTTGATTATGGAACGAATTAGATTTTCATGTCTTGTCGATGAGTTCAGACTTAGGATGATTAAGTAATTGCATAGTAGTTGTGGTTGTGGAAGGATATAAAGAGATTTTAGTTTGAGGCTAAGCAGGTGGGTTATAACCTGCAAGGTAATCTACATACGTGTGATCTTTATGATGTTATGTAAAGGCTTTCTTATCTACTAGTGAGTTATATTTGTGCGATTTGAGTTTGGATCGGTTGTGATAGTTGACCTGGCCGTCGCGACGATGAATACGAGATTTGTAGATGATTTGAGGTATTAGATGGTTTGTGTTACATGAGCTTATGAAGTATTTGGTTGAATCTCACTGCAGTATTATGGTTATTGTAAGTTATCAGATATTTTATTGCATGACTTTGAGCCAAGTGGGGGAGTTTGCTATCGACGAGTTAATTGCACAGTTATGTATTGTATTGGTTTCAATTTGAGGTATACTTGTGAATCGGTTATGACTTGCAGAGGTTGAGATCGAGGATGACTTGAGTTAGGGAATTTTTAGATACGTGTTGTATTACACTCTATAGGTATATGGAGATCATGGAATGATTGAGTGGTTATTCGTGAAAAATGTGGTGCGCATGGAGTAGGAATTTGCTTGGTTGCGTTAAGGTGGGGTTACTTCTTTGGGTGTTGTTATGCTAATGGGGCACATGTCGTTCGACACATTTGGGCGGTGCAATTGAGATTTGAGTAGAGTGGATGACTCTTGAGAATAGTTCTAATGGATTCAAGATTTATATGTAGCATTTGGGAATTTTCAGAATTTGCATATGGCTAGAATCTGAGATTTATATTGGATGGAATCAAGACTCACGGGATTTCTATATCATTGTGGATTATACATTTCAGTATCAGGAAGGTGAAGTTAACGACTTTAGGTTCACAGAAGGTCCCTTTAGAGTGGGTGTCGCGATTGTGACATTTTTAGGGGTGCTTAAGAGGAAATGCAATAGCTTATAGTCCTTAGGGCAGTGTGGTTTTATGCTAGGACCTCTTGTGGTGAGCGTTGGGTTAAGGGTCGTAGTCTACTGGAAAGGAAAAGTGTCAACTTGAGGGTAATTTGGAAGGAACTCATAGAAATAAGATAGTTTGGTAGTAGGTTGGATCAACACAGTAATGGATACGATCGGTTCTTTGGGAATTTATGATGTGGTGAGTCTCTATAGGTGTTTTGTGGAAATAATCTTGGTTGTGGCTGTGAGCACGTGATTTTTTCCCTATGAGAACTACTCCCAAAAATTCAAAATAAAACTGTTTTGTGTTGTTTGTGATTTATTTGTATTTTGTCTGTGCATGTTTATTTCTACTTTAATTAAGAAAAATACAAAAATATATGTTGCATGTGCATTTAGGATTTAATTTTACAATTTAGGAATTAATTAAACAATCAAGTTTGTTTTACAAAATGGAAAAATCACAAAAATATGTACTTTGCATTTTTGCATTTAATGTCCGAATTGTGTACTTTGGACCAAATTGGAACTGGGCCGTTATATTTTGACCAAAATCAGGCCCAAACAGATGCCCAGACCGGTCCAAATCTCACAGATGTTCGAACGATGTCGTTTCAACGGCAATTAATCACAGTCGTTGGTCCTGCATGATCCAACGACTCAAAAGTCGTCTCCCTTACCCATTCCCTGGCCCGACCCATTACCCGGTTCAAACCGACCCCCTACTTAACCCAAACGACGTCGTATTGGTTAATCTCCTTGATCCTAGCCGTCAATCATCATTGATCCAACGACCAGGATTTAATCCCCTCCCCCATATATAAGTCTAACCTCTCACCCCACACCCCCTAAGCCATACCCTCCGTTCATCCTTCGTCTCTTTCAGAGACAAACCAAATGACCCTCGAAACCCTAGCCGCCCTGAAACCATTTCGCTTGAAAGCCGGCAGCAACGATGCCAATGACTATGAAACTAACACCTCTCGAGCACCTAACCACCCTCTCCACGAATCCCTTACCCGTTTTGCTCAAATCAGCCTGTAGCTTCTCGAATCTTCAATCGAAGATTCGAGCAAAAACTTGAAAGTACCCCAACCAGCCCCAAACTCACCACACGGCACCCCCTGACCACCCTCGTCACCAAACCACCATTGGTTTGGTTCGAATCAGATCAGAACCCTTTGAACCCCAAATCGAACCCCCAAGAACCCTAGAAAACCAAAGGTTGAAGTCTGTCCGAAGAAAAGGAATTTGGGTGTCCAGTGGACCTTAGTCGAAGTGTTCTCAGTTGAGAACACTCGATTAAGGTCCGTTCGACCTCAAAAAAAATCTGAGTCATAGTCCAAGTCAGGATCGTCTAGTGTCCGAGTTCTTGAGGTATTTTTCCTGTCCTGTTGGTTCCATTTTGTATGTGTTTATATCTGTTTATTTGTTTAGTTTAGTTTTATTGATTTTTCAATTCTTTTTGTCGATTGATTTTGTCCTTCTTCAATGACCTTTTATTTGGTCGAACTTTTTCTGGTCATGGTCAATGTATATGATAAACTATATAATCGATTTGAATGAGTGTCGTCGATTGGTTAAGTTTTATTATGAATCCCTGTTTCTATCAATACGATTCGAATCACCTGTGTGCCTGTTCGATTCTTATTTGCTATTGATTGTATGTGTTATAATTCGTGTAGTCGATTGGATAAGTGTCGTCGATTGGTTTTACATGCTTGAATGTTAGAATAACCTGATTTAACTCATGCTGCTTCAATTCTGATTGAATCACTGTTGGAATTTGATATGCTGAATTGGTTATAGCTGCTGTAGTTTGGTGATTAATTAGGAATCAGCTTAGTTATCTGTTTAAGGAGATTGATTATAGCTTATGAGGTATGGGGGATTGGGTAGGACAGTAATTTCAAGGACCCTAGGAGGGTATTTTGGGATTTGAAAGGTTTGAAATGGGTTTAAGTTGAATGGTCTGACAATAGGGTACTAAAGTGCCATTAAACTAATGAATTATTTAGTATTAATGGGGAACAAAACATAATAGCATGGGGAGACCTAATGGGGATTTAATTAAAGTATGCACTACCCATAACCATTGAATAAAATAAAGGAAAGACAAGAGTTAATGGGGGACAAAAACAGACCTTAGTGGAGTCCTAGAGAAGATCATGGGAAAAATGTTTGATTAATGGGTCTAAATGCTCCTAAGAGCTGGAAAAAGATAAAAAGATTGGCTATAAATGAGAGGGGTCGGGACAGTGTGGAGGAAAAAAAAGAAGAGATTTTTGGAGAGGGTAGAGAGGGCATTGTTAACACACTCTTAGAGTCTGGTCTGGCTGTTCTTTTGGGCAGTCTTTAGAAGAAAAAGGGGATCGAAGAGAGGTATTCTGAGAGGTTTAGGAGTTCCTGAAGGATTCAGTTTTGAAACTAAGTCAGAGAGTTTGAAAAGAGAAGAAAAAATAGGAAAGGATTTAAAGTTACTGTTCCATTGGTTCTTAGTTGGATTTGGAGTCTTAAACACTGATTCATGCTCTCTGTTGCCTGCTGAATCTACTCTTGAAGTCTATTGGTCTACTTTCTGGTTTAAACTCAAGTTGTGTTAGGCTTACTTTGGGTGTTTGTGTTGCTATTGGTATTGCTGGAGCTTTAACTGGTTTTCCTGATTTATTCCTGGTGTGTTTTGCTACTGGAAGTGTTGTGGGTCAATCTCTTTTCTATTTCGTTCCTGGGTTGCATTTTGGTCCTTCTGGTACCACATTGGGTCACTTTCAAGCTGTTGGTTATCTGTTGCTGTTTGTTGTTGCTGTGTTGTTACTGCTCTGCTGATTCTCATCTTCCTTTTCTTATATTTTCAAATGCCAGGTACACTATTGCATCCTTCGAATGACTGTAGGCTGAAAATGTGCGGAAATAATGCTATATGAAGAAGTGAAGCTTGTTTCTGATTTAACCTCTCTTTGAGTTGTGTGTTTAAATTCTACACTCACTGATGATATAGATCCCTGTTAGTCTATAATAGTTGGACTGAAATTAAGTTGTATGAGTTTCTCCTGTTGTTTAAAAACATAGTTCATACTACTACATGTGGGCATCTGGGAAGTTAGGAACGAGCTTAATGGACTGTTAAAATCAATCGGAAGCTATAGTTGTTAGATTATGTTCTATTAGTTTTGAGTATTTAGATTGCATACCATTTGATAATTCAGATATCACTGCAGCAATTGAAAAGAAGAGAAGATTGTAAATGTGACTAGCATTGTTAGATAGCACCAGTCGTAGGCGTCAATTATGATTTTAGCATTTCGGATTGTGTTGTTCTACTGTTAAATAATCACAGATTTCTCAAAACAATTGGTAATGGTTCACTAGTTTTGAAGCAGGAACATGTAATTCAAATTAAGGGTACTGGTTGCCCGGTTTGACGTTAATAAAGGCAGTGTTAAACCAAATTGGACTTGATGCATGATATAAGCCATTTCTTATATGTAAATAACGAACAGTAGAATGAGTAGAAGTAATATTCGTGTTTTAGTCATGTAACTGATGTTGTGGAGATTTGACTTGGGGCCCTGCCCTCAGCCGTTGTTTAATTGGGCTCACATTTGGGCCCAAGCTGGCGTTTGTACTGATTTCTTACACGGACTGTAGAAAGGCCCAAAACCGTTGAATTATTTGAATTCATGTGCCCATGAACCCCAGTTATAACAAACCTTATTGTACCGGACTTTGTGAATTAAGTTGATTGGGTAAGATTTCTTTTTCTTTCAGAGATAAATAAAAATAGAAAAAATGTAGTCACTTTAGGAATGTCTTTTTAAAATAAACGAGATAAGCCTCGCCTAGTAAAACTCACAGATTGCGGGGCCCTCACGATTGTATATATTAATTACTTAGAACTCGGGATCGGCCGCTTAGCGAATTTCACGGCCTTCTTCCCAAAATAACAACGCGTTAGTCTCTTTAGGCGCGTACTTTAAATAATATTACCTTCTTAAACCCGAGTGCACATTTATGTGACCCAAATCCAAATCTCAACGAAGTTGAAATATGTTGATAATCACGGGTACATTGATTGTGACGTGGTTCGAGATGCATTTCCATGACGTTGCATTTCTTTTTTTTTAATAATGAATGAGACGAGCCTCGACAAACAAAAATACATAAGCTGCGGGGCCCTCTATAAGTGTTTGTAAAATTCCTTAGACTTCGGGATGGGCCGTTTAGCAAAAGTTCACGGCCTTCCCCAAAATGATAATACGCTAGTCGCTTTAGGCGCGCCTTTAATAATTTACTTTCTTAAACTCGGGTGCACATTTATGTGACCCAATTCCAAATCTCAACGGAGTCGAAAGGTGTCGATAACCACGGGTACATTGATGTGACGTGGTTCGAGATACGTTTTCACAACGTTGCAATTCTCTGTTAAAATAATAATGATAATAATAAAAGCGGTTAAAAGTTAAAATTTGCACATAGGTTCATAATTGTATAAAAATCAGATAATTAAGCCGAATATGACAGTTGAGCGACCGTGCTAGAACCACGGAACTCGGGAATGCCTAACACCTTCTCCCGGGTTAACAGAATTCCTTATCCGGATTTTTGGTTCGCGGACTGTTAAACAGAGTCATTCTTTTCCTCGATTCGGGATTTAACCGGTGACTTGGGACACCATGAATCTCCCAAGTGGCGACTCTGAATTTCTTAATATAAATCCTGTTTCGATTGTCCTTTAATTGGAAAAACTCTCTTATACCCTTACAGGGGTGTAAGTGAAAAAGGAGGTGTGACAGTGGCGACCTGCATGGCTTGGTTAAGTTAGAGAGATTCAGTTCTGATGGTCTGGTTTTGTGAAAATAGGTTTTGAAGAGTTCTTGATGATTTCTATCATGGTTCGAGGTGGATATTTCCTACTGGCGTTAGGAACATGTCACGTATTGGGATTTTCTCCTGGATGAGATCAAATGGAAAGTTTCTAACTATTTCTATACATTAGTAACGAGAATAAATAAAGTAGAAACACCATAAAAGGGATAAAGGGGGACTCCGAAGTCTGTGGACACTGGCAGATATACCTTGAAATCTCCGGAGTAGCAGCAAGTACGCAACTAATAGCGGGGCTGGTAGGAGGTACCTAGATGTGCACACAAAACATGTGCAGAGGAGTAGCATGAGTACATCACAACGGTACCCAATAAGTGCCAAGCCTAACCTCAATAGAGTAGTGACGAGGTCAGGTCAGGGCCTTACTAGAATATAATAAATTCAAGGCAGAAAAATATAGCAATGTAATAAGAGACTGAAAATTTAACAAGGAGAAACTACAGAATATAACAGCACAGTGCACAGGGATAAACAACCGGGGCACTCCCGAGATACCGTCTCGTAGTTCCAAAAGTAAATACTCAATAGGGGATCTCCCGAGATACTATTTCGTAGTCCCAAAAGTAAATATGCAAGACTCCTGAGGTATTGCCTCGCAGTCCCAAAAGTAAATATACATAGGGATCTCTCGAGGTACCGCCTCATAGTCCCAAAAGTAAATATGTAGGGGGATCTCCCGAGGTACTACCTCGTAGTCCCAAAAGTAAACACACAGCTCGAAATCGATGGAAACAACAATTAACAAAAAGAACTCTAAAATTTAAGACTGATGCAAATCAAGGAAAAATAGGAATCTAACTAAGCATGCTGCACAGATTTCAAATAAGCATTTAAGACATGTAGACATGCGATATTAGGCTAAACAGGTTAACTACACATGCTGGTATAACTCAATTAAGACGTAACATGTTATTACTCAGTAAAAACCGTATTTTACAACAATTAGCGCGTGTACGCACTCGTCACTTCGCATACTGGCACTCACTTATCATAGAAGTATCCCAACAGTACCAAGTCTTAAGGGGGTTTTCCTCACACAAGGTTAGGCAAGCCATTTACCTCGAACCAAGCTCAATCAATCAGTAAGAATACCCTTTCCTCGATTTTCCAACTTCAAATGGCCCATATCTAGCCAAAAGCAATTATATACCATAAATATAACTATAAAAAACTAGTCCAATTAATGAAATCAAGACTTTAGCAAGAAATTAGAAAATTGCCCCAAAAGGTCCACCCGAGCCCACGTCTCGGAATTGGGTAAAAGTCACAAAATATGAACTCCCATTCAACCACGAGTTCACTCGTACCAAAATTACTCAAATCTGATATCAAAATCTCAATCAAAACCCAAATATTTGGTTGAACAACTTTTCCAACTTTCCCCCATACTTCTCAACTCAAATCTTAAATTAGAAGATGAAATTAATGATAAATTAGTGGGATATAACAAAAAACAAGTGAAGAATCAATACCCAATCAATGCCTCTGAAAATCCCTCAAAATCTCGTCCAAATCCTAGCTCTCTATCTCAAGTTTTGATAAAAATGGCAAAACCCTCATTTTTGAAATATAATTTGCTGCTCAGGTAAATCCTTCTTCGCGAACACGGCCTCACTCTCGCGTTCGCGTTGAAAAAATAACTACTGACCAAAAGTTCCTCCTTCATGAACGCAAATGCCCTCTCGCGAATGCGGAGATTCCACTGCCTGCTCCTTTGCGAACGTGTTCACTTCCACGCTTTCGCGTAGGCCAATTGCATGGTGACCATCTGCCCCTTCCTCTACGCGAACACGAGGACCCAATCGCGAATGTGTAGGCCTAAGGTCACAGTGTTTCATAAATGTGGGACCGCAAACGCAAAGGCTCAATTCCAGTAGCACTCCAACTTCCTCTACGCGAACACGGGAGAACCTTCGCGAACGCGTAGAAGGAAACGAGACACCAGCAATAGCTGATACTTCAGCTATAACACTAAGTCAAATTCTAGTCCGTTAACTACCCGGAATTCACTCGAGGCCCCCATGACCTCAACCAAACATACCAACACGTCCTAAAACATCATACAAACTTAGTCGAGCCCTCAAATAACAACAAAAGCATGAATCACACTCCAATCCAAACTTAATGAACTTTGAAACTTCCAACTTCTACAAATGATGCCAAAACCTATCAAATCATGTCCGATTGACCTGAAATTTTGCTCACAAGTCGTGTTCGACATTACAAACCTATTGTAACTTTCAAAATTAGAATCTGCCCTAATATCAAAAAGTCCACTCCCGGTCAAACTTCCCAAAAATTCAACTTTCGCCATTTCAAGCCTAATTCAGCTATAGACCTCTAATTAACAATCTAGACACGCTCCTAAGTCAATAATCACCCAATGGAGCTAACAAAACCAACAAAACTCCATTCCGGAGTCGTCTTCACATGGTTCCAACTACGGTCATAATCCTAGAACTTAAGCTTCCGTTTTACGGACTAAGTGTCCCAATTCATTTCGAAACCAAAAATAAAACCTCCCGGCAAGTCACATAAGCATCAAAAGATACGGGGAAATAGTAAATAGGGGATCAAGGCTAATACTCTCAAAACGACTGGCTGGGTCATTACATCATCCCCCTCTTAAAACGGTCGTTCATCCTCGAACGAGCATAGGGACATACCTGAAGTGGTGAAAAGATGAGGATAACGGCTGCACATTTCATGCTCTGTCTCCCAAGTCACCTCCTTGACCTGCTGACCCCTCCACTGAACCTTTACTGAAGCGATGTTCTTTGACCTCAACTTTCAAACCAGCTTGTCCAAAATATCCACCAGCTCCTCAACATAAGATAAATCCTTGTCCAACTGGACTGAGCTGAAATCCAACACATGAGACAGATCACAGTGATACTTCCGGAGTATAGAAACATGGAATACTGGATAAACTCCTACTAGACTGGGAGGCAACGCAAGCTCATAAGCAATCTCCCCAACTCGCCGCAACACCTCGAAGGGGAAAATAAACCTTGGGCTCAACTTACCCTTCTTTCCGAACCTCATGACACCCTTCATGGGTGAAACCCGGAGCAAGACCCGCTCTCTAACCATGAATGCAACATCGCGAACCTTCTGATTCGCATAACTCTTCTGTCTGGACTGGGCTGTGCGAAGTCAATCTTGAATCACCTTAACCTTCTCCAAAGCTTCATGGACTAAGTCTGTAACCAATAGTCTAGCCTCGTCCGGCTCAAACCAACCCACTGGAGACCGACACCGCCTACCATATAAAGCCTTATATGGTGCCATCTGAATTCTTGACTGATAACTATTATTGTAGGCAAACTTTGCAAGTGGCAAGAATTGATCCTAAGAAACCCAAACTCCATCACACAAGCACAGAGCATATCCTTCAGTATCTGAATAGTGCGCTCGGACTATCCGTCCGTCTGAGGGTGAAATGCTGTGCTCAACTTAACCCGAGTACCTAACTCATAATGTGTGGCCCTTCAAAACTGCGATGTAAACTGCATACCCCGGTTAGAGATGATAGATACCGGAACGCCATGAAGCCTGACAATTTTGCAAATATAAACTCGAGCCAGCTGCTCGAAGAATAAGTAGTGATCACATAAATGAAATAAGCTGACTTGGTCAGCCTATCCATAATCACCCAAACTGCATCAAACTTCCGCTGAGTCCATGGAAGCCCAACAACAAAATCCATAGTGATCCGCTCCCATTTCCACTCTGGAATATCTAGCTTCTGAAGCAATCCACCTGGCCACTGATGCTCATACTTCACCTAATGGCAATTTAGACACTACGATGTCCTTCTTCATTCTTCTCCACCAATAATGCTGCCTTAAGTCTTAATACATCTTCGCGGCACCCCGACACCTGGATAAATGGAGTACCATGAACTATGAACCTCATGGAGAATCAACTCATGCAAACCATCTATATTGGGCACACATAGCCTGCCCTGCATCCTCAATGCACCATCATCACCAATAGTGACCTCCTTAGTATCACCATGCTAAACCGTGTCCTTAAGGACAAACATATATGGGTCATCATACTTACGCTCTCTGATACAATCATATAGAGAAGACTGAGAGACCACACAAGCCAAAACTCGACTCGGTTCAGAAATATCCAATCTAACAAACTGGTTAGCCAAGGCCTGAACATCCAATGTTAATGGCCTCTCTATTGTTGCTGGTAGATATGCTAAGCTCCCCAAACTATCCGCCCTCCAACTCAAGGCATTGGTTACCACATTGGCCTTCCCAGGATGGTATAAAATAGTGATACCATAATCCTTAAGCAGCTCTAACCACCTCTGCTGATGCAAGTTAAGATCATTCTGTTTGAATAAATGCTGCAAACTCCGGCGGTCAGTATAGATCTCACAAGGGACACCATACAAATAGTGTTGCCAAATCTTCAAAGCATGAACAATAGCTGCTAACTCAAGGTCGTGGACAAGATAGTTCTTTTCATGCACCTTCAGCTGTCTAGACGCATATGCAATCACCCTACCTTCTTGCATCATGACCGTGCCGAGACCAATCCGCGACACATCATAATATATAGTATAAGACCCCGAATCTGTAGGCAATACCAATATTGGGGCTGTAGTCAAAGCTGTCTTGAGATTTTGAAAGCTCTCCTCACACTCCTCTGTCCACCTGAACGGAGCATCCTTCTAGGTCAACCTTATAATAGGTGCTGCAATAGATGAGAAACCCTCTAAAAATTGACGGTAGTAGCCCGCCAAACCAAGTAAACTCTAGATCTCCGTAGCTGAGAACGGTCTAGGCCAACTTTGCACTGCTTCAACCTTCTTTGGATCTACCTTGATCCCCTCACTCGACACTACTTGTCCCAAAAATGCCACTAAATCTATCCAGAACTCACACTTTGTGAATTTTGCATATAACTTCTTTTCTCTCAAGGTCTGAAGCACAGTCCTCAAGTGCTGCTCATGACCCTCCCGACTTCGGGAGTATATTAGAATGTCGTCAATAGACACAATGATGAAAGAGGTAAGATAGGGTCGGAATACACTGTGCATCAAATGCATGAATGCTGTTGGGGTGTTGGTTAGCCCAAATGACATCACAAGGAAATTGTAGTGACCATACCGAGTCTTGAAAGCAGTCTTCAGGATATCTGGCTCCCGAATCTTCAACTGATGATAGCCTGAACACAAATCAATCTTGTAAAACACTCTAGCACCCTGTAATTTATCAAATAGGTCATGAACGAGACAATGGATACATGTTCTTCACTATAACTTTGTTTAACTGGCGATAATCAATTCACATACGCATATAACCATCCCTCTTCTTCACAAACAAGATTGGGGCACCCCAAGGTGACATACTAGGCCGAATGAAGCCCTTATCAAGCAATTCCTGTAACTGTTCCTTTAACTCCTTCAACTTAGGAGGAGCCATACGATATGGAGGAATAGAGATGGACTGAGTGCCCAGCAATAAATTAATACTAAAGTCGATATCTCTATTGGGCGGCATGTTCGGAAGATCAGATGGAAATACATCGATATAATCCCTCACTATTAGAACGGACTCAACCATAGGGGTATCAATACTGACATCTCTCACATAAGCTAGATATACGTCACACCCCTTCTCAACCATTCATTAAGACATTAGAAATGAAATAACTCTGCTGGGAGTTTAATCCAAGGTACCTCTATACTCTAATCGTGGTAATCTTGGCATCGCCAGTGTCACGGTCTTAGCGTGACAATCAAGAATAGCATAATGGGGCGACAACCAATCCATGCCTAAAATAATATCAAAATCTACCATATTGAGCAATAATAAATCGGCTCTGGTCTCAAAACCACTAAGAACAACCAAACATGACTGATACATATGGTCAACAACAATAGAATCTCCTACGAGTGTAGACACATAAATAGGAGAACTCAAAGAATCATGGGATACTCCCAAATATGGAGCAAAATAAGATGACACATAGGAATAATTGGATCCTGGATCAAATAAAACCGATGCATCTCTATAACAGATTGGAATAATACCTGTAATGACAGAGTTAGAAGCAACTACCTATACGAGCAAGAAGAACATAATATTTGGTCTGGCCTCCCCCTCTAGGATGACCTCTACCTGCCCGACCTCCACCTCGAGCTGGCTGAGTAGGTGGAGTGGTAGTTGGTGCTGTGATTATATCCTGGGGACCTGGTGGAGCATGCGGTACCTAAGAAGTCTATGGAGGCGCACCCCTCCTAAGTCTGGGGAATCCCTCACCATATGGCGAGTGTCGCCACACACAAAACAAGCCATCGGAGGGCATGGCTACTGTGACTTGCTCGGGCCAGGTCTGCTGGACTAATCGCTAAAAACACCCCGTACAGGAGGTGCACTAGACACTAGCGGTGCATAATAAGGCTCCTAGGGCCTAGGAGTAGCCGAAATACCACTGGCTGCTGGAAGTGCTAAATGAACAGGGCGACTCACATAGCCCCTACCATGGCGAACTACAGTTGGGGCACGAGTACCATTATAAGTGCTAGACTCTCGAGACCTCTTAGCCTCCCTTTCATCTCTCTCTCGAGCAAGGATACCCTCCAATCTCCTAGCAATACCCACAACCTGCTGGTATGCAATATCTATCTCCAACTCTCTAGCCATGCTAAGCCTAATACTGGGGTTGAGCACCTCGATAAACTGATGGACCCTCTCTCGAACTATAGCAACTAAGGCTGGTGCATGTCTAGACAAATCATTAAAGCAAACTGCATACTCTGACACATTCATAGAACCCTAGTGCAACTGCTCAAACTCTATGCGCCATGTATCTATGAGACTCTAGGGAACATACTCCCTCAAGAACATGTCCGAGAACTGAGTCCATGTAAGTGAAGCTGCCTTAGCCGGACTACCCAACTCATAAGCACACCACCACTGATAGGCTACTCTCTTAAGATGGAATGTAGTGAAAGAAACCCCACTAGACTCCGCAACACCCATAACACAGAGGATACGGTGGCACTCCTTAAGAAAACCCTAGGCATCCTCTAACTCCAAGCCACTAAAAGTAGGAGGGTGGTACTTCTTGTACCTCTAGAGCCTGAGCTCCTCCTCCTCAGAAACTGCTGCCCTACCCTCGGGTCGAATTGGGACTACCAGCTGCATTGGTATGTCCTCTGGAACCTGATTGACCTGAACCCGCTACTCTGGGGTGTGGGCGGCGGGAGTCTATGCTCCTTCCCTGTCCTGAGATGTGACAGGAGCCAGTGGGATTAACCTTGTTTGAGCTAAAGTACCAAACATGCTTAGAAACTGTGCAAGGGTCTCCTGAAGAGCTGGTGTAGTAACAGGCATCTCAAGTTCCTGTACTTCGACTGGAGCTACTAGTAACTCCTCTGTAGCAGCTCGTGCGGGTGCTCTGGCTACACCACGTGGATGTCCTCGACCTCTACCCCAACCCCGGTCTCTCGCGACTCTAGTAGGAGGCATGGGTACCTGGTCATCTGATCCGACCGTACGTGTCCTTACTATCTGTGAGAGAATAGAAGACAGAAGTTTAGAATTCCGAAGTCAACAATTTCACATGACAAGGAATCAAAAGAAGTGAAATTTTCGTAATAGTTCCATATCCTCCAGAAGATAAGTACAGACATTTTCGTACTGATCCACGTGACTCTACTAAACCTTCTTGTGACTCATGACACCTATGAACCTAGAGCTCTGATACCAACTTGTCACGACCCAAATCTTCCTCCGTAAGATGTCGTGATGGCACCTAGTCTCTACGACTAGGTAAGCCTAACAATTTGCTAAATAATTGAAATAAAAATAGAATCAACAGCTAAACTTCAACAAATAACTATATAATTGAAAAATACCTCTCGGCATGTACAAGTAACCAACTACTCACGTATAACAATATTCCCAAAACCCAGTAATCACAAGTCACAAGATCTAACAATTTGTCTAACTGTTTCTACACATCAGTAACAAGAAGAAACAAAGGAAGAACAACATAAAAGGGATAAAGGGGGACTCCGAGGTCTGCGGACGGTGACAGATATACCTTGAAGTCTCCAGAGCAGCAGCAAGTATACAACTAATAGTGGGGCTGGTAAGAGGTACCTAGATCTGCACACAAAATATATGTAGAAGAGTAGCATGAGTACACAACAACAGTACCTAGTAAGTGCCAGCCTAACCTCGGTAGAGTAGTGACGAGGTCAGGTTAGGGCCTTACTGGAATATAATAATTCAAGGAAGAAAAATATAGCAACGTAATAAGAGACTAGAAATTCAACAAGGAGAAACTATAGAAGATAACAACACAATGCATAAGGATAAACAATGGGGCGCTCCCAAGATACCGTCTCGTAGTCCCAAAAATAAATATGCAAGGGGATCTCTCAAGGTACCTCCTCGTAGTCCTAAAAGTGAATATGCAAGGGGATCTCCCAAGGTACCGCCTCGTAGTCTCAAAGGTAAATGTGTAGGGGGATCTCCCGAGGTACCGCCTCGTAGTTTCAAAAGTAAATGTGCAGGGGGATCTCCCGAGGTACCGCCCTATAGTCCCAAAAGTAAACACACAGCTCGAAACCGATGGAAACAACAATTAACAACAAGAACACTATAGTTTAAAACTGATACAAATAAAGTAAAACAGGAATCTAACTAAGTATGCTGTACAACTTTTAAATAAGTATTTAAGACATGCAGATATGCGATATTAGGCTAAACAGGTTAACTACATATGCTGGTGTAACTCAATTAAGGTATAACAGGTTACTACTCAGTAAAAAACCGGATTTTAAAATAATAAGCCCGTGTTCACACTCGTCACCTTGCGTACACATTGCTCAAATATCACAAAAGTATCACAGCAGTACCAAATCCTAAAGGAATTTCCCCCATACAAGTTAGGCAAGCCACTTACCTCAAACCAAGCTTAATCAATCAGTAAGAATGCCCTTTCCTCGATTTTCCGACTTCGAATGACCCAAATTTAGCCAAAAGCAATTACATACCATAAATATAACTATAAGAAACTAGTCCAATTAATGAAATCAATACTTTAGCATGAAATTAGAAAATTGCCCCAAAAAATAGACCCAGGCCCATGCCTCAAAATCGGGTATAATCACAAAATACGAACACCCATTCAACCATGAATTCACTCATACCAAATTACTCAAATCTAATATCAAAATCTAAATCAGAACCCAAAAATTTGGTTGAAGAACTTTTCCCACTTTTTCCCAAATTTCTCGACTCAAATCTTAAATTAGAAGATGAAATTAATAATAGATTAATGGGATATAACCAAAAACAAGTGAAGAATCATTACCCAATCGATGCCTGAAAATCCCTCAAAATCTCGTCCAAATCCGAGCTCTCTATCTCAAGTTTTGATAAAAATGGCAAAACCCTCGTTTTGAAATATAATTTGTTGCTCAGGAAAATCCTTCTTCTCGAACGCGGCCTCACTATCGCGTTCACGTTGAACAAATAACTACTGACCAAAAATTCTTCCTTCGCGAATGCAAGTGGCCTCTCGCGAACGTGGAGCTTCCAATGACTGCTACTTCGCGAACACGTTCAGCTCTACGTGTTCGCTTAGGCCAATTGCCTGGTGACCCATTTGCATCTTCCTCTACGTGAACACGAGGACCCAAACGCGAACGCATAAGCCTAAGGTCATAGTGCTTCGCAAATGCGGGAAATACATCGCGAACATGAAGGCTTAACTCCAGTAGCACTCCAACTTCCTCTATGCGAACGTGGGAGAACCTTTGTGAATGCGTAGAAGGAAACCAGACACCAGCAATAGCTGATGCTTCAACTATAACACTAAGTCCAATTCTAGTCTGTTAACCGTCCGGAATTCACCCGAGGCCCCTAGGACCTCAACCAAACATACCAACAATTCCTAAAACATCATATGAACTTAGACGAGCCCTCAAATCACACAAAACAACAACAAAAATACGAATCGCACTCTAATCAAACTTAATGAACTTTGAAACTTTAAACTTCTACAACCGATGCCAAAACCTATCAAATCACGTTCGATTGACCTCAAATTTTGCACACAAGTCATATTCTACATTATGGACCTACGCCAACTTCCAAAATTGAAATCCAACCCTGATATAAAAAAATCCACTCCAAGTCAAACTTCCCAAAAAATCAACTTTCGTCATTTTAACCTTAATTCAGTTACAGATCTCCAATTCACAATCTTGACATGCTCCTAAGTCCAAAATCACCCAAAAATGCTAATAGAACCGATGAAACTCCATTCGGAAGTCATTTTCACACAGCTCCAACTACAGTCAAAATCCTAGAACTTAAGCTTCCGTTTTAGGGACTAAGTGCCCAATTCACTCTGAAACCAAAAAAAAACCTCCTAACAAGTCACATAAGTATGAAAAGATACAGGGGAAACAGTAAATAGGGGATCCGGGCTAGTGCTCTCAAAACAACCGGCTGGGTTGTTACAAGACTAAGGTTGAAGTAATGATCTTTAGTATGTTGTGTTGTCGGGCCTATGTGGAATGGGTGACGTGGTATCACCCCTGGGTATGTGCATGGTAAGGGTTCATGGTAAGGTTACATGGTGATCTGACGACCTAAGAACAACTTTGGGCACGTTCCAAGATGAACGTATGTTTAAGTGGGCAAGGATGCAACGACCCCACCAGCCATTTTGGGCATTTGCACTTTGCTCGGTAGTTTACGAGCATGAGTATCTCTTTATGATGTATTATGACTTGTGTTAATCATCGGTTTTGGTTTTCAGGTTATTCAAGATTGATTTGGAAGAATGATTCTCAACTAGGAAGCTTTAAATTTGAAGAGTTGACCAAGTTTGACTTTTCAGTATTTGACTTTAGATTAGAGTTTTAATGGTAAATTTAGGTCCGTATGGTAATTTTGGACTCTGGCATATGCCAGGATTTGCATTTGGATGTTTCTAGAAGGTTTCGGCAAAAATTGGAAATTCGAATGTTTAGAAAGTTCATAAGTTTGACCGAGAGTGGACTTTGTGGATATCAGATTCGGATTGTGGTTCCAGGAATTGGAATAGGTTTTTATGTCATTTGGGACTTGTGTGCAAAATTTGGGTTCATTCCGGGTTGATTTGATATGTTTCGGCACGAGTTTTGGAAGTTAAAAAGTTCAAAGTTTATTAAGTTCGATTTGAGGTGCGATTCGTTGTTTTGATGTTGTTAGGTGTGATTTGAGGCCTCAAGTAGGTCCGTGTTATGTTATGGACTTATTGGTATATTTGGATGGGGTCCCAAGTGGCCGGGGTGAGTTTCAGACGAGGTTCAGATCATTTTCATTTCATGTTGCATTGCTGAAGGTATGGTGGTTCTACTGCCTCCGCATTTGCGGAAGAATGGACGCAGATACGAGTCTGCATATGCAAAAAAATGGTCATAGAAGCGCAAATGGTCTTGGATGGAGATCATCGCAGATGAGGAGGAAGAGGTGCACCTGCGTGTGCACAGAAGCGAAATGCTTAGTCGCAGGAGCGGTCCTATTCACAGATGCGCGTTCAGTGGTCGCACCTGCGATGGCGTAGGAGTGGATGTTTTTCGCAGGTACGAAGATTTATTTTTCCTGCTTATTCCATAGAAGCGGGTCTTCACGTCATAGAAGCGATGCCGCAGAAGCGGCTCATTGTTTTCAAAAAACGGAGAGGACTGGACAGAAACTTTAAGTTCAAGGGTTTGGTCATTTTTGCATATTTGGAGTTGTGAAGCTCGGATTGGAGTGATTTTGGAGGCGATTTTCACCATGTGGATTGGGTTAAGTGTTCTCTACTCATTTTTGATTTTATATCATGAATCTATCTTCATTTTCGGCATTTGATTGAGGATTCCAAAAGAGAAATTGGGGGTTTTAGCCTAAAGTTTCATATAGTGAGTTTTTGAGTTTTTAACATCGATTCAGAGTCGGATTTGAGTGAAAATAGTATGGTTGAACTCGTAATTTAATGGGTTCCCGAATTTTACAAGTTTTTCGGGTTCCAAGGTGCGGGACCAGATTTTGACTTTTTGGCCGATTTTGGGCATTTGATTAAGGATTCGACCTTTATCATTTGGAATTATTTCCTTGGGCATATGTTCTTGAGCTGATTTTGGCTAGTTTTGAACCGTTTGAAGGTCGGTATGCATGGGATGTCATTTTTGGAGCATCGCTTGGCTTGCTCGGCATTGGATTGGGCTTGTTCAAGGTAAGTAACACTTCTAAACTTGGCGCTAAGGGTATGAAACCCCGAATTACGTATTATGTGTTTGGTGATGAGGTGACGCACATGCTAGGTGACGGGCATGTGGGCGTGCACCATGTGAATTGTAACTCTGTTATTTCTGTTGTACGGTGTAGTTACCTGATCTTATTTGTAACCATGAAATCTCTACGTACTAGAGCTATTGAGCTGTGATCTATGTTAGAAACCATGTCTAGGCTACATGCTTATTCTATTGGGACCCACTGAGGTCGTTTATGTTGTTGAGTTATTTACTTATATTGCAATTACATACTCAGTCGTGTTCATTCAATTCATATCATATCTTAGTCTCTATTGCAATTTATTGACATATATTATCATCATTTTGGTCTAATTTTATGGCATTGTGAGCCCGAGAGACTGGAGAGATTGATGATTGAGTGAGGTGAAAGCCTGTGTGTGAGTGATATTATGGGATCGGGTTGTACGATGCAGCATGTTATATTGATTTATGTCTGGATCTAGCTTATTATGGCGCTTAGGCTGAAGGTGCCCCTCCGGAGTCTGAACACACCCCTAGTGAGCCCGATTGATTTATAGTTGGGGATGGATCTTCCCCGGGCTGCATTGGCCTTATACAGTACTGAGTGACTAATTGTCATGTGCTATCTATATATTCGGGATGGATATTGCCTGAGCTGGATTGGCCATATACAATACTGAGTGATCGAGCATGTCGAGTTGTTGAGCATGATAAGTGGAAAGTGTGAGACAGTGAGATTGGGTACTCTGAGAGTGTGAGTACATGAGATTATCTCTGAGATACATTTCATTGGCATGCACATATGACATACAGGCATAGAGATGCATTTTCCTCATGTTGTACGGTATCACGTCATTCATGACTTCTCACATATAATTACATATAGGCATAGAGATGTATTTTCCTCATACCATTTGAAAAAGAAACATTTGCCTGTTCATATTTTTTTTGTTGGAATACAATTTTCAAACTTACTCATATTTTTGGCGATTTTGGATAAAAATTTGGGCTTTCACTGATATACTTGAAAAACAGGCCTATTTTTCAGGAACTGTTAACGAGCTGAGCCTTTTATCTTTGAGTTACTTCTTCTATTAATTTCATTATGTTGTTATGAACTGTTGTTGACTATTGGTGTTGGACTCTGACCTTTGTTCCAGCTCGTCACTACTTTCAACCTAAGGTTAGGTTTGTTACTATTGAGTACATGGGGTCGATTGTACTTATACTACACTTTTGCACCTTGCATGCAGATGTTAGATGCAGATGTTGCTATGATCGATGAGAGCTGAAATTGAAGTCGTACCTGCATTCCGGTTGTAGCTGCCTCTTGTTCATGGTAGACTTAGATTCATAAAACTCTGTTTATGTACTATTTCGAACAGATTATGTATTTATTTCATATTAGCTTTGTAAATTCTAATCTTAGACACTCATGATTTGTACTACCAATCCTTGGGAAATGTATAAGATTCAGATATTTTCTTTTATTAAATTGTCTTATTAAATTTTATTGGAACTAGATAGTTGTTAATTGGCATACCTAGCGGGTTAGGTTATGTGCCATCAATACTGGTTAGATTTTGGGTCGTGACACTAACAAAAAGAAGAATCAAATTCTTGCCAGACTTAAAGGAATCCAGTCTTCCCTATGTTTCCCTACTAGCCTTTTCCTGTAACTTCTAGAAGAGACCTCATCAATGATTATAATAACCTGCTAAGAATCAAAGAAGATTACTGGAAAATTCGTTCTTGCATCAATTGGATTAACGACTGTGATGCTAATACAAAAAATTTTCATCTTAGTGTTGTCAACCGACGAAGAACCAATAATATTCCCTTTTTTAAAAATATTGAGGGTATCTGGATAACTGACCCGCAATAAATTCTTAGCCATACCTTAAAACACTTCCAAAATATTTTAACAACCGATTATATAGTAACACCGTGGAAAAATATTCTTCACTACCCTACTAGTTTTGATAATATTGATCTCATGCAATTAGATCGCCCTTTACAAGACTATGAGATTGTACATGCAGTATTTTCCTTGAAACCACTTAAAGCGCTTGGCCTAGACGACATCCACCCTTTTTTTCTACCAAAAATATTAGCATCTTGTCAAGGACTCTGTCATATCATACTGCCATGAAATTTTCAAAACTCTCTCCATCCCAAAAAACATCAATTCGACTCACATATGCCTCATCCCTAAATTCTAAAATGCTAATAATCTCAATAATTTTTGACCTATAGATTTATGCAATACTATTTATAAAATCTTCACAAAGATCATAGTTAACAAGGTTAAACCTTTCCTGGAGAAACTTATTAGCCCCTATGAATCTACATTTCTAAAAGGAAGATGCACTAGTGATAGCGATCATCATCCATGAAATTTTGAACCATTTCCAAAAACTCAAAGGGCGCCGGGGGAAACTCCTCTTAAAAATAGACCTCGAGAAAGCGTTTGATAGACAAGAATGGTATTTTATTTATCGAGCTCTACTCTTTTTCAAATTCCCTCAGCGTATTACTAAGATTATTATGATTTGTGTCCGTTCCTCCAGAATTACAATCCTAATCAATGGCTCTAAAACGGAGTTCTTTCATCCAACTAGAGGCATCAGACAAGGTGAACTGATGTCCCCCTACCTATTTATACTCTTCATGGAACCCCTCTCTAAATATATTGGTCACCAGGTTAACATCGCCTATGAGACCCTATTCAACTTAACCATTCAAGGCCACCCCTCTCTCATCTTTTCTATGCGGATGACCTTACACTTGCAACAAACACTAATATATTATCAGTTCAGACAATAAACCAATGCCTCAAATTCTTTAGCAAACTTTCAGGTCAAAATATTAACATTAATAAATCCAAAATAATCTTCTCTAAAAACTGTGCCACACATAACCGAAATTAACTTGCTAATATTCTCAATATAAATATAAGTGACAACTTTGGAAAATACTTAGGATTCCCAATCCTCCCTCGTAAACAAAAAGCATCTGACCTCCACTACATCATTGATAACATGAATTCTAGACTAGTTGGATGGAAAATAAATGTTCTATCCATTGCTTGTAGACCAACGCTTGCTAAGTCCACTCTAAACTCGCTCCCAAACCACTCCATGCAATATATCTTACTTCCAACCTCCATTCTAAAAAAAATCGACAAGATCCAACATGACTTTATATGGGGTACTACCATGACAAAGAAAAAAAATCACTATATTAAGTTGGATATTATCACTCAATCAAAACAAAACGAAGGTATGGGTATTGAGAAAAATCTAGCATTACTCTCCAGCTTATCTTGGCTCCTCTTCTCAAACCCAAATTCTATTTGAGCCACCATATTCATTAGTAAGTATAGCCACAAAAGAAACCCCACCTCCCACTCCTTTATCTGGTCTAACATCTTAACGGGCTGGAAGTACTGCTCCGATGGACTCTCATGGATAATTGGACCAGAAAATATTAGTTGTTGGTTCTCGGCATGGAACCCCAATATTCCTCCACTTAGCTTCCTTATCCACATGCCTCTAACCCAAATTGACTCTTTCCTCAAAGTGAAAGAACTTTGGGATAATAATCGGTGGGACCTCTCCAAAATTTTCTATAATCTACCTCTCTATATCACTCAAAAAATACGTTTTATTAATATTTCAAATTTACAAGGTTCCAAAGATACTCCGATTTGGGCTCTTACTTCTAATGGCTCCTTCTCTACTAGAATGTCTACAAGATCACCTCCTCACAGGGCCACATTAGCTATAGATTTCACTGGATTTCAAAATTATATACTCTTAACAAAATAAAGTTTTTTATGGCAATGCTCCCGCAAGTTCTCCCTACAAATTCCTATCTTTATCACATAGTCTTAGATATCGATACAGTTTGCTCAATATGTGAAGGAGCCGATGAACCAATAGTCAACATACTCTTTGAATGCCCAATAACTCAATCCTTTTGGGAAGAAATAATTCCTCAAAATCAAACACTGGACTACAACTCTGACTACTAGCTAATAAGCTCAAAGACTGGACCATTAATATAGACCATTTAAATCTCATTTGGAATGAATTCTTCCCGTTTGCCATTTGGCACCTATGGTTGAACAGAAATAACAATTACTTCAATAACCTCTATAATCTCCTTGCCCTTAATTTTGTGACCATGTGATGTATGTAATATAAATATACCACTAACTCTCCAAATAATAACCTCAACACCTCCCCAATAACTAAAAAAATGGAACCCCCCAATGTCAACTGAGTTAAAACTCAATATTGACGGGGTGTTCAAAGGTAGTTATACAAAAGGCGGGATTGGTGGAATATTCTGAAATAACTCTGGAGACTGGGTCCTGGGCTACAAAATGCCCGCTTTGTCACGACCCCAAAACTGACCCAGTCGTGATGGTGCCTATCGTGAAATTAGGCCAGCCAACTCATTTCCAAAACAACCACATTTTTCTTTAAAACTTAATTAAAACTATTTTTAACAGAAATCCGATAAAGATATAAAATCAAGTTTAACAAAGCGGAAAAATACAAGCCCGACCTCGGGTGTCACTAAGTCATGAGCAAAATACTACAACTGTTCGAAATAACATGACTAACATAGTCTGAGAATATCCAACAAATATACTAAGAGGAAGATAAAGAAGGAGAAGGCGAAACTGAGATCGCCAAGTAGCTACCTCACTATCTCCAAGGAAAGTCCACAACTGATATGATCAGCAGTCGCTACCGTGGCCCGAGATACCTGGATCTGCACATAAGGTGAAGGGAACGTGAGTACACCAACTAAGTAAGTAACAAGTCCAAACTATGGACTGACAGGTAGTGACGAACCAAACCTCAATAGGTATAGAAATAAACTGTATGGAAAAGTAGACATGCTTGCAGTTCAAGTAAAAACTCAGCAGCAAGTAAATACAATATGAACAGTACGGAGTATAAAACTCAGGAATCTCTAAGTACCAATGAACAGGTAGCATGATCAATGTTCCGTATGCCTCCACTCACAAGTGCTCAACCACTCGATACTGTATACGGCCATCCGGCCTAGGGAAGATCCATCCCGGAATATATATACATCACTGACCTTAGTTATCCAGTACCGAGGAAGGCTATTCCTGTCATGACCCAGATTTCCCACCCTCGGAGTCGTAATGACGCCTACTAATGTGAGCTAGGCAAGCCAATTATTGAACAGATTACCTTTATCCATTTTTATACCCTTTTAGAATTTATAAAGCAATAATGTGAAAAACAACGGAAATTTCATTAAGCGGAAGAAATGTAGTAAAATATCTGAAATATGAATCTAATACAACTCTTTAAGCCTTAATCGCCCAGAACTGGTGTCACAGTACCACAGATGATCTAAGAGTGCTAAATACAAAGTTTGAAAATAAAGATACACAATTCCCGAATCAAAGACATGAAACAGGAGATAAAGGATAGAGGAGATGCCAGGTCCTACGGACGCCTGCAGGTCTATCTTGGATCACCGCATGGACTGAAGATAGCCACCTAAATGCTATGGTCCAAGAGCTGCTCCAGGATCTGCACATAGTGCAGAGTGTAGTATCAGCACAACCGACCCCATGTGTTGGTAAGTGCCTAGCCTAACCTCGGCGAAGTAGTGACTAGGCTAGGACAAGACTATCAAATGAACCTGTGCAATTAAATAATATACAGCAGAAAATAAAATAGGAATAAACAAGTAAATATGGGAGGGGGTACATGCTGTAGGGGTGTATCAACATCAACAATAAATCAAGAGTAACAGCATAAGGACAACTTAGAATTCACGACAAAACAATAAGAAAATTATATCCAATCTATAAACATTTTGCATCAATAGTTGTTGCGGTGCGCAACCTGATCCCTATATATAACAACAATGTTGTGGCATGCAACCCGATCCATATCATTAAACACTATTGCGGCATGCAACCCGATCCATATCATTTATTACTGTTGCGGCGTGCAATCCGATCCATATATATCATTGTTGCGGCGTGCAACCCGATCCACATATAATATTGTTGTGGCGTGCAACCCGATCCACAATTAATATTGTTGCGGCGTGCAACCCGATCCACATATATCATTGTTGCGGCATGCAACTCGATCCACATATAATATTATTGCAGCGTGCAACCTGATCCACATATAATATTATTGCAGCGTGCAACCCGATCCACATATAATATTGTTGCAGCATGCAACCCGATCCACATATACTATTGTTGCGGCGTGCAACCCAATCCACTTATATAATCAACTACAATCATAACAAGAGTCCCGACAAGGGATCAATAAAGAACTACACTATCCCAGCAAGGGAATCGACAGTATTAGTAAATACGTCCCGGCAAGGGAGAAACAACTATAACCAAACTTGTTCCAACATCTAACTACCTCAACTGACACTAATACTCAATCATAAGTAATTCCACGAGAACAATCATAATCCTTGCTCAATAGAGAGAATCATCAATTTAAGCATCTGTAGTATTATTCAAGAACACGATAAATCACAATTTAAGACTCACGGTCATCCTCGAACACCAACGTATAGATACTCGTCACTATGCCTATACGTCGTACTCAACAAGAAACAAGTAGCAAATACACACAACTCCTAATCCCTCAAGCTAAGGTTAGACCAAACACATACCTCGAACTTCCACGGCCAACTCAAGCCTCAAACACCGCTTTTCCTTTAGAATTCGCCTCCAAACAACTCGTATCTAGTCCAAATTGATTTAACAACATCAATAAATGCTAAACAATCCAATTCCAATGCTCAATTATAGAATTCCCATCATTCTTCCCAAAAAGTCAAAAATCAACCCCGTGCCAGCTTGGTCAAAACACGAGGTTCGGACCAAAACCCGATCACCCATTCACCCACGAGCCCGAATATATAATTAGTTCCAAAATCTACCCCAAAACGAGGTCTAAATACCAAATATGTAAAAAGACCTAACCCTACCCAAATTCCTAATTTTCTACCCTTAAAAACATGATTTAGGCCTAGAAATCCAATGGGTGTTAATGGAAATTGAAGAAAATGAGTCTAAGATTACATACCTATGAATTGGTGGTGAAATACCCTTTCAAAAATCGCCCAATTTGGAGTTTGGAAGAAGAAGTTATGAAATTTTGATTAAGTCCCGTTTTGCTTCTATTTTAAAAATCACTGGACAGGCCTTCATCGCGTTCGTGATAGGCCTGCCGCTTTCGCGATGAGTTAGGACTCAGTGACCTTTGCGTTCGAGACATTGGGCTTGTATTCGCGGAGCTTTGACCCCTCGAGCCTTCGTGTTCGCGGGCCAGTGGCCGAGTTCGCGTAGAACAAAATGTGAACCCCTCCCCCAGGCCTTTAATCTTACGCGTTCGCGAGTGCTTGGACGCATTCGCGAAGGGTATTCCCCCCTCAACCTCGCGTTCACGGCTCAGGCTTCGCGTTCGCGAAGAAGAAATCTGGCACCTGGGAGATTTGCCTTATGCGTTCGCGAGTGAGACCACGCGAATGCGAAGAACAAAATCCCTGGGCACTGAACAACCAAAAACCTGCAACTTTTTATGAGTTCAAAACTTTCCGAAATCCATCCGAAACTCACCCAAGCCCTCGGGACTCCAAGCCAAACATACATACTAACTCAAAAACATCATATGAACTCATCCGTGAGATCAAATCACCAAAATAACCTCTTAAACAACGAATTTAGCATAAAAATCTGAGATAAATCTCAAAACCTCCTAAGTATGAATTTTCACAACTATGGGTCTGAATCACCTCAAACGACTTCCCTTTCTTACCAAATTTCACAGACTCATCTTATTTCACATATAAGACCTATGTCGTGCTCTAGAACTAGAATATGGGCCCGATACCATCAAATTCTAAATGCATTTCATTTCCAAAACTCATAGAAATTTTCAAAAAATAATTTTCTTTAAAAATTTATTTCCCGGGCTTAGGACCTCGGAATTCGATTCCGAGCATATGCCTAAGTCCCATATTTTTCCACGGACCCTCGAGGACCGTCAAATCACGGGTCCGGGTCTGTTTACCCAAAATGCTGACCAAAGTCAACTTAAATGCATTTTTAGTCAAAATTTCAACATTTTCACATATTTTCACATCATAGCTTTCCGACTGCGCGCCCGGATTGTGCACGCAAATCGAGGTGATACTAAAGGAGGTTTTTAAAGCCTCGAAACACAGAATTCATTTTAAAAACAAGTGATGACCTTTTGGGTCATTCCATTCTCCACCTCTAAAACAACCGTTCGTCCTTGAACAGACATAAGAAGGAAGTACCTAAGTTAGGGAAAAGATGGGGATAATGGCTCCCGCATATCGGACTCAGACTCCCACGTCGATGCCTCAGCAGACTGACCTCTCCACTGAACATGAACAGAAGGAAAACTCTTCGATCTCAACTGACGAACCTGCCGATCTAGAATAGCTACCTGCTCCTCCTCATAAGACAAGTCCTTGTCCAACTGGACAATGCTGAAATCTAACACGTGGGATGGATCGCTGTGATATTTTCGAAGTATGGACACATGAAACACTGGATGCACGGTTGATAAGCTCGGCATCAATGCAAGTCTATAAGCCACCTTTCCCACTCGATCAAGAATCTTGAACGGGCCAGTGAACCTAGGGCTAAGCTTGCCTTCTTCCCAAATCTCATCACGCCCTTCATAGGCGACACTCAAAGCAATACCTGCTCATCGACCATGAAAGCCAAATCTCGAACCTTGTGGTCGGCATAGCTCTTTTGCCTGGACTGAGCTGTGCGAAGCCTATCCTGAATAATCCTGACCTTGTCCAAGGCATCCTGAACCAGATCTGTACCCAACAACCGAGCCTCCCTCGGCTCAAACCACCCAACCGGAGACCGACACTGCCTACCATATAAAGCCTCATAAGGAGCCATCTGGATACTCAAATGGTAGCTGTTGTTGTAGGAAAACTCTGCTAAAGGCAAAAACTAATCCCACGAGCCTCTAAAACCAATGACACAAGCTCAAAGCATATCCTCCAAAATTTGAATAGTCCACTTGGACTGCCCGTCCGTCTGAGGATGAAATGATGTTCTCAACTCAACCCGTGTGCCCAACTCTCGCTGAATGACTTTCTAGAAATGTGAGGTAAACTACGTTCCCCGATCTGAAATGATAGACTCGGGCACACCATGAAGACGAACAACCTCCCGAATATAGATCTCAGCTAACCTCTCAGAAGAATATGAGACTGCCACAGGAATGAAATGTGCTGACTTGGTTAGCCTATCAACAATAACCCATACTGCATCGAACTTCCTCTGAGTCCGTGAGAGTCTAACAATGAAGTCCATAGTGATTCGCTCCCACTTCCACTCAGGAATCTCAATCTTCTGGAACAAACCACCAGGCCTCTAATGCTCATACTTAACCTACTAACAATTCAAACACCGAGCCACATATGCAACGATATCCTTCTTCATTCTCTGCCACCAATAATGCTGTCGCAAATCCTAATACATCTTTGCGCCCCCCGGATGAATAGAGTACCGAGAACTATGGGCCTCCTCTAAAATCAACTCTCGGAGTCCATTCACATTAGGCACACAAACTCGACCCTGCAATCTCAAAACTCTATCATCACCTAAGGTAACCTGCTTGGCACCTCCATGTTGCACCGTGTCTCTAAGGACACACAAATGAGGATCATCATACTGCCGATCACGGATACGCTCTAATAAAGAAGAACGAGCGACCGTGCAAGCTAACACATGACTAGGCTCAGAAATATCCAGCCTCACAAACTGATTGGCCAAATCCTGAACGTCCAAAGCAGGCGGCCTCTCATCGACTGGAATATAAGCAAGACTGCCCATACTGGCTGACTTCCTACTCAAGGCATCGGCCATCACGTTGGCCTTTCCCAGATGATATAAAATGGTGATATCGTAGTCCTTTAACAGCTCCAACCACATTCTCTACCTCAAATTCAACTCCTTCTACTTGAACAAGTACTGCAGACTCTTGTGATCCGTGAACACCTCACATGCCATGCCATACAGATAATGCCTCCAAATTTTCAACGCGTTAACAATGGCTGCCAACTCCAAATCATGAACCGGATAGTTCTTCTCATGAATCTTCAACTGCCGCGAAGCATAAGCAATGACCTTGCCATCTTGCATCAACACTGCACCAAGCTCAATACGGGATGCATCACAATAAATTGTATATGGCCCTGAACCTGTGGGCAAAACCAACACCGGTGCCATAGTCAAAGCTGTCATGACCTTTTGAAAGCTCGCCTCACACTCGTCCGACCATCTGAACTGGGCACCCTTTTGGGTCAACCTGGTCATCGGGGATGCGATAGATGTAAACCCCTCCACGAACCGATGATAGTATCCTGCCAACCCCAAGAAACTCCAGATCTTGGTAGCTGATATTGGTTTAGGCTAGTTCTTGACTGCCTCTATCTTCTTCGGGTCAACCTGAATACCCTATGCTGATACAACATGACTTAGGAATGCAACTGAACTCAACCAGAACTCACACTTCGAAAACTTAGCATACAACTGATTATCCCTCAAAGTCTGAAGAACCACTCTAAGATGCTTCCCGTGCTCCTCTCGACTACGGGAATATATCAAAATATCATCAATGAAGACTATCACGAACAAATCTAAGTAAGCCCTGAACACTCGGTTCATCAAATCCATAAAAGCTGCTGGGGCATTTGTCAACCCGAATGACATTACGAAGAACTTATAATGCCCGTACCGAGTGCAGAAAGCTGTCTTAGGAACTTCGGACGCCCTAATTCTCAACTGATGGTAGCCAGATCTCAAGTCAATCTTCAAAAATACCTTGGCACCCTGAAGCTGATCAAACAAATCATCAATCCTCGGAAATGGATACTTTCTTGATTGTAACCTTGTTCAACTACCGGTAATCAATACACATTCTTACTGAGCCATCCTTCTTCTTAACAAACAATACCGGCGCACCCCAAGGTGAAACACTGGGTTTAATAAAACCCTTCTCAAGCAAGTCTTGCAACTTCTCCTTCAACTCTTTCAACTCAGGCTACGATACGGCGAAATAGAAATGGGCTGAGTGCCCGGAGCCAAATCAATGCAGAAGTCAATATCCCTGTTGGGTGGCATACCCAACAGGTTTGAAGGAAATACCTTTGGGAACTCACGAACAATGGGCCCAAAGTCAATAGAAGGAACATCGGTACTAGAATCACAAAATATGCCAAATAGGCCAATCACCCCTTCTCGACCATACGCCGAGCCTTCACATACGAGATAACAGTACGGGTAGAATGACTAGGAGTCCCTCTCCACTCTAAATGAGGTAAACCCGGCAAGGCTAAGGTCACAGTCTTGGCATGACAGTCCAAGATAGCGTGGTAAGGTGATAACCAGTCCATCCCCAATATGACATTGAAATCAACCATGTCCAGAAGCAACAAATCTACACGAGTCTCAAGACCCCCAATCACAACTATACAAGAGCGATGGACTCGATCTACCATAATAGAATCACCCACCGGTGTAGACACATATACAGGGGCACTCAAGGAATCACTAAGCATGACCAGATACGGTGAAAAATAAGATGACACATAGGAGTAGGTAGACCCTGGATCAAATAAAATTTAAGCGTTTCTGCCACAAACCAGAACAGTAACTGTGATAACTGCATTGGAAGCCTCAGCCTCAGGCCTAGCTGGTAGAGCATAACATCGGGACTGAGCACCCCCACCCTGAACGACATCTCTGGGATGGCCTGCAGCTGGTGGCCTCCTCCTCTAGCGATCTGAGCTCCACCTCTAACACCTCTACCTCCACCTCTAGCACCTCTAGCCCCACCCCTAACTAGCGGAGTGGGCGGTGGAACACCTGGTGCCTGAACCATAGCACAGGAACCCTGCTGCTGCGATTGAGTACCCACCAATCTCGGACAAGCCCTCTGGATATGACCATACTCACCACACTCATAGCATCTACCTGAGTCTTGCGGCTGAGGAAACTGAGACTGACCTTAGCAACCTGAATGACCACCCCTAAAACTCTAAAGCGGCGGTGCAATGATAGGAGCTGGTGGTGCACTGTAGGGTTGCTGATCAGAATACTGCATGTGAGAACCACGACCACCTGAAGCACCGTGAGAAACCTGAAGGGATGACTGAAAAGGCATAGGAGGATGGCCTCTACCATACGAATCTCTACCTCCTGACGAGGTACCACTGCATATGCCTGAATGATGAGGCCTGTTGTCTGACCCATGACCACCTCCCTGTAATATAACTATCTCAACTCTCCGGGCCACATTGGCCACCTCCTGGAAAGATATCTCACCCCCAGTCTCCCTAGCCATCTGAAGACAAATTGGCTGAATAAGTCCATCAATGAACCTCCTCACCCTCTCTCTCTTGGTGGAAAGGATGATAAGAGCATGACTAGCCAAGTCGATAAATCTGGTCTCATACTGGTTAACATTCATAGAACCCTGCTGGAGACGCTCAAATTGCCTCTGATAGGCCTCTCTTTGAGTGATGGGGAGAAACTTCTCCAGAAATAGCTGAGTAAACTGCTCCCAAGTCAAGGCTGGTGATCCGGCTGGTCTAGCCAAACAATAGTCTCTCCACCAAGTCTTGGCGGATCCAAACAAGCGAAAAGTAGCAAAATCGACCCCATTGGTCTCAACTATCCCCATGTTCCTGAGAACCTCATGGCAACTGTCTAGATAATCCCGGGGATCCTTAGAAGATGCACCGCTAAAAGTAGTAGGGAAGAGCTGGTGAACCTGTCCAATCTTCACAAAACATCGGCAGACATAGCTGCTCCCCCACCGGTCTGAGCTACCATACCAGGCTGAACTGCTCCAACTGGCTAAGCTGTTGGAGTCTGAAGTTGGGAGCCATCTGCTCCGGAGTGCGAGTAGCAGGAGTCTGGGCTCCTCCTCCAGCCTGAGAGACGACTGGTGCTACGGGAAGCAACCCGGCCTGGGTGGCACTCTCCATAAGGCCCACTAGACAGACCAGAGCATCCTGAAGTACTAGGGTAGCACTAAACCCCTCTGGGACCTGAGTTGGGCCCACCAGAACTATCTGGGTCGGAACCTCATCATCAAAGTCAACTTTAGGCTCTGCTACTAGTGCTACTGCTCTAGGCTAAGCTCTGCCCCTACCTCGGCCTCTAGCACGGCCTCAGCCTCGCCCTATGCCCCTCGTGGGAGTTGCTATTGGGGGCTCCGGCTGCTGGTTGGTGGATGAGGAAGCGCGTGTTCACATTATCTGCGAAATAACAGAGTAGAAATTCAATTAGCATTGAGAAACCAAACCGCACGACATGAAGGAATAAATGTGAAGTTTTTCCTAACTCTGTAGCCTCTGGGGGATAAATATAGACGTCTCTGTACCGATCCCTCAGACTCTACTAAGCTTGTCTGCGAACTATGAGACCCATGTAACCTAGAGCTCTGATATCAACTTGTCACGATCCTGATTTCCCACCCTCGGGAGTCGTAATGGCGCCTACTAATGTGAGCTAGGCAAGCCAATTATTGAACAGATTACCTTTATCCATTTTTATACCCTTTAAGCATTTATAAAGCAATAATGTGAAAAACAACGGAAATTTCATTAAGCGGAAGAAATGTAGTAAAATATCCGAAATATGAATCTAATACAACTCTTTAAGCCTTAATCACCCAGAACTGGTGTCATAGTACCACTGACGATCTAAGAGTGCTAAATACAAAGTCTGAAAATAAAGATACACTATTTCTGAATCAAAGACATGAAATATGAGATAAAGGATAGAGGAGACGCCAGGTCCTGCGGACACCAGCAGGTCTACCTTGGATCTCCGCGTGGACTAAAGATATCCACCAAAATACTATGGTCCAAGAGTTGCTCTGGGATCTGCACATAGTGCAGAGTCTAGTATCAGCACAATCGACCTCATGTGTTGGTAAGTGCCTAGCCTAACCTCGGCGAAGTAGTGACGATGCTAGGACTAGACTATCAAATGAACCTGTGCAGTTAAATAATATAAAGCAGAAAATAAAACAGGAATAAACAAGTAAATATGGGAGGGGGTACATGTTGCGGGGGAATATCAACATTAACCGTAAATCAAGAGTAACGACATAAGGACAGCTTAGAATTCACGGCAAAACAATAAGAAACTTATATCCAATCTATAAACACTTTGCATCAATAGTTGTTGCAGTGTGCAACCCGATCCCTATATATAACGAACAATGTTGCGGCGTGCAACCCGATCCATATCATTAATCACTGTTGAGGCGTGCAATCCGATCCACATATATCATTATTGCGGCATGCAACCCGATCCATATATATCATTGTTACGGCATACAACCCGATCCACATATATTATTGTTGCGGCGTGCAACCCGATCCACATATAATATTGTTGTGTCATGCAACCCGATCGACATATATCATTGTTGCGGCGTGCAACTCGATCCACATATAATATTATTGCAGCGTGCAACCCGATCCACATATAATATTGTTGCGGCGTGCAACCCGATCCACATATACTATTGTTGCGGCGTGCAACCCAATCCACATATATAATCAACAACAATCATAACAAGAGTCCCGACAAGGGATCAATAAAGAACTACACTATCCCAACAAGGGAATCGATAGTATCAGTAAATACGTCCCGGCAAGGGAGAAACAGCTATAACCAAACATGTTCCAACATCTAACTACCTCAACTGACACCAATACTCAATCATAAGTAATTCCACGAGAACAATCATAATCCTTACTCAATACAGAGAATCATCACTTTAAGCATCCGTAGTATTATTCAAGAACACGATAAATCACAATTTAAGACTCACGGTCATCCTCGACACCAACGTGTAGATACTCGTCACTATGACTATACGTCGTACTCAACAAGAAACAAGTAGCAAATAGACACAACTCCTAATCCCTCAAGCTAAGGTTAGACCAAACACATACCTCGAACTTCCATGGCCAACTCAAGCCTCAAACACCGCTTTTCTTTTAGAATTCGCCTCCAAACAACTCGTATCTAGTCCAAATTGATTTAATAACATCAATAAATGCTAAACAATCCAATTCCAATGCTCAATTATAGAATTCCCATCATTCTTCCCAAAAGGTCAAAAATCAACTCCGTGCCAGCTTGGTCAAAACACGAGATTCGGACCAAAACCCGATCACCCATTCACCCACGAGCCCGAATATACAATTAGTTCCAAAATCGACCCCAAAACGAGGTCTAAATCCCAAATATGTAAAAAGCCCTAACTCTACCCAAATCCCTAATTTTCTACCCTTAAAACATGATTTAGGCCTAGAAATCCAATGGGTGTTAATGAAAATTGAAGAAAATGAGTCTAAGATTACATACCTATGAATTGCTGGTGAAATTCCCTTTCAAAAATCGCCCAATTTGGAGTTTGGAAGAAGAAGTTATGAAATTTTGATTAAGTCCCGTTTTGCTTATGTTTTAAAAATCACTGGACAGGCCTTCATAGAGTTCGCGTTGAGTTAGGCTTCACTAACCTCCGCGTTCATGACATTGGGCTTGCATTCACGGAGCTTTGACCCCTCGAGCCTTCACGTTCGCATAGAACAAAATGTGAACCCCTCCCCCAGGCCTTTAATCTTACGCGTTCGCGAGTGCTTGGATGCGTTCGCGAAGGGTATTCCCCCATCAGCCTCGCGTTCGCGTCTCAGGCTTCGCATTCGCGAAGAATAAATCTGGCATCTGGGATATTTGCCTTACACATTCGCGAGTGAGACCACTCGAACGCAAAGAACAAAATCCCTAGGCATTGAACGGCAAAAAACCTGCAACTCTTTATGAGTTCAAAACTTACCGATATTCATCCGAAACTCACCCGAGCCCTCGGGGCTCCAAACCAAACATACGTACTAACTCAAAAACATCATATGAACTCATCCGTGTGATCAAATCGCCAAAATAACCTCTTAAACAACGAATTTAGCATAGAAATCAAAGAAAAATCTCAAAACCTTCAAAGTATGAATTTTCACAACTACGGGTCCGAATCACCTCAAACGACTTTCGTTTCTTTCCAAATTTCACAGACCCATCGTATTTCACATATAAGACCTGTACCGAGCTCTGAAACTAGAATACGGGCCCGATACCATCAAATTCTAAATACATTTCATTTCCAAAACTCATAGAAATTTTCAGAAAATAATTTTCTTTAAAAATTTATTTCTCGGGCTTGGGACCTTGGAATTCTATTCCGAGCATACGCCCAAGTCCCATATTTTCCACAGACCCTCACGAACTGTCAAATCACGGGTCCGGCTCCGTTTACCTAAAATGTTGACCGAAGTCAACTTAAATGCATTTTAAGTCAAAATTTAAACATTTTCACAAATTTTCACATAATAGCTTTCCGGCTACACTGCGCACACAAATCGAGGTGATGTTGAAAGAGGTTTTTAAAGTCTCGGAACGCATAATTAATTTTAAAAACAAGTGATGACCTTTTGGGTCATCACAATTCCAGCCCTATGGAGAACATCCATCTCCAGGTATAATTACTTCGGACAAGATCCATGTCCGGGAAGATCCATGCTTATTATCATCAACTGCACTCACTGAGGGTATAAAGACTCTGGAGGGGCTCCTCTTAGCCCAGACGGTATATCAAGCCAACGAAGGCATGATCAATATCTCGCTGCGGCGTGCAGCCCGATCCCATACTGTCACTCATTATCAGGCTCTCGGCCTCACTCAGTCATTACTCTCCAGTCTCACACACACGGGCTCAAAATGTCATGATAGTAGCCCAAACAATGATATGATGTGTCAAATAGCAATAATCGAGACTGAGGCATGATATAATATGCATGAACAAGACTGCGTACAGAATATCAATGAAGCTAATGATATGACAGCAAGGAACGACCTCTCGGGTCTCAACAATGTTGGCGTGAAGTGATAACATGATAATTAGCATGATTTGCAGCTTATTAACTTAAACACATAATTAGAACACATATATCAGCAAAAAAGAGTCACTAAGCATTGCCATGGAATGACCCAGGCTACAATTCTCATGGTGCACGCCCACACGCCCATCACTTGGCATTTGCGTCACCTCAATAGTAATCATAGAACATGTAGTTCGGGGTTTCGAACCCTCAAAACCAAGTTTGGAAGCGTTACTTACCTCAAGCCAAGCCAAACCCTAGCCCGCGAAGCCCTTGCCTCTCGATTTGGCCTCCAAATGCGCCGAATGTAACCAAAATCAGAACCATAACATCAATATATGCTAAGGGAACAAAGCCCACACGAAAATAATCAAATTACATAAAAAATTCCGAAATTGGTCAAGCCCAACCCCCGGTCTCACGCTCGGAACCTGATAAAAATCACATCAATAGAATCCTTATCCTCCCACGATTCCATACATACCAAGAACATCAAAATCAGACCACAAATGGCCCCTCAAATCCCCAATTTACACTCTCCAATTTCAAGTCATAATTCCCCAATTTTTGGCTTTAAATCCCACAAATTTAATGTCTAATTAGTTAGAAATCATCATAGAATTGAGTATTGAGTTCAAAAACCTTATCTCCAAGTGATTCCCTTTGAATCCCTCTTCAATCTCTCTCAAAAAGCTTCAAAACTGGCTAACAATGGTGAGAAATGGCCTAAAAATTGCGAAGATGGCTTTATATACATTATGCCCAGGTGGTTTTCCTTAATTGCGACCACCGAAAGGCCACCGCGATCGCGAAGAACAAATTTTGCTGGCTTCAGAAATAACTCTACGCGAATTTATTCTCCATGCAAACATGATGCTCTGCCCCTTACTCCTACGCGATCGCTGACCACTGAATGCGTTCGCGAAGAACAAACGCGTGGCCCCAGCTTTGGTCCACTTAACCTTACGCGAATGCGACTTAACCCACGCGTTCGCGATGCTTCACCTGATCAACCATCGCGATCGCAACACTTAATACGCGAACATGAAGAACAAACTTGACTGCCTCCACAAATGCTCTATGCGATCGCGAGCCTCCTCACGTGATCGCGAAGAAGGAACCTCTGCAACAAAACAAAAGAAAAATCTGCAACTCTCAAAAAGCACGAACTTGGTCCGATAACCTTCTGAAACTCACCCGAGGCCCTAGGGACCTCAACCAAACATTCCAACACATCCCATAACATCATTCAAACTTACTCGATCCTTCGAATCACTCAAAACAATACTAAAATGCCAAATTAACCTCGGATATAAGCCTAAGAATTTAGAAACTTTCAGATCCCACAAACGACGCCGAAACCTATCAAATCAACTCCGAATGACCAAAAATTTTGCACATACTTCAGAAATGACACGACAGACCTACTTCAATTTCCGGAATTCCATTATGACTCCGATATCGAAATTTGCACTACCAATCGGAAAATGCCAAAATTCCAATTTCGCCAATTCAAACCTAAATCAACCACGGACCTCCAAATTACATTCCGAACACGCTCCTAAGTCCTAAATCACCTCATGAATCTATCTGAATCATAGAAACCAAATTCCAAGATCGTTTACTCACAAGTCAACTTTCGGTTGACTTTTCCAACTAAATAGCTAACTTAAAAGACTAAGTGTCTCATGACACTCCTAAACCACCACAAGCCCGAACCAACCAATACGATACGATGAAATGTAGCTGAACAACGCATAAAGAAGTAGAAATGGGAAAAATAGAGGGGTAACTCATGAAACGACCGGCCGGGTCGTTACACGCTTATGGCTACACCTCTACTTACATGGAACTTCTTGCACTAAAAAATGGTCTACATATAGAAAAAATTTATAATTTTTATACCTTCGAAATCGAAACTGAATACTCCAATTGCTTTCCCATAATAACTGTTCCCTCTACTCTAACCTTGTTAATGAGTGCAAGTTACTATTGAAGGAACTAGGGAATCCATCCATTGATCCGGCATAACTTCCCACAAGCTAACAAGCTTGCGCATGTTTTGGCTTCAGAAGAATCCAGACAACCAAGTAGTACTCCTTTATCAACAATAGTTTACCCACAGAATGCTTTTTGGAACTTGCTAGAGGAAGACAAAACTGGAGCACCTACTACTAGATTGTATCTACCATTGTACTAAAATGGCTAGCTGAACTTGGAAATCTCAATAGTTTTTGTAATCCTATGATTAGCATCCCCTTTTGCTCAAGTACTTTAGATGTCTCTAACGAGGCATAACTCCTATGTAATGTTACTAGTTAAGTATTAATAATATTTCTTCGTTCAATAAAAAAAAACGGATGTTAGATCTCAGTTTCAATGATTAAAAATAATGTTATTCTTTTTGTAGGAAATCAAAATAAAAGAAGATGAGCCAGACGAAAACAAGCAAAAGGAAAGTATCAATCAAGTGAAGGAAGACCAAATCAACTCAAATTTGACTAGATAAGATAATCCTCAATTAGCGGTCAATCAACAATCCTATCCCGAATCTACTCCAGAAGATAGAAAATAAGACTCGCACAAGAAGTCAATCAAGTCTGAAGATCCGCATAAATGTCAATTAAGTCTTTGAAAGGAAAGCAATCAATTTTCAGACGTGTATCAAGGAACAATTCATGTAAAGCTCCACTCTTATTCTTGGAAGGAATCAATCAGGATTCATTCCAATGATCAATTCCTTTGGGTTGTCAATCTCTCACGATGTGCATCAATCAAGTCCATAAACAGAGTCTTACTGATACTATATATACTCAAAACCAAGAAGGAGGAAATATACTTTTGTCTGGCCAACTTCAAACTCTTTGTTTTACTCTTAAAAAATATTGTAATTTATTGTGTAATAAACACAGAGAGAGAGAGATAGAGAAAGAGAGAGAGAAATGTTGGTGAGGCATTGTATCAAAATATTTGAGAGTTTACTTAGTATAAGAAATCATTTGGTGTGCAAAGGAAACTCACTAATACAAGTGTACTCCGAATTTCAGGAGTTTTAAAGAGAGAATCCTCTTATACAGTGACGAAGCCAGGAATTTTTTCAAGGGTGTTCAAATTTGAAAGAAGTAAAAAAAAATCCCGACAAAGGGTGTTCAATGTATATTATATACCTCTAAAACGTAATAGGACTGAAGTATTTGCAATTTGATTTTTCTATAATTCTACTGGCTACGTTCAAGTGGTCTCCTAAAACTTACCACTGAAATTTTTGTCTTTCAATCAGAATTTGTTTAAGTCATATTAGAGAATTTAGTTTCAAATTCTTTTGAAGAGTAAGGTTTATTACAAAAATAACTTATTTTTCCAGGAAAAGGATTTAATGCAACATTAATTTTTTTATAGATAAGGGTATAAATATAAACTTAATTATTCTTAACGGATTAACAACTAAATCGATAAGAAAAATAAGTAAATAAATTTAGACAAATGCCCTTATGATAAAGGTTATTAACTGTCTTTTCTCAAGAGGCATGCAAAAAGTTTAAAAGACACATAATATGGATCAAAAGTAATATAATGATATTTGATTGGGTGTGGAATTTAAGATATATTGAGCTTATATATAATATTAATGACAATGGAAGAAGAATATTAAAGTAATAGTTGAAAAACTAGTTTGACAAAGAAATTATCACATCATAGTATAATGATTTTAAAATTTTGAAAGTAATAGATGTCATGCTAGAATTGAATAACAATTATTATTATGATCGAATCACAAGTTAGTTGTAAATTATGAGAAATTATCATAAACTAATTAGCTGGTTGTTGTAACTCTAATATTCGTATTTGGAACCGACTATACAAGCAAACTCACACAATGGAGTTAGACCATTGTCTAAAATGTTGGTCATGCTTTTGGTTTCAGTCTTGGTCTTGATCTTAGTGATAAGGAGATAAGAAGACCAATTTTTTTGCAAATTTCAATACATTGTAAAGTGTCGCTGCTTTGTTGCTGAATGATGCCTCAGGAAGAAAGAAAGGAAAGGACCATATGAAAATACAGTTTCCTAGTTGCGTGTTGAGTGAATTTATTGCGAGGTCCTCTTAAATATTGAGAACCTTGGTCTTGGTCTTTAGAGTATTTATAGCTTGTTTGGCCAAGCTTCTGAAATTAGCTTATTTTGAAAAGTGCTTTTCTCAAAAGTACTTTTCAGAAAAGTATTTTTGGTGATAAGCAGTTTATGTTTGGCTAATTAATTTGAAAAGCACCTTTGAGCAGTAATTAGTATTTGGCCAAGATTTTAAAAACTTCTTCTAAGTGTATTTTTCTCAAAAGTGTTTCTCAGAAAAATGCTTTTGGAGAGAAGCTACTTTTTTCTGTTTCTCTAAAACTGCTTCTACTTCTCCTAAAAGCACTTTTTTCCTTGTAAAGGCTTGGCCAAACACCTCAAGTTTTAGAGAAAAACACTTTTGTCCCAAAACTTAGAGTCAGTTTTGCCTAGCTGTCAAAAACTACTTATTTTGAAAAGTACTTTTTTAAAAAGTACTTTTAGAGATAAGCTATCACGACCCAAAATTCACTAGTCTTGATGGCACCTAACCCAACCCGTTAGGTCAGCCAATTAACAGTTAACACAGTTCTAATAAAATAAAGGTGACCAACAAATGATATATCTGGATTTCATACAATATCCCAAGGATTGGTAGTACAAGTCATGAGCTACTAAGATTGGATTATTGCAAAAATTGATATGAAATAAATACAACTTCTGTTTGAAATTTACATAAACAAAATTCAACTCTAAAACTACTTAAGGACAAGTGGTAGCCACACACAGAAGGTGCGAACATCTTCAGAGTTAGCTCCCATCATTCACCACAGCTTTGCTCCAAGATTTGCACGCAAGGTTCAGAATTGTAGTACGAGTACAACCGACCCCATGTACTCAATAAGTATGTTGGCTAACCTCGGTGAAGTAGTGACAAGGCTTTTTAGTTAAAGATACTAACTGATACAACCTGTGTAGAAGACAAGCAACAGAACAATACTAGAACATAACTGAAAATAGTACCAAAAAGAAATATGCGAAGCAGTAAATAATTACTAGAAGAAATCATGATTTATATTCCTCAATATCACGACCAATCCTTTCCTCAAAGCGATAACCAACAAACCACGATAGTAATTTCATAACTTTCATTGTGTGAGAAATGCACTCAAGATATCAAATCAAATGGCACGACAACACTCTTCATGCATTTATCTCACGCTCACCAAATATTTGTATAACAATACCAACCAGGTGAATGAAATACAATAACAATAATGACAAAGTGTAAATATTTAGCAATAATAAACAAGGCAGTACATATAAACAACGGTAACAGACTAGGTATAAGGCATAGAAGTAATGATAGCAATTAGGAAAGAAGATTATAAATTTCACTAACGAATATAGTAGAAGGCCTAGACATAGATATAACAAAAAGAGGGAAAGCATGACCTTTATGAGCTAACAAATAGAAGGCATGGAAAACTAACATGGTAGAAGGCTTATACCAAAGTGCAACAAGTGAGGATCCGCATAGATGTAGGTATGCCATATAAGAAGAAAAACATGATGTTTGCAAGCTAAACAAATAGAAGGCATGGGCAACACGAAAGCAATTAGGATAGAGGACAAATACAGAACAACAACGACAAGTCATAGAAAAAACATATGTACAACAGTAACAACTCAAGGTAAAAGCATGAACGTATATACAAGGAAAAGATATCACAACATAATGCATGTCCCCTGTCCTCGCCTGCACGAAAATACCCTTCTTTCCATGAACGCATGATATTATAAAAACATAATAATATAAATAAAATGGCACGACATCACCCTTCATGCTTTTACTCTCATCCTCACATCATAATATAAATTAGATCATGATAATGTAATTGAAATGGCACGACATCACCCTTCGTACTTTTACTTTCATCCTTACATGATAATGTAAATAGAATGGTACGACATCACCCTTCGTGCTATTACTCCCATCCTCACATGATAATGTAAATGAAATGGCACGGCATCACCCTTCGTTCTTTACACTCATACTCACATAATCATGTGTATGCAATGACATGCAAGGTAAGAAGCATGAATAACATCAAGGAGAGTGTTTAACCGAATATTCCAAATGAACATCAATCACAACTTTCAAGCCAATAACAATTCAATAATCCTCAAGTACTTTATTTTTAAGTATTTTGTCAAGTCTAAAAAAGGATCTTTTACTCAAGTATAGAATCCAATATCTCAAGAATAACGGTCGTATCAATGTATTAATGATTAAACATAGTGATTACCGAATTTAATACATCAATGGTTTCACAAAATTTTGTCAAATTTTTAATCAAGTTATAATAAACTAAATCTTAGGTTCTAACATTTAATTTCATATTCTTAGTAATCTAGAAGTCAAGTGAGACATGAAACAAGTGTTTACTATGAAAATGGTAATGACAATTAAATTTGTAAATGGGATTCTAAAAATACGTGATCTATTTTTATGCTAGTTGTTAGAGAAGTTGATGCTAAGAATATGAAGTTTAACGATAAAACACAAGCTAAAATGGGGTAGTAATCAAACCCAGGGGCTTGCCGCCTGATCCTCAGGTTGGTCGATGAAGAAGCCTCGGGGCCGATATCCAGCTCGATCTCGAGCTATGGAGGGTAGTCGGGAATGGGATAACAATTAAGATATGATTAAACAAGGCTATTTATGGCCAATACGAAGCAATAAATGAAGAACAAGTATGAAACTAATAACGCTAAGAGTAACCTCGAGCTAGTAAGGACGAGCAAGTTAGAGAGAAGAAAGAGAGAGAAAGATATTATTGATCTTGTGGAGAAATAGTTGGAGCAACATCAGCCCCTTACGCGGGTTCCCTTTATATAGGAGGGGAATCTAGTTATAGTACGACATACATCAATTGTAAAGTATGGAGATGGGAAGGCTAGACGTGACGCTTCGACAGAGGCTCCGGATAGGCCGACTCTGTCAGACTCAGCCGCGTGCATTAAAAATTTCCCCCTTTGCTCTAGCCTTGGTCTTTGTCTTCTTTGAGTCGGGCCTTGACGAGCCCCGAGGGAGAGGACTCGGTCGCAATTCCATGTCCTCGGGGTCTCGAGGTATTCTTCCGAAGTGGCTTGACAGCGAGAAATTAAGTCCTCTAATTTCGACACATACAGATAGTCTCCGCGTTTCCTAGAACGAACCAATGGGAAATGATTCTAACACCTGACTCCACGAGCTTCTTACAGTGATGTCATACTAATGATGCAACTTATGGCGCGAGCTTTTGCGGCAACCGGGGTGTCCCATGGACTTATGTATTTGACATTATTCAATGCACATTCGATTCCCGTTCTCCAAGATGAATGTTTCGCCGTCGATTCGGTTCTTCAAGAATGCAGTAATTAAGTCCGCCAGTCAATATTCCAAAGCCTCGATGACCATTTCGTTACCCTCTATAAATATAAATGGGTGTTCTTTGGCGTTGTTTTTTTTCTATCCAAATACCTTCATTGGCTCATTTGCCCATTTTTTCTTATCATCTTTCTCCATCATTGAACACTATGTTTGGGGCTCATGGCCTCAAGGTCGTTCGACAAAGCTCTCGTAGGCTGTGTTGTGGCCTCTTGCTATAACTTCCCTTTGTCGGGCATAACTATGATGTCCTGTTGCTGTTGTAGTTGCTGTTACGTCTGTTGTTGCTGCCCTTGTTTGCTCGAGATGATGACACACGGAGGTCAACTTTCCTTGCTCATAAAAAGCTCTTCGGATTATATACCGCTGCTCAAAATGGGGCTTGGATTATACACTGCTGCTCACCTTCATACCCCGGCTCGACGTGGTGCCCTGCCCCGAGCTGGTAGCTTGCACGGCTAGATGTCCCGAGAAGTGGACTCTAAATAGCCGTTCAAGCGAGACCGAGGCTCGCCCTGTCCGCTGTCTCTCCGAGGTTCTCTTGGCCAGCAAGGGTCCTCGACCTTCGGAGAGCTTATGGTTTTCATCCCTCCCTGCTTCTCGCCCTATCATTTGGGGATATTAGTGTGGAAGCCCGGGATGAGGTTTCTGAGGATGTGTGCCCTGAGGCGCCTGTTGCATGAGGCGGACCTTTGAAGGTAGACCAGTCTCTAGGCTTTTATCTCGCGTGTGCACCCTTTTGTTTCTTCCTTTATGCGTAAGAACCCCTTGAGGGCTTTTGTAATTGTATGTAAGGACCCTTCGAGGGTTGTTGTACATGGATATTTATGAATATAAAGGTACTCCCTTGATTTTCTATTTTTGATTCTTTCCCTATTATTGTATGTTTTCGTGTGCTTTGAGGTCTTTGAATGTTTTCCTTTGTTGTTGACCACTGATATCTAACTCGGTTGCAAGCGTTCTTTCCAATCCTCTACCAATTGATTTGATAGACCAAGCCTGAATTGATTTGATAGACTCGGGCTATCGGGCCCTTTGAGTTGCATGGAGATAATACGCTAAGTTTTGGAGCTTTCGAGAGAGGTATCCTGAGCGAAGGTTAGCTTCGAGTACCTGGGGGTCTGCTTTGAACTTGATGTAGATAGCCTTTTGAAGTGTAGTGGATAGACATCCGTTGAGGGGTTGCCTATACATAGGCGATGCCTCGAGCCCTCCTAGAGCCTCCATGATCGGAGCTTCACGTGCTTACTTTTCTTTTTAGAAAGGAAAACCATGAGATAGTGTACCGCCTCGAGTTTTATGATGGCATTGAAGGCTTTTCGAAGCCTGACTTCTTTTTTAGTGGAGATCCTAAAGGTCGGGCACTACCTCGAGACTGAAGATGATACAGTTGACTTCTTGAGGCCTAACTTCTTTTTGATGGATGCCTCTGGGGTAGAGTACCACCCCGGGATCTGTACCGAGGTCGTTGGCCTCCTGGGGCTTACTCTAGATAGGCGAGTCATTGTTGTTTCCAACATATGTATGGGGTGGCTTTTGCTTCTTTAGGACATGTTATTATTTTTGATAGCTATCCCTCCGCCTTCGCATCGAGTCCTTTGTCTCTTTAGGCGCGAAAAGCGTTGGCGCACGTCCTTGATTTAGTCTATCAATTCTACCACAGCAATGGTAGCTACTTTGGAGCCGGCCCGGCAGGGAGGGGAGAGTTCCACTCCCATTGTTCAGGATCCACAGGAGTTCACTTTAAAGACTATGTCTTTGATAAGAGAGGAACATCAGGAGATGGTGAGGGGATACTACGGATGGAGCGAGGGGATAACGCTGCAGGTGCTTTCCCCTGATGAGAGTATTATGGAATTTGCTGATGGATTCTTGAACGTATACTTGTATCCTTTTGCATTTGACCCCCTTGATAGGATCATGCTTGATTTCTGCTTGAAGTATTGGGTTACTTTGGTGCAGATACATCCGTTGTTCTAGCGAGTAGTGCTGACGCGAAGAAGGCTGGGCTTGAATTCACACTTAACCACCTTATCGGGCTATACCAGCCCTTTCATCATCGAGGCTTGTTAACCTTGAGGTGCCGTTCGTCCACGCCCTTTGTTGTTGATGATGAGGAAGATGAGGATCCAGGGTGGGTCAATCGATTTGTCTGTGTTAATATGACTAACATTATCTCCGTGGAGTTCATGTCATTCTCTGAAGGATGGAATTACGCACGTGAGTGGAGTGCCTCGTGCTTCCTTAGATTTGCTTATAGCGAAAACCAGTTGCCTCGTTCTCGATCTTCCCGGCTGGGTCCAGAGGTTGGCGACCTATTCGACTTGTGACAAGCACCAGTGGCGAGCTGTATCCTACGACAGATAGGAGGTGAAACACCAAGGTATGCGCGTATGCTGCTCCTACCTTGGTTTTCGTATATTTGAGATGACATTTTCCTCTTTCTTTTGTACCGGTTTTTCCACTGTAGGTATCAGGCGGTTCCTTGGGGCGAGGCTGTGCTCCTCCGAAGAGGGGAAAGAGTCGTTGGCCACCAAGCTGAGGGACGATGGCGATAAATGAGATTTGCACCCGCAGTGTGATGGAGCTTTTAATGGGGCTCAACGGGTCCGTGTCTTAGAGAAGAGGACATCGTGCAAGCCTGCTATTCCCAGAGTGTTTGACTCGTGAACGGTGGTTCTCTGAGTGAATATGCTTTGCCCAGGGTTAGTTCTTCCGGGGCCGAAGGGGCAGGACCAACAGGAGTGTGTTCCGCCTTCGAGGAAGTCCGCCGGCTTCACTTCATGGTGAATTTTGGTGTAGTCCTTCTGTATTTCGCGTCTTTCTTCCTTTATTGAGTTTTTCTTTTGCAGGACTTTGATAGGCTCAAGTCTGAGCTGCTCCATCATAGGGCCAGGCTTCGGAAAGCTCTGGATGAGGGTGAGTCCTTAAGTATCCTTAGCGAGGAAAAGGAGGTTGAGTTGATGCACTGGCGATATGAGGCGTATCGGAGCTTGAATTATGAGAGCTATTTGATGGAGCAGGTAACCTTTTGTAGTATGCACTTCACTCTTTTTGACCCTTAAGGTTAATCCTTTTGCCTATCTTATCTGCAGAAAAAGACGAAAGCTTTGGAGTACCTTAAGGGCGAAGCCGACCGCGTCAGGATGCTTGCAGTGAACTGAGGGCTCAGGCGCAGGATCAAGCTTTAGAGGAGAGGGGAGTTCTGGCCAAGGTTCCTGCCTTCGAGGCACAACTTCGCTTGGCTCGTGACAATGCTATAGTTCAAGTGGATATGATCGTGAAACTCGAGTCCGATCTCTCGAAGGTCAGGGCTCAGATAATCGATGCCCGGGATGAAGCAATATTAAGTCAAACCAAGGCTGATCAGAAGATGGCAATTCATATGAAGGACGCTGCTGATGCCCAAGCCGAGTTGAAGCGGCCCCTCGATCGTGAGAAAAGGATCGAGGAATATGTTCATTGCAGATCCCGAAGAGAGGTATTCGAAGAGATCGGCACTAGGGGCTTCGTACTCTCGGAGGAGTTGGCTCGAGCAAGGGCAGACGAGCGCGATGCTCGGTTACTTCTTGCTGACATCACGGAGAGCAAATCTAAGGCTGGTAGGTTGTATCCTTCTAGAGCAGAGCGTAGATTTTGCCACTTTTCCCTTTTGTATTTGTCATTCGTAGAGCGTGTTTGTATATGGAGAACTCACCTTTTGCGTATAAAAATAGAGAACTAGAAGCTTTATCTCTTTTGTATCTCTTTCTGCATTTCTTTTAACCAGGCGGGCTGGTTTCGATGTTTGGCGGGAGCCTTGCGGGTCCATAGCTAGTTAGGCAAGACCGGAGGCTCTTAAGTGCGATTTTTGATGTGAGTAGGCATTAGAGCCTTTGTGTTTTGCCCAGCTGTTTAGGCCTAGTCTCTGAGTCAGGCTTTGATTAGAGCTTACCTGACCTTCAATCTCCTGTGCCTGCATGGGCAGATGATAATTGTTCTTGTCCCTTGCCCTTGGGCATTTGTGTTTCAACTATTTTGGGTTCAGTCTTCGAGTCGCGTTGTGACTAGAGATTTAATAGACACTCAAGTTTTTTTTATGCCTACGTGGGCGGATGACGATGGCTCTTGCGCTTCGGGTCGAAGCAACCTTTTAAGTGTGTTTCCCGGAGGTTTGTTTGGCTAGCGACAATGGCACTTACGCTGTGCCCTTAGGCATGTATAGTTAACTATTTTGGATCTGATCTCCGAATCGGGTTACGACTCAAGCTCATTTTAATTCTCAAGTTTTCAATTTTCAAGCTGGCGACAGTGGCTCTTACGCTGCTTGGTCGTTGAGACTTTTAAGTGTGTGGCCCGGAGGCTCATTTGGCTGGCGACAATGGCTCTTATGCTTTTGCCCGTGGGCATTTTGTAGGCTTTGTTTTCTTCTCATTAAGGTCTTTTTGAAATGATTTTGCCTGACCCGTCATCGGTTTAGGAAGAACCTCGATTTCAAGTCGTTAGAAGCGATGTTCGAGCATCTTAGAAGGTTTTTAGCTTGTAGGCTGAGTAGCTCGAAGCCTTGTGATTTGGAGCTGACATAGTCAAAGCTCGTTTGCCTATTGAGGGAAGCTTGATTTAACCGGTTCTTTTCGAAGTATATTCGAAGTAATGGCCTGCGATTTTGTTAGTGACAGTCGGGCGTCCCCGAGTTGCGTTAATTTGGCTGGTGCAACCATTTTGACTGTAGTCATATGTGTTTGGCCAGAGCTATTTTTGATCCTGAGTGATAGTTTAGGCGTCTACACCAAGGGTATGCCCTTTCGGGATTCTTACAAATGCGACGTATGGCCTAAACTTCGGGATTGAGTTTTATGCCTGTAGTAAGGTATTACAAAATATTCATGCTTGTTGAGGTCTTACAGTTTGTAATGCCTGTTGAGGTCTTACAGTTTGTCATGCCTGTTGAGGTCTTACAGTTTTTGTTGCTATGTAGAATAGATCTGGTTATACCGAGTCTGCCCGCTCGGGGTCTTACGGCCTAGGGTTTTCCAGTGTACGGCGATTGGTGACAGTCTCCGAGTCATCGAGTTTGCTTAGGCTCGAAGGCCATTATTCGTGAGCTCGGAGTTACCTTGTTGGGGCTTTATGAGCCTGGAGTTCCGACCCTGGGGTCGTGCAGGTGCCAAATTGTTGACGCTAAGTCTCCGAGTATTTCGAGACGCATTTGGTGGAGGGATCCCTGCCGAGAGTATGCTGAAATTTCCTTTTTTGGAGTATGAGATGCTGAAAGATATTCTTTTATTGCTTGGCATAAGTACATATCTTTTCATTGTTGTAAGCTCGCTCCGCACGAGCACGGCTCCTTGGACCGTTTGGTCTGGTACATGATTCCCTATTAAAACTCAGTGTTTCGTTCCCCGGCCCTTCCGAGTGGACGACGCCTTATAGGGGGAGGGGTGTCCTTCATCATTTGATTGTAGAAGAAGGACTGTGATCTTTTCGGATCCTCCTGAGGGGGTACGTTGTTCTGCTAAAGACCTTGTTGGAGAGAACATCTTTGGGGCGAAAGTCCAGCCGAGGGGAAAGAGCGCGGCAGGTTCTGTTAAGGCCTTGGGGTCTCCGGGTAGAGTTAGAACTTCCGAATGCCCTGGCCGGGTGTCTGCATACAGGTTAGTGAAAAATAATGAAGGAGGGAGGTAGGTTTTCTTTACCGCGGGATGTGTAGGCAATTGTCACGACCCAAACCGATGGGCCGCGACGGGCACCCGGTACCTTACTCAACCGAGTACCAACTTAATATATCTTTCTTATTATATCATTTTATACACATGACATACGAGCCTAATAGGCCAACACGATCCTTTATAAACTCAAAACATAGGCCGACCAGGCCGTACAATCTTTTAGATACACAACATATGTCTACAAGCCTCTAAGAGTACATAAATGTCATAAAGGTCGGGACAGAGTCCCACCTTACCAAACAATACACGTCTAAATCATACTAACCAAACGAGAAACTCCGAAGCAAATGGAGCGCACCAACATTTTCCGCTGAGCTGATAGCCTACTTTGAGGACTCTTAACCTATCTATCAGGACCTGCGGGCATGAAACATAGCGTCCCCAGGCAAAAGGGATGTCAGTACGAATAATGTACCGAGTATGTAAGGCACATAAATAAATCCATAAGAGACATAGAAGAAATATAGAGTACATGACTCAACCTGTAAGTCTGAATAACCTTGTAAATGATAAATTAGTTTTAGCATCATACATATGCGTATGAATGTCATGTCCTGCATAGATATATGTTTCATAACATCATCAGCCTCTAAGGGCATCCCATCATGTCATATCGGCCACTGTGGGCAAAATCGTCATCGTATACCAGCTGATCAGGTGGTGGTACGTATAAAATGCCATAACCTTTCCCATATATACGCTTATATAACGCCATTTAAATCATATTTACATATATACGCGTATATAGTGCCATTTGAATCATATTTCAGCCAATGTGGGCAACATAATCATCATATATCAGCTGATCAGGTGGTGGTGCGTATATAACGCCATAACCTTTCCCATATGCCATATACATATATATACATACATATATATGCGTATATAACACCATCTGGTCATGGGTCAATGCACATGAATGCAATCCATGAAAAGTACGTTAATAAAATCTTTCGGAGCTTAATAAGACCATTTTGCCTTTGAGCAATATCATAAAGTAAACTCTTTTAAACTTTCATATTTTTCTGAGACCCATGAACAGATGATAAAATATTATGACACACGGAAATTCAAGAACATAGATATCTCTAATACTTCTATGAATAGAGTCATTCATGGAATTTGTGCATTTGCACATTTCGTTCGTATCGAATGGATCATGCCAAAAGAAAGAAAGACTGGCCTTAACATACCTAGAGTAGGAACAACTCCGTATAAGTATCCCGTTGGAAACCTTCGTGGATTGAATTTAGAACCCAAAAAATTGAATTAAGCTTCTGCTTTTAAAATTCTTGAACGAAAACTGCTCCTGCCTCTTTGAATATTTTTGAACGAAATTTCTAAGCTTCTGGATTCTTGAAGCACTGAACGAAAGAATGCAACTCCAATTTCAAGCTTCAAGCTTCTTGATTTTTGAGGAATGAGTACGTTAATCCTTTTTCAAAATGAAAAATGGAGACTTTGACATATGATGTATATTTGGAACTTAAAGAACGTTCTGACTCCTCCAAAAGAACATGGAACCAAGACATTTACCAAGTCTTGCCTTGTTAACAATTAATTGATGTATGGCAGCCACCTACTCATAATCAATATGAGTCGTTTTCTTAAGTAGTGGCCTTCTGCCACGTTTTCTTGGGGGAAGGAATTTAATCTTATCCACTTATTAGTTAACCGGATAATGTTTCGTTACCCGGTAATTAATCCATTATTCGCATAATTTAAAAATGACCATAAATTTCTTAAAATTTTATTTGTTTTTAAAATAATTCATATATACTTTATATATTATACTACCTTGGTCATATGGTACCTTGCATGGTACTAGTTTATAAATATCGGGTATTAACGCTCGGCCCGAATTGTACCCCCAACATGCCAAACTTGGACAAAAATTCATTTTCTTTGACTTTCTTCCGCTCTTACTTTCACAAATTTTCTCATCACTTGCTTGAAATAGTATAATCCTTATAATCTCCAAATAATTTTTTCCTTAGACTGATGTCAATTACCTTACGACAAATTCAACGTACAATACTACAAGGTGCAATATCGTCGTAATTTAATACTGCAAAGCGTAACATCAACATAATGTGGTACTGCAAGACGTAACATCATCGTAATATAACACTGCGGGACGTAATATTGACGTAATATTGCGGGGCGTAACACCATTCCCCCTTTGGAACATTCGTCCTCGAATGTTGACTGATGCTCTTATCATTTTCATAACTTATAGCTCTTGTGAAAACCTCAATACTTTCCTTGCCATTTAGGCAGTTGTTCTGTGAATAAATCCAAAGTTCAGGTCGCTCCCCCCTTAGGCCTCCTTCTCACACCACAACTTGTAGTCGGAATCCTTCCAATCTCGTAACTGTTTCTACCTTTCATCATGCAGCCTGTACGATTTTGACCTTGTAAGTGTGCCCAATATCTATGTTTTATATGTGGATCTTGATAAGATATTCCTTTGGGCATCTATCAATATACTGAAGATGTTCGCTGGGTACTTTGTTGAATTCATGAATATTGCTATATCTCATCACATAGGTCCGTTTAGCCATCCATATGAATTTACTGCCATAATTCTTAGTTTAATTTATCGTTTCTAAGGTCTGTTATCAAATCCCAGCTTACTCTCGTTGCTTATCCCATATGTATAAATTTAAGTCCTTTTATGCTTCCTTATTACTGCTCATCTTTAGAATACCGGTCCAATATCATCTCATACTTTGTGACTTTTGTCCATCTATTGTTGATTCACCTCAATATTGATCTACAATATATCACTGATAACTAGAAACTTCTTACGTAATACATTACCGCTAAGGCTTACGGTGTATTGAGGAATATTCGAAGTGATTCCCATAATCGTATTTCATATTGTGATTCACCTTATGGGGGTATCCTAATTTCGTGCCGGCAACGAACTCTTTTCTACTTCTCTTATTTTTTTTAAATCTTCATTCAATCGAAGGCCCCAAACATCATCCTATATCTGTCACAATTATACCCTTATTTTATTACCAGGTCAACATTTGATTTCTTCTAAATGCTATTAATCTTAGACTACTTTGAGTTCATTAAGGCTATAGTGAGCTTTGTATAACATAGAGAAACCGTTTGCTCTTCTTGTTTTCATGGGCTTAATCCAAAGACTTATCCATTCTCGTCACCTTTTCACTTGCCTTTCCTCATCCTTACTCATGTTTCTTTAAAACTTTGTCGCTCTACCATACTTTAGCTTGTGACCTATACATATACATTTATGAACTTTCCTTCAACTTGCTTGCACCATAGATTTCCTTATGTTATTCTGGAACGTCAAGTGAGACATCACATCGTCTCCAACTTTTCTCTATTCTTTTAACTGGATCTCTCAGTACTTAGAAACCATAGGCTAGAAGACATGTCGCCGGCGATGCTGCTATCATTCCCGCATGCTTATAACCTTCTATCCGAAGTATGGACTATTTACAACATTCTGTATTTGAGTATCTTGTACATTATTCACTTTTACCTTACTTAAAATCTCATATCATATCTTTTATTTCCTTCATAACCTCCCTTCCACCTAGGTGTAATTCATGTCCATAACTTGAAGCTCTATTATAATACTCGCACCTCTGGTACATAAACAATCCAGTGGGAATTTTGTAGTAACTTCTTATGAGGCTGGTACTTCTTCTAACTAGCTTCCTTGTAGAGCCATTATAGATTATGGTGGTTGTGTTTTTTCTCTTGAACGTCTGATTTTAAGAGTGATTCTGTCATGTTCTCCAACACAACTTCTATAATTTTTCTAGGTCCAATAATTAGACTCCTGATTTACTTAGGTGATGTAATTCTTTAGTTTCCTCTTCCTTCTAATCAGCCTTTACATATGCTTAAGCTATCTTCCAATCTGTGGCTCATGGTATCAGTTATTACCTTAGCCTTTCATGGGCATTATGGAATATCCATGATACAATCTTCTAACAATTTAATCCTTTGTCTATGCCCTGAGCTTAATTCTTTCTTTTAACTTATACCGGTGTCTTCTATGGCTGTATGATTGTCAACAAATATGATGCCTGGATAATGTTCCAAAATATAGAGTGTATCCATAACGTACTAACTCTAGATCATTGATCAAATAATTCTTTTGTTCCATCTTAGCTTTCTTTCAACGTAAACTATTACTTTTCCTAGTCTTTCTGCCCCTTGTTGTGTCCATACTTAGCTTATCTTAGTGCCCACACTTGCCATAGTTTTCATACAACTCATATGATCTCGAATATTATTTTTAATTCTTACTTCCTGTATCATTAGCCACGATAGGTGCCACTTTCCTTTGGAATGCTTACAATGTTGTTGCGAGACTGTTGTTACACGGCCATTTTCTCTTTAGGTCATTGTGCTTAGGTTGAAGCCTTCTTCCTTATTTCCTCAGCTAGTCTTTCGTTGTAGTACTTAGGAGAACCCTTGACTCTCGTAAATCTGTAAGCTTATTACGGACCTTTTTGATGTCCTTACTTGCCTATAATAATCTGTAGTTGCTTACTTCCATGCCCTTGTGCTTGTATGGTTGCTTTTGAACTGATATTTTGACTGCCTTCCCAATGGCACTTTCTTTTATCCCCATAACACTCATACGATACCTTTAACTACCACGACTCTTGTTTGAATATATCTCAAGTATTATAATGATATTCTCCGAGGCTGAATTCTTAATGTTGGGTTTTACTATGTTTATCTTACACGATCTGATGACTCGTTGGTAACCCCCTGTTTAGACATAACTGAGATCTTCCTGACCAATTACTAACTACTCGTTGGCCCATTCTCACATCAATATTCCTCGTAATCTTTCTTGGGTTATTTACTTTTTTTAACTTATGTCTTGTACTGGCTCCTTATTTATCAATAACAGCTCAGGCAGGAACCTTTAATTCCTATCCTTGACGTCGTGCTTGCACAATATTCTTGAATCGTAGTGTATCTGTAAGATTTGGATAAGTGTCATCTCATTCCTCTTTCATTTATCACATTCTTCCTTTACCATTCCATAGTCACTAGAACCACTTAATTCTGACTTAATGCCACATTACTCCATATTCCCCCCTTTAGGGGTGTACTAAAAGCTGAAGCCACGAGGATCTACCTATAGATGTTTTACCTCTTCATCTTTGGCATCGTTTCTCAACATCAATAATCCTTACTCACCTTACGACAATTCTTCTGTACCGAGGATGACAAATTCTCTTACTTGCGAGGGTGACACTTAGCGTAACTGGCACATACAGTCTCTTAAGCTTAACTTTTCTCACATTGCTTGCTCTAGGGAAGCGTCTCCTTGAATGACTATTCTCTAAATTCATCGTGAATCTTCTTCTGTGGTCCATTCTATTACCGCCGGAACGAAATCTGAAATTCCCATGATGCCGAGTATTTTCCAATCATTCAGTCCCTAATTCATATTTGGTTTATCTTGTTTACCAGTCCATACTGATTTCTGTTACTATGGGGATTAACTCTCCGCTCTGGTAGTCACGTTGGAGTCACAAACTTATTTCTTGAAATGAGGATATAACCTTATGGCCTATACTATTTCGTTGTCTTAAGGCCCATCACCTTTCGTCTCTTCTTTCATTTGACTATAGGTTCTGTAACACTCTACCGTTTTCATCCATGTATCACACTTTATTCATAATGCTTCTTTATCTCTCTTCTCATTACCCTGTTAATATTTCTACATATCCCATTTCTTGTGAAAACTTCATTACAACATTCTTTTGCTTTTAGCTTCCCTTTGATCCATCCAATGGCTCTTTGGGTTGCTCAATATCCTCGCTCCACTAGGGATGAAAGCCACACTTAAGGTAATATTTATCCCATCTAGGCTTTCAGTGCCTATCTTCTAACTGCTAATATTCACATCTAATCGTAATATTCTAGGGTTCACCATCTGGGTGTCTCACAAGAAGATCTATTGGCACATTTGTTATACCCTTCGAAAATGCCAACAAATAAAAGTAATCCATTTACCAATTTGGGTTACTCTAACCCCAGCCAGATCTTGATATCCCATCCTTCTCTTAACTATACCTGTTAGCCCCCACAGGGCATAACTGAAATGGGTGTGACCAATTGTACATACCTCTGTTACTGTTGAATATAACTCAAAAAGCTTATGTTCCTCTGCCTCAATTATAAACGTTGTTAACCTTCATTAACTGGGCGCCTCGTACGCTTCTTCATCTTGCTTATTTTACTTGTTGAAACTTGTATTTATCTTCTTAATCTCTCATTGTCTTTCACAATAAAGGTGGATAGGCATTCTTGCTTTAAGGCTCCTTTTCAAGAGGCTTACACCTTTCAATACGTACATGATCTGCTGAAGACCTTATATTTACTTATCACAAGTATGATACAAACTCGAGTTCCTCTAATTCAACACTTCCACAGCTATATCTCTTATTGATCATCTTTTTGAACGTAGGCATCGTCTTATTATGAATAAAAATAGAAGCTCGGGACTTGAATTCTTATAAGTGATCTCCACCACACGATTTAGAGCATGAAGAAAGAGTGACAATCCTAAATGCCCTGTAGCCTCCTGCTTATAGGTGTGGTTCATGACACACCCATAAACAAGACTCTACTAGACACGGCTTGTAGACTCCCTAGGACAGAACTACTCTGATACCACTTTTGTCACGACCCAAACCGATGGGCCGCGACGGGCACCCAATACCTTACTCAACCGAGTACCAATGTAACGTATCTTTCTTATTATATCATTATATACACATGACATACGGGCCTAATAGGCCAACACGATCCTTTATAAACTCAAAACATAGTCCGACCAAACCGTACAATCTTTTATATACACAACATATGTCTACAAGCCTCTAAGAGTATATAAATATCATAAAGGTCGGGACAGAGTCCCGCCTTACCAAACAATACACATCTAAATCATACTAACCAAACGAGAAACTCCGAAGCAAATGGAGCACACCAACATCTTCAGCTAAGCTGATAGCCTACTTCGAGGACTCTTGACCTATCTATCGGGACCTGCAGGCATGAAACGCAGCGTTCCCAGCAAAAAGGGACGTCAGTACGAATAATGTACCGAGTATGTAAGGCACATAAATAAATCCATAAGAGACATGGAAGAAATATAGAGTACATGACTCAACCTGTAAGTCTGAATAACCTTGCAAATCATAAATTACTTTTAGCATTATACATATGCGTATGAATGTCATGTCATACATAGGTACATGTTTCATAACATCATCAGCCTCTGAGGGCATCCCATCATGTCATATTGGCCACTGTGGGCAAAATCGTCATCGTATACCAACTGATCAGGTGGTGGTGCATATATAACGCCATAACCTTTCCCATATATATATATATATATGCTTATATAACACCGTTTGAATCATATTTACATAATACGCATATATAATGCCATTTGAATCATATTTCAGCCACTGTGAGCAACATCATCATCATATACCAACTGATCAGGTGGTGGTGTATATATAATGCCGTAACCTTTCCCATATGCCATATACATATATATATATATATATATATACATACATATATACGTGTATATAATTCCATCTAGTCATGGGTCAATGTACATGAATGCAATCCATGAAAAGTACGTTAATAAAATCTTTTGGAGCTTCATAAGACCATTTTGCCTTTGAGCAATATCATAAAGTAAACTCTTTTTAACATTCATATTTTTCTGAGACCCATGAACAGATGATGAAATATTATGACACATGGAAATTCAAGAACATATATCTCTCTAATACTTCTATGAATAGAGTCATTCATGGAATTTGTGCATTTGCATGTTTCGTTCGTATCGTATGGATCATGCCAAAAGAAAGAAGGACTGGCCTTAGCATACCTGGAGTAGGAACAAATCCGTATAATTATCCCATCGGAAACCTTCGTGGATTGAATTTAGAACCCAAAAATCGAATTAAGCTTCTGCTTTTATAATTCTTGAACGAAAACTGCTCCTGCCTCTTTGAATATTTTTGAACGAAATTTCTAAGCTTCTGGATTCTTGAAGCACTGAACGAAAGAATGCAACTCCAATTTCAAGCTTCAAGCTTCTTGATTTTCTTGCCTTTATTTGAGGAATGAGTACGTTAATCCTTTTTCAAAATGAAAAATGGAGACTTTGACATATGATGTATATTTGGAACTTAAAGAACGTTCTGATTCCTCCAAAAGAATATGGAACCAAGACATTTACCAAGTCTTGCCTTGTTAACAATTAATTGATGTATGGAAGCCACCTACTCATAATCAATATGAGTCATTTTCTTAAGTAGTGGCCTTCTGCCACGTTTTTTTGGGGGAAGGAATTTAATCTTATCCACTTATTAGTTAACCGGATAATATTTTGTTACCCGGTAATTAATCCATTACCCGCATAATTTAAAAATTACCACAAATTAATTAAAATTTTAATTATCTTTAAAATACTTCATATATACTTTATATATTATACTACCGTGGTCATATGGTACCTTGCAAGGTACTAGTTCATAAATATCGGGTATTAACGCTCGGCCCAAATTGTACCCCCAACATGCCAAACTTGGACGAAAATTCATTTTCTTTGACTTTCTTCCGCTCTCACTTTCACGAATTTTCTCATCACTCGTTTGAAATAGTATAATCCTTATAATCTCCAAATAATCTTTCGCTTAGACTGATGTCAATTACCTTACGACAAATTCAACGTACAATACTACATGGTGCAACATCGTCATAATTTAATACTGTGTAGCGTAACATCAATGTAATGTGGTATTGCAAGACGTAACATCATCGTAATATAACACTGCAGGACGTAATATCGACGTAATATTACGGGGCGTAACAACAATGTTCCAAGGTTTCGTATGTTCCTGCTATTTCGGGGTGTGGACTCTAGTACAGCCCTCCGTTGTGTTTAATCGGGCTTGGCCGAAGATGTGGTTTGCTTACCCTTTGACTCTTTCGAGAGTGGAGATATTGGTACTGGCAATGTATCATGTGATGCGGAATTTCCCCTTGTTGCGTATTGCTTCATGCCGACGGTTTTAATTCCGTCCCTTGCATGGAATTTCATTCTTTTGGCAAAGTGGGGGAAGCCCTGTCCTCAGGCGATGCGCCCGTGGTCGTCTGAATAAGGTGTTCGTGCCTTGTGCCTCCTTTGATGATATGGAACTCGGCGTTCCGGTCTAGGCCAGTCATGCTGTATTGTGAGAATGGTCTTTCTCCTTGTCGTAGTGATCGCCATTTGGAATCTGTCAAAGATTAAAGAGGTGGTTGTGTTTTGACCCGGCGGTTCGAGCTGCCCCGTCATCCTCGTCCTGTCAGTGCGGATCGAGCCACCTGCACTCATGTGCACATGTTTTATTTAAAATGGATCGAGTGAGGAAGAAGGTTACCAGTGCGTCATTGTGAGGTCGATACGAGGTCTCAGTACCCTCTTTGCTGAATGTAAGGGCATCCTTGGGGTATATCTCCAAATCTGCCTTTCTCCAGTGACGAGAAATTTTTCTCTCCCTTTTACAAGTTCTTGGAAAGGGTCGTCGCTCCTCCATTATCGTGGTAATGCACTGCGGCCCGTTTGCTTTGTTCCTCCTGGCCGCCTTCCATACTGGAGACTGAACTTGAACTGGGTCGCTCATCAGTTCTCGGCAGTGATTTTTGTCGAGCGGCTTGGCGTCTTTCCTTTGGAGTTGGTGGCTATCTTTGGCCCCGCGGTCACACTTGCTATGTAGTTCCCGTGACAGGCTGTGATTACTTTGATAGGAATTCGACCGAATTGGTCCGAGCCATTTGACATCCCTAGTTTCGCCTATGGCAAACACGATGTTTGATATAGCGATGTGGAAATTGTACTCTGATGGGCCAAGCGCCCTTGCTGTCCATGCGTCCTCGTCGAATCTGGCTTTATTCTCCGATCGTTGCGTGGTAGATTGCATCTCGGGGCGTTCCTCCTGTCTGCGGCGCACGGGCGGTACCTCCCTCTTTTTGGCATTGGTTTCTTTGCCAGGACCCTGTTTGGGTAAGCTGAGCCCGATGAGGCTCCCGGATGGTCATCCACAATACTGATTTGCGACTGATGCCGGGTACGATCATCCGACCAGGTTTTGGCTGGGTACCTGATCAAGTTTTGTTTGAACTGCCCTAAAATCATCGGGCTTGGTCTGTTTAGGCTTTTAGTGAAGGCCTGTATTGCCCAGTCATTTGAGACTAGGGGCAATCTCATTCGTTCCATCAGGGAATAAGGTGCGAATTCCTGTGGCATTTCATTCTCCTTTTTTCGGCCCTGGATGTGTCGGGCTCTCTCGTCGTTGCTTCGATGGCATCGGCGTGTGTCTTTATGGAGGAATCTGCCGGTATGGTAAGCGAGTTTATGGGGTCAGGAGCTAGGTTATGATGCCACATCATGGTTCCTTTCGAGAGTGTTTCCCCAAACCTATTCAATAAGACGGGCTCGATGTCATCATCTTTTGGGTCGTTGTCTTTTCCCGTGCACGTATAGGCGGTTATGTATTCATTGGGATCTGAGGTCCCGTTGTACTTAGGGAGTTCTGGCATTCTGGACTTCTTTGAAATGGATTCTAGGGCCGCTTCCTAGGGGAATGACCGTTGCACGAACTTCCACGAACCTGGTTCGATCCTTTTGGAGAGATCCCCAAGCATCTTTGCTATGGCAAGGTCGGCTACCGATCTGTTATTGCTTGATCTCTCAGGTACTTGCTCGGCGGGGGAAGTTGTTTCCGGTGCTGCTGTGCTGGGAGTCTTCGGATGGCTTTGTAACCGAGCGATGGCCAACTGTTGTGCCTGCAACATTTCAAAAATAATATGAAGACTAACTTCCCGTTCTTCCCGGGCTGGGGTTTTTTGGGCTTCCTGTTGGTCTCCATGTTTTATGCTTCCGTTGGTGCGCGAGTTTCGTCGACCCGCTACGCGTCTTGAGAAATCGCATCCACTGGAATTAGTCCAGGTGCTTTATCGGGGTTCTGCAGTGGCGCGCCAAGGACTGGAACATCCATACCGTTTTCTCCATGATTTTCGAGGTAGCCGTTCTTAACCCCGTTTACCAAGCCAGACATTTCGACCTGAAATCAAGAGTTCTTGGACAAGAAAAAGTGTGAAAGATAACTTGCGTTTGTACAATGAAACCAGCAAAAAAATAATCACTATTATTTTTAGCCCCACGGTGGGCGCCAAACTTTTTACCGTGAAAATGGTAACGACAATTAAATTTGTAAATGAGATTCTAAAAATACGTGATCTATTTTTATTCTACTTGTTAGAGCAGTTGATGCTAAGAATTAACAATAAAACACAAGCTAAAATGGGGCAGTAATCAAACCCATGGGCTTGCCGCCCGAGCCTCGGGTTGGTCGATGAAGAAGCCTCGGGGATGATATCCAGCTCGATCTCGAGCTATCGGGGGTAGTCGGGAATGGGATAACAGTTAAGATATGATTAAACAAGGCTCTTTATGGCCGATTCCAAGTAATAAATGAAGAACAAGTATGAAACTAATAACGCTAAGAGTAGCCTCGAGCTAGTAAGGACGAGCAAGTTAGAGAGAGGAAAGAGAGAGAGAGAGAGATTATTGATCTTGTAGAGAAATAGTTGGAGCAATGTCTGCCCCTTACAAAGTAGTGTGAGCTCCCTTTATATAGGAGGGGAATCCGGTTATAATATGACATACATTAATTGTTAAGTATGGAGATGGGACGACTAGACGTGACGCTTCGACAGAGGCTTCGGATAGGCCGACTCTGTCATACTGAGCCATGTGCCTTGGGAATTTCCCCCTTTGCTCTAGCCTCAGTCTTTATCTTCTTTGAGTCGGGCCTCGACGAGCTCCGGGGGAAGGGGACTTGGTCACAATTCCATGTCCTGGGGGTCTCGAGGTATTCTTCTGAAATGGCTTGACAACGAGAAATTAAGTCCTCTGATTTCGCCGCATACAACAAGAAAGTCACGTAATTCTACAAGGCACAATTAATCATATAATTTACCTTCGAGCATGATTAACCCTGGCACATGCATATACACTCGTCACCTCATATATGCATAACCCTTGCATGTAGAAAACAATGAAAATTAGTGGAAAAAATTCTGCCAACAAAGTTATCCAAGACACTTATCTCAAACAGCCAAATCGATACACTAGAAGTACCATCCCGCTCAAATCATCCTCCGAACAGCTCGAAAATAGCCAAATGCAACTCAAAATTATCTAATAATTCCACGGGAAGCAAAACCAATTGATAAAGGTCGAATCTTTACACATATACTCAAAGTCAACCAAAAAGTAAAATCTGGGTCCGCACCTCGAAACTCGATGAAACTCACTAAACCCGACAACCCAATCAATTTTAGTCAAAACCCTCCAAATTTCACTTTGAAATCATCAATCAAATGCCAACAATGAAGATGGATTCATGAAATATAACCAAAACTGAGTATAAAACACTTATCCCAATTCATGTGGTAAAAGATTGCCTCCAAAATTGCCCAAAATCCGAGCTTCCCAACTCAAAATATGACCAAATGAACAAACCCTCGATATTAAATATTTTTTCCAGATCTTCTACCTCATTTCTTGTGCCAAATGATCCCAAAACTCGCGTTTGATGCCTCCAGTGGATTTCTTGTGAAATTCCAGTCAAGTTAGTCTTTTGAATAACTCCATTTGACCTTATAATGAAGGAGATATGATGTTTTGAAGTTTTAAAGGAAACTTAAAAATTTAAGAGACAAAAATGATATTTTTGTAATTATTTTACACCAGAAAATCAACAACAAAAGAATTTTTGTTATACCATCCAAAACTCATTCGGAACCTCCTGCACACAAACAATATATGTATTTCAATCATAAAATATGCTACGAACCTACTCGTGCATTCAAAACACCGAAAAGAGGTCATCTTGACCCGATTTTGATCATGGTCAAAATCCAAATCCATAACTTAACTAGTTTCTCAACCAATAATCCAAAACACACATGAGCCCCTAGGGACCCTATTAAATTATACCAACAAGTACAAAAAAATGATAGGAACTTATTTGAAACTTCAAATCACATCAAACAACATAAAAATCATGAATCACACCTCAAATCAAACTTAATGAACTTTTGAACTTTCAACTTCCAAAACTCGTGCCTGTAACGACCCGACCAGTTGTTTTGAGCTCTAGCGCATCATTCAGTGGTTTGAGGCTATGAGCAGCTTCACTTAAGGTATTATGACTTGTACTCATGGTTGGAATTGAATTTTGGAAAGTTCGGAGTTGATTTAGAAAGAGATTTCTCATTTCAGAAGCTTTAAGTTGGAAGAATTTGACTAAGGTTGGATTTTTGAATAAACAACCTCGAAATTGGGATTTGAAGGTTCCAACAGGTTCGTAGGATGATTTTGGACTTTAGCGTATGTTCGGATTGGGTTTTGGAAGACCCAGGAGTGTTTTGGTGCCTATTGTAGAAGTTAGCATTTTTGAAAGAATTTCATAAATTTGGGTTGGAGTGCATTTCAATGTTACCAATGTCCATTTGGGATTCTGAGTCAGAGAATCTCTCCGTATGGTGATTCTAGTATTCGGAGCACGTCCGGATGTGGATTTGGAGGTTTGTAGGTCATTTGGCAAAAGTTAGAAATTTGAAGGTTTTTGAGAAGTTTGATTGGGAGTAAACTTTTTGATATCGGGGCTAGATTTCGATTTCGGAAGTTGGAGTAGGTTCGTAATGTTGTATACGGCTTGTGAGCAAAATTTGAGGTTAATCGGATGTGATTTGATAGGTTCCGGCATCGAATATAGAAGTTTGAAGTTCTAAAGTTCATTAAGCTTGAATTAGGGTGCGATTTATGATTTTGGCATTGTTTGATGTGATTTCAGGCCTCGAGCAGGTCCGTGTTATATTTTGGGACTGGTTGGTATGATTGGACGGGTCTCGGGTGAATTCTCGGTGGTTAACGAATCGAATTTCGATATGGAGGAAGAGCTGAAGCAGCTGAGCATCTGGTGTAATCGCACCTGTGTGGAGGGGCCCGCAGGTGCGAGCTCGCAAGTGCGTCTATGTGGTCGCAGACGCGAAATTTAAGCGAAATTCCTTATGCCTTTGATTCTATCATTAACTTGGTGATTTGGGGTGGAAAATTGGGAAAAATTAAGAAGAGTTCTTTGATAAGATTTTTGAGGTTTTGAGTGGGATTTTGATATCAAATTGAGTAATGTTGGTACGGGTAGACTCGTGGTCGAATGGGTGTTCGAATTTTTATAACTTTTACCCGATTTCGAGACGTGGGCCCGGGGGCCATCTTTTGAGTTGACTTTTTGACTTAAAGCTTAGTATTTTCTTATGGAATTGATTCCTTTAGCCCGTCTTGATTGTATTGTACTGCTTGTAGCTAGATTCAGGACATTTGGAGGCTGATTTGCCAGGTAAAGGTGTGTTGGAGTATAGTTTTTTCTCGGATTGAGGTAAGTAAAACTTCTAGACTTTGATCTGAGGGTTCGAAACCCCGAATTTTGTGTTATGTGATTGGTGTTGTGGTGACGCGCATACCAAGTGACGGGCGTGCGGGCATGCACTGCGAGAATTGTGACATCGTAAATTCTGTGGCACTATGTAGTGGATCTATCTTGTTTAAATCCATGTTTTCATCATGTGATAAAGTAATTGAGCTGTCAATCATGCTAGAAATCATGTTTAGGCTATATGTTGGTATTGTTGGGAACCATAGTGGTCATTTCTTGCTATTGACTTATTGATTTTATTGATATTTCGTACTCAGTAACATTCATTCATTTCATATCATATCTCAATTTTTGTTATTATTTATTGATACATCATATCATCATGTTCGGGCTAGTTTCATGACATTGTGAGCCCTTGAGAGAGACTTGAGAGATTGATGACTGAGTGAGGCCGAGGGCCTGATTATGAGTGACATTTATGGGTTCGGGCTGCACGCCGCAATGGTTTTACTAATTTATGATAGAGATTGGGCTGAAGGAGCTCCTCCGGAGTCTGCACACACCTCCAGTGAGCGCGGTTGATTATATTAAGGAATGGATCTTTCCGGGACGTGGATCTTGTTCGAAGCATTTATACCTAGGGATGGATCTTCCCCGCGGCTGGATTCGCCCTACCTAGTACTAAGTGACTGATGGTCAGTTGATATATATATTTCGCGATGGATCTTTCCTGAGATGGATTGGCCATATATAGTACTAAGTGATTGAGCATTTCAAGAGTGTGAGCGTATGAGGTTGGAAGCATGGTGCATCACATACAACATGTGCATTGGCATGTAGAAGTAGAGAAGTTATATTCTTCATATCCTTCAGATTTGATCTATCTTACTATATTGAGTTTAACTGTTGAACTTGAAAGCATGCTTATGTTTCTGCACAGTTATTTCTATAGAGAATTGTACTGGTTAAGTTCATCACTACTTTCAGTCCAAAGGTTAGATTTGTTACTTATTGAGTTGGTTGTACTCAGGCTACACACTGCACCTCGTGTACAGATCCAGGTGCTTCCGATCACGACAGTTGCTTAGTTGTGGAGTCAGGATCTTTGGAGACTATCAAGGTAGCTGCATGGCATTTGCAGACATTGACTCTCCTTCATTATCTTTATTTATATTTTAGTTCTTATTACCTAGATGTTGTATTAGACTATATCCCTGTATAGATGCTCATGTACTCGGTGACACCCCAGGTTTGGGAGAGATTTGTATTGAGTTGCAATTGTTATTCTATTTTTAAAAGGTTTTCATTAAATATTAATTGCTACTGTACATTTCAAAGCTTTTGTTATGTTGAAATGATTGAGTAGTGGCTTTCCTAGTTCCACGATAGGCGCCAACACGACAGTTTGGGTTTTGGGTTGTGACAAGTTGGTATCAGAGCCTAGGTTACATAGTTCTCATGAGTCATGTGCAGGTTTAGTAGAGTCTTGCAGATTGCTACAGAGACGTCTATACTTATCTTCGAGAGCCTACCGAATCCTTAGGAAACTTCACATTCTTAAATTCTTGTTGTGCGAATCTGTTGATTCCGGTAACTAAACTTTTGTTATTCTATTCTTTCATAGATCTTGAGGATATGTGCTACCAGACAGGATGGACAGCCACCGGTACCACCATCTAGGGCCGCAAGAGGCTGAGGTTGCAGTAGGGGTCACGGTAGGGGCATAGGTGTAGCTCGTACACCTGCAGGCCCACCAGTCACTCCAGCTCAGGAGCAAGTACAAAATACAGTTAAGCTAGTGGGGCCAGCTCAGGCACCAACTTCTCCTCTATTTGATTCGAAGGATGCCTAGGGATTCTTGGACAAGTGTTAGTGGATTCTCCATACAATAGGTATTCTGGAGACCAGTGGGGTCTCATTCACTACTTTTCAGTTTTTTGTGGCTTCCTTTAGATGGTGGGAGGCTTATGAGAGGTGCAGGCCAGTTAGTGCAGCACCACTTACATGGCATGAGTTCTCCTTTCACTTTTTAGAAAAGTTTGTGTCGCAGTCTCGCAGAGAGGAGCTGTGTAGATAGTTTGAGTCGTTACGTCAGGATGGCATGTTTTTGATGAAGTATGAGATGAGGTTCTTTGAGTTGGACCGTTATGCAGTTTGGTCAGGTACCACTGATAGGGAGAGGATTAGGAGGTTCATTGATGGCCTCACCCAGTTACGGTTGCTTATGACTAGGGTGAGGGTGTTTGGTACTTCGTTAGATGAGGTTGTCGACATTGCTAGGTAGATAGAGATGGTTCGCAGTTAGGAGCGGGGTGAGAGGGAGGCTAAGAGGCCTCGTGGATCGGGTGGTTTTAGTGGTGCTTCTTTTAGGGGTCAGTTTTACCAAGGTACGGGTCGTCCTTATAGGCATACCCATACGGCTCGTCCAGTTCACCATGGTGCATCATCTGGCCATGGTTCATACAGTAGACATCAGGGTCACTTATCTATTAGTGCCCTTCCAGCTTAGAGTTCATCATGTGCACCATCAGCTCAGGGTTTATCTGTACCGGGTCCTTCTGATAGTTACTCTGGTTCTTGGGGTCCGTTTTAGTATTCACCGCCATTCACAGGGAGAGGTTGTTTTGATAATGGAGATATGAGTCACATCAAGAGGCATTGTCCCTGCCTTTTGAGAGGTCCAGCTTAGTAGAGGAATCAGCCTACGACTTCAACACCCATTACTTCACCACCCGCCCAGCTAGCTCGGGGTGGGGCTCAAGCAGCTAGGGGTCGCTCTAGAGGGGGAGGCTGATCAGGGGGTGACAAGGACCGATTCTATACTCTTCCTGCCAGACTAGATGCCATTGCGTTAAACACAGTGATCACAAGTATTGTCTCAGTATGGCACAGGGATGCCTCTGTATTATTTGTATGTGTCATCACATTTTGCTCATTATCTAGATATGTCCCATGAGTCCTTAGTTTCATCTGTTCATGTATCTATGCCGGTTGGCGATACTATTATTGTGGACCATATATACTGGTCATGTATAGTGACTATTGGGGGATCGAAGAGCAGAGTTGTCTTTTGCTGCTTAGTATGGTCGATTTTGACGTGATCTTGGGTATGGATTGGTTGTCTTCATGTCATGCTATTTTGGATTGTCACGCTAACACCATGCATTCGCGATGCCGGGGTAGCCAAAGATCGAGTGGAGAGGCTCTCTAGACTATGTTCCCAGCAGTGTGATTTCATATTTAAAGGCCCAATGGATGGTTGTGAAGGGTTGTTTATCTTATTTGGCCTTCATGAGGGATATTGGTGCTGATACCCCTACTATTGATTTTGTTTCGGTGGTGCGAGATTTCCTATATGTGTTTCCTGCAGACCTGTCGGGTATGTCGCCCGATAGGGATATTGACTTGGTACAGAACACTCAGCCCATTTTTATTCCTCTGTACCGTATGACACCAGCTGAGTTGAAGGAGTTGAAAGAGCAACTTCAGGAACTTCTGGATAAGGGGTTTATTAGGCCTAGTGTGTCACCGTGAGGCACACCAATTCTGTTTGTGAAGAAGAAGGATGGTACTATGCACATGTGCAATGATTATAGGTAGTTGAACAAAGTTACAGTCAAGAACATGTATCCTTTGCCGTGCATTGATGATCTATTTGACCAGCTTTAGGGAGCGAGGGTGTTTTCTAAGATTGATTTGAGGTCTGGGTATCACTAGTTAAAGATTCGGGACTCGGATATTTTAAAGACAGCCTTTAGGACCCGTTATGGTCATTATGAGTTCCTCTTGATGTGTTTTGGGCTGACCAACACCCCAACAATATTCATGCATCTGATGAATAGTGCATTTCAGCCTTATCTCGACTCATTTGTTATAGTATTCATTGATGATATTCTAGTGTACTCTTGTAGCTAGGAGGAGCATGCCCAACATTTAAGGATTATGTTGCAACAGTTAAGGGAGGAGAAGCTTTATGCCAAGTTCTCCAAGTGTGAATTTTGGCTTAGTACAGTGGCATTCTTGGGACACGTGGTGTCCAGTGAGGGGATTCAGGTGGATCCAAAGAAGATAGAGGTGGTTCAGAGTTGGCCCAGACCATCCTCAGCTACGGAGCTTCGGAGCTTTCTCGGCTTGGCTGATTATTAACGTCGCTTTGTGCAGGGTTTCTCGTCTATTGTGTCGCCCTTTACCAAATTGACCCAAAAGGGTGCTCCTTTTAGGTGGTCGGATGAGTATGAGGAGAACTTTCAAAAGCTCAAGACCGCCTTGACCACATCTCCAGTTCTAGTTTTGCCTTCAGCTTCAGGCTCTTATAGAGAATATTGTGATGCTTCTCGGATCGATATTGGGTGTGTTTTGATATAGGAGGGTAGAGTGATTGCTTATGCTTCACGATAGTTGAAGCCTCATGAGAAGAACTACCTTGTTCATGATTTGGAGTTGGCTGCCATTGATCATGCATTAAAGATTTGAAGGCACTATCTCTACGGTGTGTCCTATGAGGTGTTTACAGATCATCGGAGCCTCTAGCACTTGTTCAAACAGAAGGATCTAAATTTGAGGCAGTAGAGATGGTTAGAGCTTCTAAAGGACTATGATATTACTATTCTGTATCATCCGGGGAAGGCCAATATGGTGGCCGATGCCCTGAGTAGGAAGGCAGCGAGTATGGCTAGCCTTGCATTTATTCCTGTTGGTGAGAGACCTCTTGCAGTTGATGTTCAGGCCTTGGCTAACTAACTTGTAAGATTAGATATCTCAAAGCCTAGTCGGGTTTTAGCTTGTGTGGTTTCTCGATCTTACTTATTTGATCGCATCAGAGAGCGACAGTATGATGATCCTCATTTGCTTGTAACTCAAGGACAAGGTTCAGCACGGTGATGCCAGAGATGTTACTATTAGGGATGATAGGGTACTAAGGATACATGGCCGGATATGTGAATGTAGATGTGTTATGTGAGTTTATTCTTGAGGAGGCCCACAGCTCGTGGTACTCAATTCATCCAGGTGCCGCGAAGATGCACTAGGACTTGAGGCAACATTATTGGTGGAGGAGGATGAAGAAGGATATAGTGGGATTTGCAGCTCGGTGCCTTAACTGTCAGCAGGTAAAGTATGAGCATCAGAGACTGGGTGGATTGCTTCAGAGGATAAAGATTCCAAAGTGGAAATGGGAGCGGATCACCATGGATTTTGTAGTTGGGCTCCCACGGACATCGAGGAAGTTCAATGTTATTTGGGTGATTGTGGATCGGTTGACCAAATCCGAGTACTTCATTCTAGTGAGTACTACCTATTCTTCAAAGCGGTTGGCTGAGATTTAAATCCGAGAGATTTTTTGCCTTAACGGTGTGCCAGTGTCCATCATTTTAGATTGGGGCACGCAATTTACATCGCAATTTTGGAGAGCCGTGCTGCGAGAGTTGGGCACCTAGGTTGAGTTGAGTACAAATTTCACCCTCAAACGAACGGATAGTCCGAACGCACTACTCAGATATTGGAGGATATGCTACATGTTTGTGTCATTGATTTTGGGTGTTCATGGGATCAGTTTCTGTCGCTCGCGGAGTTTACCTACAAGAACAGTTATCAGTCGAGCATTTAGATGGCTCCATATAAGGCTTTGTATGGGATACAATGTCGATCTCCAATTGGTTGGTTTGAGTCGGGTGAGGCTAGGCAATTGGGTATTGACTTGGTTCAGGATGCATTCGACAAGGTTAAATTGATTCAGCATCGGCTTCGTATGATGTAGTCTAGACATAAGAGCTATGACGACAGGAAGGTCCGTGATGTTTCTTACATGGTTGGGGAGAAGGTTGGTTGGGGAGAAGTTTCTACTGAAGTTTCCACCCATGAAGGGCATTATGAGGTTCTGGAAGAAGGGTAATTTGAGCCTTCGGTTTATTGGGCCGTTTGAGGAACTTCAGAAGATTGGAGAGATGGCTTACAAACTTGCCTTGCCATATAGTTTTTCGAGTATGCATCCAGTATTTCATGTTTCTATGCTTCGAAAGTATGTCGACGATCTGTTTCATGTTTTGGATTTCAGCACGGTCCAGTTGGATGGTGTTATTACTTATGATGTGGAGCCGACGGCCATTTAGGATTGGCATGTTTGAAAATTGAGGTAAAAGGATATAGCTTCAATGAAGGTACAGTGGAGAGGTCTGCCAGTTGAGGAGGCTACTTAGGAAACCGAGAGGGAGATGCAGAGTAGATATCCACACCTATTTGAGACTCCAGGTATGTTTCTAGACCCATTCGAGGATGAATATTTGTTTAAGAGGGGAAGGATGTAACGACCTAGCCAGTCATTTTGAGTGTTGTAACCTCATTCCCCTATTTACAACTCATTTTGTACTTTACAGTTGTTATATGACTTACCGGGTTGGTCGGTTCGGGTCTGGAGAGATTTCAGAATGATTTGAGACACTTAGTCTCAAAGTTGGAAGCTTAAGTTGAAAAGATTGACCGGATGTTGACTTATGTGTAAGCAACTCTAGAATGGAGTTTTGATGGTTCCATTATCTCCGTTGGGTGATTTTGAACTTAGGAGCTGTCCAAATTGAGATTTACAGGTCCGTAGTTGAATTAGGCTTGAAATGGCAAAAGTTAGATTTTTAGGAAGTTTGACAGGGAGTGGACTTTTGATATCAGGGTTGGATTCCGATTCTAAAAGTTGGAGTAGGTATGTGGTATCATTTGTGACTTGTGTGTAAACTTTGGGGTCAATCAGACATGATTTGTTTCGACGTCGTTTGTAGCAATTAGAAGTTCCAAAGTTCATTAGGCTTGAATCTATGTGCGATTCTTATTTTTGATGTTGTTTGAGGTGATTTGATGGTTCAACAAAGTTCGTATGATATTTTGGGACCTGTCGGTATGTTTGGTTGAGGTCCCAGAGGGCCTCGGGTGGGTTTTGTATGGTTAGTGGATCAATTTTGGACTTGGCTTGTTGGCTGAAGACTGCTGGTTTTTGTTGTTACTGAATTCCTCTTATGCGTTTGTGAGAAAGGTCTCGCATTCGTGAAGTACATCTGGAGGCTAATAAATAATTGTTCTTTGCATTCTCAGAGAGTGGGCCGCATTCACAAAGGTTTGGGCAGGGAGTGCATCGCGAACGCGAGAAGGGTGACACGTTCGCGAAGAAGGGAGGAGGCAGCTGGGACCCCATGTTTTTGGTCTATGTGTTCGCGGTGGGGAGGTCGCGTTTGCGAAGTAAGGGGTCAGCGAAGCATCGTGTTTGCGAGTGATTGAACACGTTCGTGTAGAAGGTATTTTGGTCAGAAGCCTATTTGTTCTTTGCAAATGCGAGGATGCTTCCGCATTCTCGAAGAAAGCGCGTCTGGGCAGAATATAAGTTTCAAAAATGAGGGTTTTGAGTTCATAACACAAAATTGATTTGGGAGCTCGGTATAAGGCGATTTTTGGAGAGATTTTCATGTGGGTGTTTGGGTTAAGTGATTCCTATCTAGTTTTGGTTAATTTCCATGATTATTCCTTTGATTCTATCATTAAATTGGTGATTTGAGGTGGAAAATTGAGGAAATGAAGAAAAGTTCTTAGACTAAATTTTTAAGGTTTTGAATGGGATTTTGATATCGAATTTGAGTAATGTTGCTATGGGTAGACTCGTGGTCGAATGAATGTTCGGGTTTTGTGACTTTTAACTGATTCCGAGACGTGGGCCCGAGGGCCGATTTTTGAGTTGACTTTTTAACATTTGACTTAAAGCTTAGTATTTTCTTATGGTATTGATTTTTTAGCCCGTATTGATTATATCGTACTGCTTGTGGCAAGATTCGAGACATTTGGAGGCCGATTTGTGAGGCAAAGGTGTGTTGGTGTAGAGTTTTGCTCGAATTAAGGTAAGTAACACTTCTAAACTTGGCTCTAAGGGTTTGAAACCCTCAATTATGTGTTATATGATTGGTGTTGAGGTGATGTACATGCCAAGTGACGGGTGTGCATGCGTGCACCGGAGAATTTTGACCTGGTAACTTTCATGGCACTGTATAGTGGATCTATCTTGTTGATATCCGTGTTTTCATTATGTGATAAAGTAATTGAGCTGTCAATCATACTAGAGATCATGTTTAGGCTATATGTTGGTACTGTTGGGACCCATAGTTGTCGCTTCTTGGTGTTGACTTATTGATTTTATTGATATTTCGTACTTAGTCATATTCATTTATTTCATATCATATCTTAGTCTCTGTTGTTATTTATTGATACATCATATCATCATGTTCGGGCTAGTTTCATGACATTGTGATCCTGTGAGAGAGACTGGAGAGATTGATGACTGAGTGAGGTCGAGGCCTGATTATGAGTGACATTTATGGGATCAGGCTGCACGCCGTAGTACTTTTCTGATTTATGATAGCGCTTGGGCTGAAGGAGCTCCTCTGGAGTATGAACACACCCCTAGTCAGCGCGGTTGATTATATTGTAGGGATGGTCTTCCCTAGATATGGATCTTGTCCGAAACATTTATACCTGGGGATGGATCCTAGTACTGAGTGACTGATGGTCAGTTGATGTATATACTCCAGGATATATCTTTCCTGGGCTGTATTGGCCATTTACAGTACCGAGTGATTGAGCATTTCGAGAGTGTGAGCATATGAGACTGTCAGCATGGTGCATCACATACAACATGAGCATTGGCATGTAAAGGTAGAGAAGTTATATTCTTCATATCCTTCATATTTGATCTATCTTACTGTATTGAGTTTAACTATTGAACTTGAAAGCATGCTTACATTTCTGCACTGTTATTTCTATATAAAATGTACCGGTTAAGTTCGTCACTACTTTCAGTCCAAAGGTTAGATTTGTTACTTATTGAGTTGGTTGTACTTACGCTACACCCTACACCTCGTGTGCAGATCCAGGTGCTTTCGGTCACAATGGTTGCTGAGTTGTGGAGTCAGGATCTTTGGATACTATTGTGGTAGTTGCATGACGTTCGCAGACCTTGACTCTCCTTTATTATATTTACTTATATTTCAGTTCTTATTCCCTAGACATTGTATTATACTATATCCCTATATAGATGCTCATGTAATTGGTGACACTCCGATTTTGGGAGAGATTTGTATTGAGTTGCGAATGTTGTTATGTTTTTAAAAGGTTTTCCTTAAATAGTAATTCCTTCCATACTTTTCAAAGTTTTTGTTATGTTGAAATGATTGAGTAGTGGCTTGCCTAGTTCCAAGATAGACGCCATCACAACGGTTTGAGTTTTGGGTCGTGCCAGCTATTTATTGTTAGTGTAAAAAAAATCAACTTTTAATTATTCAAAAGAGATATTTAGGTAAGTCTTCTTACAAAGTGAGATTTGTAATCTTGAAAAATAAGACAACTTACATGCAACAATTGGTAAAGATGACCTGATGATTAATATTTCATATGTTGAAGATGTATATAACTTAAACATTTAATTATTTAATTTGACATACATAATCTTCTGTTTTTTGGTGTATTCATGTATGTTTAAATTAATAGCGTAATGACTTCCTGACCAATTAAACTTGTATCGGTTTGTAAAGCAGATATATAAACTTATATTTTTTTCATTTGAACACTTCAATTTGATGGAGTGAATATTAATAAACACATTTGACCATTGACCAAGCCTATATGGAAGTGGCACTGCTAACATGATTAAATTCTGTCCTACTTTCCCTCCCCTTCCCCGTTTCTTTTTCCCTTTCTCTTCCCCATTTAGTAATCTTTTCTTTTATTCGTTGTAAAGTGGTCAGACGAGCAAATAGCTTTGATATTTTCACCAAGCAAATTCTGATTTCCACAAATGGGCACAGAAAAGAACAAAGAAACTCACAAAATTTTCATTTTTCAAAGGCGAAATATTGATCACAAAAGCAAGCTTCTATTAAAATGGCAGCCGTTTATTCCAAAAGCTTTTCCACGGTGAAACAATTAAAGGTTCAATCTTTTAATTCTGGATCATTCAGATTTATCATTAAAACTTATGAGTCTTTCAAATTATTAAATACCAATCATGGTCTTTAAGATATAACAAAAAAACTCACTGGTCTTTGAGGGAAAAGCTGATACTTAGTTATAGTAGATGTTTAGTGGAGAGTGATCAGCTCTGATGGGATGTACGAAAGAGAGCTATGGATGCAATTGAATCATTGGAAAGGAGGGTAACAGTTGGGGATATTACCCGCAAGGCTGGCCTTCAGTTGAGTGAAGCACAGATAGCTTTGCAAGCTTTGGCTACTGGTACTAATAGCATCTTGGAGGTAAAATTACTTATCCTTATTTTTATGTTTGGTGATGATAATGTTACTAATTTTGTATAATGTAGCGTCAATTTTTTTAAATAATATAGGACCTACAAATCCACATGTCATATAATAAAGATCAAACATGTGGCATGATATTCATATCAGAGCGATTGGCGAACATGTTCAAAGAAAATGTTTATTATTATTTATTCCGTCAAGTTGAAGTGTTCAAATAGGAAAAATATAAGTTCATGTATCGGCTTTACAAACCGGTACACGTTTAAGTGGCCAGGAAGTCATTACGCCTAAATTAATTAAGAGTATATATAATTTTATTATTTCATGATTTATTCTAAAAACTTAATATCATATTCATATGGTCGCATTATTTTCTCAAAGATTAATTGCATTCCGGACGCAACAAGAATCTAATTTTGTAAGTCTTTTCTGCCCCACCCTTTTGATGTTGGGATATATTAGCTAATAGTACGAATCTTATAGATCTTATCGAAATGCATGTCTCTCTTCAAAACAATGCATATGTCTCTATTAGATATTCGTTATACAGAATTTATGTTATTTTTTCAGTATTGACTCAATTTTTCAAGTAAATCAATATTTCAAAACTAAGTTACGTTACTCACTTTAACAATTAAATAAGTAATATTATACACGCCACAATATACATAAACATAATTTAGAAAATTTGTAGAAACAGGATTTGACAATAGCATTATATAGAAGTTTGTTTTGCCCCTTCAGAAGCAACCAAAGTTGAACAAAAATTGATACTATAACTAACTGATGAATAATTAAGTTTGGTAGAAAATTCAATTCGGTTGTCACTTAGCATGGACTCCTCTTTCGAACGAAAATAAGTAGTTTTGATAGGAATAAACTTATATTCTATCTCTTTTTTTGGTTTCTCACTTGGTGTCCAGTATTCGCATTTGGAGCTCGATTATATCCGGATTCACGTTGTTTAGGGCTCCATTCGGGGGAAGCGCTCTATACCAAAATTTTTTCCATACCCAAGGGCTTGAACACGAAACCTCTGATTAAGGAAAGAGCAGTTCCATCCACTGCACCATATTTTTGATGGTTATATTCTATGTCTCCTGTGACAGCAGTCGGTATCGCTGTCTCAATTAACTAGATAGAAAAAGGGAATATAATGATCTGGTGAGAATCAAAATTTTCACATTTACCACTAAACTATAGCTCAGTTCAGCAAATTATGCTACCTTTGTTAATTAGTTGATGGAAAAAAAAGTGTTTTTATTTTAAAAGATGCGGAACACACTACTAGCGCACATTGTTACTTTTTTGTTATATTTAATTTTAAAATACATTTTTAAAAGTAACGTTACAAAAAAATGTGATAAGTTGCCAAGAAATATGGTAATAAGGTGAAAAATTATTTTATATTCTTTGGGTTGGGGTGGGGTGGGGGGGTGGGGAGGGGATAGTGAAGACGGACTTCAAATATGACAATGGTTGAAGTTTGCATGACAGGATTATTTTATAGTAATTTGGTGGAGAGTTTGTAAAGTACGCCAAATAAGAAATTGCATAACCCAAAAAGGCCAGTTCACTAGATGCACTTTCACAGGTAACAACCCCCCAAAATCTCATGCATTTTGTGTGAGATCTGCCACGCTGTTAGTATATCATCTTACAAGAAGCCATGGGCTAAACTAGCTCGAAGATACTACTAACATGGGTGATTTTTTTTATTGAGTCAAGTTCCTACGATTTTTTTCTAAAATGCCTCGTATTATTAAGAGATTTTTACATGTGTAGGCTCCTAGTCTTTTTCAATTATTAATGTGGAACTTTATTTGCACACCCAACAATCTTCCTATCGAACTAAGTTCACTGATCTATTACCACGATCGATGAACAAGCTTCTAATCTTTTCAGCTACCAATGTGCGACTTTATTCGCACAACTAATAATTCCGCTTGAACAAAGTTCCATATGGCATATTACCACGATTCACGAGTCTCCCCCTCAAAATAAGTTTTACGTGGCACATTACCATGATCCACATGTCAATTTATGAGATTTATCGTGTGCCATCCGCATTGTCAGCGTATTTATGGTAACTAATGCCCGTAATTAGCTTCTTCTTGTGTGCGCATCTCCAAGCTCGTGAAGATAAGCGAATCAAGCTTCACAACCATCACTCTACCATCGTCATACTTGTGCCGTTGAACCTGGATTTTGCTACAAGTTCTTGGGCTAAACTAGTCTAAAGATACTCTTAACATGATGTGATATTGTCCATTTTGGCCAAACCCGTGTTGTTTTTCTGAAAAGACCTCACACCATTAAAAGATCTCTACACTTTATATGTAAACTATCAATCTTTTCCGCTACCAATGTGGGACTTTGTTTGCACACCCATAAAGGCCAATTCATAAGTAACCACAAACGTTAAATATTTTATTTTTCCGACAGAAAATCCAGTACTTCTTGTTCGTGAATATCTGAACTGGTTATTTGGTGTTCAAGAACTTCTTATTAGTTGGAACTTTCAGTTATCTTGGTAGAAATTTGATATCTTTCGTTCCGCCTCAGCAAATCATTTTTCTCTCACAAGGAATCTCTTTTTGTTAATCTTGTTCATTTAAAAAAATTGTTAAGTTTAAGAGTGATCACTGCAGTACCTCCTGAGTTACATCACAGAAATAAGTATTCTATTCGTTTCAATTTCTTTGAATCCTTTTGGAATACAATGGTCAAATTGACTAATTTTCGGTATGAATTCGAACATACATTTTTAATTTTTTTAGGAAAATAAAATTTACATATTTAGAAACTATATTAAAAAGTACCATAAATAACAATAGTTACAATTTAAAATATTTAAAAATTATTTGCAAAAAAACATGATCAAAGAAATTTTTTTGACTCTCCAAATAGTAAAAAATTTTCTTTCTTTTTGAAACATATGGAAGTATTATGTATCATTGAAAAGAGCGCTAAATTAATTAAAACAATAGAATGAAATTGAAAGCATATTACAAACTAACCTTTATATAGACAAAAATAAGAAAATTGAAGTGACTTGGTTCTGCCAATGGTTTGGGGCCTTTTTGTCATTGGCTTAGGCTTGACTTGATTGGGCATTTGCACGTTATTTTTGCAGGTTGTTGGAAGACTTGAAAGAATGTAATAGCCCAGCTTTTTATTGCTATGTTGCTATTCGGTCAAATATTAAGCTAGTGAAAGAAAATTTACTATAATATATAAGATATTGTCAAAATAAGTGTTTAGTGCGCTAAATTTAAATTACACTTGTTTGTGAATTATAAAAGACTTTCGGGGTGAAAAGAAGTGGGACCAAGCCAAATAGGTCGTCAAAGAAATAAGGCCCGGATGAAAAGAAATTCCTAGCTCTGGCGATTGGCGAAAAGAGATGGCTGTGCATGTAGATATCACGAAGCCATTAATGGCTGCTCCGGGCACTGGCCAGCCTCCTCTTGAGACTGGTCAGTCGTCTCTACCATCCCCACAACCCCTCCAAACATCTATGAGCCCAAAACAATCCAAAACTATGCAATTAGTAAACCCTACATTAAATGTTGCCATGCAGTCGTCGACTCACGGAGCCTTAAAACCAATCAAGTATCATCATGGAGAGCCCATTGTACGTTGAAGAAAAATGAAGTGAAGCAATCCATTGCCCAAGAAGGATTACAATTGGCTGTTCTTGGCAAGTTTTCTTATGGCAGACCAGTTATTCAAGAATTACGCAAGGCAATACAAATTCAATGTGAACTGAAGGGTCCTTGTTGTATTGGTTTGATCGAGGATAGTCATGTTCTTATTAAGCTTTCATTAATGGAGGATTACATTCACTGATTTTCGAAGCCAACCTTTTATTTAAAAGTTCAAGGAGATATGTGGCAGATGAGATGCACCAAGTGGAATCCATGGTGGAAACCTGAAGAAGAAGCTCCTATGGCCATAGCATGGATATCCTTTCAAGACTTGTCTCCCAACTTCTTTGATAAGGATTTCGTATTTTTTTTTGCTAGGGAAGTTAGAGCACTTTTACATGTTGACTTGGCTACATAAAATGACACATGTCCTAGTTGTGCTAAGTTTAAGGTGGAGGTAAATTTATTTTCAAATTTTTCTCAAAAAATCAAAATTGTATAGGAGGAGGATGAGATTGGACCTGGAGAATCAAAGTGGATTAAGATTAGGTATGAATACCTACCTATATATTATAGAACTTGTAAAAAGAAAGGGCATAAGGAGAGTGAGTGCTGGGTAGTTAATCCCGAGCTCGGGCAATTTGAAGAAGCTGAAGTTGATGAGGGCAAGGGAAAAGAGCAGGTTGGTACTGCAACAGCTACTACAAAAATTCTAACTAGTGGTAAAATCCTGGGGAAACTACCTCCTAATAATGCTTGGTAAGAATAAGTGCAAAGGAGGAAGAATAAATAGCAACGAGACAAATGAGGGCACATTATTGAAGAAATAATTGGTAAAAAGGTGATCAATGTGGAGGATAAGGGCAAGGAGCAAGGAGTTTCAAAGAATAAATTTGTTGCTTTAGAAGTTGAAGAAATTGACCAACCAACATTGAGAATCACTAATGGAAAAGGAGATGATAAGGACAAGGAAAAGGAAAAAAAAGCAACTGGAAAACGAATCCAACAAAGCAAAGGAGAAGAATCATTTGAAAAATGTTGGAGATTCCCTCTCTAATCCTAAGGAAACTGGGATTAGTTTAGTGACTAAGGATGGTACTTCAAATCCTAATGGAGAAGGGATTCGTAAGGAGACAACTGTTTTAATCCATAATCCTAAGGATACTTAGAATGGGGTGGATATAAGAAGGGAAAAAACAATTAAATGAGTTTCTAGAAGGTTTGGAGCTGCTCGTGAAGACATTAGTGTTACCACAAATTATTCATGCAAAGAGATACCTTCACAAACAATAGATAATCATTTAAGGGGATTGGGAGCTACTGAATCTACAAGTTATAGAAGAGCATCATGGGGGGAAGAAGTAGAGGATCTAGAGATTAACAACAAAGCCGAAAAGAATGCAAAAAATAATGCCCTAACTAGCAAACAACATGAAACTAGGGTTGATGTTTTACAAACAACCATGATGCAACACACAACATGGTCAATTGGAGTAGGTAATGGGTCACCTAAAGAAGTTAGAATTAATAAGGCTGCAGGTGGAGATGCTACAGTGATGAATAAAAGCAATAGAACAGTAAAACCTAGCATAACTAGGCAAGTTTCTACTACAGTTGCATCTCAAGCAATTGATGAATTAGGGGTAGGACCTATTGACAACACTCATACAAGGGTCTTAGATAATTCAGTGGTATCAGTTCATCAAACAGTTGCTGGTAAGATGGTTCATCTCAATGGAATATTCAATTCTACAATTGGTGCAACAATGAACCCTAGCCTAGGGTCTGTTTATGAACTTCAATTCAGGGCTATTCAGGAGGCTATTGGCGATAAAGAGCAAATCAGGCAAGTGATACCTCATGAGAAAATTGAGCAAGCCATTGTTCTTAAAGTTTCAGGTGCAATCGAGGCAGTTCCAGTAGCTTGTGCTTCAGGAGCTGAGAATCAATATGCCATTAATGTTACTTAATCAGATTCTACATGACAGCATCACTCACAATATGATGCCTATGGATATTCAGGATACAATGTTAGAGCAAGGGCAGCTTGAGGATGAAGGTGAAGATGAGTCTGCTGCTGGCAACTTTAAGGCAGTAGCTAGGGAGGTAGATCTTTCTCCTAGAGTTGGAGACAAAAGTGGCAATAAAGGAAAGAAGCAAGGACAACATAAATAAGTGCAACAACCTAAAAGAATTTTTCCCAAGAGGGCAGTATCACAGACCAAATGATGGTCAAAGCTTTGATATGGAATATAAGGACTGTAAAGATTCAACAGGCCTTACAAAGGGTGATCAATATGAAAATGGAAATTGAATTTTTTGTGGTTGCTTTAATAGAGCCATTTTAGAATTTTAGACACATTCAAAGATATAGAAGAAGACTCATTGTGGAGGCTGCTTTTGCTAACATAATTGGGAAGATCTAGTTGTTTTTTGATGTCGCAATAGTATGAGAGCTAGTGATGGACACTCATCAGCATGTTACTATCAAATTGTATCATCAGGCCAACACATTATGTGTACTTTTGTATATGCTAAATGTTCTTCATTGGAGAGATTGGAGTTGTGGGATAATCTTTATTATCTTGCAAGTAATATGGAGTTGTCTTGGATAGTAGTTAATCCCGAGCTCAGGCAATTTGAAGAAGCTGAAGTTGATGAGGGCAGGGGAAAAGAGCAAGTTGGTATTGCAACAGCTACTACAAAAATTCTAACTAGTGGGAAAGTCCTGGGGAAACCACCTCCTAATAGTTCTTGGCAAGAATAAGTGCAAAGGATGAAGAATAAATATCAACGAGACAAATGAGGGCATATTATTGAAGAAATAATTGGTAAAGAGGTGATCAATGTGGAGGATAAGGGCAAGGAGCAAGGAGTTTCAACAAAGAATAAATTTGCTGCTTTAGAAGTTAAAGAAATTGACCAACCAATATTGAGAATCACTGATGGAAAAGGAGATGATAAGGACAAGGAAAAGGAAAAAAAGCAACTGGAAAACGAATCCAACAAAGAAAAGGAGAAGAATCATTTGAAAAATGCTGGAGATTCCATCTCTAATCCTATGGAAACTGGGATTAGTTTAGTGACTAAGGATGGTACTTCAAATCCTAATGGAGAAGGGATTCGTAAGGAGGCAGCTGTTTCAATCCCTAATCCTAAGGATACTTAGAATGAGGTGGATATAAGAAGGGAAAGAACAATTAACTAAGTTGCTAGAAGGTTTGGAGCTGCTCGTGAAGACATCAGTGTTACCACAAATTATTCATGCAAAGAGATACCTTCATAAACAATAGATAATCATTCAAGGGGATTTGGAGCTACTGAATCTACAAGTGATAGAAGAGCATCATGGGGGGAAGAAGTAGAGGATCTAGAGATTAACAACAAAGCCGAAAAGAATGCAAAAAATAATGCCCTAACTTTGAAATCAACATGAAACTAGAGTTGATGTTTTACAAACAACCACGATGCAACACACAACATGGTCAATTGTAGTAGGTAATGAGTCACCTAAAGAAGCTAGAATCAATAAGGATGTATGTGGAGATGCTACTGTGATGAATAAAAGCAATGGAACAGTAAACCCTAGCATAACTAGGCATGTTTCTACTACAGTTGCATCTCAAGCAATTGATGAATTAGAGGTAGGACCTGTTGACAACACTCATACAAGGGTCTTAGATAATTCAGTGGTATCAAGTCCTCAAACAGTTGCTGGTAAGATGGTTCATCTCAATGGAATATTCAATTCTACAATTGGTGCAACAATAAACCCTAATCTAGGGTCTGTTTATGAACTTCAATTCAGGGCTATTCAGGAGGCTATTGACGATAAAGAGTAGATCAGGCAAGTGATACCTCATGAGAAAATTGAGCAAGCCATTGTTCCTAAAGTTTCAGGTGCAATCGAGGCAGTTCTAGTAGCTTGTGCTTCAGGAGCTGAGAATCAATGTGCCATTAATGTCACCTAATCAGATTCTACATGACATCATCACTCACAATGTAATGCCTATGGATATTCAGGATACAGTGTTAGAGCAAGGGCAGCTTGAGGATGAAGGTGAAGATGAGTCTGCTGCTGGCAACTTTAAGGTAGTAGCTAGGGAGGCAGATCTTTCTCCTAGAGTTGGAGACAAAAGTGGCAAGAAAGGAAAGAAGCAAAGACAACATAAATAAGTGCAACAACCTAAAAGAATTTTGCTCAAGAGGGCAGTATCACAGACCAAATGGTGATCAAAGCTTTGATATGGAATATAAGGTCTGTGAAGATTCAACAAGCCTTCCAAAGGGTGATCAATATGAAAAGGGAAATTGGATTCTTTGTGGTTGCTTTGATAGAGCCATTTTAGAATTCTAGACACATTCAAAGATATAGAAGAAGACTCAATATGGAGGCTGCTTTTGCTAACATAATTGGGAAGATCTAGTTGTTTTTTGATGTCGTAGTAGTATGAGAGCTAGTGATGGACACTCATCAGCAGGTTATTATCAAATTGTATCATCAGGCCAACACATTATATGTACTTTTGTATATGCTAAATGCTCTTCATTGGAGTGATTGGAGTTGTGGGATAATCTTTCTTATCTTGCAAGTGATATGGAGTTGTCTTGGATAGTAGGTGGAGATTTTAATGCATTTCTTCATGAAGATAAGAAGATAGGTGGGCTTTCGGTCCATCCTCCTGAGTATGAAGACTTTGCATTTTGTGTGAATTCAAGTGGGCTGTTTGATCTAGGCTACAAGGGCAGTCCCTTCAGTTGGTGGAATGGAAGGCCAAATGCATAATGTATTTTCACGAGGTTGGATAGAATCCTTGTGAAATTTCCTTTCCAGAATTTATTTCCAACTATTGAAGTAGAACACCTCATCAAAACTGGCTCAGATCGTGCTCCTTTGTTGATGAGTTGTGTTGAATCTAACTATATTAAGCCTTTTAATTTCTTAAACATTTGGACTAAGCATGAGAATTTTGAAGAGATTGTGAGGCAAAATTGGTTTGCAGACTTCCTTGGTGATCCTTTCCTCATGTTCAAATAGAAGTTGAAGAGGGTGAATGCTGCATTGTCTAAATGGAGCGAGAATACCTATGGTAATATTTTCAAGCAACATGCAATCAGGGAATATATTGTAAGGGTGAAGGAGATTCTATTTGAAGAAGAGCTAACTGTGGAGAATAGAATTGTCTTACAAAAAGCTCAAGCTGAATTGAAGAGTTACCTAAGTATTGAAGAGCAGTATTGGAAGCAGAAGACTGATATGACATGGTTCACTGAAGGAGACAAGAACACTAGATTTTTTCACAATCATATAAATGGCAAGAGGCAGAAGATACAACTGAAGAGGATTCAAGACAGTAATGGAGCATGGGTTGAAGATCAAGAGGCTTTGGCTAAGGCTGCAGTGAACTTTTATGAGAGGCAATTCACATATGAGGAAGATCCTGCAGATTTCTCTTTGTTAGCTAATGTTTTTGCCATGGTGACAAGGGAGCAGAATCTTGAACTTTGTAGATATCCTACTATAGAAGAAGTGAAACAAACTATGTTTGAACTTAGTGGAGAAAGTGCTAGTGCTCCGGATGGATTCACTAGTACTTCTTATTAAGAGTGTTGGGAGATCATTGGTAAGGACACTCATGATATGGTGCTAAACTTCTATGAGGGAGCTACATTGCCTAATTTTATCACTCACACTAACCTAGTGCTTCTGTCAAAGAAGCTTATGGTTCAAACTTTCTCATATTTGAGGCCTATAAGTTTGAGCAATTTCATTAACAAAGTGTTGTTAAGTGCTGCATGATAGACTGGAGAGTTTTCTGCCTTTATTAATATCAAATAGCCAATCTGGATTTGTGAAAGGTAGAAGTATCTTTGAGAACATCCTACTAACTCAATAGATTGTTACTGATATTAGATTTAGGGCCAAGCCTACTAATGTAGTCATAAAACTTGATATGACTAAGGCATATGATATGGTGTCCTAGATGTTTTTGTTACATGTGTTGAGGAAAATAGGATTTGCTGAATACTTCATCAACATGATATGGAGTTTACTCTCCAATAATTGGTATTCTGCATTGGTGAATGGCTAGTCTTCAGGGTTCTTCAAATCCTCTAGAGATGTGAAGCAAGAAGATCCATTATCTCTTGCCTTATTCATCCTATCAGCTGAGGTTCTATCTATGTCATTGAACAAATTTTTTGATGACAAATCATTTGTAGGTTTTGGAATGCCAAAGTGGACTGACCCCTTGAATCATCTTGCATATGCTGATGACATCATCATATTTGCATCAACTCATACAAAATCTTTGAAAAAGATCATGGCAGTGTTGAATGATTAAGAGAAGAATTCAATGCAGTTGATCAATACGGCAAAGAGCTCATATTATATGCACTCTAAGGCAGCCAATGCTTTGTTCCAAACAGTTAGGCATCTCACAGGCTTCACTAGAGGTGCATTTTCTTTTACTTATCTAAGGTGACATATATTTTATACTAGGAGGAGGATGGACTATTACGATGATCTTATTAAAAAAGTGAAGGCTAAGTTACACTCATGGAAAGGGAAGCAATATCTTTTGGAGGCAAGACTACTTTGATAAGTAGTGTACTTCAAAGTATGCCTATACACATGATCTCAGTACCGGATCCACCTATGAATATCATAGAACATTTGCATAAATTATTTGAAGGTTCTTTTGGAGTAAGGAAGAAGGAAAAAACAGGCATTGGGCATCATGGTAGAAGTTGTGTCTTCCAAAGGAGGAAGGATGACTAGGTTTTAGATCATTTTTTATGTCTCCAAAGCACTATTTGCAAAGATGCGGTGGAGGTTTAGGACCACAAAGTTTTTGTGGTCAAATTTCATGTGGAATAAATACTGCAAAAAGGAGTTGCCTATAGTAGTACAGTTTAGGAAAGGATCACATAAATGGAAGCAAATATTGAATGCTAGAAAGGAAGTGGAGCATGAGATTTGGTGGGAGATGAAGGCTGGAACCACTAATGTTTGGCATGAAAACTAGACAGGTCTAAGAGCTTTGTATCACCTAGTGCCTCTAGAATTTCACATTAATAAGGAGTTAGATGAGTTGGTTGAACTGAGTCAAGAAGATGGTTGGAATGAGGAGTTGATTGACCAATCATTTCTAGAAGATATTGCAGATCACATCAAGCAACAGGTACAATTTGAAGGAAGTGATGGATTCTGGGATAGGCCTTGGTGGAAACCTACTACTTCTGGCAAGTTTTACTATGAGTAGTTCTTGGCATCTTGAAGGAATAGGGTAAATCCTAATCCTAAATTCAAAAATATGTTGTCACAACCCAAATCTACCATGTCGTGATGGCGCCTATCGTGGAACTAGGCAAGCCGACTCTTTTACCAAAACAACCTGATATTTCAATTTAAAGATTACTTCAAGCAATTTAAATAATAAAACTTCATAAAGAATATCCGAATAACAAAGTGTGAAAAGATAAACCCGACATCGGGGTGTCACTAGTCATGAGCATCTACTAAGGACTGTCCGATTATTCTAAGACTAATATAGTCTGGAAACCAACTAATAATATCTATAGGAAGATAGGAGGGAGCAGACCAGGGCTGCTATCGCTGTGCAGCTACCTTGCTAACTCTACAGATCTGTGACATATGAAATCAACGCTTGCTAGCACGTCCACCAATCCCTGGATCTGCACATAAGGTGAAGGGAGTAATGTGAGTACGCCAACTCAGTAAGTAATAAAAGTAAATAAAGACTAAGTAGTAGGAAACACATAAAGTCCACATCACAAAATCTCAATAAGTATAACATGCTTTTAAATCAGTATGTGAGCCAAATCATCTCGTTTAAAAAAATTCAGTTTTCGGTAAAAATCATTTGAAGATATTTTTCAACAGTTTCAAGAGAGACTCAATGCAAAAGAGAGTAAAAGTGATGAAAAATCATAAACAGCCCCTCGGGCAACATCGCTCGTATACAGCCCCTCGGGCAACATAAATCATAAACAACCTCTCGGGCATAATATCACTCAGAATCAATCCCTCGGGTAAGCCTCACAGTCACTCGTATACAACCCCTTGGGCATATCTCATATCACTCACTCATGGTACCCACGCTCACTTGGGGTATGCAGACTCCGAAGGGGCTCCTATAGCCCAAGCGCTATAACAAGCCACCTCGTGGCATAAATTAATCAGGCACTCGGCCTTTCAAAATCATAAGTTAGTAACAATATGCTGCGGCGCGCAGCCCGATTTCATAATATCCTACAAAAATAGGCCCTCGGCATCACTCAGTCATAAACCTCTAAATCCGCTCGGGCTATCAGTAGAACAAGGTGTTCAGCCCAAAATAACATTTTATGCATCATAACGGGGTAATAAAGACTGAGTTATGAGTAAACACAACATGACTGAGTATAGATATTAAATCAAAACAGTGAGAGGATAATATGAAAAGGCCCCTAAGGGTCCAAACAGCTTTGGCACAAGGCCTAAAATATGGCATTCCGCCTGATTTATAGAAATTCTTTCTAAAACACATAACTATCATATAGTTTCAGTCAAATACGCAACTTTATAGTTGCTATGGGACGGACCAAGTCACAATCCCCAACGGTGTACGCCCATACGCCTGTCACCTAGCATGTGTGTCACCTCAAAGTAGTAAAACAATGTGAAATCCAGTGTTTCATACCCTCAGGACTAGATTTACATTCATTACTTACCTCGAACCTGTCAAACTTCTACTCTGCGATGCTCTTGCCCCTCGACTCGGCCTCCAATCACTCCGAATCTATTCACAACCAGAACAATACGATCAATATATTCTAATCAAATGAATTCCACAAGAAAAACTATCAAATTAGGCACAAATCCTGAAATCCACTCATACCCGGCACCCCGGGCCCACATCTCGGAATCCGACAAAAATCACAAAACTAGAAAGCCCTTCACTCACGAGTCCATACATACAAAATTTATCAAAATATGACTTTATTTGACCCCTCAAATCCTCAATCAAACTCTCTAAAATCCCAAGCCCTAGCCTCTAATTTTCACCCTTAATCACCACTAATTACATTATTATACCACGGGAAATTACCATAAACACGAGTAGTAGGGCTCAAATTACTTACCTCAATGAAAACCCCCTTGAATCACTCTTTAAATTGCTCCCAAAAGCTCCAAAATCGGATAAAATGGTAAAGAATGAACCAAAATTCGCGAAGCCCTCTAGTTATACTTTCTGCCCAGCAAAACCGCACCCGCGGTACAAATTTTCGCATCTGCGGTCCGCACCTGTGGACAGATCTTCGCTTCTGTGGATTTTCATTAACCAGCCAAACTTCGCTTCTGTGGTGATGCAGATGCGGGAACCAAGCCGCACCTGTGGTTCCTCAATGCACCTGCACCTCAAGACCGCTTCTGTGAAACTCGCACCTGCGGTTCCCAATCCGCAGGTGCGGAAACACCAGCAACAGCAGCTTTAGCTGCACTTTCCAAATTGCAAACTCCCCGATGACCATCTGAATTCATCCCGAGGACCTCGAGACCTCAACCAAAAGTACCAACAAGTGACATATCAACATACGAACTTAGTGGAACCTTCAGAACACTCAAAACAACATTAAAACACCAAAACACCCTCGGATTCAAGCCTAAGAACTTCTAAACTTCTAAATTCCACAAATGATGCCGAAACCTATCAAACCTCATCTGAATGACCTCAAATTTTGCACTCACATCATAGATGATATCACAAAACCTACCCCAACTTTTGAAATTCCATTCCAACCCCGATATCAAAATTTCTACTGCCGATCGAAGATCGCCAATTCAAGCCTAATTCCACCACGGACTTCCAAATCATATTTAGGACGCGCTCCCAAGTCCAAAATCACCTAGCGGAGCTAACCAACTCATAAAAATCCAAATCCAAGATCGAAAAGGTCAAAACTTGGTCAAACCTTTCAAATTTAAATCTTCAAGTTGAGAATCATTCTTCCATATTTGTTTCGATTAACCTGAAAACAAAAACCGACGATTTACATAAATCATAATATATTATACGGGGCTAGTCATTTTCGAGAACTGGTGAGCGAAGTGGAATTCTCAAAACGACTGGTCGGGTCGTTACATATGTGGATCGAGGGACCTCTATTCAAGATTTCTTTGGACTTTTATTCAAGCTTTCTTTCTTTCTCTGGAGGTTATGTTGATTCAAACTGGCTACAAATGACATTTGGAGAAGGCAAGGTTACATTTATATGTCCAGGTGTTGGTGCTGTACAATACCACAAGAGGAATCTTATGATCGTCTCTTCTTGACTTGAGTTATGCAACTAAGGTGTGGAAGACCTATCTAAATGCTGCTGGGATCATTGTTCTATTGGTGCAGGTTCATCAAGTGATTAGGTCATGGTGGAATGCTTCTTGTTGTCCAAAATTGAAGCCGGTGGAATGCTTCTTGTTGTCCAAAACCGAAGCCTTTATATCAAATAGCACCTGCAATCATCACCTGGGAACTTTGGAATAAGAGAAACACAAATAGGAATGGGGATTTAATGTAGGTTCAAAGAGTCATTCATGAGATTAATAAGACATTGCACTTCTTGGAAAAAACTAGGTATAGATGGCTGTCTAACATACCTTATTTTTGGCCGGATATGATCAAATTCATTGAGGAGTATAAGCCTATTATAGTGACCAAAAGATTAGCATGGCATTTCCCGCACATTGGATGGTATAAGTGCAATACAGATGGAGTATCAAGAGGGAATCCAGGCCCTAGTTCTATATGTTTTTGTGTGAGAAACAGTGAAGGTGATTTGGTGTTTGCTATGGCACAATTACTAGAGGAAACAACAAACATAGTAGCTGAAGCTAGGGCAATCCAAGATGGCTTATCATTCTGTGTGGAACATGATCTACACCCTCTTATACTGGATACAAATTTACTTGTGATGAAGAAGATCATTGAGAGAGAATGGGAGAGGTTAATAGAATAAAGGAGATGAAGGATAACTTTAATATCATATTCCAGCATGTACTAAGGGAGGACAACATTGTGGCGAATTATTTAGCTAACCTTGTGTTCTCTGTTGCAGGTACAATCCGGTTTCATTCCTTCTCTGAACTGTCCAAATGTACCAACAAGTTCATAAACATAATATGGACCTGCTCGAAGCCTTGGAGCACATAAAACAACATCAAAACCAAGAATCGCACCCTAAAATCAAATTAATCAACTTATGAACTTCAAAATTCTTCAACTAGCTCCGAATGCAATGAATCATACTTAGACAACTCAGAATGACACCAAATTTATGCACAAGTCACAAATCACCATACGAACCTATTCCAGGTTTGGAGTCCCAAACAAACATCGATATCACCAAGTCTACTTCAAACTAAGTTTAAGAAATTCTAAAACCTTCAAGGCGCCAACTTTCAACATTAAGCGCCAAAACGCTCCTGGATCACCCAAAACTCGATCCGAACACACGCTCAAGTCTAAAATTATCATACAAACTTATTATAACCATCAAATCCTAGAGATCATTTACACAAAATGTTAACTCATATGAAACTTGGCCACCTTAGGCCACTATTAAGGAACTAAGTGTTCCGAATTTAACTCAAACCCTTTTAAAACCAGACCAACCGTCCTTGCAAGTCATAAAATAGTAAAAGTGCATACTAGAAGTCTTAAATTGGGGAACAAGGATCTAGAAAGTATAACAACCTATTGGGTCGCTACATGATGGGCTGGTAATTCTCCATCTCAATTTTTTTAAGAATCTCCTTTGCATATTCTTTTTGAGAAATAAAGATGCTATCATTCCCTTGTCTCACATTGATGCCAAGATAATAGGATATTTGTCAAATGTCAATCATCTCAAATTCTCTTGTCATTGCCTTTTTGAATTCTTCAAACTTCTTTGAATCATTTCCTGTCAAGATCAAACCATTCAAATACAAGCATACTAAGTAAAATGTCATCATTTTCATTAATTTTTACATAAATAGCATGTTTATGTGGACACTTTGAAACCCATTTGCTTAGAGGTATTTGCCAACTCTACTATTCTGAGCTCGTGGAGCTTGTTTCAAGCCATAGAGAGCCTTCTTCAATTTCAAGACTTTATCTTCATGTCCTTCAACCTTATAGCCCAAAAGTTGATCAATTCCAAATTCTTCCTCCAAAACCCCACTCAAAAAGCCGGCTTCACATCCATTTTATGAATTTTCATTAGTTTTGGACTGCCAAAGAAAATTATCAAGCGAATTATTTTCAAATGAGCAACTAGTGCAAATACCTCATCATAATTAATACTGGTCTTTTATTTGTACCCATTGACTACCAATCTTGCATGGTAACTCTTTATTTCTCCATTGAAACTTTTGTTTAGCTTGTACACCCATTTGACTCCAATGGCGCTTTGCTTTTTGGAAGTGTGACCAACTCCCATGTATCATTATTATTGATTCCTTTGATTTATTCATCCATCTCTCCATTCTAAATTTTGGACAACTTCCTCATAACTTAGAGCAAGACAACAAAAAACAAATACTCAAAAGCTCACTAGAAATAAAGTGGAGGAAGAGAGGATATTTATAGGCGTTTTGCACCATGTATCTACCCTAGAATTCATGTTTTTAAATATAATTTTAGACTTCTCCCGTCCCAAGTAAATGAACAAGAACTTACTAGACTAATTCTAGAGTTTTCCACCAATGCATGCATCTCTCAATATACTTAATCTACTAGTTCATGAACTAACAATGAAGAAAGATAATGCATGAACAAGTTTAATTATTATCTCAACAACATCATGGTATCTCAAAGATTTGTCTCATTATTTATCGATTGTGTATGAGACTTACTGAGTACGTTTATAAACTTTCTCCTTCGCTTCAAATGGTGATTCCTACACATAGCCTGTGGTGGCATGCTTTATTTGTTAATTTGTTTGCGTAGTCGTGCTCCATCCCCTGTACTCTTTTTCATACTCATAAAGGCTAAATGACTAATCCTGGTGGCTTATGTAAATTCTTTTATGTGGTTATGAATTTTGATGTCCTATGTGGGGACTTATATGAGAGTGTTGATGCCTAGGGGTATTTATGTGACTCCATGTTGTGCATTAATTTGTATAAGCTGCTATATGATGATATAGTTCCGCTCAAAACCCCTTTGAACGTGTTTGATGGTATGAGGACTCTTCAATCTAAGTGTTGATTTTTATGTTAATAGTACAAGGGTTAATGGGTTCACTTATTAGGGAATAGTAGTCAAAAAATGATTAAAAGAAAACAGTTATCCATTCATATTATCCACTAGAAAATGGGTTTGGATAAGGAACTTTTTAAAAACAGGTCAAATATAGAGAAGAACCATATTATCCATTTAGAAAATAGATAACCAATGGATAACTAATGAGTTTAACTTTTGTATTTGAAAATCCTCAAATTGGAGGTTCCTCAATTTAGGAAAACTAGGAATTCTCCCAAAAGTGATCGTATTCAAGAAGTCATGGATAATATTGTAACGACTTGATAAGTCGTTTTGAGTTATAGCCTTAGTTTTCATGATTCGAGAACTCCCATAGCTTCATTTGATGTTTCTTGATTTGCATGTGTGGTTTGTATTTTTTTCGAAAAGTTTTTATGTGAAATTTTGAAGAAAATAGAAATTTTGATTAAACATAAGGCTAGAGTTGACCACGATTAATATTTTGGATAAACGATTCCAGATCAGTGTTTTGACAATTCCACTAGGTTCGTATTATGATTTTGGACTTGAGCGTATGCCACGAATCAAATTCGGAGGTCCCTAGGTTGATTTGACTTGTTTTGTCGAAAGTTAGCAATTTGAAAATTTCCTAAGCTTGACCGTAGATTGACTTTATGTCTATTGGGTCTGGATTTTGATTTTGAAACTTGGAATAGGTCCATTTTATTATTTATAACTTTCCTGCAATATTTGGTGCAATTCAGAGTTGGTTTGATAGGATACAGACGCTTGTTTGTGATTCTAGAGGTTCTTGAGTTTTCTTTTAAATTTCATGCATTTTGATATCTAATTCGTGGTTCTAGATGTTATTTTGATGTTTTAATTACGTGAGCAAGTTTATATGATGTTATTACACTTGTGTGTATGTTTGGTTTAGAGACCGGGGGTCTCGGGTGAGTTTCGGAGGGGACATCGCAAATGGGGTGGTTTTGTCCCAATTGAGACTAATGCAAGTTGGGGACAGTTTGCATTTGCGATCTGTGTTTCACAATTACGATGGTCGCAATTGTGAACAAGAGTTCACAATTGCAATATCCGCAGCTGGGTAAAATAGGGAAAAAATTGGGACTTAACTTATTTTACACGAATTTTCAATCCAAAAAACTTTAGAGGTGATTTTCCAAGAATTTTGTCTTCCCAAAATCATTGGTAAGTAACTCTAATCTACTTTCTTTCAATTCCCCATTACTTTTCATGTGTTTTTAACATCAAACCTAGAATTTTCATGGTAAAAATTAGGGATTTGAGTAGAATTTAGGAATTTTATAAAATTGAGATTTAGACGTCAAATTGAGGTTAGATTCGAAACAAATTACATAATCGAGCTCAGGGGTGAATGGGTAATAAGATTTTAGTTCAAATCTCGGATTTTGGCCAAGCGGGCTCGGGGTTGAGTTTTGTTGACGTTTTCAAATTCATCAAAGATTTATTCTTTTTCCTTTGTGAGTAGTTTCTAAAGCTTATTTTGAATTGTTTGATCGACAATTGGTTAGATTGGTTGGTTTGGAGGCTTGTTCAAAAGGCAAAGTCGTGGTTGGTTGATTGACTTTATTGTAGAGTGAGGTAAGTGTCATGGTTTATTTTGACTTGAGGAAATAAGGCTTGTTGGTTTATTTTCTACATGAATTATGTGTGGGGATGACGTATATATAAGGTGACGAGTATATATACGTTGTCATTAGGTTAAAGCACACTAGTGGAAATTATTTTATTGTATTATGTTGTTTCATTGACTATGGTTTCCATCCCTTTGTTCAATTATTCCTTATTTAATTGTCTGCCTTCATATTTATTATTTATTTTTAAATTGTTGGGATTTTAAAAGTTGAGTTTGGTAATCATGACATTATCATTGAAGTGAAATTTACTACCCGCCTTGCATTGCTATTTAGATTAGTGTTGTTGCAGGGTAAGGAAGAGTGAAAAACACAAAGGGTGTTGTCGTGCCTTATGTGCATATTATTATCATTGATTGAGATAGTGTGAGGATTGAAGCATGAAGGGTGATGCCGTGCCATTTCATATATAATATCATTATTATATGATGAGGATGAGAGTAAAAACACAAAGGGTGATACCATACCATTTTATTTATCATACCTTTATTATATGGTAAGGATGAGAGTAAAAGCACGAGGGGTGATGCTGTGCCATTGTTGATTTCACTACTTTATTTAATTTCTGAATTGGTGATTTAATTGGGTTCATTGTGGTTTATTTCAGAAAAGGCTACATGGTAATTTTGTACTTGTCGCTCTTATCGTACTCCCCTTTATACTTATTTCCTCCAGTTATTGTTTTAAATGCCCTACTTGTTATTGTTGCTACTTTATGTATATATCTACATAGGATTTTAGTCGATGTCTTGTTATAGCCTCGTTAGGGTTAGGATCGACACTTATGGAGTACATTGTGTCGGTTATACTCATGATACACTTCTGCACTTCTTATGCAGATACTGGTGTTGGTCCCAGTGGTTTCTAGCGGTGATTCTGCTCGGATCGTATCTATAGCAGAGACTTGAGGCAGAGTTGCTGGCTTTCGCAATCCCTAAAGTCCCCATCTATTTCTATCTTACTGTTTATGTCATTTCGAACAATTGTATTTTGTTCAAACCATACTTGTAGACTTCTAGTTGTCATGTACTGGTGACTCCATATTTCTTGGACTAGACTAGACGTATAGTATTATGGTATTACCTTATGTATTACAGCTTTACTATTCGTTAATAACTATTATCCCTATGTTTTCAATTGTTAAAATGGTTAATTGGTTATCTAATGTTGGCTTGCCTAGCAGGTAGATGTTAAGCGCCATCATGACCCCGGGGTTGGAAATCCGAGACGTGACAAGTTGGCATCAGAGCACTAGGTTGTTTAGGTCTCACGAGCCATGAGCAAGTTTAAGCCTCATTTGTTTGCACTTAATGGAGGTCTAAATCTTGATCATTCAGATCTCATTCATTAAGTGCATTTATTTTTAAAATATGAATTTTAATCATTTAGATCTTAATCATTAAGTGTGTTTGTTTTTTTACTTTACAACCACTAAATGAGTCTGAATAGGTCTATATGATTAAGATCCATAACAGAGACTTATTTTCATTAATATGCTATCATCCACATTCATTACTCCCATCACCTGCTATTATTAACTACCACCACCACCACCACCACCAACCTTAACCATAGCCGTCACTACTATCGCCATGAACCATACCCACCACCATCATCCTCAACCACAACCACAACCATGCACTCACCCAACTCAACGACTATAACCAATCACCCCGGCATCATCAACAACCATAGACGGCACCACCCACCATTATAACTACCACCACCTACCATCAACTTCCTTAATCACAACCACAACCATCGCCACCACCCACCATTATTAACATTCACCATGCACCACCACTGTTCTCAACCATGGTCGATATTGCTATCAATCACCAAAAGCTACTACCAAGAACCACCACCATCAACCAAAGCCACCACCAACCACGTTTTTAGTCGGCATTCACAAGTGCCTCTGTTAGCCATCACCACCACCAACTACCATATATATATAATTAATTTTTAAATAAAGATAAATTTTATATATTCAGATGCTAAAAAACAAACAATCTTAATCATTTTGTATTCAGATCTTAACACATATCTTATTATTCAGATGCGTATTCATATTCAGATTTCTTAATCATAATACACATTTTGATATTCAGATATGTATTCAGATTCAGACGTCTTAATCTTAAAAAAAACAAATGAGGCCTTAGTAGAGTCTGGAGGATCGATATGTGGATGTCTGTACTTATCTTCTAGAGGCTATGGAGCTTTAGGAAAATTTCACTTCTTTCTTTCTCTTTCGTTCAATTTGTTTCTATCACTGAAGTTTGAATCATTCCATTTGTATACAACTAAAATCGGAGAGTTCGATTTTGGGGTCATCATGGCATTCCATAGCTCGTTGCCAGACGGCTTGTGATGGCCCAAAAGGTCATCACTTGTGTTGCAAGTGAATTCAGTATTCCAAGGCCTAAAAACCTCCCTTTTACCTCACCTTGATTTGCGTGCATGGTCTGGACCTATATCCGAAAAGCCTGCTATGTGAAAATATGAGAAATAGAAATTTTTAGAGTTAAAATTTGATTATGGTTGACTTTGGTCAACATTTTGAGCAAACGGACCCGGATCCTTGTTTCGACGATCCCAGGAGGTCCGCAGTAAAATATGGGACTTGGGCGTATGCCTGGAATTGAGTTCCGAGGTCCCAAGTTTTAGAAATCAATTTTTGAAAGAAATTATTTTACTGAAGCATCTAAGAAATGAAGAAAAGAATTAATGTTTGAAACCATTGTTATCGGGCCCGTATTTTAGTTCCGGAGCTCGGTACAAACTTGTTATAGTATTTGAAAGATAACTGTGAAATTTGGTGAAAAACGGAGTTTATTTGACGTGAGTTGGACTTCCGATTGTAGAGTTATGAACTTTGAGAGTTCTTGATGAAAATGTTGAGTTTTGAGGTTTAATTCATGATTTTACATGTTATTTTGATGATGTGATCGCACGAGTATGTCCATATGATGTTTTTGCGTTAGTATGCACATTTGGTTTGGAGTCCCGAGGGCTCGGGTGAGTTTTGTGTAGGTTCCGGGGTGTCTTAGGCTTAAAACATGGCTATTGGAGGTTCAGAGAAGTGCAAATCTTTGAACCTGCTAGTGCGGTCCGCACTGGTGACTGTGCGGCCGCGGTTGATTTTGTGCGGTCCGCACAGGTTCACTAGTCCGACTTCGGAAGCCTATATCATTTGATCTACAAGGAATTTTAAGATGATATAAAAATGAAAGTTGTAACCCTTCGTGTCTAGTTTCCAGAAAGGTAAAGAAACCACAATTTGGACATATGTAGAGAAAGTTATGGCCAAAATACTAAAATATGTCACTGCACTACACAGGAAGGGCTGTGCGGCCGCAGTTGATTTTGTGCGGTCCGCACAGGGCATCTGAGAGTAGTATATTTAGACGGAATTTTCAGTTATTTTTCATTTTTCAAAACCCCAATAACATAAGAGGCGATTTTTCAAACGACCTTTCTTCTCCAAAATGTTGGTAAGTGATTTCTAACTCATTTTCTTCACTCCTTAACATCTTTTAACATGATTTCAACTCAAAATCAGTGATTTTCATGGGAGAAATTGGGTGTTTTTGGGTAGAACCTAGGTTTTTCAAATATTGGGTATTTGGACCTCGATTTGAGGTCCGATTTCAAAACAAATTATATATTTGAGTTCGTGGGGGAATGGGTAATCGGGTTTTGGTTCGAACCTCGGGTTTTGACCAAGTGGGCTCGGGGGGAGATTTTTGACTTTTTGGATAAAACTTTGGAAAATTCATTTTTATGCATTCATATTGATTTATTTAGCGTTTATTGATGTAATTAACTAACTTGTGACTAGATACGAGCGAATTGGTCGTGGAATCATGGGGTAAAGCTATAATTGAATCGTGAATTGTGTTCGTGGCATCGAGGTAAGTGTTTGGTCTAACCTTAGCTTGAGGGATTTGAAGTTGTGTCTTATTTGCTACATGTTAATTGTGGAGTACGACGTATAGGCATGGTGACGGGTATCTATACGTTGGTGTCAAGCATCTCCGTGAGTCGTGTATTATAATTGTTATGACTCCGTTGTGGTTTATTGCGCTTCATATGTTATTATCACCATTGTTCCCTTGCCGGGATGTTTGTTTGATATTAATGATCCCTTGCCGGGATGTTTGTTTTGATATTATTGTTCCCTTGCCGGGATGTTGTTAAAATATCATTGTTCCCTTGCGGGGAAGTTGTTATATTGCTCTTGTTCCCTTGCCAGGATTCCTTGTGATTATTGCTGGCTTGTAAATGGGAGCAGGTGGTACGCCTACCACAAGATATAATGAAATTGGAGCGGGTGGTACGCCTACCACAAGATATAATGAAATGGGAGCGGGTGGTCCTCGACCACTTGGTTTGCATAGCGTTCTATTTTCAAGCTCTTATCTGATTTTCTAGTCTCACACTTAACATCTACTACCTAACAACTTGCATAAAAATAAATCACGTATTTATAGAACCACAAAATCAAATCTAATTGTTATTACCATTTTCAAGGTAAGTAGTTTGGCTCCACCGTGGGGCTAAAAATAATAATGATTGTTTCGTGCTGGTTTACTAAAAACACAAGTTATTCTTTACACTTTTTCTTGCCCAAGAATCTTTGATTTCAGGTCAAAATGTCTAACTCAGTGAATGCACATGAAAACAATGATCTTGAAGAGCATGGAGAGAATGGTGTAGCTGTTCCAGGCATCGGTGTACCACCACGAAATCTTGTGGATGCACCGGAACCAATTCCTGTGGACGTGGTCTTGCGCAACACTCAACATGTCGATATAAGCTCCCACACTAACAGGAGCATATGCCAAGAAAACCAACAAGAAGCTCAGAAAACCCCAGCTCGGGAGGGACAAGAAGTTAGACTTCACGTTATTTTTGAGATGTTACAGGCACGACAACTGGTGATTGCTCAACTGCAAAGACACCAAAAAACTCCAAGCATAGCAGCACTAGAAATGGCTCCTCAGGCCAAGCAGGTATCGGAAAGATCAAGCAACAACGAGTCTGCAGCTGACCCCTCTATTATGAAGATGCTCGAGGACCTCACAAAGAGGATTGAAGCGGGCAAAAAGAAAATAGTAGCCAATGACAAAAAGGTAGAGACCTACAATTCAAGGGTCGATCTGATCCCATGCGCACCCCCGATCCTGAAGAGTGTTGATTCAAATAAGTTCGTACAAAAGCCATTCCCATCAAGTGCGGCTCTAAAGCCCATCCCGAAGAAATTCAGAATGCCCGATCTTCCGAAGTACAACGGAACCTCGGATCCCAACGAGCACATCACTACTTACACTTGTAATGTAAAGGGAAATGACCTGAAGGACGACAATATCGAATCCATCCTATTAAAGAAATTCGGAGAAACACTTTCAAAAGGGACCATGATATGGTATCACACCCTATCCCCAAACTCGATAGACTCATTTGCCATGCTGGTAGATTCTTTTATAAAGGCACATGTTAGAACCATCAAATTTGCTACAATGAAGTCCAATGTCTTTAAAATCAAACAAAGAGAAAATGAGATATTGCAAGAGTTTGTATCTCACTTCCAGATGGAGCGAATGGAGTTACCACCAGTCTCCGATGATTGGGCAGTGCAGGCCTCCACCCAAGGATTGAACGAACGAAGCTCCATAGCTTCAAAGTAACTAAAGTAGAACTTGGTTGAATATCTCGCCGTGACTTGTTCGTATGTCCACAACCGATATCAGTAGAAGATTAGGGTCAAGGATGACTAATTGGGATCCCCCTTGGGCTCAGTATATCCTAGCAGGCTCCTGGCAAAGGAGCCAAAGCCAAACAAGGAAATGTACCAACCATACACTGAAGATCAAAGAAATGCCCCAAGCCGTAGTATACCCCGAAACAACTAAAGGATAGATCAAGGTCAGAATCCTCGGGGACGCGTAAATAGAACTAGATTCGACAGATACATAGGGCCGACTGAGGCACACCAGTTATCTGAGTACAACTTCAACATTGATGTTTCGTACATCATATCAGCCATAGGTAAAATCAAAGACACCAGGTGGCCAAGGCCCGTACAACTGGATCCGTCGCAGAGGAACCCTAACCTAGTGTGCGAATTTCATGGCACACAAAGACATAGGATCGAAGATTGCAGACAGCCCTGAGAAGAAGTATCCTGACTTCTCATCAAAGGAAACCTCCGAGAGTTCCTCAGCGAACGAGCCAAAAATCAATTTCGGGAAAGAGAGGCGAATAGGAAAAATGAAACAGAAGAACCATAATATGTCATCCACATGATTGTTGGGGGAGTCGACATCCTACAGGAACTTCACCGAACCATGGTATGCAATCAGTATAATATTACTATTGCTTCTATATAAGCACGTTTAGCTATACAATTATTAGCTCATTAACAGCAAAGATACACCCCCATTATTCAAAGAATTCATTAATCCAAGAATGTGCTCGCTTTATGTATTCCTTATTAGATTCTATTGATTTTCTTTCCAGATTGACATTTCAGAATTTGTTGTTGCTACATTAGTAAGCTAAAATGGCAGCTCTTAAGCTTTCAGGTGCAGTAATTGGAACTAGTGGTAGGGAATGTGCAAGAAGTACCTTAAAGAAAGTTTTTCTAGTTAATACTTCAACAAGAATAATTATCTTGGATTAAGATTTGTGAAGAAGTTGAGATGGACAATGTTGTTAAGAATTGTGGGTTAGTGAGTGATGAAAGTTCTGTAGATTCTTCTAATCTTGAAGAAAGGTTTGGCTCAACTAGAGACCAACTCTTAATTGAAGGAGCAATTTGAATCAAAATGCAACAAAGGGTGTGATTTAGCTTTAGCTTCATTCTATGTTTGGCGGGGAACAAATCTCACTTACATAGCAAAGTTGTTTTCAATCTCCAGGTATGTTAAGGCTAAGCCCTCCTTTCTTTTAGCTCCATACGATATAAACGAAACAAGCAAATGCACAACTTTCATAAATTTCTTTATTCTTAGAAATACCAGAGATGTGTATATTCTTAGTCTCCCATGTGTCATATTATTCTATCATCTGTTCATGGGTCTCAAAAATACGTAAGTTGGTAATGTTAATTTCATGATATTAATCATAGGTGTAATGGTCTTATGATGTACCGAGAGATTTTATTAACGTATTTCATATGCATTTCATGCATTTATACATGCACATTGACCCATGACCAGATGGAGTTATATACGCGTATATATATGTATATATATGTATATGGGATATGGAAAAGGTTATGTATATATGTATATGGGATATGGGAAAAGGTTACAGTGTTATATACACATTACTACCTTATCAACTGGTATACATTGATGATTTTGCCCACAGTGGCTGAGATGATATGATGGGATGCCCTCAGAGGCTTGATGATGTTATGAAACATGTACCTATGCACGACATGACATTCATACGCATATGCATAATACTATTATTATTTCATGATTTACAGAGTTATATAGACTTTCAGTTTGAGTCATTTACTCTATATTTCTTCCAGGTCTATTATGTACTTATTTATGTGTCTTACGTACTCGGTACATTATTCGTACTGACGTCTCTTTTTTCTGGGGATGCTGCTTTTCATGCCCGCAAGTCTCGATAGACATATCAGAGCCCTCCAAGTAGGCTATCAGCCCAACGGAAGATGTTGGTGCACTCCATTCGCTTCAGAGTTGCTGTTTGGTTAGTATGATTTAAACATGTATTGTTCGATATGGTAGGACTCTGTCCCAACCTTTATAAAAATTATGTATTCATAGAGGCTTGTAGATAGATGTAATGTACATAAAATATTGTATGGCCTTGTCGACCTATGTTCAGTACAGGAGTGGTTATTTTGGTCTTATAGGCTCGTATGTTTCGTATTTATAAAAGATCATGTTGGCCTATTAGGCCCGTATGTCACGTGTATATGATAATGTAATAAGAAATATATGTTATGTTGGTACTCGGTTGAGTAAGATACCGGGTGCCCGTCGCAGCCCATCGATTTAGGTCGTGACAAAAGTGGTATCAGAGCAGTTCTGTCCTAGGGAGTCTACAAGCCGTGTCTAGTAGAGTCTTGTTTATGGGTGTGTCGTGCACCACACTTATAAGTAGGAGGCTACAGGGCATTTAGGACTGTCACTCTTTCATCTTACTCTAGATTGTGTGGTAGAGTTCAATTGTAAAAACTCAATTTCCTAAACTCTATCTTATTCATAATACATTGATGCGTACATCTAGAAAGAGGGTTGGTAAGAGATATAACTGTGGAAGAGTTGAGTTAGAGGAACTATTGCATCATTCCTGTGATGGATAAATGTAAGGTCTTCAGCAGAACATGTGTGTACCTAACGTGTAAGCCTCTTGATAAGGAACCTTAAGTCAAGAATATTTGTCCACCTTTATGGTGAAAGATAATGAGAGATTCAGAAGATAAATACAAGTTTCAAGAAGTAAAAGAAGCAAGTTGAAGAAGGGTACGAGGCACCCAGTTAATGAAGATTATCAGTATTACAGAGTCTATAGTCAAGTGAAGGAAAACACGAGAGGTGACAGACCTTGAGGCAACAAAAGAATAGGTCATAAAGTCACATCTTCATTTTGAGAAATAAGTTCACAATTCTAACGCGATTACCAAAAGGAAAAGTTAGACCCAAGAGTAATAGAAACCAGTATGGATGGGTGAACAAGATAACCTAAACATGAATTAGGGACGGAGTGATTTGATAATAGTTGGCATCATGGGAATTTCATATTTCGTTCCAGCAATAATAGAATGGACAATAGAAGAAGATTCATGACAAATTCAGAAAATGGTCATTCAGGCAGACGGTTCCCTAAAGCAAGAAGTGTGAGCAAAATTTAGTTTAAAAAAATGTATGTGCTAGTTACACTAGGTGTCACCCTCGTAAGTAAGGAATTTTGTTAATGTTATCGATGATGTGAAAAGATGCCAAAGATGAAGAGGTAAAACACCTATAGGTAGATCATCGTAGTGCTAAATCTTAGTACTCCCCTAAAGGGGCGAATACGGAGTGATGTGATATTACGTCATAATTAAGCAATTCTAGTAATTACAAAATGGTAAAGGAAGAATGTAAAAAAAGAAATGAATGAAAAAGGGATGAGATTGCACTTATTCAAAGCAAACAAATATGCTACGATTCCAGGACGATATGTAAGCACGACAACAAGAAAAGGAAGTAAGGGTTCCTGCCCGGGATGTCATTCTTAGACAAGGAGCCAGTACGTGAGGTAAGTTAAGACAAGGAAATAACACAAGAATGATTATGCTGAATATGAATATGAGAATGGGCCGATGAATAGTTAGTAGTTGATTCCAGAAAAGCCTAGTCATGACTAGACAAGAAGTTACAGACAAATCAGTAGATCATGTAAGATAAATGTAGTAAACCCCCAACATAGAGGATTCAGTCTCACAACAACATTGGAAGCACGCCAAAGGAAAGTGGCACCTACCGTAGCTAATGAACGGGAAGTAAGTTTTTAAAAGTAATATTGAGATTATATGAGTTGCACAAAAACCCTGGCATGTGTGGGCACTAAGATAAACTAAGTATGGACGTAACACGGGGGCAGAAAAACCAAGAAAAGTAATAGCTTATCTTGAAAAAAAGCTAACATGGAACAAAATAAATTATTCGATCAATGACCTAGAGTTATCTACGTTATGAGAGCACTTAAGATTTCGGAGTATTATCCATGTAACATATATGTTGATGATCATACAGCCGTAGAAGATTCTTAAAAGAAAGAATTGAGTCCAGGTCATAAACGAAGGATTAATTCTTAAAGGATTGTATCATGCGTATTCCTCAGTGCCCACGAAAGGCTAAACAGCATAACTAATACCATGAGCCGCAGATTGGATGATAACTTAAGCCAACATAAAGGCTGATCAGAAGGAGGAAACTAAAGAGTTACATCAATGAAGTAAATTAAGAATCTGATTATTGGACCTAGAAATTGTAGAAATCGTGGTTGAGAACATTGCAGGATCACTCTTAATATCACAGGTACAAGAGAGGAAGTACAACAACCATATTCTATAACAACCTTACGATAAAGCCAGTAGGAAAAGTATATGTCTAATAAGAAGTCAGTACGAAGCTCCCACCGAATAATGTATGCACTAGAGGTACAAGTATTATAATAGAGCATCAAGTTATGAACAGGAATTATACCTATGTGGAAGGGAGATCATGAAAGAAATAGAAGATATGATGTGAGATTTTAAGGTAAAGGTAAACAACGTGCGGAATACTCAAATGCAAAAGGTTGTGAATAGTTCATACATCGGATAGATGGCTAAAAGTGCAGGGATTCAGTATCTAGGAATAATAGCGGCATCGTCAGTAGCATATCTTCCAGCCTGTGGTCTAGGTATCGAAAAGCCTGACTACGAGAGTAAAGAAGAGTTAGAGACAATGTGATGTCTTGCTTGATGTTCCAAAATGATATAAGGAAATCTATAATGTAAGCAAGATGAAAGGTTGCAAGTAATATAAATAGATATGTGTAGGTTGCAAGCTATTGTATGATGAATCGACAAGGTTCTAGAAGACATGAATACGGATAAGGACGGGCGAGTGAGAAGGTAACGAAAATGGATAAGTTCTCAGGATTAAGCCCATGAAAACACCTTGAGCAAATAGTTTCTCTAAGTTATACAAAGCTCACTATAGCCTGAATGAATTCAAATAAATCTAAGACTAATAGCATTTAAAAGATATGGAATGTTGCCCTGGTAATAGAATGAGGGTGTAATTGTGATAGATAAAGAATGATGTTTGGGCCTTCGATTGAGTAATGATCTGATAAAGAAAAGAATGGGATCTTATGAATTATACAGGATTAAAATACCCACGCACAGTGAATTGCATGGGGATGTTGTGAGATACGGTTATAAAAACATGGTATCGCCCAAGGTACCGGGCGATGAACTTCAGTATACTTATAGATTCCCAAAGAGACATCTTATTAAGCTCTGTATATGTTTACAAAGTAAAGCCTAGAAATTGGATAACAACTGGAGGAAAAAAGAGAGAAGAGACACATAAGCGCACTTACAAGGTCAGAGTTGTACAGGCTGCATGATAGAAAGTAGCAACAATTACGAGACTAGAAGGACTCCGACCGCAAATCGTGGTGTGAGAAAGAGGCCTAAAGAGGGGAATGCCCTAGCCTTTGGATTTATTCACAGAACAACTGCCTAAATGACAATGAGAGTATTAAGCTATTCACAAGATCTAGAAGCTACGAAAATGATAAGTGTGCACGGTGAAATCGGAGGACCAATTTCTCTTTGACAAATTGCTTCGGTAGGTCGCCTCGGAGGATCGGGACCTCGATCCGGTTACTTCCCTCAAGATCTGTCAATACCCAGTCGAGGATAACATTGGCCAAACCCTTACGAACATGGGAAACCTCCGAAGAATGCATCCGGAGTCGATTAAGTCTACCTGGCAAGCCTAACATTGGCCTACACGTACGTCATGAAGCTAGTTATCTGTCTCATCCCATTTCCTTTATCACTCAACATATCTTGTACTAAGTTTGGACTCCCCCCTCTTATAAAAGGGGAGTCGTTAACACTCTATAAGGAAGAGCTCCAACTATTCTATACAAGATCAATAATATCTCTCTCTCTCTTTCTTCTCCCTAACTTGTTTGCTCTTACTCACTCGAGGCTACTCTTTGTATTTGTTGCTTTCATACTTATTCTCCGTTTATTTTTTGGTGTTGGCCATAAAGAGGCTTATTTGATCATATTTTAGATGTTATCCCATTCCGATTACCCTCGATAGATCGAGCTCGAGCCAGATATCGACCCCGTGGTCCTTCATCGGCGCGTCCGAGTCTCAGGCAGCAAGCCCGTCGGTTTAATTACTGCCCCATTTTAGCTCGTATCTCATCATTAAAACTTTATACTCTTAGCATCAACTACTCTAACAACTAGAATACAAATAGATCACATATTTTTAGAATCTCATTTTACAAATTTAATTGTCATTACCATTTTCACGGTAAACAATAAGAGCATCAGTCTACATTCGAGGAAGAATGTTCCAAAGGGGGGAATGATGTACCCTGCAATATTACGTTGGTATTATGTCCCATAGTATTAAATTACGACGATGTTGTACCCTATAGTATTGTACGTTGAATTTATCGTAAGGTAATTGATATCAGTCCAAGGAAAAGATTATTTGGAGATTATAAGGATTATGCTATTTCAAACAAGTTATGAGTAAATACGTAAAAGTAAGAGGGAAAACACGTCAAAGAAAGTGAATTTTCGTCCGCATTTGGCATGTTAGGAAAAAAATACAGGCCGAGTGTTAATACCCGATATTTATGGATTAGTACCATACAAGGTACTATATGATCATGATATATATAAAAAGGGTATTAAAATAAGTAGAATTTTAGGTAATTTGAAATAATTCTTAATTATGCAGGTAATTGGTTAATTACCCGGTAATGGGACACTACCTAATTACTTAATAAGTGGATAAAGATTAAACCTTCCCACCCATCCCCACGTGGCAGCCACATAAAGAGTAATTAAGTGACTCATATGTCACATTTCAAGGGGGCACATTTGGAATTGAAGAGACTCCACCTATCTCTTTTCTCTTCATTTTCCTCCGCAACTTCACCGAAACATGGCATGCAATCAGTATAATATTACTATTGCTTCTATATAAGCACGTTTACCTATACAATTATTAGCTCATTAACTGCAAAGATACGTCCCCACTATTCAAAGAATCCATTAATCAAAGAATGTGCTCGCTTTATGTATTCCGTATTAGATTCTATTGATTTTCTTTCCAGATTGACTTTTAAGAATTTGTTGTTGCTACAGTAGTGAGCTAAAATGGCAGCTCTTAAGCTTTCAGGTGCAGTAAAGATTGGAACTAGTGGTAGGGAATGTGCAAGAAGTACCTTAAAGAAAGTTTTTCTAGTTAATACTTCAACAAGAATAATTATCTTGGATCAAAATTTGTGAAGAAGTTGAGATTGGACAATGTTGTTAAGAATTTTAGGTTAGTGAGTGATGAACGTTCTGTAGATTCTTCTAATCTTGAAGAAAGGTTTGGCTCAACTAGAGACCAACTCTTAACTAAAGGAGCAATTTGAATCAAAATGCAACAAAGGGTGTGATTTAGCTTTAGTTTCATTCTATGTTTGGCGGGGAACAAATCTCGCTTACATAGCAAAGTTGTTTTCAATCTCCTGACATGTTAAGGCTAAGCACTCCTTTCTTTTGGCATGATCCATACGATATAATCGAAACAAGCAAATGCACTACTTTCATAAATTATTCTATTCAGAAATACTAGAGATGTGTCTATTCTTATTCTCCCAAGTGTCATATTATTCTATACATATGTCTTATTATTCTATCATCTATTATTATTAAAGTTTATTTCATGATATTAATCAGGGGCATAATGGTCTTATGAGGTACAGAGAGATTTTATTAACGTATTTCATATGCATTTCATGCATTTATACATGCATATTGACCCATGACCAGATGACGTTATATACGCGTATATATATGTATGTATATGTATATGGGATATGGGAAAAAGGTATATTATCTGTATATGGGATATGGGAAAAGGTTACGGCGTTATATACGCACCACCACCTGATCAGCTGGTATACATTGATGATTTTGCCCACAGTGGCTGAGATGATATGATGGGATGCCCTCAGAGGCTTGATAATGTTATGTACGCATATACCTATGTATGGTATGGCATTCATACGCATATGCATGATACTATAATTATTTCATGATTTACAAAGTTATCCAGACCTACAGGTTGAGTCATTTAATCTATATTTCTTCCAGGTCTGTTATGTACTTATTTATGTGCCTTACATACTCGGTACATTATTCGTACTGACGTCCCTTTTGCCTGAGGATGCTTCTTTTCATGCCCGCAAGTCCCGATAGACATGTCGAGAGCCCTTCAAGTAGGCTATCAGCTCAGCGGAAGATGTTGGTGTGCTCCATTCGCTTCAGAGTTGCTGTTTGGTTAGTATGATTTAAACATGTATTGTTTTGTATGGCAGGACTCTGTCCCGACCATTATGAAAATTATGTATTCTTAGAGGCTTGTAGACAGATGTCATGTACGTAAAAGATTGTATGGCCTTGTCGGCCTATGTTCAGTATACGAATGGTTATTTTGGTCTTATAAGCCTGTATGTCTTATGTATAAGTTGGTATCACATGTTGTATTCTACTTATCTCATGGCAGCCTTCCGGCTCAGTTATCTATGATAGTATGATATGAAAAGATATGTTATGTTGGTACTCAGTTGAGTAAGGTACCGGGTGCCCGTTGCGGCCCATCGATTTGGGTCATAATAGACATACACAGGCAAATGGAAACTCATGGAAGGAGAAAATTCATGTGTCGTGCCCCTTTTTTTCCCTTTTTGCGGGGAAGTTCGGGTTTCGACATTCATGGGAGAATAACTCATTTCCCTTTGGGAATTAGGTATTTGAAGAGTCGCCACCTAATGGATTATGGTGCGCTAGGGCACCTAGTGCGATTAACTCATGTAACTAGTTTGCATTACCAGAGATTAGGGTAAGGGCTCGAAATAACCTTAAAGGGAAGGTTTTAGGCACCCCTCGCGGTCCACAACGGTGGGCCCCGACCGAACTTAAACTATGTGAATTAGTCAATTAAAAAGTAAATGGTTTCAACACCTATTTGCAAATAAAGGCATGTTTTCACATTCTAAATACATGTATGATTCAGGTAATGGAAGCAAGAGAGAGGTTTGAACAACTTGCACATGTATATGTAAAGAAAAGGAAGTTTATAAAATTTAAACACATAGGGGGAGTTAGGAAAGGGAAGTCCTAAGTTGATTAGCTTACAGGATCCCATGCAATGCCCGGTAATCACTCCTCAATGAGAGGGGCTGCACATGATATTAACGCGCATGTCATCATATCCTTTTACTACCCATTACCCTCCCCTTAGTGGTTATATGGGCGAGTTTAATTATCAACCTCTAAGCGTGCTGCTACCCATCCCTTCCTTATGGTCCTGAAGGAATTTGGGACCTCTAAACCTGGACAGTTCTGGACAGCCTAAGGTTTGTAAAGGGTAAAAATCTAGGCGACAAACAAATAACATATAGGACAAGCAAATAAGGACAAGTAGTAAGAAGGCTCACATTTATCTCCGCATGTATATAGGCAAATAAACAACACTACTAAAACATAGATTTTGAAGAAATTCAGAAATCCTAAGAACATGATATCTAGATGAATGTTGCAGATTCAGGATATGCACAAGGAAAGTGGCAGAATCCTAACCAGTTTGCCTACTGGTTTTATAGCCCGTTAAGCCTGGATAATCTCATATATAAATAGAACCAGTTTCACAGTTATTTAACACCCTAAGGCTTGCCTAAGTGTATATGTAGTCGCAATTATGGGAAGACATTTTGAAGTCCTTTATCCGATAGGCATGCTTTCTAGTGATATTAATTAACACAGTGTTAAAGACTATTAAAGAAACGAGTATGATAATTAATTAAACTGATTCAGTACCTACATGCGTGAGTTCTAATTAAACTTATTTTAGATCCTATAGGCATGAGTTTTAATTAAAACTGATTTTAGATCCTATAGGCATGATTTCTATAATTAAAGCTGATTTTAGATCATATAGGCATGATTTCTAAAGAGATAAATTTGAATATATGCCGTAATGAAAACTGAACCTTAGTTATTTTATTTCCTATAGGCATGGTGTCTAATCATGTAAAGTAAAGCACACAGAACTTATTTGACCAAAGCAAAACCCTATATGCATATTATCTAACAAAACACATTTGAATCACAATGGACCCTATAGGCATGTTATCTACCCAACACATTTGAACTGCAATGAATCCTATAGGAATGTTATCTAACAAAATACATTTGAACCAAAGTAATCCTATAGGCATGTTATCTACCCAATTTTACCCACAGTATACAACTACCCTCCCTTTTCACTAGTCACCCCATTATCTATTTACAATTAATTATTACAGACCAATGACTGAATAAAAATTACATAAATAGAATAGAAATTAAGCTATAGGGAGCCTGAAGTAGGCCCAAAGCAAATCCTGGTATACCAGGCCTTCACTAGTCTCAAATGCCCAAGATTCATTGCCACATTTGTGTCCAGGTGTGTCAGAATTTCCTAAGGGCCTCAAGGATCCCGGGCTGTGCTCACACCCAGACTTTCTCAAATAAAGACTGATTATGTGCAGTGTGGAAGAGCTAGCCCTGATATGCTAGAGTTTAAAGAGATCCCAGGGACCTCTAAGCAGTACACATATCAGAGGGGCAGGAATTAATAAGCTAAGAATAAGTGAGAGTGCTTGACATGATTTGAAAGAGTTTTGGTAAACAATATTAAGAGGGGTTTTAGGAGTGAAAAGATTTTCTGAAAATCAATACTAGTTTTGGTGGTAAAACAGTAATTAGAAAAGCATGGAAAACAATTTGCAATCAGAACACAAGTCACAGAACAAACAACTTCAGAAAACACTTTGGCAAACAGATTCCACATAAGGAAAGAGGGGTTGGGGGGACACATAAAATACACCTTAGTGTATAATGAAGCACATAAACAACAGGGTGCATAGAATTCTCAAGGGGATATACAGAACTAATAGGTTAGCTATAAGATAGGTCATTGCAGCATAGAGCAAGGATCATTGAAACACATGGACACTAGACATAACCAACTACACAACTTAGAGTTTCCTGATGGACTAGATAACTTAGCATGAGCAAAACAGAATGAGCTAGAGCCTGAATGGACATGCTAGGCAATTATCAACAAGTAGACATAGTATAGGCATGCTGAACAAAACAAGATTTAGACATAATAAATAAACAATAGACAGGCAGTCATAATTTAGACATGTTAATCATATATGGAACCAGGCAGAATTTAGGCATGTTAGATAAATAATAGACAGGAAAGTAAGTTAAGACATACTAATAACATATTGAACAAGATGTATTAGGCATGCTAGATAAGCAGTAAACAAAAGCATGAATGAACTCAGGTCTGATGAACTAAGGCAGTAAATAAACACATAGTTTTAGATTCTAAAATTTAATCAGAGGCATACCAATTAGGGCAAGAGAACACAAGATGTGAGACAAGTGTTGTGCAATTTCTAGCCTTGGCTTATAACCGACAAGACTAACTAAGATCACAAGTAGCAGGAAGGACATAGAACATTTTTTAAGTGCAAGAGTAGTTGATGAACTAACGTTCGTGTGTTGAAGGAGCACAATGAGAGTGTATATATAGAACTTTAGAGAGTACAACAAATAAGGTAAAGAATCATAGTTCAATCAATTAGGAGCAATTAATTAATCACAGAGTCAATTCCTATAAAATAGTCCAGAATAGACCCCTTAATTGGGGGCAATTAATTAACGGTCAGAATTGGGACTTAAGTAAGGCAATAAATCAACACCAAATCATATATGGAGTCCGTCAAATCCCCAAGACTGATAACTAATTAAGGTAAGGGTAATTAGTCACAATAAGGAAACAAGTAGAAAATACCGGAAAATACTAATTTTAACCAAGAAAGAATCATTCAAATTCCTTAAATAGAAATCAATTAAGCGACAAAATCCCCAAGAATACTGGATTTAACAGGAAAATCACTCAAACCCTAAATAGAGTAAGTTAATATGACTAGTTCATAGAAAGAAACATAATAGAAGAAATCAGTGTTACCATCAGAACATCTAGGGTTCATACATACGGAAGTTAACCAAACACGTAAAGAGATGAACAAATAAAACATTGAAAGTAGAAAAAACCTCTTGAAGAGGAGTCTGGTAAGAACTCTAATTTGAAAATATTTAAAGAAGGAAACAACCATGGAAAACATGAAAGCATGTCAACACATAGAGATTCGAACAACAGAAATCATAAAATTCGAAATCTAAAGTAGCGTAGTGCTTAAAAATCGGTTAGTAGTAAAGAAGTAAAAAGAACTCAAATGAATAGTCATGGAAGTTTGAAAATTCTTCAGATACCCAGAGGTTCGACCAACAAACAACAAGAAAACAAACCCTAATATAACAAAAATTGTTTAGAAATCGATTAATCAGTAAGGAAATGAAGGCTCCTTAAGGAAAAAGCACTGATAAACTCAAATCGCGACAGATTCAAGTCCAAATGCTAAGTTTTTGAAGAAAAGGGAACGGGTAAAGAGAATTTGTCCCTTGAATCAAAGATTTGAGCCGTGAAACTTTGATAGAAGCACTCACAAACCATAAACCGGCTCATTGAAGAGTTTTGAGTGAGATCTAGACCAGATCTCTTCGAGGTCCTTGTACGAAACAACATAATCAAGCAACCAGGGGAGATAGGAGACAAGTAGATGCCTCGTACAGCCATGGGAAGCCATAGATAGGGTAGGAATCAAGAGGATTAGGGCTGGTTTTGGGTGGCGGCGGATAGGGTTAAGTTTGGTTTCAGAGAGAATTGGAGAGGAGAGGGTTTCAGAGGCGGCATGTGTAAGCAAATGGCTAGGGTTTGGGGGTCATTGGAATTAAAAAAGGAATGAGGAAATGGTGGTCGTTGATCTTTGTGATCAACGGCTAGGATTGAAAGGGTTTGGGGCTGGGTTGGATATTATGGGTTTGGGCTGGGTAGAGTTGGGCTGGTTTAATTGAATTGTGGTTAAAATTGGGCTAGGTAATTAGGCTAAATCCAAAAATAAGAGGGTCATTTGTTAAATACCTTATTTAATAGATAAAATAATTTTTTAAAATAAATAATAGGCTGTAAAAAATGATTTTCATCTTTAAAATAATTACTTAATATTTTAAAAATATAAAAGTCTATTTTCTGCTAAATAATATAGTAATGCGTGTGTGGGTTATAATTGCAAAGAAATACAATTGCGTCCTAAAAATACAAATATGGTTAGTTGTGCAATAATTAAAATTTAATACGACTGCAAATGATAAAATTAAGCCATAAAATTATTATAAAACTATTTGTGATACAATCGGTGATTGTTTTATGAATAAAATGCTGGGAGAAATTAATTAAAATATTTTAAAAAATGCAGAAATTGTATGAAAAATATTAATCAATGCCAAGACATAGTTTTGAAAAATGTTATAGGGAAAAATTGGGTATCAACAACTGCCCCTCTTTACCCGGGAAGGATGAAAGAGTTTTCGGGTAGAGAAATGATGGCCAATTTTGACCGGATGGGATGTTTTGAAAGATAGAGGCTGGAGTCTGGTCTTTGAGCTGCCTACATCTCCCTGGTTTTACAAGAATCAGGCCATGTGCAGTTCCTAGATTCATTGGCGGAGCATACCGAAAGTCATTACAAGAACGGACACGAGATTTCAGAATGGATGCAAGAGTGGTTATGGTGAATGGTCAGGTTTGAGATAGTTGAAGGAACTGGAGCGAGGTCGCTTCTGCTAGGATAACGGTCACTTACTAGTCACCTGCAGATAAAAATATGCTACAAACATGTATTTGTGCAAAAATTTAAACATGATGCAAATTCCCTTTGGACCATGAAAGGTGTCTTCCGACGGTTAAGGATGACGTCTTCAGGCCGTGATGTCCTGGGCCATGAATTTTTTAGTGAGGGGTTCACAGGCCATGAAATGATGTTCTCGGGCCATGAAGATGTTGCCTCCGAACCATGACGTCTTTGAATAATGATATGCAAAATGGATAGATCCTCAGGCCATGGCATGGTGTCTTCCGGCTATGAGTATGATGCCTTTTAGACTATGATGCCTTTGGATAGATTGGCGATATTTCAGCCCATGATATTCAATAATATGATATTAACAAGATAAGGCCTAGTCTTGTGAAATAAAGGGCAGACCTTAGCCCAATTTAAAAGAAAATAGATAGTACCGGAATAGAGCAATATTTATGAAAGGAGGGACAATGCTTAGTCCCATGCAAGTGTGGAGGTAGGGATTAGCCTCATGCAAATATGGAGGTAGGGATTAGCCTCGTGCAGGTATAGAGGCAAGGATTAGCCTCATGCAAATATGGAGGCAGGAATTAGCCTCATGCAGGTATGGAGGCAAGGATTAGCCTCATGTAGGTGTATAGGCAGGGATTAACCTCATGCAAATATGGAGGCAAGGATTAGCCTCATGCAAGGAGAGAGGCAGAAATTAGCCTCATGCGAATATGGAGGCAGGGATTAGCCTCATGCAGGTATGGAGGCAAGGATAGCCTCATGCAAATACGGAGGCAGTGATTAGCCTCATGCAAATACGGAGGCAGGGATTAGCCTCATGCAAATATGGAGGCAGGGATTAGCCTCATGCAAATATGGAGGCAGGGATTAGCCTCATGTAGATATGGAGGCAGGGATTAGCCTCATGCAAGTATGGAGGCAGGATTAGCCTCATGCAAGTATGGAGGCAGGGATTAGCCTCATGCGAGTATGGAGGCAGGGATTAGCCTCATACAAATATGGAGACAGGGATTAGCCTCATGCAGTATGGAGGCAGGTATTATCCTCATACGAGTATGGAGGCAGAGGCAGGGATTAGCCTAATGCAAGTATGGAGGCAGGGATTAGCCTCATGCAGATATGGAGGCAGGGATTAGCCTCATGCGAGTATGGAGGCAGGGATTAGCCTCATGCGAGTATGAAGACAGGGATTAGCCTCATGCGAGTATGGAGGAAGGGATTAGCCTCATGCGAGTATGGAGGCAGGTATTAGCCTCATGCGAGTATGAGGCAGGGATTAGCCTCATGCAAGTATGGAGGCAGAGATTAGCCTCATCAAATATGGAGGCAGGGATTAGCCTCATGCAAATATGGAGGCAGGGATTAGCCTCATGCAAGTATAGAGGCAGGGATTAGCCTCATGCAAGTATGGAGGTAGTGATTAGCCTCATGCAGATAGTGTGACAGGGCTTAGTCCCATGCAAAGAACGAGTATCAAATAAGAGTAGCATATTTCTTAGCTGGAGACATATTCGATGTCTGATGGCCCAATTGATAGTGATCTTGTTATGTGTATATATTTGCGGATGTTACCGTTATGTCAGTTGTGTCGGCGCTCAAAGATAATTGTAAGTTTTGTGAGGGGGAGGTTGGTTCGTGCCTTTGTCTACTAGCCTTTCTTTGCTCCGTTCTGGGGCCTTGTTTGAGTTTCCCTGGGTGACACTTGACTGTTACGGAAATAGAGTTTTCGAAAATATGCAATTATTTATAAAAAAGAGTTATTTTAGAAACATATTGAAATATCAAGTAATTTTAGATGAACTAGTGATTGTAACATATCAGAGACATTGCAGCTTTCTCATGTTAGAATTTTGAGGGTCCTCCTCAAAATTCTACCCCAGTTTAGTAGATGATACTTCGGCCATTTGCGAGCTTTATTGAACCTTCTTTGGAATTTTGAGAATCCTTCTCAAAATTCTACCCCAGTTTTTTAACTGATTTCTGACTGTCTGGCATTTGTTGCCATTGGCTGGACTTGCTCTGGAATTTTGAGGGTCCTCTTCAAAATTTTGCCCCAGTTTCTAATCTTGTGGGAAATGAAAATTTTATTATGATATGACCGAACCCACAAGGCTGCCTACGTATCCCCTCTTAAATGGGAATCAGGTAAAGCGTAGTTCAATTACATCAGAGGAGGAAATGTAAACAATCTAAACATAGTATCTCTTGACTGCGTCTGAATTGATTGGTTTTGGCCAAATTTCTCCGTCCATTTCTGCAAGTGTGAGCGCTCCTCTTGTTAGCACCTTGTGAACCATGTAAGGACCTTGCTAGTTGGGAGAGAATTTCCCTTTGGCTTCATCTTGATGTGGGAAGATCTTCTTAAGCACCAGATGTCCTGGTGCAAATAGTCTTGGTTTAACCCTTTTGTTGAAAGATCTGGACATTCTGTTCTGGTAAAGCTAACCGTGACATACTACGTTCATTCTTTACCCATCTATAAGGGCTGTATACGGTGAAATTAGATGGATCTATTTCTCTCCACTAAGGTGCATTCAAGGAGTCATATTGGTATCTCGAGGCTGTAGTACTACGATCGAGCTCCCTCCCCTGAGGTTCGCCCATGATCTAACAAAGATTCCGAGGGTGGGGAACTCCCGAGGCGAGCAACCAGCATCAGCAGAGTCTATCATCGTGCCTAGCTGTCCCATCCTCGTGTCTTTACATTTAATGCATTCTATACTATATTGTATTCCCTCTCCTATATAAAGGGAATCCACACTACTTTGTAAGGGGCTGCTGTTACTCCAACTATCCTACACAAGATTAATAATATCTCTCTCTCTTTTTCTTCTCTGTAACTTACTCGTTCTTACTCACCCGAGGACCCTCTTAGCATTTATCGCCTTCATACTTATTCTTCATTTATTGCTTGGTATTGACCATAAAGAGCCCTCTTTAATTATATTTAAACTGTTATCCATTCCCAACTATCCCCGATAGCTCGAGCTCGAGCCAGATATCAACCCTAAGGCCCTTCATCGACCAGACCGAAGCCCGGGTAGCAAGCCCCTCGGTTTGATTACTGCGCCATTTTAGCTTGTATCTCATCGTTAAATGTCATACTCTTAGCATCAACTGCTCTAACAACTAGCATAAAAATAGATCACATATTTTTAGAAATCCATTTACAAATTTAATTATTGTTACCATTTTCACGGTAAACAGTTTGGCGCCCACAGTGAGTCTAAAAATAATAGTGATTATTTTCTTGCTAGTTTCATTGTACAAAAGCAAGTTATCTTTCACACATTTTCTTGTCTAAAACCACTTGATTTCAGGTCGAAATGTTTTTCTCGGTAAATAGGGTCGAGAATGACTACCTCGAAAATCATGGCGAGAACGGTGTGGTTGTCCCAATCGTAATGACTACATCGAAAATCATGGCGAGAACGGTGTAGTTGTCCCAGTCGTTAGTGCACCACCGCAGAACCCCAATAACGCACCTGGACCGATTCCAACGGATGCGGGTTTGCAAGATGCACAGCAGGTCAACGAAACCTCACACACTGACGGAAGCGTACATCATGGCGACCAACTAGAAGCCCAAAAAACCACGGCTCGGGAAGCACATGAAGTTAGTCTTCGTGATATTTTTGAAATGTTGCAGGCACAGGAGTTGGCCATCGCTCAATTGCAAAGCCATCCGAGGAGTCCAAGCACAGAAGCGCTGGAAACTACTCCTCCAGCCAAACGGGTACCCGAGAGATCAAGAAACGACGGATCAGTAGCCGATCATGCCATCGTGAAAATGCTGGTGGACCTCACCAAAAGGATCGAGTCAAGCGAGAAAATGATAACATCCAACGATAAGAGGGTCGAAACTTATAACTTCAGAGTTGACCAAATCTCGGGCGTGCCCCCGATCCTGAAAGGTGTAGATTCGAGGAAGTTTGTTTCCAAAGAAGTTTAAAATGCTAGAACTCCCAAAATACAACTGGACCTCGGATCCCAATGAACACGTCACTGCCTAAATATGCACGGTGAAGGGCAACGACATAAAAAACGATGAGATCGAGTCCGTCCTACTGAAGAAATTTGGAGAAACACTCTCGAAGTGGGCCATGATGTGTTACCACAACCTAGCTCCCAACTCCATAGATTCATTCGCTATGCTAGCAGACTCTTTCGTAGGGGTGCACATCAGTGCCATCAAGGTAGCAACAAGGCAGACCAACATATTCAAGATTAAGCAGAGGGAGCATGAAATGCTGCGAGAAATTCGTGTCTCATTTTCAGACAGAACAAATGGAACTACCCCCGGTCTACGATGACTGGGCAGTGCAAGCCTTCACTCAAGGCCTTAATGGATGTAGCTTAGTGGCATCGAGGTAGCTTAAAGAAAATCTGATCGAGTATCCTGCCATAACCTGGTCGGACGTCCACAACCGATACCAGTCAAAGATCAGGGTTGAGGACAACCAGTTGGGAGCCCCTTCGGGCTTAGTATACCCGAGAAGACTCTTGGCGAAGGAGCCATGATCGAATAAAGAGAGGTACCAGTTGTACCCCGATGATAGGAGAAACGCTCCAAAACGCAATCCGCAACGTAGCGACCAATTGGTAAACCGAGGACAGAACCCTCGGGGACCCCTCAACAGAGGGGGATTCGATGGGTACACGAGGCCAACATGGGCGCCTCGCCTATTAGAGTACAACTTCAACGTTGATGTATTGGACATCGTGTTCACCGTTAGCAAAATCAGGGATGCCAGATGGCCCATAGCAGTACAATCGAATCCTTCCCAAAGGAACTACAATTTGATTTGCGAATTTTATAACTCGCACGGGCACCAAACCGAGTATTGCAGGCGGCTCCAAGAGGAAGAGGCCTGACTGCTCGATAACGGGCACCTTCGGGAATTTCTCAGCAACCGGGATAAAAACCAATCTCGAGAAAGAGAAACAACAAAAAGGAACAAAGCGGACGAACCCCAACACGTCGTCCACACGATCTTTTGATGATCTCCCAAACGCATTCAAATAGAGGACCACATAGCAACTACCAAACGAACGCCAGAACTCGAAAGCACCATCACCACCAAGGTATAATCACCTCTCCCTCTTTCTATCTTTTACTTCACAATAACTGTTGCGCAGGCCAGGGACCAAGGCAATCGGGACGCCGCTCCGGCTCGAGGACCCTGAGGTTTCAAAGCATCCGTTGCACTCTTTTCCTTTGATCAATTTTTTTATCCCGAAATGGGTTTTTACCTGCTACCAGCAGGGTTTTAACGAGGCCACTTCCCGAGAAGGACTCAATGAGCCTACAGGACTTTCTTTGCAATTAGCCTCGTTTCGAGAAATGACGAATGAGGTTCTAATAGGAAATGATGTACCGGGCCAAATGGTCGAACGAACCATGTCCACATAAGCCGGACTTACGGCAACCCAACGACATGTATTCACGTTAAGCAATCAAAGAATATCTTTCACCAAAAGCGTCTCGTACTCCACAAGAAAGTTCAGCATGCTCACGGTAGGGTTCCCTCCACCGAATGCATCCCGAATTACTCGGAGACTTAGTGTCAACAATTTGGCACCCGCACAACCCCAGGGTCAGAACTCCGGGTTCATAAGGCCCCAACAAGGCAATTCCGAGCTCACGAATAACGGCCTTCGAGCCTAATCAAATTCGATGACTCGGAGACTGTCGCCAATTGCCATACACTGGAAAACCCGAGGCCGTATGACCCCGAGCAGGCAGACTCGGTCTAGCCAGATCTATTTTACATAGCAACAAAAATTGTAAGACCTCAACAGGCATGATAACTGTAAGATCTCAACAGGCATGACAAACTGTAAGACCTCAACAGGCATGACAAACTGTAAGACCTCAACATGCATAACAAACTGTAAGACCTTAACAGGCATGACAAACTGTAAGACCTCACATGCATGAAAATTTTGTAAGACCTTACTATAGGCATAAAACACAATCCCGAAGTTTAGGCAATACATCACATTTGTAAGATTCCCGAAAGGGCATACCCTCGGTGTAAACGCCTAAACTATCACTCGAGATCAAAAATGGCTTCGGCCAAACACATATGACTACGGTCAAAATGGCTGCACCGGCCAAATTAATGCGACTCGGGGATGCCCGACCATCGCTAACAATATCGCAGGCCATTACTTCGAATCTACTTCGAAAAGAACCGGTTAAAATAGGCTACCCTCAACAGGCAAACGAGCTTCGACCACGCCAGCTCCAAAACACAAGGCTTCGAGCTACTTAGCCTACGAGCTAAACCTTCCGAGGTGCTCGAACATCGCCACTAACGACTTGAAATCGAGGTTCTTCCCGAACCGATGACGGGTCAGGCAAAATTATTTCAAGAAGACCTTAACGAGAGGAAAAAAACATGCCCACAGGTAAAATCATAAGAGCCATTGTCGCCAGCTAAACGAGCCTCAGGGCCGCACACTAAAAGGTCGCAACGACCAACAACGTAAGAGCCACTGTTGCCAGCTTGAAAGCTGAAAACCTGAGGACTAAAATGAGATCGAGTCGTAACCCGATTCGAAGACCGGATCCAAAATAGTTAACTATACATGCCTAAGGGCACAACATAAGTGCCATCGTCGCCAGCTCCACAAGCCTCAGGGCCACTGATGGATATAAATTATTCTTATATTTTAATAAAAAAATATAATATTTTAGATATAAAACATGAACAATTTATATCCTATTCTCGCACTTTTCAAACAATTCTTGCAGGAAAAAGAATAAATGGAAAAAGAGAAAAAGAAAGAACCTACAGTTCAAGGAAGAAGGATACATCCGTGACAACTTCATCTAAGACTACACAAAGTCAAGAGATATAAAAGTTATGGCAAATTCTCACCAAAATTTCATGACAAATTGCCTTGTCAATTTCTCATCAAGGCCATATGATATATTGATATTATCTTGCAAATTCTCACCAAGGTCTTGTAGAAATTTTCCTATAAATAGGCATATGTTTGTAGAAGAAAGATCATCCCACTTTGTATCTAATTTCCTATCTAGTTTTTTCTAAGTTTCTAAAGAGAAAGAAGAGTAATCTTAGTCTCTTCCTCTAGTCTTTATCTTTGTAATAAAAATATTCTTAGTCTTTTGAAAGTATTTTTTAGCTTTTCTTACTTCATAATAGAGTAATTTCTTTTTGTTGGGATAGTTGATAAAGCTTGATATGATTATAATACTATCTCAGTTTCAATACTTTCTTGGCCTGAAACTCTATTTACATTTCATACTGTGCTGGAATGATGATTTTTTAGTCATTATCATCACATCTATATATTTTATATCTAAGTTATTCTTATATTAATTTTGTAATTCTCCTGGAGCAAAATTAATATATAATAACTGATGAATAGAATATTAGAGTGAAAGTAATTTTTGGTAAGATTATTATTTCAAATTAATAATCTTGCTTTCCTCAGTTTTAATTCTCACAGGGGAATTGTTGAAGACAAGATTATTGATTTCTAGTAAAAATATTCTCACGAAGGTTTTACTATACTTGAGCAAAATTCAGGAAGGATATTTCAATTTAATCGTCACTAGTTTTAAATCAATTAATTGACATAACCTCACGGAGTGTTAATTATTTATTTATTTCTTAGTGTAAAAATATAATTGTATTAGCAATAAGCAATTATTCTTTAGAGATATACGTATGAAACTGATATTTTATTGTAATGATATATCAAGTGAATTCAACGATTCTCAACTCTTTTTTAATATAAACTTTTCGGAAGAAATTTGTCTTAATTTATAATTCCAAACACACCTTTCATCAATTTTGTTCTCTCAAATAGTAGTCAAAATATTACAAGTCTGTAGCTTAGATTGTCCAATCTCGTGGGACGATATCATAAACTATAGTAGAATTTGACAAAGTACGAGCACCAAATCCTATACACACAAGCTTTGTCAGCCACATATATAAAAGGTCGCTCCGACCCAAGGCGTAAGAGACATTGTCACCAGCCTATGCAGACGTAAAACCCGAGGGTAAATTGAGCTCGAGTCCGAGCCTGACTTGGAGACTAAACCCAAAAACAGTTAAAGTGCGTAATCCCAAGGGCAAAAAATAGAAGCCACTATCTCCGACCTAATGAACATCAGGGCCATATTATAGGTTTGGAGATTTCTATCAATCCAAAGGTCGAATCGACCCGATTGAGATCCTAACGAACAAGAGTACAGAAGATACAAATTGCGGGGTTCCCCCTCTTATTTTCACATATTGGCGGTGGAGCACAATCTCAATCTACGACATATTATGAAAGCTATATACACAAAGAAGAAGGCAGGGAATAAACGTCCCCCCTTCGACAACTACGACCTGGTGGCCCCCTCCTCACCGTCTTCAACATCGGACAGAAGGAACTTGGCATCATACTCCTCCCCTTTGGCTTGCTCGATCTCCTCCGAGAGATCGAAACACCTGGCATGAATATCCTCGAGGATTTCCCTCCGGGATCTGCACCTCGCATATTACCTGCTATTGCTTGCACGATCAAGGGCCCTCTTCATCTCAGTTTTAGCAACGACAGCGCTCCTCGAATAGGCCGCCACTTTTTGTACTGCCCTGGTATTTCTCATCACAACCTCGTCCCGAACATTCACCACCTCGGTTTTCACCTTTGAAAGCTCGAAGGAAAGCCTTGCGATCATTTTCACTCGAGCAAAATTGTTCACATGAACAGTCTAGATTTGCACCTCAAGAGCAGAAGCCCCGCCTTAGCCATTTCTTTGGCCACAAAATAGGCACTCGCATGTGCCTGTAGCTCGATGAATTCACGTTTGACTCGGCCAACCTCACCCCAGAGTTGTCACTGCTAATCCGCCTTGTCCTTTAACTGAAATATCAAAATGTCAAGACGCCAAGATAGAAAGGGGGTGCAAGCCAACACGAAATACAGGGTACCTGTTTCTTTAGGTGGATCTCCTGGATCCGGCTCCGGTCTACCTCACGTTGTAAGGAGATGATCTTGCTTTCTTTTGCCACACAAAGAAGCTTGAGGGATTTCTCCATATCTAGAGCCTCTCGTAAAGGGTCCTTGCAATGAAGTAGTTCAGATTTAAGCCTGTCGAATGCCTATGAAAGAAAGCCAGATAAAGAAAAATAAGAGGGGAAAAGGGAAAGAACGAAGCCAGAACACTCTTACAGTAGTCAAAACTCACCATGAGGCCAAAACACTAAACCTCACCGAAGGCCGAAGCAGCGTCCGATGGCGTACCAATTCCAGAAGGTTGTCGGTCGACCGAATCACTTCTCTTTAACCACTGCGAAGGAGTCGCCTCACTGCAAGCCTTTTTGCACCCCCGGAACATCTTTCCTTTTATCGACACTCCTTGATCTCGAGGCCAGCAATCTCTCCTTATCCCCCGGGGGACACAACCTCGCTTCGAAAGGACTCCCAGCACCTGCGACAGTTAAATCAAATAAACCGGCAAGAAAGGTGCCCTTTCTTAGGAGGCAGAGCGCCGGGCACCTACCATGATGTGTTTCCTCCCATCTCTCTTTTGATAGATCTCGCCACCGACGCCTATCATAAATCGAGCAAGCTACCAGCTTACTAGACCACTTGGCTAAATCAAGGACCTCGTCGGGAGAACAATGAGTTAATACAAATAAATAACAGAAAGATATCATTACAGAGCCAAACTCCGGTCGAAATGAAGACAGTTCATACGAGGCACTTACATGTGAAGTTCCATTTCTCAGGAAATGGCAAAAATTCTCCAGGAATGACATTAGATGTTCGGACCCGAATGAACCGATTCATCCATCCCCAGTCCTCATCCTCCTAGCTGCCAACTATAGGAGCTCAGGTGGATCGACACTGAAGAGCAATTAGGCCCCGGTAGAACAATGGCCGATACAACCTCACGAGGTGGTTAAGGGTAAACTCTATCCCGAACTTGTCGGCAAAATATCTCATCGCCTGCACTATTCTCCAAAGGGAGGGATGAACCTGTGCCAGCGTTACTTGATATCTCCGATAGAAATCGAGCATGACTCGGTCGGGGGAACCCCCGATGCGAAAACATGAGTGTATACGCTCAAAAATCCCTCAACATATATCGTAACGCTCTCCTCGGGGGAATGTACTTGCAATATCATGCCTTCCCCACATCCGCAATCTTTTCTAATCATCTCGAGGTTTTCCTCCCCCACTGATGAAATGATCCTCGATACATGCTCCCGATAGCCCGGAACATTGGGAGGTTTCCCCGGCATGACAGTTCTCTTTAAGGCAGGGCACCACGAGCCTCGCTCTCCTGACGTCGGAGGCGAGCCGTTGGCAACTAACCAAATACGGAACGCATGAGAGACTACCCTCCACCCGATGATCGGACGTCGAAGCGGCAGCCATGGCTATGGCAAAGTAAGGGGAAAAGGGGTAAGGATTTGAGCAAAAATATTCTGAAATAGGGAAGCGGAAGGACTAGCACAAAGTGCCAGGCTCTGCAAAAGAGACACCCTTTTCAAAAACAACAAGTTTGCCACTTAAGAGACAAATGAACAAATATATAGGGGCAAAGCAACAACTGCCCGCCTACCCAAGGGGGACAATTAATTCTGGCCGCGTTAATGTCACCCTCTCCTAGGGAAACGTACTGGCAGAATCACCCTAGCCCCTACGTAACTCAACAAGGACCTCGGGGAGCCCCCCGATGTCACAAGCATTGGTCCAAGAGAAGCTGTCGATTTAACCCCGAGACATGGCCAGTTTTAGGTTCCTGGTTGATCTGAGAGCAGGACCTAAAGGGCCGACACCGAGAGGTAAAAACTAAAATGCAAAAGCAAAGGGGCAAGGAGAAGGGCTGACAGAATGAAAACCCCCTTTTTACATTGTTAAAAAAAGAAATGTCTTTACACAATCCATTCCCCCGGGGGCCGCATACAAGGGGAAAGGGAAGGGATACAAAAATGATTCGGAGACTACTCCTCGTCACTATTATCTTTGCCCTTATCGGGGGCAACCAAAAGTGCCAGTTCTTCCTCCATTGCAGAGGCCTCCTTGAGATCAGCTGACAGGTCGATACCTCTTGCTTCGAGTTCCTCCAGGGTCTCTCTCCTCGCCTCTGCCTTAGCGTGCTCAATAGCTTGGGTTAGTTTCTGCTCAGCTGCTATGGATATGTCATGAGCTATTCCATGCGCCGTGGTCGCATCCTCCTGATAAGTAATAACATTTTGTTTGACCTCGGACTTAGCCGCGGCCGAAGCAGTAATCTCCCTGCGAGCATTCTTGAGAAGATCCCGGGGCGTTGCCAACTCCCCGGCTGCTATTTCATTTCGCTCCCTCAGCCCAGAGATCTCCTATTCAGTTAATTGATCTGTGAGCCACTCTGCTCAGCCTATGCAAGAAGGGTAAGCCAATATATATATGAATAACGAAATAAAAAGTCGGGCACGAGCAAGGCAGAGTACCTGAGCAATAAGATTGGCCTTCTCTTGGAGCACCGTTTCCAAAGCGGCCCAAAGTTCTCCCAATTCTTTCCCTCCTCGAGCAGAGCGAGCCTCCAAATCCTGCAACTTTGAATTGACTTTCTTACGCTCTTTTTCATGATAAAAAAGCTCCCCGCAAAGCCGAAAGATGGCATGATCGTACATCTCCTTGCACTACGGCATAGCGGAAAAGTTAGAAAGACGAAGAATGATGTTCGAGGACGAAAGAAATGCACGAGAAATGTCCATCACCTGCTGCATGAACTTCTCCGCCGCTTTGACAGCACTAGGAATATCGAGATCGGCTTTATCAATAACACCATCAAAGATGTTGGCAATAGAAACTCCCCTTTTGAGAGGAATCCCCGCTGTAGCGTCGATCATCCCGTAAGTATCCCGCAGTTCCCCTGACAAGACCGGGAAGCATGAAAGAAAGTCGTTCAAGTTGCTGATTTCTCCAAGTGGCAACCCACATTTCTGGAAGGCTCCGAGCCTCGACCCCTCAGGATCAATGCCAGTGGTCTCCCCAGCGGAAGCTGCATCGAATCCAGCTACGCGATTTGAAACTACATCAACATCCTCTTCAAGGACCCCCAGCTCACTAGCCCAGCCGGAGCCAACCGTTCCGGACTCAGCAGCCTCCGGCCGAGGCGCCTGAAATCTCTTGCACTCGACCTTGTTCTCCTCTCTAGCGAGCATTCGTCATCATCCTCTCCCTCGGTATCAGGATTCGCCTCTGAGGTTGAAGTAGCAGTCCCAGCAGCGGCTCAATGCTCAAGTGACCTGGTTTTCTTTGCCACAGGATGGACAACAACTACCCTAATTTTCCTCTTCTTACTCGTGTCAGGCTCCAAAGCCCCTGCTTCGCCACTAGGGGGCGGCCTCATCTGCATATTCTTGCCAAGACCTGCACCAGTGTAGTAACCGCAAGACGCTTTCACTAAGGTCTCAGGAAGAAACACAAAATACAAGGCAAAGGCGGTAAAGGAACCTCACCATGATTCTTAGCAACCCAACACTTCTTGGCCTGGCCGGTCCAACAACGAACGCGATATGGGAACTTCTCGTTCAACCACCCAACCCATCCCGACAAAACTGGAACTGCCTCCGGGTGCCAAGAAGCAGCTGCAAGAAGCATAAAGAGATCATTATTTCAAAAGGAAGAATAGTTGAAAAGTGGCTAAGGGAAAAATTGCTTACGTTGGGTATTCTACCTCTCTGGAAAGGGCATCCTCTGGGTCGGGATGATGTACGAGGTCTTTAATCGGATAAACCTACTCATCCATCCTCAATCCTTTCCCTCATCGACGCTCGAGAAAAAAGAATTTTTGGACTGATGGCGGAGCCTGATTAAACCTCGATACAATCGAGTGTTGTACATCCTGATTAGATGATTGAGGGTAAAGATCTCACCCTCAACCCCTTTGGTGAAATGGCTAAGCATCAACACTATCCTCTAAAAAGAAAGGATGATCTGACCAAGCGTCACTTGGTATCAGTCACAGAAATCAAGGATAACTGGGTCTATCTCCAGGGAAGAGGACTCGGTAGAATTATCGGGACCCAGGGTGAATGTATAGGTGTACACATGAAGGAAGCTAGCCTTATAGTCAGTTATATTATCATTGGGACCGGGAATCTCCACCCCCACTTCCTCACTCCATCGGCAGTCCTTCCTCACCTCGCTAATATCGATCACGACGCTAACGTATTGGGACACATGCTTGGACCGGCCCGGTGTAGATGAAGTGGCATCGACATTAAAAATCCTCTGACATCTCGAGATCAGGTGGGGTACATTGTTCCAAAGAGGGAATCGCTCTAGTTTCTTCCTTAGGTGTTATGGATGATGATGCAGCATCATTCCGTCAGGGAACCGTCCTAGAAGTCCTAGCCATGTCAATGGTAAAAATCCTTTTATAAGAAGATGAAAGAGTGTCAAATACAAAAATTCTGACTCGTGAGCTTGGAAATGGGGTAAAAAATAGGAAGTGTCAAGCAACCGATACATTTATAGGAACCGCTCGGGAAGCGGAAAGGACGAGCCAATGACAGTTCGTGGGTTCCTCGATTACCGCATCTGACGGCAGCCTTGCACAGTTCTCTGGAACATGGCATTTAATGCTCTTAAATGGTTGACATCATGACAATGATGACCTCGAGATGACAGTTCAAAATCATTTCCCATTACTTCGTTCTAGGAAAAGCGGAGACTATCTGTATATGGTGAAATCGGAGGGATCTATTTTTTGCCACTAAGGTGCATTCGGGGAGTCATATCGGTATCTCGAGGCTGCAGGGCAATGATCGAGCTCCCTCCCCCGAGGTTCGCCCACAACCCAACAAAGATTCTAAGGGTGGGGAGCTCTCGAGGCAAGCAACCAGCATCAGTAGAGTTTAGCATCGTGCCTAGCCGTCCCATCGCCGTGTCTTTACATTTAATGTATTTTGTACTATATTATATTCCCCTTTTTATATAAAGGGAATCCACACTACTTTGTAAGAGGCTGCAGTTACTCCAACTACCCCACCCAAGATCAATAATATCTTTTTCTCTCTTTCTTCTCTCTAACTTACTCGTTCTTACTCACCCGAGGACCCTCTTAGCATTTATCGCCTTCATACTTGTTCTTTATTTATTGTTTGGTATTAGCCATAATGAGCCCTCCTTAATTATATTCAAACTATTATCCCATTCCCGACTATCCCCGATAGCTTGAGCTCAAGCCAGATATCGGCTCTGAGGCCCCTCATCTACCAGACCGAAGCCCGAGTAGCAAGCTCCTCGGTTTGATTAATGCCCCGTTTTAGCTTGTATCTCATCGTTTAAATTCATACTCTTAGCATCAATTGCTCTAACAACTAGCACAAAATAGATCACATATTTTTAGAATCCCATTTACAAATTTAATTGTTGTCGTGCCCCCTTTTTTCTTTCTTAAGCGAAAATCGGGTTTATGATATTTGGTGAGACAACTAATTCCTTTTGGGAACTAGGTTTGAATTTGGAGAGTCTTCACCTAATGATTAGGGTGCATTAGGACACCAAAAGAGTTCGATTTGAATAACCATAGATAGGGTAAGGGCCTAAAATTATTCTATGGGGAAGGTGTTAGGTACCCCTCAGAATCCACTAGTGTGGTTCCCGTCCAGACAATTATTGTGAATTGAGGTGTAATTAACGTATAAGCAAATAAGTCTCAAATAATAGGGGATTTCAACACATAATGGTTTGAAAGTAAACAAGTTTTGAAAGAACAATTAGAAAACCTGATTTTTTAAAATAAAGAGTTAAATTGCTAAAAGAATAAAGAATAAAGGAAAGGGGGTCCTAGGTTTATTAAAAAATATGGATCACCCCACACAATGTCCGGTAATCACTCCTCAATGAGGGGCTACACGTGACATTATCGCGTGGTCATCATATCCATATCTACCCTTCCCACCCCGTTAAGGTATTAAATCACGAATTGGTCTTGATTACTTATTGCATGTTATTACCCGTCCCATTCCTATTAATCCCGGAGGCACTTAGGACTACTAATCCTAAAAGGGAGGGATGCTGGGCTTATTTGGAGTTTCAAAAGTAAAAATTCTAAGGCGACATACAAAAACGCATATTGCATATGAAAGGGGAAACACATAAGCATATAGGCACCAGTATACCTCCTCAAACAAACACATAAAGTAGAATGTCTTACACATACTACTTAGGTCTGATTGAAAAGCATTAAAGACGAGGGCGATGAGATTGTTGAGGCAATTTTAGTTTATTGCATAACTCAGATAAGAAGTTCGAATCAGGCCTGCCTGTTGGTCGTGGTGATTAACAGATTTATTTTTACAGTTATTATTCTAAGGTTTGCCTAAGTGTTTAGATGAGGTCCTATAGGCATGATATCTATTGAATTTAAAAGGTGATGAGATAGTAGAAGCTTGAAATAAATTATTCGAAATACTATAAGTATGCTTGTTAAACCTTGTTAAGTGAGGGAATTAGGTTATTAAGAGAAGCAGAATGAACAAAAATAAACTGAACTGGTTACAGGTTTTACAGGTGGTAGTATCTACTATTATTGACTTTAATTCCTAGGAGCATGTTATCTAACATTGACTGTGAATAACAGCGAATCAGATTGATTTAAGAAACTCCAATAGGCATGATTTCTATGCATTACTCATTTTAAACCTGATAGGAATGACATCTAAATGAAGTTTGAATATGCAGAATTAAAAGTACCCTATAGGCAGGTTTTCCACATGAAGTTGAATATGCAGCATTAAAAGTACCCTATAGGTAGGTTTCCATGAAGTTCAAATATGCAGAAGTTAAAACACCCTATAGGCATCTTTTCTACCCTTGCATGCATAATTACCCAACCTTTTTCACTAGCCAGCCCCAAGTGGTTATTACAACTTATTACAAACCAGAATAACAAATTACATCAGAACTAAAAAATACAAAGAAAGTACAACCAGAGGAGGCCTGATTCTTGACTTCATCTCTAAGTTACGAGATAAAACAACTTAAAGACCATTGATCCAAAGCCTTTCTCCAATTTGAGTGTGTCAGAGTTCCCTAAGAGACTCAATGGGACTCTGGGTAGTGCTCACACCTAAATTTTATTACCAGAATAGGGACAAGTGCAGTGTGGAAATGCCAACCCTCAAGTGTCCAAGTTCAGAGGGAGCTCATGGGTCCCAAGGCAAGGCTCACAAGAGGGGGGGAGAACTTAAGTCTAAGAGAGAGTGCAAGTGAAGAAACAGAGTAACGAAAAGGAAAAGAGGTGTTGGGAAACAATTACAGAGTTAAGGACTTCACACAAAGGGGTTCAGGGATTGAGGATTGCAAAGAGCCTATGCACTTATGTGTTAGTTAATTCTAGGCATGCACAACAATAAGGAGTGTTGTTATGCTTACAAAATCAACCAGAATACACAATCACTTAATACTGTCATGCCTCAAACAAACCATCAGTATCAAACACATTGGGGTTGGGGGTTTAGGACATATAATAGATTCAAAATAGGTAGAAGGAAATTACAGCATCTAAATTAAGTATTGGACTAAACACAAGCAGTAGGCAAACATGAAGGCAAAAGTATTAAGTAAACATATTGTTATGATGCTGAAATGTTAATCAGAACATACCAGTTCAAAGAAGCAAAATATAGTAAAAGCAGGTAGCAGGACTTTGAAGACAAGCCACAGTAGAAGTAGCAAGAGAGAATATTTTGAGTGTAAGTGATTTCAGAACTAAGTGTGTTCGTCTGTGTTAATGAAAGAGCAGGGTATTTATAGTTTGAAGACAGGCAGAAAATAAGGCAAGGATCATAGTTTAGCAGCAATTATGGCACTATGTATGAATTAAAATCAAATCAGTATACAGACTTTCTTTAATTAAGGAGTTAAAATCAAACAGTAATGGGCAGAAAACATTTAAGGAAAGAAATCAAGTAAGCATCATGTGCAGAGTAGACAATTAGGGGTAAGTGCATAGAGGTTTAATTAAGGAAAGAATCTTTGAAATACTCGGTTAGCCAAATAAGGTAAGAAAACAAAGTAAAGTTCAAGCATATGGAGACAATTGAAAATTAGTACATAGCAAATTAGGGAGTCAAGGATTTCAAAATCACTGATTTAAGGAGAGTGACATGGGTTCCCAAGAATAAACAAGTAAACCAAGTTAAAGACAAGAGAATCGAAAGTCAAATGGGAAGTTTTCAAACCAATTCAAAAAACAGGGAAATCAGTAAAACAAGGAAAGAATCAATTACACGAGTGCAATCATAATTACACGGGAGGTTTGAAATTAGTCCAAAATTGAAGGTCATTTTAGAGGGGAATTTAGCATATAAAAGAGTGCATAAAAATTAGGCATGCGAGGCTGAACTTGTGACAAAGAGAATAACAATCACAAAATCAGTAGATAGTGAATTATCGCAACATGGTAGTCACATAGGTCAACTTAGTAATAGGGAAAAAGGGTATCAGTGGCATGCAAAAGTCCGAGTAAAAAGACTTTTTCTAAAAAATATAATCTAGTTTCAATGCTTGCAAGAAACCAAATCACATAGAGAAACAAAAGTTGAAACAAAAAAGACTTCGAATCCAGTTGAGCTAATTCAAACAGATGAAGCAGTTTTCAGAAGTTCGAATAGGTCTAGAGAAATTAGGGTTTTGAAATTAATCGAGTTTAGAGCATGACGAACAAGTAAATCACATAGCAAGTAGTCTCAAGACTCGAAGGAACCCATAATTTTAGGGTTTTCACCATCAATCCAGTTTTAGAGATGAATAGCAAGTAAATCGGACAAATACTAACAAAATAGATTTAGAAATCTCAAAAGGTCAAAACCTTTAACATGCAAACTCGAGTAAAAGAACAACATAAGGAAACACAGTAGAACATGCTATAAAATCAGAGAAAGCTTCGAAAAAACTTAATAGAAACTTAAATCGGAGAAGATAAGGGTTCTTGAAGGTAGAGTTTTGAAAGAAACCTTGAGAAAACATTTAAAAGTTTAGAGTAAACACAGATCTAAAATAGATCTAAAGAAAACGGAAGAACCTCAAAGGTCAGGGTTTCAGAAGAACCCCAAATGGTGAGAAAGGCTTGGAAACCATCGATCTAAGCAGGAGAAGTCAAAATCCAGCTTGAATGGCCATAGCTGGCCGGAGAAAAGTCAAAGATGACCGGAGACAGCCATAAGAATTGAAACCGACCAAGGTCTGGATCAGGCTTTCCCGATCTGGCCTTGAAACCATAGTACTTAAACACATAGAAGCCAAGGGAAGTGGATTTGGGGGATTTTTAGGTAGTAATTAAGGGCGGCGGCTAGGGTTTAAGAGGGTATTGAGAGACGATTGAGAGAGAAGGGGGGTTCAGAGGCGGCTGTAGGCGAGAAATGGTTATGGTTTGGGGGTAGTTGGGAATTAATTTAGGAAAGGGTTCGTGGTGGCCGCTGATCATTTTGATCAACGACCTGGATTGAATGGTAGGTAGGGGATCTGGGCGGGTTGTTCTAATTGGGTCATGAGTCGGGTATGGCTAGGATTTGGGCTGGATAATTAGGTTTAAAATTGGGGTTCAATTCAGGCTACGATTGAAACACAATTGGGCTATATTTTAAATAGCCACTCTTCCCTTATTTATTTTATAAAAAATAGTAAAATAATTTCTAGAAATAAATTAAAGGTACTAAAATGATTAATAACACATAATTGTCAAATTCAAAATATATTGGACCTAATTTTTATAGACTTAAATGTAAATAATCTAAAAGAGGCTACTGTTGCAATTATATGCAATTTAGCTTTAATAATACTAAATGAGTTTGTAAAAATATGAAAAAATTACATTAGATATATTTTCGTATAAATATGAGAGACCAATAAATGAATCATCAAAAAAATAATTTTGGGAATAATTATTGGGTTTTTTCTGGATAAGATAGAGCAATAAATTGATTTAAAAATCTTTAAAAAATTAAGAAAAAATAATAAAAGATTTGGCCATACTTATATATGAATAAATATACTATTTTGAAAGTATTTTGCATATTAAAAATATATAGGGAAAAATTGGGTAGCAACAGATGCCCCTCTTTACCAGGGAAGGATGAAAGAGTTGTCGGGTAAAGACATGATGGCCAATTTTGACCGGACGAAATGGTTCGAGGAGACTTAGGCCGTGCTCTAGCTTCTGAGCTGCCTACATATCCCTGGTCTTACAGGAATCGGGCCATATGTAGTTCAGGATCCGTTGGCGGAGTATGCAGATGGAGACTTTTCAAGAATGAACGCAATATTAATGACGGGGTGAATGGTTGAAGTCTGATAGGGCTGCGGGAACTGGAGCGGGATCGCTCCTGCCGAGATGGCTGTTGCTCGCCGGATTTCCCGCAAATAAGCAATACAAGCATATATGGTGCGTAATTTAAACATGATGCACATTGACCATGAATGTTGTATTTGGACAGTTAGGATGACGTCCTTAGACCCTAATGTCCTGGGCCATGAAGCGTATAATAAAGGATTCACAGGCCATGAAATGACGCTCTCGGGCTATGAGAATTATGCCTCCGAACCATGATGCCTTTGAATAATGATATGCAAAAGATTAAAAGGGGTCCTCAGGCCATGGCATGGTTTTCTCGGGCTATGAAAATGGTGCCTCCGAAAAATGACGCCTTTGGATAATTTGGCGATCTTTCAGCCCATGAGATGTAGTATTTGGCGATCTTTCAACCTATGCAATGCAGGAGGTGGCGTCTTTCAGCCGTGCAAAATGTAGAGGTGCGATCTTTCAACAATGCAAATGTAGAGGTGGCAATCTTTCAGCCATGCAAATGTAGAGGCGCCGATTTTTCAGCCATGAAAATGTAAATAAAGTAGCGATCTTTTAGCCATGCAAATGTAGAGGTGGAGATCTTTCAGCCACGCAAATATAAAATAAAGTGGTGATCTTTTAGTCATGCAAGCGTAAATAAGATGGTGATCTTAAAGCCATGAAAATGTAAATAAAGTGGCGCTCTTTCATCCATGCAAAAGCAGATGGAGGTAGAGCTTAACATCGAAAGGCAGAATGGTAGCCTTATGCAATGTAGAAATGCAGATGGATATAGCACTTAGTCTCGGAAGGCAGAATGGTAGCCTTATGCAATGCAAGAATGCAGATGGAGACAGAGCTTAGTCTCGGAAGGTAGAATGGTAGCTTTATGCAATGCAGAAATGCAGATGGACACAGTGCTTAGTCTCGGAAGGCAGAATAGTAGCCTTATGGAAAAAATAAGATAGCAAATGGTAATAGAGCTTTCTTAGCTGATAGCATATTGCGATATTGTGACTGCTAGGGATATTGTGCCTGCTAGGGACACTGTTGTGTGCGGATAGCAACTATGAGTAAGTGCGATAGTTTTGAGAGTTGTATTCCTGAACAGTGTTTGTCTCGTGAGTGTATAGTATATTTGATGATTTTGTAATTCAAGTGCCTTCATCCAAAGAAAAATTGTGAGTTTTGTATAAAGGGGGTGGTAAGTTCGTACCCCTCGCTGGCTCTGCTTGACCTGCCCGGCTTTGAACTGGTGATATTGTATGTATCATTGGGGTAGCATTGCTAAACAAGGCAATTTCAATAATTGACATGCATGATTTAGTAAAAATGTGACATAATAATAATAATATTTTTTTAGATGAACCGATAACTGCGACGTGGTTCAGGACATTGCAACCTCTCTTGCTATGGAATTTTGAGGGTCCTCCTCAAAATTCTGCCCCAGTTTTCAATTGCGGGGGAAAATGAAAATTTTATTGAATTGTGACCGAACCCATAGGGTTGCCTATGTATCCCCTCTTAAACGGGAATCAGGTCAGGCGTAGTTCAGTTTATATCATATAAAGGAAGCATAAAGATTACACATAGTAACGCTTGACTGCATCTGAATTAATCGGCTTTGGCCAAACTTCACCGTCCATTTCTGCAAGTATGAGGGCTCCTCCTGTCAGAACCCGGTGAACCATGTATGGACCCTGCCAGTTGGGAAAGAACTTCCCTTTGGCTTCATCTTGATGAGGAAAATTTTTCTTTAACACCAACTGTCTTGGTGTGAACTGTCTCGGCTTGACTCTTTTGCTTAAGGCTCTGGACATTCTGTTTTGATAGAGTTGACCATAGCAAACTGCGTTCATTCTCTTTCCGTCTATAAGGGCTAGTTGCTCATAACGACTTTTTACACATTCTGCGTCTTCGATCTTAGCTTCTTGTATGATCCTTAAGAAAGGAATTTCCACTTCGGTGGAATGACTGCCTATGTACCATAAACCAGCATATAGGGGTTGCCCCAGCCGATGTGCGGACTATGGTGCGATATCCCAATAGAGAGAATGACAACTTCTCATGCCACGCTTATGCTTTTCTATCATTTTCCTTAGTATCTTCTTGATATTCTTGTTAGCGGCCTCTATGGCTCCGTTCATCTGAGGTCTGTAGGCTGTAGAATTCTTATGCCTGATCATGAAAGTTTCACACATGGCTTTCATCAAGTCATTGTTGAGGTTGGAGCCATTATCGGTAATGATTGATTATGGAATCCCGAATCGACAAATGATGTGGTCGCGGACAAAGTCTGCCACGACTTTTTTAGTCACTGCTCTGTAAGCTGCTGCTTTGATCCATTTGGTGAAATAGTCGATTGCTACTAGGATAAACGTGTGCCCGTTGGAGGCGACATGCTCGATTGGTCCAATAACATCCATTCCCCAAGTGGCGAACGACCATGGTGAGCTTGTTGCATTAAGCTCGTTTGGAGGTACCTTTATCATGTCTGCATGTATCTAGCAGTGGTGGCATTTTCGGACATACTTGATGCAGTCAGTTTCCATAGTCATCCAAAGGTAACCAACTCGGAGTATATTCTTTGCTAAGACAAAGCCATTCATATGTGGACCATAGGTCACAACGTGAATTTCCTCTAGTAGCCTGGATGCTTCCGTTGCGTCAACACACCTTAGTAATCCCAAATCAGGAGTCCTCCTATACAGGATTCCTCCGCTGTGGAAGAAATTGTTGGACAACCTCAGAAGGGTGTGTTTCTGAGTAGGATTTGCTTGTTCTAGGTATTCACCCCTTGCCAAATATTTCTTGATATCATGAAACCAAGGCTTTCCGTCTGCTTCTTCTTCAACATGGGCACAATAAGCTGGCTAATCATGGATCTTTACTGGAATGGGATAAATGAATTTTTTGTCTGGATGTTGTATCATGTATGATAGGGTAGCCAATGCATTAGCGAACTCATTTTGGACTCTAGGAACATGTTGGAATTTCGTCTTTATAAACCTCTTTATCAATTCCTGTACATGATGCAGATACAGGAGTATCTTGGAGTTCTTGGTTTCCCATTCTTCTTATACCTGTTGTATAAGCAAGTCTGGATCTTCGATAACTGGCAACTTTTGCATGTTGATGTCGATGGCCATTTTGAGTTCTAGGATGCAGGCTTCATAATCGGCCATGGTGTTGGTGCATTGGAATCTGAGTTTGGCAGCCATCGGATAATGCTGACCGGTTTTCGATACGAGGACTGCTCCTATGCCAACTCCTTTGAAGTTTGTTTCTCTGTTGAGAAACATTCTCCAACCATCATAGGATTCTGCAATATCTTCTCCTATGAATAATACCTCTTCGTCAGGAAAATACGTTTTTAGGGGTTCATATTCTCCATCCATAGGATTTTCAGCAAGGTGATCTGCTAGTGCTTGTCCCTTGATTGCCTTTTGAGTCACGTAAACAATGTCAAATTCACTCAATAGGATTTGCCACTTTGCTAGCTTGCTAGTGGGCATGGGCTTTTGAAAGATGTACTTCAAAGGATCCATCCTTGATATGAGATATGTAGTGTAGGCACAGAAGTAGTGCCTCAGCTTCTGAGCTACCCAAGTCAAAGAACAACAGGTGCGTTCTAATAGAGAATACCGGGCCTCGTACGGGATGAACTTCTTACTGAGATAATAAATGGCCTGCTCCTTCCTCCCCATTTTATCATGCTGCCCCAAAACGCAATTGAAAGCTCCATCCAATATTGCAAGGTAGAGTAATAGAGGCCTACCTAGCTCGGGCAGGACCAAAACGGGTGGTGTCGACAGGTATTCCTTGATTCTGTTGAAAGCTTTTTGGCAGTCATCAGTCCATTTGGTAGCGGAATCTTTCTTTAACATCTTAAAGATTGGCTCACAGATAATTGTAGACTATCCTATGAACTAGCAGATGTAATTGAGTCTCCCCAAGAAACTCATCACGTCCTTCTTGTTTTTGGCAGTGGTAGTTCTTGAATAACTTTGACCTTTTTTGGATCTAGTTCTATTCCTCGGCGACTCACAATAAACCCAAGTAGTTTTTCGGCAGGAACCCCAAATGCACATTTTGCGGGATTCAGTTTTAGGTTGTACATTTGCAATCTATTGAAAAACTTCCTCAAATCTTCCATGTGATCAGTGTCTTTCTTGAACTTGATAATAACATCATCTACGTACACCTCTATCTCATTATGTATCATATCATAGAAAATGGTAGTCATGGCCCTCATGTAGGTGGCCCTGCATTCTTTAACCCAAACGGCATCATCTTTTAACAGTACATTCCCACGGCGTAATGAAAGCCATTTTCTCAGCATCTTCTTCATCCATCCAGATCTGATGATACCCAGCAAAACAATCTACAAATGATTGCAACTCATGCTTGGCGCAATTGTCAATCAGGATGTGCATGTTTGGCAAGGGGAAGTCTTCTTTCGGACTGGCCTGGTTGAGATCCCGGTAGTCGACATAGACTCTGACCTTCCTGTCCTTCTTTGGTACTAGCACGATGTTGTATAACCATGCCGGGTATTCTACTACCCTGAGAACCTTAGCTTTGACCTGCTTAGTGACCTCTTCCTTGATTTTCAGACTCATATCAGGCTTGAATGTCCTGAGCTTTTGCTTTACCGGCGGACATGTTGGATCAGTAGGTATTTTGTGAGCCACAATAGATGTACTTAGACCAGCCATGTCATCATACGACCAGGCGAATATGTCCTCATATTCCCTTAGAAATTATGTGTATTCCTTCTTTTCTGACGATGATAAGTGGACGCTGATTAGTGTTTCTTTGACGTTTTCTACATCTCCCAGGTTGAAAACTTCTATTTCATCCAGGTTAGACTTAGGTATGTTCTCAAAATTCTCTACTTCTTTAACAATCTCTTCTGGTATGTCATCTTCCTATGAATCTATGTCCGTTTGTTGTGTTGTCTCGTTGCATGTCACAGTCATTGGTTCATCAAGATAACTAATAGTAATGCTGTGTGAGTAAAGTAATGAGAGAAATAATAATAATAAGTGTTGATTTGTAAGAAAAGTCAAATACTTTGATAAATTGCATAATCGTTTTGAACACTGGAAATCTTATTGCAGGAATTGAAAACATGTGATAAATAAAAATCTTTTAGTAAATAAGACGGTGCTTGTTTTAGCCTTGCTACCCCGATGCTCGTCGGGCTTTGGTCTTCCTGATGGTCTAATTATTGAGGCGTGCCCCTCTGCTTACAGCCTGTATGGAAGGGCCTTCCTCCCCCTCCTCCTCGAGAACAACACAACAATCCATGTCATTGTCTTCTAAAAACAAGTTCTTCATCGCTACTAGTGCTTCTTCTTCATCTGTCCCATAAATAATATCAGCCGGTTGGAAAGTCTTCTCCAGATGTGGTATTGGCTGCTCTAGTGGATAGTGAGGACCACGCCATGGTGGCGACCAACTATTGAATTCCTCCCAGGTGTATTCCATATCGTAAACTGAAGGTAGTGCCATGTTTCTTGAGTTTTATGGGTTTAGAGATTCCTTGATGGTTCTTGCTGAGCCCTTTGTTCTTGCCTTTAATGGGACTAAGAGGAGGAGTGGGTGGAGGGCCCCTGGATCTCATGGAATAGGATGATGTTACCAGAGTGCACGAACTAACCTTTGGGGAGGGGAATAATAAAATAAAAGTAAAAACAAAAAGGTAACAAGTTAGCGAGGATTATAAGAAAATGTTGCGATATTTAAACACATAGCGCAAGAATGTAAATCATGTCTTAATTTGGGGGACCTCTTTGTACCCGACGTAGGCCTAGCGACAAATTGATTTGGAGAACTTAAAATGCTAAATGCCTCATTTTATTGATAAAAGTAGATAGATCCCAAATCGACACTAGACAAACAGGAAATGAAAATCACTAATGGCCATTGGCATTATTACATTTTATAAAGCGAAAAGAAAAACCCCTATCTATTTGGTCCCAGAAGGACCTTCCCCAGATTCGGCATCCTTGGCTCCGTCGAACAGCTTTCCCAGCTCGCGAAGTCCCAGCAATAGATAGGCTCTGGATAGGTATCCGCCCTTGTTTCCTTCAGCATTTTGGCAATCCTCGATTCTTTTGAGGAATTTCCTTTTCAGCTCCACTATGCCCCACTCCAAGTATCCCAGTTGCTTGTTGGCGCTGACAGCCATGTCTTTCCACTCCTCAATTAGATTTTGGTTGGCTTCTTGTATCTCACGGTGCTCGCTTTCGCACTCTCATCCTCTTGCGCAGTTGATTGTATTTGACCTGTGCCTCGGCCCTTTCATCTATGATCCTGTGGCCCTTAGCAATCCCGGGCTGGCCCAGACCATCGTGATTATCCTCCAACTAGCCTGAATAGTAGGGAGCGCAACCAGCATGGTACCTGTCTGACTCGATGATATCTCTCCCCATGACGATCTTGCAGTGCCACATATGCTGAGCTTGGCACTTGTAAGGACTATCATCAGCCTGGAAGTCAGCCCGGAAATGACTCATCTTGTCAACCCTGGGTATAACCTGCTTCCTACCAGCTTGCCTCATAACACGGAGAGGGACGTAAGGGTATGTTCCTCTCAGACCGATCAGTATTAGAAATGGTGCATCCCTAGATCGGGCGATGAACTCCTCGGTAGGGAACCACTCAAACATCTATTGTACCCGGTCCTCAGTTAGATTATCAAATAACTCTACCCATCCTCTGGCATCTTCTGGCTGGGCAAACATATTGGGCATGTAATTCATTCGCTTCGGACGATGGAAAGCGATATGATCATCCCAGTCTCTTCATGAATCTCCTGTCGTTACTCACCCTTTTGGAGATGCTCCATGAGCCAAAGCTGGAGTAGCAAATTGCAACCCTTGAAGTGTTTGGCTCCTCGTTGACACTTCTCCAAGGCCCGGTATATTTCCGCAATGATCATGGGCACAATACTGAATGGTTGCCCACCAATGCCCTCCATCAGATTTTTAGTTACCATAGCCAGCCCGGTATGGGTCCTTGATTTCTTCATTGGGAACACTATCAACCCCAGGAAACAAAACATTAATACAAAGACCCTTAGGTGAATATGCCCTAGTGATGTAATGGCAAATTCATTAGGATATGTACGGTAGGAATTGCTGTGACCGTAGCTCTCGTACAAATAATCAAAAGAGATATAGGACTCTTTCAGACATGTCAGTTCTAGATTCTTCTTCAAACCCATCATTTTGAGGAAACCCCTGCCCTTGCGGTTCTCGAACATTAACAAACCCGGAGTTTCCCATGGTGTACAGGCCAATCCTCCTATTTCTTCTAGCAAGGGTGTCATTTCAATGTCCCCGAAGCGGAACATAGATCTCTCACAATCCCAGTACAAAGCGACAGCTTCTATGATTTGGTTGTTGGGTTGGATTTCTAGGAGAGAAGGTAGGTTGCCCAGATATTTGCGGATAAGGGTTTGATCACTAGAGTGAAGATCCTCCCACCGGCTTAGCAGTTTTGGGTGGATGTTGGTGACCATGCCGAATCTGGGGACTTCGTGCCTCATATTTCTGCAAGACAAAAAAGGATTAGGCCCTTACCCCCACCGGACTGGACTATTTAATATCAACAATTAGCATAAAAATATTTAGTTCTCCAAATTAATGCACAGAACGTGGTAGTGTCCGTTTGGGTTTTGGGGAAACCCAGTGGACTTTTGGACAAGGCTATCTTAAAGAGTCACTATGTAGACAACATAACTGACTCGGCTAGGTTTGACCATGATGCATGCACAGTTTAAACAGAGTAAGGTTTCTATGGGGTTTTAGATTGGTACACCTGAGCGGACAACTCAAGGGGGAAGGCATGGAACCGTCGACTACACCGTTGATCGACTGGGTTTACAAAAAATATGCCTTTTCGGGATTTAGGGGGTGATAATATCGGAAGAGCGCACTTATAAGCGTTGATATGATATTTTTTTTGCACGAGTGGAATATGATATTAAGCGTGGTTATGCAATAATTAAAAGCATGTTGGCACGTATTTTCACGTTAAGAAAGCAGTAAAAACAGTAGTTTCATAATTTAAAGCAGTAGTAAGGAAAGAAACAAAGAAGACAAGTCAGTTTTGCAGTTGAAAAGGGAATTGAATGCTTAAAAAAATAAACAAGTAATTGCACATAAAGAGGTATAAATCCACAATAATAGTCTGAAATGGTAAAAGCCTAAAGATCCCCAGCAGAGTCTCCATGTTGTCGCGCCCCTTTTTTTCTTTCCTAAGCGAAAATCGGGTTTATGATATTTGGAGAGACAACTCATTCCTTTTGGGAACTGGGTTTGAATTTGGAGAGTCACCACTAATGATTAGGGTGCATTAGGACACCAAAAGAGTTCGATTTGAATAACCAGAGATAGGGTAAGGGCTTGAAATTATTCTAAGGGGAAGATGTTAGGCACCCCTCAAAATCCACTAGTGTGGTTCCCAGCCAGACAATTATTGTGAATTGAGGTGCAATTAACGTATAAGCAAATAAGGCTCAAATAACAGGGGATTTCAACACATATTGGTTTGAAAGTAAACAAGTTTTGAAAGAATAATTAGAAAAGCTAATTTTTTAGAATAAAGAGTTAAATTGCTAAAAGAATAAAGAACAAAGGAAAGCAGGTCCTAGGTTTATTAAAAATATGGATCACCCCACACAATGTCCGGTAATCACTCCTCAATGAGGGTCTACACGTGACATTATCGCGTGGCATCATATCCATATCTACCCTTCCCACCCCGTTAAGGTATTAAATCATGAATTGGTCTCGATTACCTAATGCAGGCTATTACCTGTCCCATTCCTATCAATCCCGGAGGCACTTAGGACTACTAATCCTAAAAGGGAGGGATGCTGGGCTTATTTGGAGTTTCAAAAGTAAAAATTCTAAGGCGACATACAAAAACACATATTGCATATGAAAAGGAAAACACATAAGCATATAGGCACCAGTATACCTCCTCGAACAAACACATAAAGTAGCATGTCTTACACATACTGCTTAGGTCTGATTGAAAAGCATTAAAGACGAGGGAGATGAGATTGTTGAGGCAGTTTTAGTTTATTGCATAACTCAGATAAGAAGTCCGAATCTGGCCTGCTTGCTGGTCGTAGTGATTAATAGATTTATTTTTATAGTTATTATTCTAAGGTTTGCCTAAGTGTTTAGACGAGGTCCTATAGGCATGATATCTACTGAATTTAAAAGGTGATGAGATAGTAGAAGCTTGAAATAAATTATTCAAAATCCTATAACATGCTTGTTAAACCTTGTTAAGTGAGGGAATTAGGTTATTAAGAGAAGCAGAATGAACAAAAATAAACTGAACTGGTTACAGGTTTTACAGGTGGTAGTATCTACTATTATTGACTTTAATTCCTAAGATCATGTTATCTAACATTGACTGCGAATGACAACGAATCAGATTGATTTAAGAAACTCTTATAGACATGATTTCTATGAATTACTCGTTTTAAACCTGATAGTCATAGCATCTAAATGAAGTTTGAATATGCAGAATTAAATGTACCCTATAGGCAGGTTTTCTACATGAAGTTGAATATGCAACATTAAAAGTACCATATAGGCAGGTTTTCGTGAAGTTCAAATATGTAGAAGTTAAAACACCCTATAAGCATGTTTTCTACCCTTGCATGCATAGTTACCCAACCCTTTTCACTAGCCAGCCCCAAGTGTTTATTACAACTTATTACAAACCAAATAACAAATTACATCAGAACAGAAGAATACAAAGAATGTACAACCAGAGGAGGCCTGATTCTTGACTTCCTCTCTGAGTTACGAGATAAACCAACTCAAAGACCATTGATCAAAGCCTTTCTCCAATTTGAGTGTGTTAGAGTTCCCTAAGAGACTCAATGGGACTCTGGACAGTGCTCACACCCAATTTGTATTACCAGAATAGGGACAAGCGCAGTGTGGAAGTGTCAGCCCTTAAGTGTCCAAGTTCAGTGGGAGCTCATGGGTCCCAAGGCAAGGCTCACAAGAGGAGGGGGGTGCAGGTGAAGAAACAAAGTAAAGAAGAGGGAAAGAGGTGCTGGGAAACAGTTACAGAGTTAAGGACTTCACACAAAGAGGTTCAGGGGTTGTGGATTGCAAAGAGCCTATGCACTTAGGCGCTAGTTAATTCTAGGCATGTACATCAATAATGAGTGTTGTTATGCTTACAAAATCAACCAGAATACACAATCACTTAATATTGTCATGCCTCAAACAAACCATCAGTATCAAACACATTAGGGTTGGGGGTTTAAGACACATAATAGATTCCAAACAGGTAGAAGGAAATTACATCATGCTAAATTAAGTACTGGACTACACACAAGCAGTAGGCAAACACGAAGGCAAAAGTATTAAGTAAACATATTGTTATGATACTGAAATGTTAATCAGAACATACCAGTTCAAAGAAGCAAAATATAGTAAAAGCAGGTAGCAGGACTTTAAAGACAGGTCACAGTAGAAGTAGCAAGAGAGAATATTTTGAGTGTAAGTGATTTCAGAACTAAGTGTGTTCGTTTGTGTTAATGAAAGAGCAGGGTATTTATAGTTTGAAGACAGGCAGAAAATAAGGCAAGGATCATAGTTTAGCAGTAATTATGGAACTATGTACCAATTAAAATCAAATCAGTATAAGGACTTCCTTTAATTAAGGAGTTAAAATCAAACAGTAATGGGCAGAAAACAATTAACAAAAGAAATCAAGTAAGCATCATGTGCAGAGTAGACAATTAGGTGTAAGTGCATAGTGATTTAATTAAGGAAAGAATCTTTGAAATACTCGGTTAGCCAAATAAGGTAAGAAAACAAAGTAAAGTTGAAGCATATGGAGACAATCGAAAATTAGTACATAGCAAATCAGGGAGTCAAGGATTTCAAAATCACTGATTTAAGGAGAGTGACATGATTTCCCAAGAATAAACAAGTAAACCAAGTTAAAAACAAGAGAATCGAAAGTCAAATGGGAAGTTTTCAAACCAATTCAAAAAATAGGGAAATCAGTAAAACAAGGAAAGAATCAATTACACGAGTGCAATCAAAATTACACGGGAGGTTTAAAATCAGTCCAAAATTGAAGGTCATTTTAGAGGGGAATTTAGAATATAAGAGAGTACATAAACATTAGGCATGTGAGGCTGAACTTGTGACAAAGAGAATAACAATCACAAAATCAGTAGATAGTGAATTATCACAACATGGTAGTCACATAGGTCAACTTAGTAATAGGGAAAAAGGGTATCAGAGGCATGCAAAAGTCCGGATAAAAAGATTTTTTCTAAAAAATACAATCTAGTTTCTATGCTTGCAAGAAACCAAATCACATAGAGAAATAGAAGTTGAAACAAAAAAGACTTCGAGTTCAGTCAAGCTAATTCAAACAGATGAAGCATTTTTTAGAAGTTCGAATAGGTCCAGAGAAATTAGGGTTTTGAAATTAATCTAGTTCAGAGCATGACGACCAAACAAATCACATAGCAAGTAGTCTCAAGACTCGAAGGAACCCAGAATTTTAGGGTTTTCACCATCAATCGAGTTCTAGAGATGAAAAGCAAGTAAATCGGACAAATACTAACAAAAATAGATTCAGAAATCTCAAAAGGTCAAAACCTTTAACATGCAAACTCGAGAAAAAGAACAACATAAGGAAACACAGTAGAACATGTTAGAAAATCAGAGAAAGCTTCGAAATAACTTAACAGAAACTCAAATTGGAAAAGATAAGGGTTCTTGAAGGTAGAGTTTTGAAAGAAACCTTAAGAAAGCGTTTAAAAGTTTAGAGTAAACACAGATCTAAAATAACTCTAAAAAAATCGGAAGAACCTCAAAGGTTAGGGTTTTAGAAGAACCCCAAATGGTGAGAAAGGCTTGGAAACCATCGATCTAAGCAAAAGAAGTAAAAAATCCGGCTTGAATGGCCATAGCTGGCCGGAGAAAAGTCAAAGATGACCGGAGACAGCCATAAGAACTGAAACCGACCAAGGTCTGGATCGGGCTTTCACGATCTGGCCTTGAAACCATAGTACTCGAACAAATAAAAGCCAAGGGAAGTGGATACAGGCCTCCAATGGCTTCGGAGGCCATGGATTTGGGGAATTTTTAGGTAGTAATTGAGGGCGGCGGCTAGGGTTTAAGAGGGGATTGAGTGACGATTGAGAGAGAAGGGGAGTTCAGAGGCGGCTGTAGTCGAGAAATGGTTAGGGTTTGGGGGTAGTTGGGAATTAATTTAGGAAAAGATTGGTGGTGTTGATCATTTTGATCAACGGCCTGGATTGAATGGGTAGGTAGGGGATCTGGGCGGGTTGTTCTAATTGGGTCGTGAGTCGGGTATGGCTAGGATTTGGGCTGGATAATTGGATTTAAAATTGGGGTTCAATTCAGGCTACAATTGAAACACAATTGGGCTATATTTTAAATAGCCACTCTTCCTTTATTTATTATATAAAAAATAGTAGAATAATTTCTGGAAATAAATTAAATGTACTAAAATGATTAATAACACATAATTGTCAAATTAAAAATATATTGGACCTAATTTTTATAGACCTGAATGTAATTAATCTAAAAGAGGCTAATGTTGCAATTATTTGCAATTTAGATTTAAAATACTAAATGACTTTGTAAAAATATGAAAAAATTATGTTAGCTATATTTTAGTATAAATATGAGAGTCCAATAAATGAATCACCCAAAATTATAATTTTGGGAATAATTATTGTTTTTTTTCTGGATAAGATAGGGTAATAAATTGATTTAAAAATCTTTAAAAATTAAGGAAAAATAATAAAACATTTGGATATCAACAATTGTTGTTACCATTTTCACGGTAAATAGTTTGGCGCCTACCATAAATCAACGTGTAAGGAGTTGCCCCGGTTGATGTGCGAACTGTAGTGCGGTATCCAAACAAAGCAAAGGGTAATTTCTCATGCCATTGCTTGTGGTTTTATACTATCTTCCTTTGTATCTTCTTGATGTTTTTGTTGGTGGCTTCTATGGCTCAATTCATCTGTGGTCTATAGGCTGTGGAATTCTTTTGAAAGTCTCACACATGGCTTTCATCAGATCACTTTTGAGAATGGACGCATTATCTGTAATGATGGACTCAGGAACTCCGAATCGGCAAACGATACGATCTTTGACAAAGTCTGCGACGACTTTCTCGGTTATAGCTTTGCAAGATGCAGCCTCTACCCATTTTGTAAAGTAATCAATGACCACTAGAATAAACATGTGCCCGTTTGAAGCAGTGGGATCAATCGGACCGATGACATCCATTCCCCAGGCAGCGGATGACCAAGGTGAGCTTGTTGCATTGAGCTCATTTGGCTGCACTTTTATCATATCGGCGTGCACTTGACATTGGTAGCATTTGCGGACATACTGGATGCAATCTGTCTCCATAGTCATCCAAAAGTAATCGGCCCTAAGAATCTTCTTCTCCAAGAAAGAACCATTCATATGCGGGTCGCAGGTCCCATCATGTATATCCTCAAGTAGTTTAGAAGCTTCTTTTGTGTCGACACATCTTAGCAATCCCAAATCAGGAGTTCTTCTGTACAAGTTTCCTCCGCTGTGGAAGAAATGATTGGACAATCTTCGGAGTGTGTGTTTCTGAGTGTGGTTTGCATACTCCGGATATTCTCCTTTCGCCAATTATTCCTTGATGTCATGGAAGCAAGGCTTTCCATCTGTTTCCTCTTCAACATGGGAACAATATGCTCTAATTATGAATTCTCACTAGGATGGGATCAATGAAATTCTTGTTTGGATGCTGTGTCATGGATGACAAGGTGGCCAATGCATTGGTAAACTCATTCTGAATTCTAGGCACATGCCGAAATTCTATCTTTGTGAACCTCTTTCTCAATTCCTGTACATGGTACAAATATGGCAATATCTTGGAATTTTTGGTGTCCACTCTCCCTGTACCTGGTGCACAAGCAAATCTGAATCACCGATTACCAGTAGCTTCTAAATATTCATGTCGATTGCCATGTTGAGTCCTAGTATGTAGGCTTCATACTCTGACATGTTGTTGTCGCAGGGAAATTTGATTTTAGCAGATACCGGATAATGTTGACCTATTTGTGATACCAAAACCGCTCTAATGCCTACTACTTTGAAATTTGCAGCTCCGTCAAAGAACATCCTGCAACCCGTTGTATGCTTCGGTAATGTCCTCTCCCACGAATGACACCTCTTTATCGGAAAAATATATTTTTAGGGGTTTGTATTCTCCTCCCACAAGATTTTCAGCAAGATGGTCTGCCCAATGCTTGTCCTTTGACCGCATTTTGGGTTAGGTAGACAATATCAAACTCACTCAACAGTATCTACCACTTTGCTAGCTTCCCAGTTGGCATGGGTTTCTGAAATATGTACTTCAAAGGGTCCATCCTAGATATGAGGTATGTATTATAGGCATAGAAGTAATGCCTCAACTTCTGGGCCATCCAGGTCAAAGCACACCAAGTGCGCTCCAGCAGAGACTACCATGCTTCATAAGGTGTGAACTTCTTACTCAAGTAGTAGATAGCTTGCTCCTTCCTCCCTGTCTCATCATGTTGTCCCAAAACACATCCGAAGGCTCCATCCAATATAGATAGATAGAGTAGCAAATCCGTCCTGGCTCTGGCGGGACAAAGACCGGAGGTGTGGACAAGTACTCCTTGATTTTGTCGAAAGCTTTATGACAATCCTCGGTCCAGCTTGTTTCGGCATCTTTCCTCAGCATCTTGAAGATGTGTTCACATATAACTGTGGACTGTGCTATGAAGCGACTAGTATAGTTGAGACGTCCTACGAAGCTCATCACGTCCTTTTTGCTCCTAGGCGGTGGTAACTCCTGAATAGCTTTGATTTTAGATGGATCCAGCTCGATCCCTTGACGACTGACAATGAATCCTAGTAACTTTCCTGCGGGAACCCCGAATGCACACTTTCGGGGTTTAGTTTCAAGTTGTACCTTCTCAACATGTCAAAGAACTTTCTCAAGTTTGCTATATGATCCGCGACCTTCTTGGATTTGATAATGACATTGTCCACATACACCTCTATTTCTTTGTGTGTCATATCATGGAAGATGGTTGTCATGGCTCTCATGTAAGTAGCCCCAGCATTCTTTAGATCGAATGGCATCATCTTGTAGCAGTACACCCCCCATGGTGTAATAAAAGTGGTTTTCTCTACTTCTTCTTCGTCCATCCAAATAAGATGATAACCTGTGAAGCAATCCATAAAGGATTTGAGTTCATGCTTGGAGGAATTGTTGAAAAAGATATGTATATTTGGCAGTGGAAAGTCATCCTTGGGAGTTGCTCTGTTTAAGTCTGGATAGTCAACACATACTCTGACTTTCCCATCTTTCTTCGAAACTGGCACAATGTTGACTAACCAGGTTGGGTACTCAACCACCCTGAGAACTTTGGCTTTGATCTGCTTAGTAACTTCTTCCTTGATTTTCAGGCTCATATCTGGTTTGAACTTTCTGAGTCTCTGCTTTATTGGCAGACACATAGGATTAGTAGGCAACTTGTGAGCCACTATGGATGTGCTCAGACCAGTCATGTCATCATATGACCATGCGAAGATGTCTGCATATTCCTTTAAGAAACGAATATATTCTTCTTTCTCTGTCGGTACTAAGTGAATGCTGATACGAGTCTTCTTGACGGTCTCGGTGTTCCCCAAATTTATTGCTTTAGTTTCGTCCAGGTTGGACTTAGGCTTATTCTCAAAATTTTCAACCTCCCTGACAACTTCCTCAGGTATCTCATCTTCTTCATCCGAATCATTATCCTCATATTGTGTTGCCTCATTACATGTCACAATCACCGGTTCATCAGGAAAAGTAATAATAACGTTGTATAAAGAAAAGTGTAGAAGATAATAATGAATAGTAACGATAAATGCATTTGATTAAAACTGAAAAACATTCAGACAAGTACGGCTCGATGAATCGAGCATTTATTTTGAAACAAGTAAGTCTTTAAAACAAAATTACTGAAAATGCCTAGAATGACTATAGAAATAAAATATTCCAAGCTACCTAGGGACTCAGTGGTCCCGGGATGGTGTGGCGGTCCAGTTCTTGAGAACAACTCCCTTCTCCACATTCTGAATAGTGAGGCCTTCTTCCTCCTCCTCCTCCTTAATTATTGCACTGCAATCCATGTCTTTATCCTCCAAGAACAGATTACTCAGCCCAGCTAATGCTTCTTATTCTGTAGTTCCCCATATTGTATCAGCTTGGTGAAAAGCTTGATCCAGATGTGGCACTGGTTGCTCGAGAGGGTAATACGGTCCGCACCATGGAGGCGACCAATCATTGTATTCTTGCCATGTTTACTGATATCCGAGCCCAAAGGTAGTACCATGACCCTTTAGCCGTATTGGTTTAGTGATACCCTGGAGATTCTTCCCCAGCCCTTTGCCGGGTTCATACCCAGACCATGCCAGTATGCTTTCTATTTTGCTACTCCACCATTTGTCTTTCTCAATGGCATTGTCACGTTTGATGTGATGATAGGTTTCTCTTCCTAACTTTCTTTTGTTTCCAATAATCGGGATGGTTTGGCTTGTGTAAATGGGGTTACTCCCATCTTCATGAATGATCACCTCCTGATGGTTCCATTCGAATTTCACGGCTTGATGTAGTGTAGAAGCCACCACCCTAGCGGCATGTATCCATGGTCGGCCCAACAAAAGATTGTATGAGGTTGATATGTTGAGCACCTAAAATTCAACGTCGAACCAAGTTGGCCCCATTTGTAGACAAAGATTAATTTCCCCAATCGTCGCCCTTTGAGACCCATCGAAGGCTTTCATGTTCATGCTCCCTACTCGTATTTTATGAAAACCTTTACCCAATCTTTTTAGAGTATCCAATGGACAAATATTGAGGCTTAAACCTCTATCAATCAAGACCCTAGCAATGAATTTGTGCTCAAATTGCACTGTGATATGCAATGCTCGATTGTGATTCAACCCTTCAGGCAGTAACTCATCTTCGTGGAAGATTATCTTATGACTTTCCAGCACCTGCCCTACCATATTGTCCATCTATCCGCAAGTGATATTGTTGGGTACATAAGCTTCACTCAACACCTTCATCAAAGCATTCTTGTGTGCCTCTGAATTTTGCAATAGTGATAGAATGGATATCTAAGCTGGGGTTTTGTTCAAATGATCAATGACGAAATATTCCCTTGATTGTACTTTCATCCAAAGGTCATCTAGCCCTGTTTCAATGACAAGCTGCTTGGTAGCGGCATCCTTACTTGGTCCTCTTAAGTGTTCAGGTGTATAGATTCTCTCGGTCCTAGTCATTCCTTGTGTAGCATCAGATTCGTCCATCTTTGACTTTCCTTTTCGCCTAGGATCACCAACGTAATCCCAAGGTATTACGTTTGAGTTGAAAGGAGGTGTGGTAGATACTGTCACTGTGAAAGGTTTGGCCACTTCCACTTCAAATGGAATAGGGGTGGCTACAGGTGGACCTACCTCTACCTCAAATATAGCTGATGCAGCTACCTCAACCTCAATTGGTGACTGAGTCTGTACTACAATAGGAGTATGTGTGACTACAGGTTTAAAGTTATCACCTTCTCGAATAAGCCCAATTGACATTTCAGGATCCCACTCTTCGTTCGTCTCTATCATTTGTATCCCACCACCTCTATGATCATGGAGCGGGTTGTTGCAGACATTGGGTGTAGCTTCTTTTTCCTGTATAACCTTGTTGTCAATCAGTGTCTGGATGTCTTTCAATGATCAACACTCGTCAATGATGTGCCCTTTTATACCGAAATGGTATGCACAGGTTTTGTTTGGGTTGACCCATTGGGATGGATTCTCTAATACCACAGCGGGAACATGGGTGACGTAACCAGCGGCTTTCAACCTTTCATATAGTTGGTCTTTGGATTCAACAAATAGCGGTATATTGTCTAGGTGGCTTGCAATTAAAATTGGGTCGTGGTCTTGGATAATTTTGGCGAGTTGGAGGTGACTGGAAATGAGATGGTTGAGAATTATAGATATGATAGGCAGTGGCTGGTTGGGAGTATCTGGGAGATGAGGGTTGGTATTTGGGTGGTGGTGTTCGGTATATGGGTGGAGGTGTTTGATTTGTAAGTGGGGATTTCGGGCCTTGGGCTACCATTACTACCTTGTTTGTGGCCTGTAATGCCTCAAAGTTTATTTCCATCTCGCTCTTGATGCCTTCTTCGATTCTTTCTCTAAGTTTGATGATATCAGAGAATTTATGATTTTCAATAACCATCAACCTTTCATAATATTGTGGATCCTATGCTCTGACGAAGAACTTATTCAACTGTTACTCGTCCAAAGATGGTCTGACCTTGGCTGCTTCTGACCTCCAACGGGTAGCATACTCGCGGAAAGTCTCGGTGGGCTTCTTCTTAAGGTTCTGAATGTAGAAAACATCTGGTGCATTTTCTGTGTTGAACCTGAATTGGTCCATGAAATCAGACGCTATACTCACCCAGTTGGACCATTTATTAGGATCCTGGCTGATGTACCAGGACAAAGCATCTCTCGTAAGACTTCTCATAAAGAGTTTCATCCGGACCCTTTTATCTTATCCGACCCCGACAAGTTTGTCACAATAGGTCCTCAGATGAACCCTGGGATCACCTGTACCATCAAATATCTCGAACTTGGGAGGTTAGTTCCCCTTTGGCAGTTCTACATCTGTTTGTATGCATAGGTCTTCATAGTTCAAACCTTCTATTCCTTTGCCGCCTTCAACACCCTGAACCCGACTTGTCAATTTCTTGAGTTTTTCAGCCATGTTCCTGATGAGCAGGTCCTTCTCAATAGATTCTGGTGTATAGGAAGATTGTTGGATAGAGTGAGGTATGGTTTCCACGTATATAGGGTTGTTTTGGTGAGTGCCAGGAGCCTAGGTATAGTGATGGTCGTTGGTTGATTTTTGAGGATCAGGAATACGTTGTGGTGTGTTCTGGGGAGTGTAATAAGTGGTGGTTGGTGGGTACTGAATTGGTTGATGGTGATATTGTGGCGGAGTTGGTTTTGATAAAGGATTGAGATTTTAGGGTGGGGTTGCTTATTGATGCGGTGCATGAGGGTTTTATAGATGTTGGTTTGGTGTGTTTTGGGGAGGCGCTAGATTCTTTGTGTTTTGTTGGTTGATGTCGGGGACATTCAGGGTGAGTGATAGGTTTGCCAAGTTGCAGACCTGCTCAAGTTCTCCCTGTAATTTTAGTATCTTTTGTTCTAGCCTCAAAACTAAATCATTTGGTGCCGGATTACTTCGACCACTTGAAGTTTCTGCGTTCTTAGCATTCTCCTTTCGAATACCACTTAAGTCGTCCATTTTAGCTTTTCCTTTTCTTTTTGTATTACTTAGAGGAGGAGGAGGAGGAGGAGAGCCTCTAGATCTGGTGTGATATGCTGATGATGCCAGTATGAGCGAACCAACCTTAGGGGAGGGGAATAAAAATAAGGAAAAACAAAAGGTAAACAAGTCAGTAAGGGTTCTGAGATGTTTGCAGTATTTAAACACATATTGCGGGAATGTAAATTCGCGTCCTAATTTAGGAATCTCGTTGTGCCTGAGGTAAGCCTAGCGACAAATAAATTTGGAGACATTTAGTGCCAATAATTGCCTCATTGCATTAATGTAAAAAGAAACGCCCCAAAATGAAACTGAAAAAGATAATGGTGCTAATGGCACTTGGCCTTATTACATTTAAAAAAGAAAGCAAGTAAATCTAATCTACTTGGTCCCGGAATGACCCTCTCCAGACCGGATGCTGTTGTCGATCAACTCTCCCAAATCGGGCATGTTCAGCAGTAGACTTGAGGGAAGATCTCTACACCAATCCATCAAAAGTGGAGGAATACTATTGACCATACCGAATCTAGGGACTTCATGCCTCATTTTCTGCAAAACAATTGAAGGTTAGGCCCTTTCCCCCTCTAGGTTCGTCTATTTATATAGTAATAATTAGCATATTGGCACTTATTTTTCCAAATTAATTCACATAATTGTGGTTACGTCTATTGGGATTATGGAAAACCCGATGGACTTTTGGACGAGGCTGGTCTTAAAGGGTTGTTATGCGGACAACATATTAACCCGGCTAGGTTTGACCATGATGCATGCACAATTGATTAGAGTAAGGCTGCTATAGAGGTCTAGACTGGGATCTTCAAGCAGACAACTTGAGGGGGAAAGAAACTGAACCATCGAACGCACCGCTGATCGACTAGTTTTACCACAATTAGGCCTTTCCGAATTTAAAGGGCTATATATAGGAAGAGCGCAAACACGCATCAAGCATTGCTATAGGATTAATTACACACGAGTGGAATATGATGTTTGAGCATGATTTATGCAGCAATGAATAGCATGTTGTCAAGTATTTGCACGTAAGAAAAATAATAAATGCAGTATTTAAATAATTGAAAGACAGTTACGGAAAAGAAAACAAAGAGACAAGTTAGTTTTAGAAAAATAAAGAAATTATAAATGCTTGAAAATAGACAGTTAAATTCCAATAAGGGGAAAGGGTATGTGGGATGGAGCATGCTTGGACTAATTCACTAAAATAAGTTCGTTATGGTAAGAGCCTAAAATATCTCCAGTAGAGTCGCCATGCTGTCGCGCCCCCTTTTTTCCCTTTTTGCGGGGATGTACGGGTTTCGACATTCATGGGGGAATAACTTGTTTCCCTTTATGAATTGGGTATTTGAAGAGTCGCCACCTAACGAATTATGGTGCGTTAGGGCACCTAGTGCGATTAACTCATGTAACTAGTTTGCATTACCAGAGATTAGGGTAAGGGCTCGAAATAACCTTGAGGGGAAGGTGTTAGGCACCCCTCACGGTCCACAACAGTAGGTCCCAGCCGAACTTAAACTATGTGAATTAGTCAATTAACAAGTAAACCGTTTCAGCACATATTTGCAAATAAAGACATGTTTTCACATTCTAAATACATGTATGATTCAGGTAATGGAAGCAAGAGAGAGTTTTGAACAACTTGCACATGCATATGTAAAGAAAATGAAGTTTATAAAATTTAAACACATAGGGGGAATTAGGAAAGGGAAGTCCTATGCTGATTAGCCTATAGGATCATACCCATGCAATGCCCGGTAATCACTCCTTAATGAGAGGGGGGCTACACATGACATTAACGTGCAGGTCATCATATATTTTTACTACCCATTACCCTCCCCTTAGTGGTTATATGAGCGAGTTTAACTATTGACTTCTAAGCGTGCTGCTACCCGTCCCTTCCTTATGGTCCTGAAGGAATTTGGGACCTCTAAACCTGGAACGTTCTGGACAACCTAAGGTTTGTAAAAGGTAAAAATCTAGGAGACAAGCAAATAACATATAGGACAAGAAAATAAGGACAAGCAGTTAGAAGACTCACATTTATCTCCACATGTATATAGTCAAACAAACAACATGTCTAAAACACAGATTTTGAAGAAATTCAGAAATCCTAAGAACATATCTAGATGAATGTTGTAGATTCAGGATATGCATAAGGAAAGTGGCAGAATCTTAACCAGTTTGCCTACTGGTTTTATAGCCTGTTAAGCCTGGATAATCTCACATATAAACAGAACCGATTTCAGAGTTATTTAACACCCTAAGGCTTGCCTAAGTGTATATGCAGTCGGAATTCTGGGAAGACATTTTGAAGTCCTTTATCCTATATGCATGCTTTCTAGTGATATTAATTAACACAGCGTTGAAGACTATTAAAGAAACAAGTAAGATAATTAATTAAACTGATTCAGAACCTACAGGCGTGAGTTCTAATTAAACTTATTTTAGATCCTATAGGCATGAGTTCTAATTAAAACCGATTTTAGATCCTATAGGCATGATTTCTATAATCAAAGATGATTTTAGATCATATAGGCATGATTTCTAAAGAGAAAAATTTGAATATATGTCGTAATGGAAACTGAACCTTAGTTATTTTATTCCATATAGGCATGGTATCTAATCATGTAAAGTAAAGCATGTAGAACCTATTTGACCAAAGCAAAACCCTATAGGCATATTATCTTACAAAACACATTTGAATCACAATGAACCCTATAGACATGTTATCTAATAAACACATTTCAACCAAAATGAACCCTATAGGCATGTTATCTAACAAAACACATTTGAACCAAAGTAATCCTATAGGCATGTTATCTACTCAAACTTTACCCACAGTATACAACTACCCTCCCTTTTCACTAGTCACCCCATTATCTGTTTACAATTAATTATTACAGACCAATAATTGAATAAAAATTACATAATAGAATAGAAATTAAGCTATAGGGAGTCTGAAGTAGGCCCAAAGCAAATCCTGGTGTACCAGGCCTTCACTAGTCTCAAATGCCCAAGATTTATTGCCACATTTGTGTCCAGGTCTGTCAAAGGTCCCTAAGGACCTCAAGGATCCCGGGAAGTGCTCACACCCAGACTTTTCTCAAATAAAGACTGATTATGTGCAGTGTGGAAGAGCCAGCCCTGATATGCCAGAGTTTAGAGAGATCCCAGGGACCTCTAAGCAGTACACATACCAGAGGAGCAGGAGTTAATAAGTTAAGAATAAGTGAGAGTGCTTGACATGATTTGAAAGAGTTGGTAAACAGTATGAAGAGGGATTTTAGGAGTGAAAAGATTTTCTGAAAATTAGTACTAGTTTTGGTGGTAAAACAGCAGTTAGAAAAGCGTGGAAAACAATTTGCATTCAGAACACAAGTCACAGAACAAACAGCTTTAGAAAACACTTTTGGAAAACAAATTTCTGATGACGTCCAAATCCACTACTAAAAGTAAATGAACATGGTTGCATGCAATATAATATACCCAACTCTGAGTCGGGGCCGAATCCCACAGAGACAATATGTAGGCAATTAGGAATGTAAGAGAATTATCACTTGTTATGCAATGCCAAATACTTAGAATTTGTTTGAGAAAATATCTATACCTAAATGCGAAAATGTAAACTAACCTAAAAATCAAGTAAATAGATTAATGGCTACAAGTATGGATGCATCGGGAATTACACTCAAGTAACGATCTAATTTGTTTCATGATTTTACAAATATGAGCAAGTTTATGTTAATTAGCCATGGGTAATAATTCTATATTAGCTTCTTCCAAAGACTAACAAGATTTCCTAATTGAATTATCCCTAAAACAATTAAGAGATTAAGCACACGCGGATATGGCTACAAGTAGTTCAATCCGATCCCTTGGTAGAATCTATAAAATGATGGTTAAAGCATCAAGTTCTTGTTAATTAATCTTTTCCAACCCCAAATAATCTTTCCCAAAATTAATTTGGAGTTAATGGGCGAGTCCTAGAGTTAGCTAATCCCTGTGAAAACATTAAAGAACAAGAATAATTAAAGTAACAATAACTCACTTCATAAATGGATACAAATCATTCAGTACACAAGCACACAAGGTATTTAATCTACACTTAAAATATGAATAATTCCATAAACAAGATTCAAGTGTTGGATACAATACTACACACTTAGATAATTAATACAAAGCAAGGAAATGAAGAAATGAATACAAATGAGTAAGAAATTCTTAACCACAATCTTCAAATATTCAAAACCCAAGTGTAAGTGCATAAACCCTAGCTTCCAACATTATTCTCTCTAGCCCTAAGACTGAAAATAAACCAAAAGATCCCTACAGATGAGGTGGTTTGTATATTAAATGGTTTGGGGTTGAGAACATGTGAAATACCTAAAATTCCCAAGTCTGATTCCTGTTGACCGCACCTGCGGAAGAATACTTGCAGGTGCAGCTCCGCAGATGCGGATAGCCCATCGCATAAGCGGAAAGTGAAGCTGAGTGCTGGAAATGCAGATGCGGTCTTCCCAGCGCAGATGCATAACCGCTTCTGCGGTTCTTGACTCGCAGGTGCATTCCCAGGAAAAAATGTTCAGTTCCGCAGATGCAGACTTCTCACCGCATGTGCGAGATCGCTTTTGCGATCTGTGTTCCGCAGATGCAGAATTGTTGGAGAGTTTTGTACTCTTTCAACCAATTTTTGCTCAATTCCACTTCAATTCAACACAAATCACTTCATGACATCATTTTCCTGAAAGTCGAACAATACACACTATAAACGACCTCATGTTATCATTAAAGGATGCAAAATCTAACGAAAAGAGGCTAAAATGAGTGGTAAAATCACCACTCATCAACACCCCCAACTTAAAGCTCTTGCTTGTACTCAAGCAAATCAAAACCAACAATTCAATAAAGTTCTACCATTTAAAGCACAAGTCATATTGCTAGCATTTACAAATCACATTCTCCAATTAAGCATTATATTTATGGATTTGGTTGGTACTAATATTTAGGCTCAAGTATGTGCATCTTTCCCGAATACCTCCCTCATTTAAAAACAACTTCAAGAAGTGCAAGGGAGTTTCAAAATAATCAAGTGACAAGAATAAGCCTCAAGAAGTAACTCAAAAGTACTAGTCCACTAGATATGCTTAACTTACTCATTTTCGGGTGTAACAATTTCAGAAATCCATACTAATTCATGTGCCCTCACAATAAAGAAAGTCCCAAAATCACTATATTTACAATACAACATAAGGGACTTGCCCTTATTTTAATTCATCGCCTATTCAAGAACATTCAGTTAGAGATCCCATAAGGACATTTTAAGCTTGTAATGTAGGTTTAGGGAAGGGTCGGATAAGCATTTGGGATAAAAGTGACTACACCCTCCTTGAACACTACTCACATTTGTCTTTCTTTTTGGACTTTATTTCTTTTCAAACCACATAGCCTATTTGGCATCTAGTTACCAACATAGAACCACTTAAATACCTCTCTAATTTTCTTCGAGACTCCATATTTATATACATACATATGTTTCCCTTTTTTTATATATATACATATTTTCTTTTGGAGCTTGAATAATTTAATGAACACTTTGAGGTATATGTTCGTGCACTCAATGTACAACCTTACCAATTTCCACTTTGACACAACACCCCCAACTTAGGCTTTTTGACTCATTCTCAATGTTCAAGGAGGGACGGGTTCATAAGAGGGAATTATTTTACAAAAGGGGAAAGGTTTGTAATGAGGTTGCCAAAGAAAAGGTTGAAGGCTCAAACAAGGTACTATTGATAGTATTTATGCAATGGTAAGCTTGAAAGGCTAAATAGGTTTTACAATTATCACAAAGAATGCCTAAGATCATCCCTCCAACCAAACATAACTAACATTAGCATTGAAAGACCAACCGAGTAAGTTCTAGATGATAGAAGTAAACACAAGATTTACTTGTACAAACACTAACACACATGGCATATGAATTAATCAAGACGGATCAATTTCATTTTCTAATAAGAGCATCCAAAGCAATATTATACAAACTAGTGCGCAAAGAGTCACTAAAAGAGCCACAACTTTATCACAGAAATTATTCTTCACCATGCAACTTACTTGTTTTAATTCAAAACCAAAATTTGGAAGGGTATTCTTAGTTCACATTTCATATACAAGAGACTAATTTTGTTAGTACCAACTAATCCAAAAGTCTCCTCCTAGCAAAACAAGACTAATTCCCTTAAGAAAGTCGTCACACCATCTATCATAGGATAAAGTCACCCGGTTCAACACAAAATGTTCCTCGGGAAAGAACCGTAGCATAAAGAAAACCCAAGGAAATACTACTAAAGAAATAAAATAATGAAAACTACTAAAAAAATAATTAACAACAACCACTAATATTACAGGAAGAATAAATAAAGGAAGAAAGAAAAATTAAAATAGGACAACAAAAATGACTAATCTGCACATATATATAGCTACTCACACTACGCTCGACAAGAGTACATGATACACAATATCAAAACAAGTCCAGCAAGGGCACAAGATATCCATACAATAGAATAAGCCCGGCAAGGGCACACATCAAAGTAGCTATGTATAGATAAAATGTACGCCACCCCCAACTAACAACATTGTAGTTTCCTCACTACACAATATCAAAAATAAAACACAAATAGTTTGGGGATCTCCCTGAGGTCTGCATCAGACTAGCAGACTGTGGGAGGAAGGCTGATCACAGTTGTGCTAAACTCGTAGCCTCATCATCATCATCACCATCACCAGCATCTGACATGAAGGAATACTCCTCGTTATTATCTTTATCCCTCACTGGTATCTTCCTACCTGGATGCCCCCATTTGAAGATGGCTTTTATGCCTCACCACATCTTGATAATGAATTTGCTCTTATTCTTGTTCTTCTCCTTCTTCTTCTGGATATTTGACTGAAGATCTGCATGTGCCTTAGCCAAGTTGCTGTAGACTGTCTTGAGTTTGCTAACTGATGCTGCCATCTTCTTCTAATACTCTACGTGACTTTTTTGTGCATCTAAGTAACTCCTCATATCTTCCCTAGAGAAGCACGCAGGACCAGGCTGGGAGGATGAGGGCCCACTCGGAAGCTATGACACTAACTCCCGGATGGATGCAAGCTCAGAGTTTAGCACCCTAAATGGTCCCTCAGGTGCAACTGCCTGTGATGAAGACTCTAGACCGGTAACAGAAGTGGTGACATTCCTTTTCTTGCTTTTTACTGCAGTTCTCTCACCTGTTACTCTCAGTGGATGAAAGGGCTTATTGGCTGGCAACCAACGATCGGTGCTACGGACCTCAACCTATGACCTCATGCATAACCGTTTGTTCAATGAAGGGAACATCAACCCTGCATCATTGTCCAACAAATACTCCCTCAGCTCCCGCAGGATATAGTAACCGACATTCACAGGAATGTCGTCCGGGATGCATGCAATGATCAATGCCCTGGTGTAGGAGACATCTGAGACATTTCCACAAGGCGACACCCTATTGCAGAGGATGTACAGCCACATCTTTGCTTCAGCTATGAAGTCAATTGACTTCAAACCCTTTCTCCTATTTCCTCATTTCGCTCTCACGCTTGGAAGGTAGATTTTAGAGACAAGCCATTCCCCGTTGTCGCACTGATCCTTCTCTTACACCAGCTCAATTGGATAGTTAGGAATCCCAAGTGTGTCATTGATCTGCTCCATCCCAACCTTACTAATTTTCCTCTAATGATGAGTTGTGGGTTGGCAAAGTTTGTGTGATTAAGATTTGCGTAGAATTCGCGCACCCACTTCTCATTGGCTTTTCACGGAATGGGAATGAAAAATTATCATCTGAGGCTTGGAGACGAAGAAATCTGGGAGCCGCTCGGCCAATTTCTCCTCGGCGATCCATTTTTAGAGAATTATCTTTTTGGTGGCGAGGTTGTCATAATATCTGCGCTGACAGTCAGCCGACATGAAGCGTGAGTTATGAAATGGTTCATGAACCTCCTCCTCAATTTCATGATGTTGTTTTTTACCATGAAAATGGTAATAATAATTAAATTTGTATATGGGATTCTAAAAATACGTGATCTATTCCCGAGCTACTTGTTAAAGCAGTTAATGCTAAGAACGTGAAGTGTAATGATAAAATGCGAGCTAAAAAGAGGCAGTAATCAAACCAAATGGGCCTGTTACCTGAATGCAGTGATGATTGATGGGACCTTGGGGCAGGCGTTGGTATCGATCTCGAACTATCGGGGATAGCCGGGGATGGGATAACAGTTAAAGGTATAATAAGATAGGGCTCTTTCGGCCAAAATTAAGCTATAGAATGAAGAACAAGTTTACATGCAATGAATACGGGGGCGGACTTGGCCCAATGCCAAGTGATAAGAAGAATGACCGAAGATAAATGACTTTGAGCCAAGGGGAATAAGCAATTTAGAGAAGAGAGAGAGATAGATATATTATTGAACTTGTGGAGAAAGGGAGCAACATCAGTCCCTTACAAGGTGGGGCGAGTCCCCTTTATATAGGATGGGAGACTCAACTACAAGTATGTGGGGATTAATTACAAAGTACGGTGATGGGATGGCTTGACATGATGCTTCATCATATGCTCTGGATAGGCCAGGCCTGTCAGACGTAGCCATGTGCCTAGAGGGCTTCCCCCTTTGTCCTGGCTTCATTCTTCGTTTTCTCCGAGTCGGGCTTCGACGAGTCCCGAGGTAGGGAATTCGATCGTGACCTCCTACCCTCGGGGCCTCGGGGCATGCTTCCGAAATATCTCGACAGCGAGAAATCAAGTCTTCTGATTTTGCCGCGTACAATTGTGGAGCATTTTCATTCATGTTTGGGTCCATTTTAGCTCAAAGTACTTTCACAAAATCAACGAAATATTAGTCAGGAAATAGAACCATGTTAAGCAATTTAAAACACTGCAATTAGGCCAAAAAATCAATTTGAACGGGCCCGGGAAAGGCCAGTTGCAAAGCTACTAGAAATTGGCAGTCTGCCCAGTTTCCGCACCTGCAGAAGATTCAACGCAGTAGCGGTCCTGCTTCTGTGGGAATTTAACTGCATCTGCGGTTTGTCCAAAATCGCACCTGCGGAAAAATCATCGCAGGTGCGAGACCGCATCTGCGATATTCATCCAATGGTTCAAATGCCCAGAATCCTTCAGTTGTGGCATTATTTTTAGCAACTAATTTGTACTCAAGACTTCCAAATCAGTGTACCAGATGGACCTCTGACTCTATTAATGCTGAATTTCCAGTACCTAACACACAGTTTTCTTTCGGACAATTTGTCAAACACTTTGCACGCAGTTTAAAATCATCTCTTCTTCACACAATTTGGGTACTCAGATTTCCCACAAATTTGTTTTATAGTAAGCAGCACACTCTAACCTACTCTCAACCAAATTCCTCACCCTAATAGTAGCCTAAATCAGAGGGGGTCTTGGGACTAGAGAGATACAACAATGACAGGCCTGAGAAAAGAAGAAGGAGAACAGAGACGAACAAGAGAGAGGGGAGTAGATGAGAACCAAGAGAAAATACCTGTGTCTTGTGAGTGCTATAGAACTCACGAGCAGTAGAGGGTTTGGAGTATGTTATAGATAAGGAAGTTTAGGGTTGGGAGAAAAAAGGCAGAAGATACCTGAGGGAAATGAGGAAATTAGATCATTAAGATTCCTCGATTTTCGCACCTACAGATGTTTAAGCGCTTATGCGCTTTCGCTCTTGCAACAAAAGAACCGCACATGCGGTTGCTACCGCATCTGCGCTTGCTTATACCCTTTTGCGTAAGTGCACCTGCGCTTCTCGAGACCGCAGGTGCGAGAACACCTGAGTTCAGCAGTTTGTTTCTGGGCAGCCACTGCCTTGATGCATTCCTAATTCTCAACCTCCTCAATTTAGCTCCAAAAAATCTGAAACTTGGCATATTAGATCAAAATAATATACTAAGCTATTCTAAAAAAGAAAATTTCAAAAATGACCAAAACGTTTTGAAAACGGTTGGTTGCCTCCCACCAAGCGCCGCATTTAACGTCCTGGCATGACGCATGTCAACTTTCCCACTTTTCTTGCCACTTAGATGATATGAACTAGGCACCTAGCTTAGAATCAAGCTTGTGACCACGAGCGGTGGGGGTGGTAAGTTGATGATCAAGCCAAACCTCAATTTCTTCATTTTGCATTTCTTGGCTTTCATATGAGGAATCTCATTTTGCCTTCTTGTTCCCTCAAATTGTAAAATGTATGGCCTTTGTCTTTCCTCCTCACAATCCCTCGTTGACTCATGTAGTTCAATTCCCATTTCACCACACAATTCCAATATTGAAAAATGCTTGGAATGTGACATCAACCATCCAAATTGCAATTCTTCCCGGATTTTGACATCCTTTTTTCCCCCGGACTAGAGACACTCTCAATCAAATTTTCATTTACATCGATTGACTCTAATTCCATATTTTTCTCAGCATCATTAACACTCATGGAGTCTGTTGGTGTATGTTCAATTCTTGATTCCTCAAAGTAAATCTCACTTTCTTCCTCAAAATCGAACTCTTCGTGACTTCCTTCCACACTCTCAAGTTGGTGGGCATAGTGAGCCTCAACCAATATTTTCATTTGATCTTCCAAAGTGCGGATATGTTCATAATTATGAGTCAAGCTTTGTTTCAATTCCTCGAGTGCAAAGTTGTCCTTCTCCTCATTTTCAAGAATGGTATCCAACATGAGCATCATCTTCTCATTTTGAGCATTTGAGAGTTCTTCTTGGTTTTTATCAAGTGCCAATGAAGGATTTTCGGATTCAACGTCTAAGGAATATTTTTGGCTATCATTAACTTCTGAGTCTTTTTGGACCGCTAAAGCTTCAAGCATCTCTCCCATTTGTGAGTGCAACTTTTCAAGTGCCAAGTCATTTTGGAGATTATTCTCCAAAAGTTTCTCCAAGGCACTTTGTTCTTTCTTTCCTCCTTCAATTAGGCATTCTAACATGAGCTTTAACTCTCCACTTTGACCATGCTCAACTTCTTCTACTTCCATAGCCCTATCATTTTCATCACAAAAAGTAGAATCATCATAGTGGGGGCTTGGGGAAGGGAAGGACAAATAAGCACAATACTCCCAATGACCATTTTGAAAACCACACTTATCACAAATACTCCACTCATGGGTTTGAGATTGTGCGCACAATCCACCCCCGGGAGAATTTAAATAATTTTGCCACGAGTGTGGTCCTCCACAATAAGGACAAGAGTCATCAAATTATGAACAAGTACCATCCGACCAATTTTCACTAAATGATGCCATTTTTCAAAAATAAGAAAATAAACAAGAAACAAACAAGAAAAATAGACCAAGGTAAGAAAAATTAATTACACAAATATTCACAAGTTTGGACCAAAGCACTTACGCTTATTTCTCAAACAACCTAAATTATGCCAAATTGTTCCCAGGCAATGGCGCCAATTTTGATGATATCCAAATCCACTACTAAAAGTAAATGGACACGGTCGCATGCAATATAATATACCCAACTATGAGTCGGGGTCGAATCCCACAGAGAATAATATGCTGACGATTAGGAATATACGAGAATTATTACTTGTTATGTAATGCCAAACACTTAGAATTGGTTTGAGAAAATATCTATACCTAAATGCGGAAATATAACTAACCTAGAAAGAAAGTAAAATCATCAATGGCTACAAGTATGGATGCATCGGGAATTAAACTCAAGTAACGATCCAATGTATTTCATGATTTTACAAATATGAGCAGGTTTATGTTAATTAGCCACGGGTAATAATTCTATATTAACTTCTTCCAAAAACTAACAAGACTTCCTAATTGAATTATCCCTAAAATAATTAAGAGATTAAGCACACCCGGATATGGCTAAAAGTAGATCAATCCTATCCCTAGGTAGAATCTATAAAATAAGGGTTAAAGCCTCAAGTTCTTGTTAATTAATCTTTCCCAACCCCAAATAATCTTTCCCAAAATTAATTCGGAGTTAATAGGCGAGTCATAGGGTTAGCTAATCCCTTTGGAAACATTAAAGAACAAGAATAATTAAAGTAACAATAACTCACTTCATAAAAGGATAAAAATCATTCAATACATAAGCACACAAGGTATTTAATCAACGCTTTAAATATGAATATTTCCATAAAGAAGATTCAAGTGTTGGATACAATACTACATACTTAGTTAATCAATACAAAGCAAGGAAATGAAGAAATGAATAGAAATGAGGAAAGAATTCTTAACCACAATCTTCAAATCTTCAAAACCCATGTGTAAGTTCATAAACCTTAGCTTCCAACCTTGTTCTCTCTAGCCGTAAGACTGAAAATAAGCAGAAAAATCCCTACAAATAAGCTGGTTTGTGTATTAAATGGTTTGGGATTGAGAATATGTGAAATGCCTAAAATGCCCAGGTCTGATGCCCGTTGATGCACCTGCAAAAGAATAATCGCAGGTGTAGCTCCGCATATACGGATAGCCCATCGCAGAAGCGAAAAGTCAAGCTGAGTGCTGGATACGCAGATGCGGTTTTCCTAGCGCAGATGCGTAACCACTTCTGCGGTTCTTGACTCGCAGGTGCATTCCCAAGCAAAAATGTTCAGTTCCACAGATGCGGACTTCTCCCCGCAGGTGCGAGATCGCTTCTGCAATCTGTGATCCACAGAAGCGGAATTCCTAGAATGTTTTGTACTCCTTTCAACCAATTTTTGCTCAATTTCACTTCAATTCAACGCAAATCACTTCATGACATCATTTTCCTGAAAGTCGAACAATACACACTATAAACGACCTCATTTTATCATCAAAGGATGCAAAATCTAATGGAAAGAGGCTAAAATGAGTGGTAAAATCACCACTCATCAATTCCACACAAGGAAAGAGGGGTTGAGGACACATAGAATACACCTTAGTGTATAATGAAGCACATAAACAATAAGGTGCATAGAATTCTCAAGGGGTTCTACAGAACTAACAGGTTAGCTATAAGATAGGTGATTGCAGCATAGAACAAGGATCATTGAAACACATGAACACTGGACAGAACCAACTACACAACTTACAGTTGCATGAATGACTAGATGACTTAACATGAGCAAAATAGAATGGACAAGAGCCTGAATGGACATGCTAGGCAATTATCAACAAGTAGACATAGTATAGGCATGCTAAACAAAACAAGATTTAGACATAATAAATAAATAATAGACAGGCAGGCATAATTTAGACATGCTAATTACATATGGAACCAAGAAGAATTTAGGCATGTTAGATAAATAGTAGACATGCAAGCAAGTTGAGACATACTAATGACATATTGAACAAGGTGTATTAGGCATGCTAGATAAGCAGTAAACAGAAGCAGGAATGAACTCAGGCCTGATGAACTAAGGCAGTAAATAAACACATAGGTTTAGATTCTAAAATTTAATCAGAGGCATACCAGTTAGGGCAAGAGAACAGAAGATGTGAGATAAGTGTTGTGCAATTTCTAGCTTTGGCTTACAGCCGGCTAGACTAACGAAGATCACAAGTAGCAGGAAGAACAGATAACTTTTTTTGAGTGCAAGAGTAGTTGATGAACTAATGTTCGTGTGTTGAAGGAGCAGAATGAGAATGTATATATAACACTTTAGAGAGTACAACAAATAAGGTAAAGAATCATAGTTCAATCAATTAGGAGAAATTAATCAATCATGGAGTCAAATCCTATAAAAAAAAGGACGGAATATACCCCTTAATTGGGGGCAATTAATTAACGGTCAGAACTGGGACTTAAGTAAGGCAATAAATCAACACCAAATCATATAAGGAGTCCATCATATCCCCAATACTGCTAACTAATTAAGGCAAGGTAAATTAGTCACAATAGGGAAACAAGTAGAAAATCTCGGAAAATATTGATTTTAACCGAGAAAGAATCATTCAAATTCCCTAAATAGAAATCAATTAAGCGACAAAATCCCCAAGAATACTGGATTTAATAGGAAAATCACTCAAACCCTAAATAAAGTCAGTTAATATGACTAGTTCACAGAAAAAACATAATAGAAGAAATCAGTGTTACCATCAGAACATCTAGGGTTCATACATACGGAAGTTAACCAAACACGTAAAGAGAGGAACATATAAAACATTGAAAGTAGAAAAAAACTCTTGACGAGGAGTCTGGTAAGAACTCTAATTTGAAAACACTTAAAGAAGGAAAAAGCCATGGAAAACTTGAAAGAATGTCAACACACAGAGATTCGAACAACAGAAATCGTAGAAATCAAAATCTAAAGTAGCGTAGTGCTTAAAAATCGGTTAGTAGTAAAGAAGTAAAAAAGAACCCAAAAGAATAGTCATCGAAGTTTGGAAATGCTTCGTATACCCAAAGGTTCGACCAACAAACAACAAGGAAACAAACCCTAATATAACAAAAAAGTTCAGAAATCGATTAATCAATAAAGAAATGAAGGAGCCTTAAGGAAAAAGCATTGATGAACTCAAATCGCTCCAGATCTACATGGATATGGACGGATTCAAGTACAAATGCAAAGTTTTTGAAGAAAAGGGAAAGGGTAAAGAGAATCTGGACCTTGAATCAAATATTTGAGCCATAAAACTTTAATAGAAAGCACTCACAGACCATAGACAGGCTCTTGGAAGAGTTTTGAGTAAGATCTGGACCAGATATCTTTGAGGTCCTTCCACAAAACCACACAATCGAGCAACTAGGGGAGATAGGAGACAAGTAGAGGCCTCGTACATCCATGGGAAGCCATAGATCGGGTAGGAATCAAAGGGATTAGGGCTGGCTCTAGGTGGCGGCGGATAGGTTTAAGTTTCATTTCAGAGAGAATATGAGAGGAGAGGGTTTCATGGGCGATGGGTGTATACAAATGGCTAGGGTTTAAGGGTCGTTGGAATTAAAAAAGGAAAGGGGTAGTGGTGGACGTTGATCTTTTTGATCAACGGCCAAGATTGAAAGGGTTTGGGGCCGGGTTGGATATTATGGGTTTGGGCTGGGTAGAGTTGGGCTGGTTTAATTGAATTCGGGTTAAAATTGGACTAGGTAATTAGGCTAAATCTGAAAATAAGAGGGCCATTTGTTAAATACCCTATTTAATTGATAATTGTTTTTTAAAAAATAACTAATAGGTTGTAAAAAATAATTTTCATGCCTGAAAATATTTTAAAATAATTAGTTAATATTTTAAAAATATAAAAGGCTATTTTCTGATAAAATAATATAGTAATGCGCGTGTGGGCTATAATTGCAAAGTAATTTGTCACGAGACAAAAGTCCCTCTGAAGGAGTCGTGATGGCACGTAATCTCTAAACTAGGTAAGCCTAACATAAACTGAAATAACATTGATGCTTACTAACTTTAAATTAACCAACTCTAAATAAATCAAAATTCCCAAAACCGATGGTACAAGTCACAAGCCTATCTAAGAGTGATTTCACAAAATAATACATCATTGTCCCGAAACAAAGGAGAAAATGGAAGTAAATACAAATGAAGGTGACTCCGAGACATGCGAACGCTGTAGCAGGTTTACCTTGAGCCTCCACCGCGACAACCCGCACAACTACTATAAATCCACCTGGATCTGTACACAAAAATGTACAGAATCGTAGTATGAGCACACTACGGCGGTGCACAGTAAGTATCAAGACTAACCTCGGTGGGGTAGTGACGAGGGCCAGTCAGGACACCTACTGGTCAAATAAAATAAACAGGATATGATAATAAAACATCAAGATAAGGATAACGAAGTAATATCAATCGCGTAGAGAAAATCCAAGTACAAACAATATAATCAATAAAGGGAGAACACGGATAGTAACAAACGGACACCAAGTAAATCAAATAACCTAAGCAATTCAACACTGACGTAACAGAGACGGAGAAAAGTAAGAATATATCCAATGAAAGAAAAGAATGTCAACTCAATCAATCACATCATGTTTAATACACCATCCCGAACATTTCAATCCTTGATTTCTCATATTGTAATCTCAACTTTCGAAGTTTCATCACATATGGCACCTTGTGCCCACATATTTTCCATCTCACTCTTAACAACAAAATCCACATGATATACAATACAAAATGTCCTTACAAATTCACTTAAGATGTTCGAGAAGTCCTATTTACATGATATAATTAAATTTCAATTTCTATATATGTTTGGAAAATCAGTGAGAAAAGATGATGTTATTTTTAGAAATCATTCGAGTAAGAAAATACCTCTTTCAATTTAAAATACAACATCGGAAGAGTTATTACCTTTAACAGGGGAGGTGATAACTTAAAACTTAGTAGAAATTCCTTTTTAAGAAAAATACACCCTCAAGGGTTTAAGGGGATATAATTGAGAAACTAATTGAATAAGGATGTAACAATTATTGAAGTTTGAAGTATTGGAACATATATATATATATATATATAAATACGGTGAGGTATTGAAAACATTGTGGGTTCTAACACAAAGGATCACAGCGATAAAGGAATTAAAAAGTTTAAACGTTTGAATTGATAACAAGAAATACACACAGCAACAAAAAGTGCACGGCATCACCTTCTGTGCTTTTACTCTCGTTCTCACCATAAAAATCAATATTCACTTTTATTCTTTCTTGTTGCGGCGTGCAACACGATCCCAATCATATATTACTGTTGCGGCGTGCAACCCGATCCAAATCATATAGTGATGTTGCGGCGTGCAACACGATCCCAATCATATATTACTGTTGCGGCGTGCAACCCGATCCAAATCATATAGTGATGTTGCGGCGTACAACCCGATCCAAATCATATAACATTGTTGCGGCGTGCAACCCGATCCGAATCATATAATGATGTTGCGGTGTGCACCCCAATCCAAATCATATAACATTGTTGCGGCGTGCAACCCGATCCGAATCATATAGTGATGTTGCGGCATGCAACCCGATCCAAATTATATAACATTGTTGCGGCGTGCAACCCGATACGAATCATATAATGATGTTGGGCGTACAACCCGATCCATTTAATATTGTTGCGGCGTGCAACCCGATTCATATAATATTCAAACCAACAATAATTACAAAAGAATCCCGGCAAGGGAACAATAAGGAAACAACCATATCCCAGCAAGGGAACAATAAGGAAACAACCATATCCCAGCAAGGGAGTCAGCAACTAGAGTAAACACATCCCGGCAAGGGAACCAACAGTAAGGATTAAATATGTCCCGGCAAGGGAATTAGCTATAACCAAACTTGTATCGATAATTTTCTTCACAATGAAACCTTAACTAAACAACAATACATAATAAGCACATGATAACTACACCGGTAATCACAACAATTGGACATGTAACATATTTGTACAAAGTCATAGTGGAACTCACAATCAAGAAGTATCAAAACAATAAGGAAGGCGATCACTTCAATTAAGGTAATTAATGGTCAATGCAACACGTAGGGTTTCAAGGAAAGTTAGCAATATCATATGTAGCATATAGAGACAATTTAAGAAACTATTAAACTCAATTATAACGGAATACTCTCCACATTTGAACATAAGGACCTAGGAACCCTAGAGCATATTTTCCACAAATAAGTCCGAGCACACACTCGTCACCTCGCATGCACAGACTACAATTAACATAAAAGACTCAATTCCTAAGGGGAAGTCCCCCAGACAAGGTTAGGCAAGATACTTACCTCAAAGACGACAACTCGGTACTCTAAAATGGACTTCTCGGGCGAAAAGACCTCCGGGAAGCTCAAATCCAACTATAACAACTCCAAAACATACATAAATCGAATAAGGAACTATTCTGAATAATAAAGTTTCAATCTTTATGAAGATATAAAAATTGACCCAAAAGTCGACCCCCGGGCCCACACCTCGAAACACTTCAAATTTTATAAAATTCGATCACCCATTCCAAAATGATTCAACCATACAAAATTTACTAAATTCTGATACCATTTGGCCCCTCAAGTCACGATTTTTCATTTTAGGAATTTTCTTTAAAAACCAACATTTTACTCAACCCAAGCACAAATTAAATGATAGAAATGAAGACAAATTCATGGAATATGATCTATTCTAGATGATGAACACTTACCCAATCATTTTTCTTGAAAAACCCACAAAGAATCTCCCAAACCCGAGCTCTAGAACTCCAAAAATGGTGAAAATGGTATAACCCTCGATCTGGAAATTATAATCTATCCGCCCAGATTTTGAGCATCGCGAATGCGGAGGATATATCGCGTTCGCAAAGAGGAAAAAGTGGAGGTTCTCAGGTTACTCATCCCGAACGCGACAATCCATCCGCGAACGCGAAAAAGGGAAGTCTGATGGCCCAAGGACGGCCCTTCGTGAACGCATTAACTAGTACGCGAACGCGAAGAATGGAAAGGCATATTTACGCGAACGCGAGAGGGGAACGCGAATGCGATGAAGGGAGAGACAAAGCTTCGTGAACGCGAGGCTCTAAACACGAACGCGAAGGAGGATTTCAGGTGGTCAACAACAAAGCTTCGCGAACGCGAAAGAGGATACCAGAAGCAGAAAATAGCAGTTCAAAAACAAGGGAAAATGATTCGTAGCCCACCCGGAACTCACCCGAGGTCCCTGGGACCCTGTCCAAACATACAAATAAGTCATATAACCTAACACAGACGCGCTCGAGGTTTCAAATCATATCAAACAACAGCGAAACATCTAATCACACCAAGAATCGAATTTAGGAACTTTCAAACCTTCTAACTTCCAAAACTCGTGCCGAAACCTATCAATTCAACACGGAATGACGCCAAAATTGCAGACAAGTCCAAAATGACGGGATGGAGCTGTTACAACTCTCAGAATCGCATTCCGACCCCGATATCACAAAAGTCAACTATGGATCAAACTTCTCCATTTTCCAAACTTCAACTTTTCCAACTTTCGCCGAACCACCTCAAGTTACCCTACGGACCTCCAAATTCGAATCTGAACGTGCGCCTAGGTCCTAAATCACCATACAAAGTTGTTGATATCACCCACGACCCATTCCGGGGCCGTTTACTCAAAAGTCCAATTTCGGTCAAATTTTCACTATTTAAACTTCCAAAACTAGGTTCCTTCTTCCAATTCATCTCTGATTCATCCGGAAACTGAATCCAACCATGCACACAAGTCGATATACAAAATGTAAAGCTGCTCGAGACCTCAAACTACCGAATCGGGCGCAATTGCTTAAAATGACCAGTCGGGTCATTACATAATTACAATTGCATCCTAAAATTACAAATGTGGCTATTTATGCAATAATTGAAACTTATTATAAATGAAAATGATAAAAGTAAGCCACAAAATTATTATAAAACTATTTGCGATGAAATCGGTGATTGTTTTATAAATAAAATGCTGGGAGAAATTAATTAAAATATTTTAAAAATGCAGAAATTGTATGAAAAATATTAATTAATGCCAAGACATAGTTTTGAAAAATGTTATAGGAAAAAATTGGGTATCAACACAATGCTTTCTAAGAGCCCAATACACAGAATTGGATAAGAAAATCTTATTCTACTTTCCCCCCAGAGGACTACGGCCCCATCGGCCTCTCCCTCATTATCTTTGGCATTAGACATGAGGAACTGGGCATCGTATTCATCCACCTTGGCCTACTCTATCTCTTCCGAGAGATTGAAGCCCCTAGCATGGATCTCCTCAAGGGTTTTCCTCCGGGATTTACACCGGGCATATTCATTGCTTCTGCTCTCTCGATCGGAAACCCCTTTAAACTTAGCTCGAGCATCAACAATGTCTTTCAAATAGACGGCCACTTTCTTGTCAGTCTTAGCCCGAACTTTTCAGCTTCAGCCCAGGCATCCATGACCTCGGCCTTCATCTCCAAAAGGTCAGACTCGAGCCTTGAAATCCTTCTCGTTTGGACTGAACTGTTCTCACGGGCACTCCAGAGCTGTACCTCGAGGGCAGAAGTCTTGGCCAAAGCATTCTTCTTGGCCGCAATATGGGCATCTAGCTGCGCCCTTAGCTCGTTACACTCACACTTGGCTTGGCCAACCTCACCCCAAAGGTGTTCTAGATCCTCTTTCTTGCTCATCAACTGAAGTATAAAAATATTAATCTCTGAGGATAGAAGAAGAAGCATGCATTCCCTCGGAGCAAAGGTTACCTATTTCTCGAGGTGGCTTTCGTAGTTCAGGCTTTGATTCGCCTTGTACTGCAGGTGTCTCAACTCCTTTCCCCTTTTATCGCAAGGAAGCCTGAGGGATTTCACCTCGTCCAAGGCTTTCTACAGCCTGGATTCATGACGGAGCAACTCGGAATTGAGCTTGTCAAAGGCCTATAAAAAAGAAGCTCAATGAGAAAATGAAAATGTAAAATCAATAAAACCAACAAAGTCAACTAAAACTCACCACGAAACAAAGCCGCTGAGCCTCCTCAAAGGTTGAGCATGCATCTACGGGCCTGGTCTCACCGGCCCCAGTTGAACTGATCTTGGTGGGGACATGATCGCCCGAGACCCCACTTGATTTAGGTGGTCCCTAGCCTCAAACAACCCTCGAAATACCTTCGACGGGAAAAGAAGACGATACCAAAACACTTGTATCCCTCGAAATACCTTTGACTGGTAAAGAAGACGATGACAAAGCACATGTATCCCTCGAAGTACCTTCGACAGGAAAAGAAGATGGCAGCGAAGGAGGAGCCACTCTTCCGAGGCTAGAAGCCTCAAATGCTGCAAGCTCAACCGATACATCTCCTTTGAGCCTCCGAGCAGGGCTTGCCTCGCTATGAGCATCTTCGTCATTCAAAGATTCCTTTAGTTTGTTATCACTCCTCGGCCCCAAAGCCGACGATCCTTCCTCCTCTCCAAGGGGGCACGGTCTCATCTCAGAAAATTATGTGCCTGCAGTGACTGAGTTATTATACATTAAAGAAAATACCTTTCAAAGAAAATAGGCCATGCAACGTTGAAGGGATCAAGATTCCCGTATCAATCTAGCCTCGATATGGTGCCCGATCTCGAGGATCTCTATTACTATAACTATGGGCTCTAAGGAGCCATCGATATCACTATGGCCTTGAGATGGTACCCGATCTCGAGGGTCTCTATTACTACAAATGGGCTCTAAAAAAGAGATAACAGTCTAGCCTCGATATGGTACCCGATCTCGAGGATTTCGGTTACTCCAAGTATGGGCTCCGAAGAGCCGACGTCAAAATTCAAAGATTAAATTTGCATGAGCACTGGAAAAAAAAGACATAAGGAAAAGAAATCTTTTTGAATTTCCTAAAATATATTTATAGAGTGTGTCTTTACAAAAATCCCCCGAGGAGTTCACACACAAAGGGAAGAAAAGAAGAAGTAGAAAGGACGACGTGAGACTATTCCTCTCCCTCGGTACCATCCGAATCACTGCTAGAGTGCTTATCTAAAGCAGTTGAAGGCGCTGATATTTCCTCTAAGATTCTGGCTTTCTCGATCTTAATAGAGAGATCGACACCGTTGGCGTTTGATTCCTTGAGGGACTGCCTCTGAGCTTGCAGACGAGCATAAGCAACGGTTCGAGCCAACTTTTTCTCGGCCTTTTCAGATATCTCCCTGTCTTGAGCATTTGCAGTAGAGGCATCCTTCTTGTTTGAGGATGCATCATCAACAGACTCAGCCTTGGCCACGGATAGTGAAACAACCTTCTTCTGAGCATTTCGAAGAATTTCCTCGGTTGAGGCCAACTCTCCCCGTAAAAGGTCATTTTCCGATGTCACAACCCCATTCTACCTCTTCAGCTCGAGGATCTCAGCATCCTTGGCCGCAACCTCTTCCCGAAGTTGCCCCACCAGGGCATCCTTTTGCCTAATCTGCGAAGGCGAAATAAGATCATGAACATCAAGTTATAAGAATAAAATAATGAGCACATGAATGTCGTGTTACCTGCTCGGCAAAGTTAGTCCTTTCCTGGTGCACCCCCTCCAGGGTTGCCCGAAGCTCACCCAATTCCTCTTCCTCTCGAGTGAAAGAAGCCTCTGACTTATTTAGCTTTGTGGTGAGCTTCTCGAGGTCCTTCCCATGGCATGAAAGCTCATCTTGGAGTTTAGATAAGGCATGGTCATACAACTTCTTGACCTACAACAAAAGCAAAAAAGTTGAGAAGACAAGGGAAAAACTTGAAGCGCAAATGGTATGTAGAGAATATTACCTACTGTTGAAGCTTCTCAGCCTCCTCAAGAGCGATAGAGGCCTCGAGGTCTCAAGCATATCTTCCTCTCCATGAGAGGCCCTACACCGACGGTACCCGTATCCTGGGCATCCCTAATCTCCCCCACTAAAAATGAAGGGCCCAATTTAAAGCCACCCAAGGCATCAATTTATGTAAGGATCTCTTCTCGACCCCAAGAAACTTCAGGTTCAGGCCCACTGGAATTTCAGCCAAGGTTTCATCGATACAGACTGTTCCATGTCTGACTTAAAGCTCGGGGACTGTGCCCGAACCCTCCTCGAGGTTCTCCTCAGCATGGGTTAGGTCCACATCGACCATCATCGACTCGGCGGCCTTTCGCCCAGTAGCCTGCAGAATATCCACACCCCGTCTTTCCCTTTGTACCAACGGGCGATCATCATCATTATCACCTTCATCTTTAGTATGGGGACTTTCCACAGTAGCCGGAGTCGAGACCATTTCATCGATCTTAATTGAAGACTCGGTCGAATCTTCCTTCTTCCTCTTCTTACCCTTGCTAGCTTTCGAGGTTCTTTCTTCACCAGCGGGAGACGGCCTTATCGACACACCTTCCCTGAGGCCTACACAAGCATGACAAATTAACTCACCACCACAAAGAATACTCATAAGAAATTTGGCAACGACAGTAAGAAGTGTTTACCATGGTTCTTAGCCTGCTACCGCGTCTTGGCCAAATCACGCCAAGCACGTCCACTGTAAGGAAAGATAGAGTCTAGCTGTCTGATCCACCCTGAAAGGTTCTGAATCATGGTGGGGTACCAAATGGTGGTTGCATAGTCAAAAGAAGATCATTTCAGAAGGGGAAAGAAGGGGCAATAAAACGTACTCGAGGTGGGAACACTTACGCTTCATATTCCATTCCTCTGAGAATGGCATCTTATCAGTCGACATGATGTTTGATGTCCTCACTCTGACGAACCGGCTCATCCACTCTCGGTCCTTGTCCTCATCGATGCTTGAAAGAACGTCTTCGCAGATCGAGGATGAAGCTTGATCAAACCTCGATAGAGACTAGGGTTGTACAACCTGACCAAGTGATCGAGGGTGAAGGTAATTCCCTCGACCTGATTGGAGAAATATCGGAGCATGTAAACGATCCTCGAAAAAGAAGGATAAATTTGACCGAGTGTCACTCGGTACTTACGAAAAAACCAAGAATCACCAGCTCTATCTTCGGGGAAGAAGGATCTGCGGGACCTAGAGTGAGTTGGTATGTATTTACGCTGAGGAAGCCAGCTTTGTAACCTACTATACTTTCCTCAGGCTTGGGGATCTCTACTTGAACTGCCGCCCCCAACGGCAGTCTTTCTTCACTCTTCGCGTATCGGTCACCACACTGATGTACCGTGATACGGGCTCGCATCGGCCCGGGGTAGAAGGGGGATTTTTGATGGCAAAATCAGAAACTGTATCGAAGTGGTCGGGGGTACATTGCTCAACAGTCGGAGGTATTTTTGGTTTGCCCTTGGACAGGCGTGATGAGGAAGCGGCGCCCTCTTTCTGAGGTACCGTTCTAGAGGTTCTAGCCATAATTAAAGAAAAGGTTTCTAAGGAAGAGGATGAAGAAGTACAAGCCCGTACTGTGGCATTAAATGGTTGTACCAGCCGCATATCTTTGTAATAAATGCATATGTACTATGTTGGGATTCCCCCTCCTATATAAAGGGAACCCTTGTTATTTTTTGCACACATGATATTGAATACAAGAACAAGAACATTCTCTGCTCTTTAACTTAAACGCTCCTTATTGTCTTTCCTTTGATTTATTACTTACCTTTATTGTGTTTCATTGATTGTTCTTCATTTATTACTCATCATTGATCATAAAGAGTCCTCATTAAAGCTCTTAGAATTGTTAGTCCTTCATCGGCCATCTCCAGTCGAGCTCATTAGCTTAACCCCGAGGCCCAGTACAGGCCATCTTGAGGCCTCGATCCTCGACCACTCGATTTGCATAGCATTCTATTTTCAAGCTCTTATCTTATTTTCTAGTCTCACACATAGAATCTACTTCTTGACAACTATCATAAAAATAAATTACGTATTTTTAGAACTACAAAACAAATCTAATTGTTATTACCACTTTCAAGGTAAACACCATTCTTGTTCTCTCATAGATGGTGAGGACACACACATCATCCATGGTGGGTCAGGAGCTAGAGCCCCAAGTTGCTTCCACTACCAGAGGTATAGGCCGGGACCGAGGTTGAGCCAAAGGCAGAGGCAGAACTCAGGCCAGATCACGTGCAGTAGCACCTATTGCGGAGCATTAGATTGAGCAGCAGGAGGAGGTTCCTGTTCAGACTGTACCAGTTGGACAAGCTCAGGTCCTGGAGGGGTTTATTGCTACACCGGTACTTTAGGATGCTCTAGTCCACTTAGTGGGCCTTATGGAGAGTGTGGCCCATAATGGTGCCTTTAATGTGGAACTAACTGTCTCCCAGGCTGGGGGAGGAGCCTAAACTCTTGCTACTCACACACCAAAGCAGATGGCTCATGGATATCAGACTATGGTGGTTCCACCGGTTGGAGTGGCTCAGCCTATTATTGCTATACAGGCCGGGGAGTGGCTCGCGATGTCTTCTGAGGGGTTGATGAGATTGGAAAAGTTCACAAAGTTATTTCTTATTCGCTTTGTTGGCATACCTTCTGAGAACCCACAAGATTTCATTGACCGTTTCTATGAGGTGTTGCACAACATTGATATAGTGGAATCCAATGGAGTTGACTTCATGATATTTCATATGCATGGATCGCCAAGAGGTGGTGGTAGGACTATGATTAAGCCAGACCAGCAGGATTGCCTCCACTCACCTAGGATCAGTTCTCACAGCTATTCTTGGAGAAGTTCATTCCTTTTACTCTGAGAGAGGAGTATCGTAGGCAATTTAAGAGCCTTCAACAGGGTAGCATGATTGTTACCTAGTGTGAGACTAGATTCATGGATTTAGCTCTCATGCATTTGTCTTGCTTCCTACAGAGTGGGATAGAGTGAGGAGATTCATTGATGGTCTTACTTTTGATATCATGCTATAGATGACCAAGGAGACTAGGGATGATATTTCTTTCCAGCGGGCAGTAGAGATTGTTATACAGATCAAGATGATTCGTGGTCAGGGTAGGGAGGTGGTATCTAAGAAAAGGCCTCGTTATTTTGGTGGTTTCAGTGGTGCCTCATCTAGAGGCAGAGATTTATTTGGTATAGGTCATCCTCCTAGGCCGATTAAGTCGGCGCTTCATGCACTATAGTGCTTCGGGTAGTCGTGGTTCTTATGGGATCTCATCTTGAGCAGCTATCCTATAGTGCACCTTTAGCTCCAGTTAGTTCACCTCCGATTCAGAGTTATCAGGGTGGTTATCCAGATCGACAAGGTCAGTTTTAGGGTTAGCAGTCGTAAAAGATGAGGACCTATTATACTTGGGGAGATCCGAGTCACATTGTAAGGTTTTTCCCTAAGTCATAAGACAGCATGACACAACAATTCTCATGCCAGGGTTCTGCACCAGTTTCCCCATCGCCTGCTCAGCCAACTAGAGGCATGGGTCAAGAAGGTCGAGGTGGTGGTCAGACCATTAGAGGTGGAGGTTAGCTAAGGAGAGTCCGTCCGAGAGGCAGAGTTCAGAGTGGTGGGGCTCAGCCCGTTTCTATGCATTTCCAGCTAGACCTATGGTAGAGTCGTCTGACATGGTCATCACATGTATTGTTCCGATTTGCCTAGAGATGCCTTAGTTTTATTTGATGCGGGCTCCACTTATTCATATGGGTCATCTTATTTTGAGTTATATCTAGTTATGCCTTGTGATTCTTTGAGCGCTCCTATTTATGTGTCTACGCCTGTGGGAGATTCAATTGTGATTGATCACGTCTATCGCTCGTGTGTGGTTTCTATGGGGAGCTATGAGACTAGGGTAGACCTTCTACTTCTTTATATGGTGGACTTTGATGTTATCTTGGGCATAGATAGTTGTCACCTTATAATGATATTTGGGACAGTCACGATTAGAGTGGAGAGGGACCCTTGGCCATTCTAATAGCAGGGTTATATCTTATGGAAGGCTCGTTGTATGGTCAAGAAGGGATGTCTAGCATATTTGTCCTATATCCGTGATCCTAGTTCGAAGGTTCCTTTCGTGGATTCAATAGCAGTTGTGTGTGAGTTTCTAGAGGTATTTCCTACAAATTTTTTGGAGATGCCACCCGACAGAGATATTGACTTCTGCATTAATCTGGTTGTGGTCACTCAACCTATTCCTACCGCACCCTGTCGTATGGCCCCAGTTGAGTTGAAAGAATTGAAGGAGCAGTTGCATGATTTTCTTGATAAGGAATTTATTAGACTGAGTGTCTCGCCTTGGGGTGCACCGGTGTTTTTTGTGAGGAAGAAGGATGGAAAAATATGAATGTGTATAGACTATTGACAGTTGAACAAAGTCACTATTAGAGCAAGTATCTATTGTCGAGGATTGATGACTTATTTGACCAGCTTCAGGGTGACAAGGTGTTTTCTAAGATTGACTTGAGATATTGCTACCATCAGTGGAAGATTAGAGCATTGGATGTCCCTAAGATAGCTTTTCGGACTCGGTATGGTAATTATGAGTTCTTAGTGATGTCATTTGCTTGACTAATGCCCTAACTACATTTATGGATTTGATGAACTAGGTGTTCAAGCCCTATCTAAATTCTTTTGTAATCGTCTTCATCGATGATATATTTTCCTACTCTCGCAGTCGGGAGGAGCATGAGCAACATTTTCGGATCGTACTTTAGACTCTGAGGGATCGTCAATTATATGCCATATTTTCTAAGTGTGAGTTCTAGTTGGATTTGATTGCCTTTTTGGGCCATGTTGTATCTTCCGAGGGCATTAATGTAGATCATAAGAAGATTATGGCAGTTCAAAACTGGCCTAGACCTACTTCAGCTATAGAGATTTGGAGCTTCTTGTGTTTGACTACATCTCTAGTGTTGGTGTTGCCTACAGGTTCGAGATCTTATACCATGTATTGTGATGCATCGTGTATTGGGCTTGGCGCGATATTAATGCAAGATGGTGGGGTGATTGTCTCTATGTCTTGGCAATTGAAGGTTCATGAGAAGAATTACATTGTTCACGACTTAGAGTCAGAAACTATTATTCAAGAGCTGAAGAATTGGAGGCACTATCTGTACGATGTTCATTATGAGGTCTATACTGACCAATAGAGTCTCCAGCACCTATTCAAGTAGAAAGACCTCAATTTGCGGTAGCGGAGATGGTTAGAGTTGCTGAAAAACTATGATATCACCATATTTGGGGAAGGCCAATATTGTGTTCGATGCATTGAGTAGGAAGGCAGAGAGAATGGGTAGTTTGGCATATTTACCTGTTACTAGGAGGCCATTAGCCATGGATGTCCAAGCTTTGGCCAACCGGTTTGCTAGATTGGATGTTTTGCAGCCAAGCCAAGTTCTTCCTTATGTGCTAGCACAATCTTCATTGTTGGAGCATATCAAGGCTCACCAGTTTAATGATCCCAACTTGTTGGTGTTGAAGGATGGCACTGCGGGATAGTGCTAAGGAGGTTATGATTGGTGATGATGGTGTTATGCGGCTTCAAGGCTGGATTTGTGTTCCAAATGTTGATGGGTTGAGAGAGTTGATCCTTGAAGAGGCTCACAGTTCACACTATTCCATTCACCAAGGTGTCACGATTATGTACTGTGACTTAAAAAACACTATTGGTGGCAAAGAATGAAGAAAGACATCGTTGCTTATGTATCTTAGTGTTTGAATTGTCAATAGGTAAAGTAAGAACATCAGAAACCGGGTGAATTGACCTAGAGATTGGATATACTAGAGTAGAAGTGGGAGCGCATCACTATGGATTTTGTGGTAGGCTTGCCACGGACCTTGAGGAAGTATGACGTTGTTTGGGTTATTGTGGACTGGATGACTAAGTCAGCACACTTCCTTCAGGTGGAGACTTCCTATTCTTCAGAGTGGTTGGATCAGATTTACATTCAAGAGATTATCCACCTGTACGGCATGCCCATTTCTATTATTTCTGATCGTGACACGTAGTTCACATCTCATTTTTGGGAAGTCGTGTTGTGTGAGTTGGGAATGCAGGTTGACAGCATTTCATCCTAAGACAAATGGACATTCTGAGCGCACTATTTAGATCTTGGAGGACATTTTACGTGCTTGTGTTATGGATTTCGAAGGTTCATGGGACCATTTATTACCTCTAGCAAAGTTTGCATACAACAACAGTTATCAGTCAGGTATTCATATGGCGTTGTATAAGGCCTTATATGGGAGGCGATGTCATTCGCTGATTGGTTGGTTTTAGCTTGGATAGGCTAGGTTGTTAGGCACTGATTTAGTCTGTGATGTTATGGAGACAACTAAGGTGATTCAGGAACGACTTCATACAACTCAGTCTAGACATAAGAGTTATGCAGACCGGAAGGTTCAGAATGTAGCTTATATGGTGGGCGAGAAGGTTCTTCTCTGAATATTTCCTATGAAGGGCGTGATATGGTTTGGGAAGAAGGGCAAGTTGAGCTCGAGGTTTATTTGGGTATTTGAGATCTTAGAGAGAGTTGGGAGGTAGCATGTAGGCTTACATTGCCTCGTAGCACATCAAGAGTACATCAGGTATACCATGTTTCCATGCTTCAGAAGTACCACGAGGACAACTCGCACGTTCTAGACTTCACCACGGTCTAGCTTGATGAAAAGTTGGCCTATGAGGAAGAGCTGGTGGCTATTCTAGCCTGACACATTTGGAAGTTGAGATCTAAGAGTTTTCCTTCTGTTAAAGTGCATGAAAAGGTCAGCCGATCGAGGCAGCTGCATGGGGAATCCATGTCCGATATGCGGAATAGACACCCTCACCTTTTCACAAGTCCAGGTACCTTTCTATGTCAGACGAAAGTTTCTTTTTTAGGTAAAGAATGTGCCAACCCGATAGCTTGTTTTGAGTTCTAACCTTAATATTTATGATTCGATACCTCCCGTAGCTTCATTTGATGTTTCTTTGTTTGTGTGCATGGCCTGCGTCACTTTTCAAAAAACGTTTATGTGAAATTTTGAAGAAAATAAAAAAATTTACTAAAAATGAGGCTATAGTAGAACACTATCAACATTTTTGGGTAAACAATCCTGGATCGATATTTTGACAATTCTGGTAAGTTTGTATTGTGATTTTGGACTTGGCCATATACCCGAAATCAAATTCAGAGATCCCTAGGTTGATTTGACTTGTTTCGCCGAAAGTTAGCAATTTGAAAGTTTGGAAATTTCCTAGGTTTGACCGTTAGTTGACTTTATGGTTATCGGGTCTGGATTTTGGTTTTGGGACTTGGAATAGGTCTATTTTGTTATTTCAAACTTGTATCAAAATTTGATACAATTCGAAGTTGGTTTGATAGGATTCGGACGATTGGTTGTGATTCTAAAGGTTCTTGAGTTTTCTTTTGAATTGCATGCATTTTGATGTCTGATTCGTGGTTCTAGATGTTTTCTTGGTGTTTTGATCATGCGAGCGAGTTTACATGATGTTATTACACTTGCGTGTATGTTTGGTTTGGAGTCCAAGGTGCTCGGGTGAGTTTCAGAGGTGTTATAGGCGAGTTTGGGTTAGTTTAAGACTATTGGTGTCACGACCCTAAACCCGGACCCGGTCGTGATGGCGCCTCTCGTGAAGACAAGGCCAGCCGACACTTCCCATATCCAATTATTGACAGTTAAACCATAAGAAATAAATCTAAAGCATGATAAGATAAACCAAGGTTTAAGCAGTTAATAGCATAATTCGCTGAAAAATAACCCAACACAACCTGATACCGGGGTGTCACTAGTCATGAGCATCTAACAAAAATGAAATACTCCAATATATATAACTGTAGTTTGATACAGAAACTGAGAACATGTAGAAATAACATAGGGAAGAGCTTCGGACTGCAAATGCCAACAGCTACCTAGAGACTCCTCGGATCCGCCTGAACCGGAAATGATCAACACTCGGGAGCGGGACCAGATACTCCTGAATCTGCACACAGGGTGCAGGGAGTAAAGTGAGCACTCCAACTCAATGAGTAATAATCATAAATAAAGACTAAAAGTAGGGAATCATGTAAGGCACAAATCATGCTATAATAAAGCAGTAAAACCATTTAAAACAGTAAACTAGTGAAAGATAGGTAAAATCCTTTAACTCAAAATTTACTTCATGAAAGCCTTTTTCAACAATTAAGCATGGTAATTGACATGAAATTAAGAAAAGATAAACACATAAAGGTTCTCCCCTCGGGCACCATGTCAACAAATCCGCCCCTCGGGCAACATCTCAGAACAGTACCAGCCCCTCGGGCAATCACATAGAACAATACCAACCCCTCAGGCAATCACATGGAATAGCAGCCCCTCGAGCAATCACATAGAACAATACCAGCCCCTGGAGCTCAATCTCACATCACAATGGGTACCCTAGCTCACTAGGGTGTACAGACTCCTGGAGGGTCCCCTTACAGACCAACCGCAATATCAAGCCACCTTGTGGCATCATCACTAGGCCCTCGGCTTCATATCAATCAAGCCACCTCGTGGCGTACATGTCTCAGGCCCTCGGCCTCATAATCATTATCAAATGTTTCCTCACAACATAGGCCCTCGGCCTTACTCAGTCAAAATCCTCACAAGCCCCTCGGGCAATAGTAAAACATGATTCTCAACCTAAAAATATCATTTCAAAGATCATGTAAGTGCTAAAACAGAATAAACATGGCTGAGTACGAAAAACAATGAAATATAACATGACTGAGTTCAAGTATAAAGTCAAAACAATGAGGAAATACCAGTAAAACTCCCCCGAAGGGTTCAAATAGTTGGCACAAGGCCCAAAAATGGCATTCAGCCCAAATCATGATGGTAGCAAATAGATTTCAGTCAAATACATGGAAAAATAATCATTCGGGATGGACTAAGTCATAATCCCCAATAGTGCACCACCCCACTCTTTCATCAAGCATGTGGATCACCTCAATATGGCACAACGATGTGCAAGCCCGGGGTTTCATACCCTCAGAACATCATTTACAGTCATTACTCACCTCGAACCGGTCAAATCTCTAGCTCACGACACCTTTGCCCCTTGAATCGGCCTCCACTCCCATCGAATCTATCCAAAATCAGAACGAGGACGTCAAAATATGCTAAGGGAACGAAGCCCAAGCGAAAATAATCAATTACAACATAAATTCCGAAATTACCAAAACTCAACCCCCATGCCCACGTCTCGAAATTCGATAATTCTTTACATCAATAGATTCCTTATCTCCCCACGAGTTCATACATATCAAAAGTTCTGAAATCCGACCTCAAATGGTCCTTCAAATCCTCAATCAAAGGTCTAAGTTTCCAAGCCCTAGTTCTTCAATTTTTGGCTTAATTTCCATGATTATTTAGGTGGAATTCACATTAGAATCGAGTTTTAAGTCCAAGAATCTTACCTCCAAGTGATTACCCTTGAATCTCTCTTCAATCCCCTTCAAAAAGCTCAAAAAACAACCAATAATGGAGGAAATAAACCCTAAAATCGTGTCACGCCCCAACCTCGGGAGGCGTGACCGGCGCTCAATCGAGTGAACCCAATTGAGAAAGCCTTACCATATACTTCCTACCCACCTTGATATGAATAAAGAAACCATAATTTTTTTTATCCATTTAGACGGGGAAAGACAGCACATTCTACATTGATAGTTCATTTTAAACACCACATTAAACCGTAGATGAGTTAGTTTCCAAGATCCCCATAGAGTTACAATTTATAGGCAACATAAGTTTAGAATTACAACATGGTTTGTAGACATATCCAACCCTCGTACATAACCCACACATATGTCTACAGAGCCTCTAGGATACAAAAGATGAATTTGACAACGCCGGCAACAAGGCCCCGGCTATACCTCAAAAGTGAAAGTCCACAATACAAAGATATACAATATAACCCCTTGAAGGATAAAGGGGCTCACCAAGATCTTGAGAAGAGGGATGCTTCGCTACACACGACCGGCACTATCTGCTATAGAGCCACCTACATTCATTTAAAAAAATGTAGCTCCCCCAGCAAAAGGGACGTTAGTACCATGGAATAGTACTAGTATATATAACTAAAACACCATCAAATTAGAAAGAACTTTCATACAAAAATAAGTAAATCATAGGTATCACTCCAAAGCTTTAAACAATCACAACATTATCAACATGAAAGAATTACACAACCTTCACATCATGTTTTCATAGCCTTTAGTTGGGCATTTCATACTGTTCCACATCGTTCACATTACCACCACTATCTTGAGCGGAGTCCGATCTCGACCCGATCAACTAGGAGGGCCTCCGGAGACGTTACCAATATTCTATTCACACTTTCCAGTCTCAATCATCAATGCATAACCGCCAAGTGTATATGTCATGGCGTCCGATCACGGCCCGATCGGCTAGGCCGCCTTACCGAGGCATTTCCATTTTCCATTATTCATCTCACTCCAATCTTTGGTTACACATGTATTAGTTTACCGGCACTTGGGGCCACAATTTTCACATTCCATAATTCACGTTTCACGTTGTTCCCATTTTTAACATTAGGTTTGTAATTCAAGAGAGTATGGCACACAAGAGCAAATAAGGTTGTAGGAGTAGATGAGACTCCATGTAAATGGCACAACAACGCACTTCAACTTCAATCTAAGGTCTAAGCATTTCGATACATGATTCATAGTCCTTGCACCTTTTCAAATTATCAAGAATAGCAAGTTGATCAATTTGAGACACAGTTTCCACACATATAAGGTTGCAACACCAAGTAAAGTGAAATATCAATCAATACAACAATTCAATTTAATCTTACCGTACTCACACAACCAGCGATGAAGCTCAATTTCTAAAAGACGGGGTTTTAGCCATACATACCTCAATAAAGCTTTCCTTATTCCTTACAAAATTCAGGAACTTTTAGCACTTTGATCTATTGTGTAAGAATTACAAATTAAACCAAGAATTAGAGACAGATTGAGATTCTAGCTTGCTTTGAGCATACTATCGAGCACTAAAGGTGCACTGTGATCTTAGGCCCTTTTGAGAGAAATTTCTATCATTTTATACCCCAATTGCTTTCTTTTTAGTTCACTACCTCCCAATATTCTATGGTGTGATATGCATGCAAGAAATTCATTCTTATACCCATGAATTACTTCACAAGTGATCCCTTATTGCTACATAGGAATAAGAGCTGAGGTAATGAAGTCTTACCTCTTGGGATGAAGATTTAGGTGCCCTCACTTGATTATCTTCAAAGATTTGGCAAGGTTTCATGGAGTAATTTGATGGTAAGCACTTCCCTCTCTAAGACCCTCTCTCTCTCTAAAAGCATCAGGAAATATGCTCAAAATGAGCTATAACACCGAATATATCGATAAGGGGTCGGGATTAAAATTTAGAAAATTGGAGCCCCGAGTCACGTCTGTGATCGCATTTGCGATCGCAAAGTGGAAATGCGGCCCGCAGAATGGACCGAAAAGGTGCTCCCAAAATCTGAACATTCTGTCTGGGTATGCGGCAGAAATGCGGTCTGCATACCCGTTCTGCAGTCACATAATGCATTGCAGAACTACTCCTTACAAAATCGCAAGGAAATTATGCGACGACTATGCAGTCCGCATATCGGTTATGCGATCGCATAATGGACCGCATATTTAACCTCAAATTTGACTAACACACTGACTCACTTTCCGGTGACTATGCCCCCTATGCGGTCCGCATACCTGATATGCGACCGCATTCTCGACCGCAAAATCGCACTTCTCTGGAAAATATTATTTCTTGACTTTTTAATGCACTGTTCAATCAAAAGGGGTTCGAACCACGGCGAGCAAGGTCACCGCGAAGAATTTTTATGAATCCCTAACACATGCTCCTAACTTGGCACCACGGGATTCGGGGTTCTGGGTAGAAAATTCATGGGGCCTTACAAATCGCGGACAAGACAAGTATTTAAACATTCTGCCCAAGCCTGACATCCTTCTTCGCGAACGCGGTCAAAGCCTCGCATTCGCGAAGCACAAAATACCTTGACCTAAATTCCTCCTTCACGAACGCGACCATCCAATCGCGAACGCGATGTTTTACTCATACAGACCTTCGCGATCGCGTTCCCCCTATCGCGAACGCGATGAGATAAATTCCCTTGAAACTCAGCTGCCCATTTCTTTTATGCGAATGCGACAACACTCCTACGAAGGCGATGCACAGATGCCCAGCCCTTCGTGAACGTGGAGCCTTCCTCACGAACGCGAATGCTAAATTTCCAACTTCCCCAACTGACCCTTCGCGAACGCAAGGGTCCACTCGCGAACGCAAAGAGTAAAATACCTGCAACAGCTGAAACCAAAATCTGCAATTTTCTTCAACTTAATATGATCCGTTCAACCCTCCGAAATTCACTCGAGGCCCCCGGGACCTCAACCAAAGGCACAAATATATCCCAAAATCTTATTCAAACATGTACCAATCTTCAAAACACCTCAAACAACATCAAATCAACCAAAACACATCAGATTCAAGCCTATGTTTCCAAAATCTTCTGAATTCTTCTTTTGATCAAAAACCCAACCAAACCACATCCGAATGACCTGAAATTTTGCACACACATCCCAAGTGACACAACGGAACTACTACAACTCTTAGAATTCCATTCCGACCCCAATATCAAAATCTCTCCTACCAACCGAAAATCGCCAAAATATCAACTTCACCAATTCAAGCCTAAATCTATTCTGAACCTCCAAAACTCATTTCGATCACGCTCCTAAGTCCCAAATCACCTCCCGAATATAACCGAACCATCGGAACTCACATCAGAGCCCTCTAACACATAAGTTAACATCCAGTTGACTTTTCCAACTTAAGCTTCCTCAAAAGAGACTAAGTGTCTCAAACCTTTCCAAAATCATTCCGGAATCGATCTGACCAACCTGATACCACATAACACGGATAAACAAAGCATAAAGAAGTAGAAATGGGGGAAACGGAGCGGTAACTCATGAGATGACTAGCCGGGTCGTCACATCCTCCCCAACTTAAATAAACGTCCATCCTGGAACAAGTCAAGAAACATACCTGAAGCCTCAAACAGGTGAGGATATCTTCTCCGCATCTCCCGTTCGGTCTCCCACGTAGCCTTCTCCACGGGTCGACCTCTCCACTGCACTTTCACTGAAGCTATATCCTTTGACCTCAGCTTTCAAACCTGACGACCCAAAATAGCTACTGGCTCCACATCATAAGTCAAATCATCATCCAACTGAACCGTGATGAAATCCAAAACGTGAGACAGATCCCCAATATACTTTCGGAGCATATAGATTCCTCTCCAACAAGATGGGTGGCAAAGCAAGCTCATAAGCCACCTCTCCAATCCTCCAAAGCACCTCAAAAGGCCCAATGAACCGAGGACTCAATTTACCTTTCTTCCCAAATATCATAACACCTTAATGGGTGAAACCTTCAATAGAACCTTCTCGCCAACCATGTAGGACACATCCTGAACCTTCCTATCAGCATAGCTCTTCTACCTCGACTACGCTGTGCGAAGCCTTTCCTGAATCACCTTCACCTTTTTTAAAGCATCCTACACCAGGCCTGTCCCCAATAGCCTAGCATCACCAGGCTCAAACCAACCAACTGGAGATCTACACCGCCTCCCATACAAAGCCTCATATGGAGCCATCTGAATACTCGACCGGTAGCTGTTGTTATAAGCGAACTCTGCAAGCGGTAGAAACTAATCCTATGACCCTCCAAAATCAATGACACAAGCATGCAACATGTCCTCCAATATCTGAATAGCGCGCTCGGACTGCCCGTCCGTCTGAGGGTAAAAAGTTGTGCTCAACTTAACCTGAGTACCCAACTCTCGCTGCATAGACTTACAAAACTGCGAAGTAAACTGAGTGCCCCTATTTGAAATGATGGAAACTGGGACTCCATGCAAATGAACAATCTCTCGGATATAGATCTCTGCCAACCATTCTGAAGAATAGGTAGTACACATAGGAATGAAGTGTGCGGACTTGGTCAGCCGATCCACAATTACCCAAATAGCATCGAACTTTCTCAAAGTCCGTGGAAGTCCAACAACAAAGTCCATAGTGATCCTCTCCCACTTCCACTCGGGAATATCCATCTGCTGAAGCAAGCCACCTGGTCTCTAATGCTCATATTTCACTTGCTGACAATTGAGACACCAAGCTACAAATCCCACAATATCTTTCTTCATTCTTCTCCACCAATAATGCTACCTCAAGTCCTGATACATCTTCGCGGCACTCAGATGAACGGAATACCGCGAGCTATGGGCCTCCTCCAGAATCAACTCCCGAAGACCATCCACATTGGGCACACAAATCCGGCTCTGCATCCTCAACACCCCATCATCACCAATGGTCACATCTCTGGCATCATCATGCTGAACTCTGTCTTTAAGGACAAGCAAATGCGGATCATCATACTGACGCTCTTTGATGCAATCATATAAGGAAGATCGAGAAACCACACAAGCCAATACCTGACTAGGCTCCGAAATATCCAACCGCACGAATCGATTGGCCAAGGCCTGAACATCAACTACAAGAGGTCTCTCCCCAACTGAAATATATGCCAAACTCCCCATACTCACCGCCTTTCGGCTCAAGGCATCGGTCACCACATTGGCTTCGCCCGGATGGTACAATATAGTGACATCATAATCCTTAAGCAACTCCAACTACCTCCGTTGCCTCAAATTGAGATCCTTTTGTTTGAACAAGTGTTGGAGGCTACGATGATCAGTAAACGCCTCACAAGACACACCATACAAGTAATGCCTCCAAATCTTCAACGCATGAACTATGGCAGCCAACTCTATATCATGAATAGGGTAGTTCTTCTCACGAGGCTTCAACTGACAAAAAGCATAAGCAATAACTCTACCCTCCTGCATCAATACACACCTAATACCAACTCTCAAAGCATCACAATACATAATATATGAACCTGAAGTTGATGGAAAAACTAACACTAGGGCTGTGGTCAAGGCTGTCTTAAGAATATCCGAGTCCCTGATCTTCAACTGGTGATAACCTGAACGGAGATCAATCTTGGAGAACACTCTTGCTCCCTAAAGCTGGTCGAATAAATCATCAACGCGAGGCAAAGGATACTTGTTCTTAATTTTTACCTTGTTCAATTGTCTATAATCAATGCACAACCTCATAGTGCCATCTTTCTTCTTCACAAATAGAACCGGCGCAGCCCAAGGTGACACACTAGGCCGAATGAACCCTTTATCAAGGAGTTCCTGAAGCTGCTCCTTTAATTCCTTCAACTTCGCTGGTGTCATACGATACGATGGAATAGAAATGGGCTGAGTGCCCAGCACCAGGTCAATACCAAAATCAATATCCCTGTCTAGTGGCATGCCTGTCAGGTCTGCAGGAAACACATCAGGAAAATCCCTCACAACTGGAAAAGAATTAATACTAGGAGTCTTAGCACCGACATCCCTCACAAAGGCTAGATACGAAAGACAACCCTTCTCAACCATACGCTAGGCTTTCAAAAATGAGATCACTCTACTAAGAACATAATCAGTCACACCTCGCCACTTAATCTGTGGCACACCCGGTATAGCCAATGTGACTATCTTAGCATGACAGTCCAGAATAGCATGACACGGAGATAGCCAATCCATGCCCAAAATGACATCAAAATCCACCATACACAATAATAAAAAATCCACACGAGTCTCCAAACCCAAAATAGTCACCACACACGACTGGTACACATGGTCTACAATAACAGTATCGTTCACCGGGGTAGATACATGAACAAGTGAAGCAAGAAACTCATGGGGCGTACCCAAATAATGAGCAATGTATGATGACACATAAGAAAAGGTGGAACCGGGATCAAATAATACAAAGGCATCTCTGTGGCAGACTGAAACAATACCTATAATGACAGCATCCGAAACAATGGTGTGGGGTCTGCTCAGGAGTGCATAAAACAGGCCTGACCGCCACTTGATCGACTCCCCTCTAGGGCGACCCCTAGCTGACTGGGCGGGTGGTGGTGAAGTAATTGGCGCTGAAGCCGATGATTGATTCACCCGCATGCCTCAAACTGGAACCAACATAGCACATAATCGTACAATTGACTAATTAATAGTGGACTCCCCCACTTGGCTCGAAGACATAGACCAAAACATACACAGTATCTCATAATGCATATACTTTATTGCTGCCATAATACCACAGTGATATTAAACTCAATCCTTCATAAGCTCGTGGAACACAGACCATCTGGTACTTTATGTCTTCTGTTAATCTCGCACTCACTCTCATAGTAGTCAAGCCTACTCTCTTGAGCAACCCAAATTCAAATTGTAAAACATATATTTCCCTAGTAATAGAGATTTTCAAATAAATGACATAATGGATTACGCAAACTTTAGAACAACCCGCAGGAGATAGCCCCACCTGTTTTGCCTCAGACTAATATTTCTGTATACCTTCCACAGTCATAAACATTACGCAGTCACTTAAACTTCCTAAGTCTGAACTCATACCGCAACATGAAATTTACTCCACTCCCAACTATGAAATATGGAAAGATTCTTCACACACCCATAACTCGGGGCTATACCTCATATCAAGATGAAAGTCGAGCACCTAATAGTCCTTCTATCCTCTAGTAGACCCTTCTCGTCGCTCCCAAATCACATGAATACATCTCGCAGTCATATCACGCTCATCACGTAACTATCCAGTTATCATCTCCCTTAATAGGGACATAACAGAACATATGGATCCAAAAACACGCCCTCACAAAATAAACAGCTCAGGGCTCAAGCTATAGGCAAAAATCCAGCCTCGAGTCCTCCAGCCTAGGCCAACATCAATGCACAGAAATCACATCTCGCCCCTCGATCAGGGAATCACAAGCCATCGATGCATATCTGATATTGAGTGCTTATGCGCATATACGAACGCATGGAAAGAATTCAAAGAGTTACTTTCAAGCTGAATCAAGGACGCACGATAAAAATTTCAAGAATATGAAGATTTTCCTAAAGGTTCTACAGCCTCTCGAGGATAAATACAGATGTCTTGTACCGATCTGCGAGACTTTACTAAATCTGCTCATGACTCATAAGACCTATGTAACCTAGGCTCTGATACCAACTTGTAACGACCCTAAATCCGGACCCGATCGCGATGGCGCATCTCGCGAAAATAAGGCCAGTCGACACTTCCTATATCCAATTATTGACAGTAAAACCATAAGAAATAAATCTAAAGCATGATAAGATAAACCAAGGTTTAAGTAGTTAGTAGCATAATTCGCGAAAAAATAACCCAACACAGCCCGATACCGGGGTATCACTAGTCACGAGCATCTAACAAAAATGAAATACTCCAATATATATAACTACAGAGTTTGATACAGAAACTGAGAACATGTAGAAGTAAGATAGGGAAGAGCTCCGGGCTGCGAACACCAACAGCTACCTAGAGACTCCTCGGATCCGCCTGAGCCGGAAATGATCAGCACTTGGGAGCGGGACCACATACACCTGAATATGCACACAGGGTGCATGGAGTAAAGTGAGTACTCCAACTCAGTGAGTAATAATTGTGAGCACGTGATTTTTGCCTCACACGAATTACACCAAAAGAATTCCCAAAATTAGGTTTTTTCTTTAATTATGTGTTATTTTTAGGAATTATTACGCTATTTTCCTGATTATTTGCATATGCTTATGTACATGTTTAATTTTATTAACAAATTAAAATATACAAAAAATTTAGTATCTACATTTAGGATTTGATTTTACATTTTTGGATTAATTAATAATTAGGAGTTTTACAAAAATGAAAAAAAAATAATAATAACATATTTTTGGTCAAATTGTGTGCTTTTCTTTTAATTTAGTGTCTAATTATTCATGTTAATTATAATTTAGAGTGAATTAGTATTTTTAAGATTAATTTTGGTTTTATAACTTAATTTAGGATTTTAATTTTTGAAAAAATAAAACAAGAAAAGAAGGAATTAATATGAAAAGTAAAGAAATGAAAAATCAAAGTTTGGGCTATTCTTTAAACCCAAATCTGCAGGCCAAAAGAAATACACCCACACCCGGTCCAAACTTTCAGATCTCTGAGACCAGCGAAACGACGTAGTATAGGGACAGAACTACGTCGTTTCGATTTCAACAGATCTCAACCGTCCATTCATCTACATCCAACAACCAGACTTTGCCCCATCACCCGTATCCGACCCTGACCCTCCCCTGAACCGGTTTTTCCCCATGAAACCAAAATGACCCCGTTTCTCATTTACAATTTAATTAGAGCCGTTGGATTCCAATCATCCAACGGCCCTAATAAAATCAAACATTTAATATATCAAACCCCCCCCAAACTGACCCTTCCCATTTCATCCCCCCCATCTCTCATCAGAGACCGAACATAACGCCACCATGAACCGCCGCCTTCCACCCACCGGAAATCGCCTCACGTCGGTTCTGGTGGCCCAAATCACCCTATCTTTACACCATAGAATCCCCTCACTCCCCTCTTCCCGAATCCACATACCTTATCCTCATATATCCCTAGAATCCCTCGAATTTTAGATCAAAGGGATAAACCCTAGCGCCGCCCTAACTTTCTCTGGTGTCGGCGCCACCTCCAATCAAACCCAACTAACACCCCTTGATCATCACAACTCCCTCTTCCCTAATCCATAACTAGTTTCCTTTGAATGGGGCTCAATATACTCAAATCTTAAATCCAAGAGCCAAACCTGAACTCAAGACTGATGATAATTTTAGAGCCGAGTTCGTCACAAAATAGTGTTACTCACTTGATTTGACGAAGAACAAGTGACTAACATTATTTGTCGATGGAATCGGAAAGTCAGGGTACCAAGCTTTTCCAGTTTAATCGGTAAGTTCTTTCATGTTTTTGTGTTTGTTTGATTAATTTTATTGCAATGGTCATTTCCCTCCTCTCATTTTCTTTGGTCAATTTCAATTGAAATTCGATTAGTACTCTGGTATAAATTATTTCTGTTCACTGTTTATTTCTTTAGATTGGATTTGTGGATTTGTTTCGTATAATTGGGATATCAGTAGACTTTGAAATCGTATTTCGTTTAATCACTTAGTCAGAATAATTAGGATTAGTTCAATAGTTTGGTTTAACTTCTTATTTAATTATGTTAATAAGAACTGATTAATATAAGTATAATTCAAGTGTTTACCTACTTAAGAATCTTCTAATAGTGGTAGGGTTGGGATTGCAATAGCTGTTTAAATTAAGAAAGCACTAAGCTAGTGGGTAGTTAAAAATAAAAAGGTGAATTGATAATGGAGGATACACTAATATGAATGCCTATAAAAAGGTTGAACTTGAGAGGTGTTAAGGGACATAGACACAGAGAGGAGAAGAACATTCTGATATTCTGAAAGTATTGAAAAATACAATTTTTTAAGAAATAAGAATCCAATAAATCGGTTGAAAACTCTCTAATGTACCATTGAGCCTCAGTGTTGATCAAATTGTGTTAAAGACTATTGTTCCATTGGATTGTAAATCAATTTTCTGGTTTCATTTGGTGAATTTGGGATGTGTTGTTGCTGCTGTCGATTTCTGCTGTTCAAAAATTCCTGATCCTTCTTTATTTCTTTGTCCCCTCAATCTCAGGTACCTTCTTAGCCCATGAATAATGAGTGATTGTTGAACATGTAAATCAGGTGGAATACTGATTGAATGCAGGCTGCATTTGAACTTAGTTTCCCCTGTTTCTCATACTGCTTTAATATTCTGTAATAGATATGTAGTTTTAGATGTTATCTAAGCTAGCATTTGCACATTTAATGTTGTGTATGTTCAGTAGTTATATGTATGGGTAATTGGACATGTATGTATGATTCTGCTGTGTATGTTCAGTAGTTGTATGTATAGGTAATTGGACATGTACGTATGATTCTTATTTGAGATTAGTATGGTTCGAAGTATTTTGCAAACATGTTCTGCGTTTACATTTGCTCCTGAATGAGTTTAAAATGTCCAAGGATTATATTGAAAGCTTTAGTATGATTTTCTGGAATTCATGGGAGAACCAGATTCTATTGTACTGGTTTGGTGACTATTAGTGTTAGGGGAAATTCAAGTTAGTTTCGTTATGTTGAAAATGATTCACTGGTTGTCTATTGCTGCTTGCATGTCAATCGAGCAGATTTGGTTGTTTTAAGATCATGGTTTTAAATTCTACAAATTTTGTCAATGTGAGGTTTAATTAAGGTTTAAATATCAACATTTCAAGTTAATTTAGGGCCTTGAAAATTTAGAATCATATGTTGTATAGTTTCTCAAGAATTGGATCCTTAATTGTTTTCTATTACAAAAACTTGGCATTGTTTGTATGTTGTGACTAGCTATTTAGGTTCATTCTAAACTTTTGCTGCTTAGCCATCACTTGAGCACAATACAGACTCGATGTCGAGTCTAATTGGTGTTGGTTCTGAGGCTTTAAAGAATTTGGGCCTTCTGCTTGGGCTCAATTTGGGCCCAGAATTTTAAAATTAATAAGAAATGAAAGTGATAGGCCCTGCTGCATGAGTTTTTTTTATATTTGCTTCAAAACAGGGTTCTTCATTGTTAGTCGGGGTTGGTATAATTTCGTTTTAAGACTGGCCCAGTTCCCCAATGTTACAAATCAATTGTGTTTAGTTTCTTTAATATGGGTTACCATACCAATTTGGCGAATAATTATGGCCCTTTAATTTGATGGTTGCTAATTAGTAGGATTGCGATTTTGTTTATGTAAGTAGAAGTCTTGCAAACTTTCTTTAGTTAATTAATTGGGTTAAGAATAGATTAGAGGCGAGCCGTATTACATAACACAAATAGTTTATGACCCTCCAAATAAAGTTTGAATTCCTTTTTAAAAATTGGAATTGAGTGCGCCGTGCCAAATAAAATCTCAAATGCATGAGCCCTCATTTAATTATTTCTTTTTTTTAAAATCCTTAGAATTCAAGGTTTGTCACTTAACAAATTTCCATGGCCCTCGTAACCTTATAAACGTGTAGTTGCTTTAGGCGCGTTATTTTAATAATATTACCTTCCTAAACTCGGGTTCGCATTTATGTGACCCAAATCCAAATCTCAACGTTAGATAAAATGTGTTGGGACCTTTCAAATTATGCTTGCGGTAGCTTTGTCTTATTCCTCAAAATCAACTTGTAGTTAATAGTACACATGGATTAACTTTAGTAGGAAGAAAATATATTTTTGATTCTTGCTCATATCTAAAGTACTACATATTGATGCAAAAATCTTGAGCTTTAGTAATCACGCTAATGATTTCGTGCGCTTAACGATACGGACTTCTCTTGGTCTCAAATCTCAATATGCTGTTAATTTCTCGTAGTCGGTTTCAAAGTAATTTGATCACAAAGAGCTTCTAAATTCAATATCTCATGATGTGCTTGTTGGAATGATTATTTGGTTTGTTTTGTCAGCTAATCTGGTAGATATTGGAATAAAGAGAGGTCTATTGGGCTAAACTCTAAGAACGAATAGGTTGAGAAAGAACTTGATAGGCGTAAAACCTTTTTAATAATTTTTTCTGTTGCGTGTGGCAAGATTACGGGTTCCAGAATTAAGACCAACGTATGCGTTCGCGCAACGTTGGGCAAAACAATCTTAATTTTAATAAAAATACTATCGTGGTTGTATACACGTTTGCGTGACATAATTACGATTCTAAAAGCAAAATCGGAGTATGCGCAACTTCGGCCCAATTTTCTCAACATGAATAAAGCATTATTAATTGTGGACACGTTCGCGTGACATGATTTTTGACGCGCCAAACAATTGGGTATACATGCGCGTAACCCGTTTCAAGATAATTTTCTTGATTAAAAAGCGGTGAAAGGTAAATGCACATAGGTTCTAAAATCAGTAATTAAACAATTTTAATAAGCCAAGTATGATCAAAGCGACCGTGCTAGGACCACGGAACTCGGGAATGCCTAACACCTTCTCCCAGGTTAACAGAATTCCTTAACCGGATTTCTGTATTCGCGGACTGTAATACAGAGTCAATCTTTTCCTCGATTTGGGATTTAAACCGGTGACTTGGGATACCGTAAATTATCCCAAGTGGCGACTTTTAACAAATAAAAACAATCCCGTTTCAATTGTCCTTTAATTGGAAAAACTCCCTTATACCCCTCGCGGGGTGTAGGTAAAAAGGAGGTGTGACAGGTCTGGGGACAAGAACCCAGAATCTCTAGATTAGGGTTCAAGAATTTGAGATTAGAATAACTATATTTGGCTTTATTTTTTATCTAGTTTTATTCACATGTTTGTGCTCAATGCGCGAAATGTTGCTTTTTACCGCTTTGATATTATTTGAACTGTATATATAAACGGTTATGAAACCCTTCTTCTTTCTGAGTCTTCTGAATTTATGGTGCACATGTGCGCGTGGCCCACCTTTCTGTTAGAAGTCATACCAAATAGAATGAAGTTGGGCCAAGTAACTAGGCCGGGTAGATTTTCGTGCTCCCGGTACGTTGCCCTCACTTCGGCTCAAGCTGTTTGCTTGGGTAAGCCATGTCTAGAATAGTATACCCCAGGTTTTACACTTAGAATAACTCATCTTCATGCCGGATACCTAGTAGGAACGCTTGTTTACATCATGTGCATTTGACTTCGGAGACTCAACACAGGGGTTGGGTCTATCTAGGACAAGTGTACCCGAAATGAAAAGACCATCCTGATGCATCTTACTTGCTACTTATGCATTCATTTGTTTCGGATTTAGATGTTGACCAACTTATAGGAAAAAGTTAGAAAAGGAAAATCAATGTGAGAACCGAGAAAGAAAATTGGTTGTTTTTCGAAGAAAAAAAAATTCCAAAATATTTTGAAATTCTGTCGAAATTTTGAAAACAAAAGAGAGAAGGAAATGTTGTGTTTCTTTTAAAAATAGTTTTATTATTACGAACTGCGTAAGTTTGATTCTCGCCGGATGTGAGATACGTAGGCAACCCACATCGGGCCCTACTATTTTTTTTTTAAAAAAGAAAAATAGATAATAAATAAATAAAAATGTGGGTACATAAATGTCATTGTGTTGTCATAAGTAAGGCGATGTCATTCTTATCCAAAATATGTCGAATGTCCCTAAAAGGGCGCCGGAAGGCTGTTTTTGCAAGAACAGCCGGCTTTGGTCGTTTTTTTTTCAAAAAAAGAATTGCCGGTTAGCAAACACAACCTTTAAATCTACTTCATCGAGGTGTTTTTTTAAAATGAATTTTTTTTAGAAATATTGATGATTTTTTCAAAATGAGTCTTGATTTTGGTTTTTAAAATTAAAATCACTCACAGGTACAAAATGAGCACCATCCAAAACCCACCGTTCACAGATGTAAATGAGTTTCTATTTCGGCTTCAGTGTGGTGGTATGAATTAGGAGGAGATGGTCAGAAATGGGTCATTAAGTAGTTGGGATCTCTCACAGATATTATGAAAGTTAAACCACGCGATGATTTGATCACGACACTAGTGACTTTTTGGGACCCTGTTCACAATGTCTTTCACTTCTCTGATTTCGAGCTTACTCCCACATTAGAAGAAATAGCTGGATATTCCGGTTTTGATGAAGATTTGAGAAACCAAAATCTTATATTCCCAAAGGCTCCCTCTGTACACCGATTCTTCGGTGTTTTGAATATCAGTAATCAAATCAGAAAAAGCAACATTGTCAAAGGGTGTTGTTCTTTCAACTTCCTATATTCAAGGTTCGGAAAGCCGGATGGATTTGAAATTCATGAAAAGAGCCTTACTAACAAACAAAATAAGGACACCTAGCAGATTCACCATCGCTTCGCTTTCATGGTGGCTTTTCTGGGAGTCATGGTCTTCCCAAACAAAGAGCGGACGATTGATATTTGCATAGCCAGAGTCGTACAAGTCCTCACTACCAAAGAACATCACACTCTTGCCCCAATCATTCTCTTAGACATTTATCGGGCGTTAACTTTGTGTATGTCCAGGGCAAAATTCTTCAAAGGGTGCAATATTTTGTTGCAAATGTGGTTGACTGAACATCTCTGACATCACCCCAAGTTCATGCAGTATGGTCCGAGCAAGGACAATTTCATTAAGAGTTATAAAGAAAGTATAAAAGATTATAAATCTCCAGAAGGGGTGGAAGCCTGGATATCCCATTTAATATCTTTAATGGCAAGTCAAATTGAGTGGACTTTGGGATGGCTCCCGGTAAGAGAGGTGATACACATGTCAACCTTAAAGAGTTATTTGCTGTTGTTGGGTTTAAGAAGTGTCCAGCCGTATGCACCATAGAGAGTTCTAAGACAACTAGGGAGATACCAAGTGGTGCCTGATGATGAAGATTTGAGTGTGCAAGTGATTGAGCTACACCCCGAAACCCTACTCCCTAAGGCTTTAATATAACGGATTTGGAATGGTTATCGATACTTGAAAGATGATACCCAAGTTCCAGATCCTGCGAAAGGTTAGATAAATCCGGGTTATGCTAGGTGGTTTGAGAAAAGATCCCATGTGGATGATGCACCAGAACCCGATCCCAGAAGGCCCACAAAGAGACCGCATGTTCAAGCATTTGATGACAAAATCCAAGAACGGTTGGCTTGGGGTGAAAAGGAAAAGGGGTACAAAGCAGCTATTCATGCCTTAGAAGAAAGCCTGAGGAACCTTAATTTGGAGAAAGACTTACAAGCACAAGAAGTAGAAGGTGAAAAGAAGAGTCTGATTTGCGAGAATAAAGCTCTCTGCGCTCAGTTTCAACAGATGAAGAAAGCCTCTGAAGCGCCAGTAAGAAGTTGGAAAGATCAGAAAATCATTTCCAATCTGATGGAAAGGATGCAAGATTATAACTCCATTTTGGCAAGAACCAAAAAGGCGTTAGATAAAGCTAAGGAAAAAATCATACAGTTGAATAAGGAGGCCAAATCTAGTAAAAAACACCAAGTAATGAGATTTGAAGAAGAAATGGCTCAATTCGAGAAAGAGAAGGATCATTGGATACGTTCAAAGGCTCAGCTCCATGCACAATTGGAAGAAGTGAGAAGGTACAACAGAGAACATCAGCATGCAGATATTGATAGGGAGATAGCACAGGAAAGACTCGAGCAGGCCAGACTTTGGGCTCAATTAGAGTCGGCTTTAGATCGCGAGGGCCACATAAAAGATATAGCCACCACTAGCCAACAGCAATTGCAAAACCAAGACCAAAATCTCCAAGATTTCAAAGCACGAATCCATGATTTGGCCGTTTATACTTCTCAGAGTTATGTGAACTGTCAGGGGATGGGTTATGAAAGGTTCTTGGAGCATGCGCCTACTTTTGCACGTTATCTTGTAGTAGAGTTATAGAGGATGTACCGTACATTAGGGGGTCAGCCGGGTCAAGCTCCGCCGTGAGAAGATGTTCCAGTGATTGAGAGCAAAATATTCTGGAGTGAAACATAGTCATAGTTGTTGAAGCTTTTCATATAATAGTCATGTTTTAGTTTGAGTACATGTCGAGTCTTTTAAACCATTTTCTTAAAGTGTTGTCCAAATGTAATGTCATTTGTGTCTTTGTACTGTTTCGTTTTTTAAAATAAATAAAAATAATAATAATTATTTCTACCAGAACTACGCTCGGTTTGATTCATGCAGGGTCATGATACGTAGGCAATCTTCATAAGATTCGACCACAACCAAAAGAAAAGAATAAAATGAAAAAAGGGGAGGGGAATAAAAGATAGGCGTGAGTGACAATAAAAGGGAAAGGTCAGGAAAAGCTGGGATGACACAAGCAACCGAGCAAATACATGGTAGAAATGACTAATGACCTAGGTGCATTGCATCCCTATGTGTGGTTGTTTATTTGTTAAAAGTCTAATCACTAACAAGTTTGGTTGTTGTTTCAGAATTCAAGCAGTTAGTACACCTAGGCATACTGGCAACCCACCCATACCAAACCAGATCCAAAGGAGAAATAATCATGTCTATCCCAGATGTAGACACCAGTGTCATTGAAGGAGAAGAGTTGGACGTTAACACCACAAAAGAAGAGATGTACAAATTAAAACAACAAATGGCCGAAATGTATCAGGCCTGGGCTAAAGGACAACCGCCATCCGCCTACCTGGCTAATACAACCTTCACTCCACCACCGGCTCAAACTCAGGATCATCCTGCCACCGATCTATCCCCGAGCTTTCCCATTTATCAACACTACCGAGGCACCACTTCTCATACACCACAATCTCCACCCCTTAAACCAATTCCATACCCTCCTCCACCAGTAACTCCTGTCTTCGTAGCACCTCCACCAGCTACACTCCACAAATCTCCTAGCGAGCCTATGTTCCAGGCTCAGGACAACCAATACTACCCCTCGGAGCCCACTTTCAAAGCTCCAGAAACCCATTCCTATACTCCTCGCTTTGACCTCCCAATAGAAGCTGATAAACCAGTAAAAAATACTGAACAGGAGGAGATATTCAGGAAAGTTAAAAGCTTAGAACAATCATTCAGAGACATGTGGGGGTTGGGAGGGCAAGTCAGCGTGGCCTACAAGGACCTATGTCTATTCCCGAATGTGCAATTACCGGCAGGTTTCAAGATGCCCGAGTTCGATCTATACAACGGGCACGGTGATCCAGTAGCCCACTTGAGGGGTTTTTGCAGCAAGATGAAGGGAGCTGGAGGAAAAGATGAATTGTTAATGGCTTACTTCAGTCAGAGTTTGAGTGGATCAGCATTGGAATGGTATACCCGCCAAGACCATGGACGATGGTACACATGGGATGATTTGGCGCAAGCATTTTCTTGTCACTTCCAATACAATCTTGAGATCATTCTAGATCGACTGTCCTTGACTAAACTAGAGAAGAAGCACAGTGAAAGCTTTAGAGAATATGGTTTTCGATGGAGGGAGTAAGCAGCAAGAGTATATCCCCCAATGAAGGAAAGTGATATGGTAGATTACTTCCTACTGGCTTTGGAACCTACTTACTATGGCCATTTGGTCTCAGCTGTGGGAAAGTCATTCAACGAAGTGGTAAAGATGGGGGGCATGGTAGAAAAGGGCCTTAAGTCGAATAAAATCATGAGCTATTCGGCTATTAAAGCGACTACTCAGGCTATTCAGGGCGGCATAGGATGGATTGGGAAGAAGAAGAGAGAGGAAGCAGCAATGGTTGATTCAGGAACTTGGTCCGGATCCAGAGGTTCACCTTACCACTACAATCAACCTCGACCCCACCAATAAACTTATCACCACAATCCACCCCAACACTACTATCCCCCACCAGAACCTCATTTTTCCGTCCACCATGCACAAGCATACAACCAACCTCCTGCCCATACTCAATGACGTGCTCCCGTCCTACAAAATACTTATCCACATCCACCAGCCTACCAAAACACTCCCGGACCAAGTTTTCGTCCTAGTCAAGCATTCAAGGGTGAAAGGCTGCAGAAAAAGAAAACCTTTACTCCGTTAGGAAAATCCTACACTATTTGTTCCACAGGCTAAAATAGCTAGATATGCTAAGGCCGATACAGTCCAAACTGCCAAATCCTCCTCCAAAGAATCTTGACTATACTGTCAGCTGTGAGTATTGTTCTGGTACTCCGGGTCATGATACAGAAAAGTGCTGACACTTGAAAAGTGTGATACAGAAGCTTATTGATACCAATAGAATTGAAGATCAAGCTCCTGAGGCGCCCAATATTAATAGGAATCCAATGCCAGCCCACCAAGAGGCAAATATGATCGAAATAGTGCATGCGGAGGGAGAGCCCAAGAAGCCATCACAGACCGTCATGATGATTCGGTCAAGTGGAGTCAAGACAGATGAACAATCAGTAGGTGAGAAGTCGGTGCTTAAGTCGAGCAAAAAAAGTGTTGGGCCATCTGTGGTAGTTGAGAAGGGGTCCTTAAGCAAAGTTGCAACGAAACAGGAAGTTGAGAAGGTGATTGTACCAGGAGTGGCCAGCAAACCCGACATAATCGTGGAAGGTGCCCGCATAGATCGGGTTATTATCAAGCCGGTAACCCAGTTACCAATAATCAACAGCAAGGCTATTACATGGAATTACGAACGGGTAACAGTGATGTACAAAGGGAAGGAAGTCAAAGAAGAAATCTGTGAAGTACAGGGTTTGACTCGCTCGGGAAGGTGTTTTACTCCCGAGGAGTTAAGAAGAGCTAAAGATAATCCAGTGCAAGTAAAGAAAGTCGTCACTGAAGAAGAATCAGAAGAATTCTTGAGGAAGATAAAGCTACAGGACTACTGTATAGTGGAACAATTAAGAAAGACGCCTGCTCAAATTTCTCTATTGTCATTATTGATCCATTCAGATGAGCACCGTGAAGCTTTAATGAAGATCTTGAATGAGGCGCACATTCCCGATAAGATCTCCGTGAATCACTTGGAAAAAATAGCCAGCAAAATCTTCGAAGCAAACAGAGTCACATTTTCCGATGATGAATTGCCTGTAGAAGGTACTGAGCACAACAGAGCTCTTTACCTCACAGTAAAATGTGAGAAATCTGTGGTGACCCGAGTATTGGTTGACAATGGGTCAAGTGCAAACATTTGTCCTCTCTCCACTCTTAGAAAGTTGAAAATAGAAGAAAAGAGGATCCATAAGAACAGTATTTGCGTGCGGTGATTTGACGGCGGAGGTAAAGATTCAGTTGGGGACATAGTGTTGGAGCTGACGATAGGGCCAGTTGAGTTCACAATGGAGTTTCAGGTGCTGGATATAGTTGTTTCCTATAATTTGTTGTTGGGTCGACCATAGATCCACGCCGCTAAAGCAGTCCCATCAACACTACACCAGGTAGTCAAATTTGAATGGGATAGACAAGAAATATTTGTGCATGGGGAAGACAGTTTATGTGCTCGCAGCAATACCATTGTACCGATCATTGAAATGGAAGATGACTAGGGACCATAGGTCTACCAGGTTTCTGACACGATGTTGGTAGAGAAAGTTCTGGAGGGGAAATACATTCTAAATCCAAAGATAACCGTCGCATCAGTCATGGTAGCCTATGAGATGTTGAAGAATGGTTTTGTACTTGATAAAGGTTTGGGCTCATCTTTGCAAGGCATCATACAGCCAGTGTCCCTTCCTGAAAACTTGGGAATATTTGGTTTGGGATTCAAGCCCACTGCCGCAGACATAAGAAAGGCCAGAAAGCTAATACAGAAGACATGGGTCCTTTCAAAGCCAGTCCCACATCTTTCCAAATCATTTGTCAAGTCCGGTACCAAAAGTCGCCTAGTAACAGCAATTCCCAGTTCTGTGATTGATCCTGGCAAGGAGTTAATTGAAAGATTTGAGAAGTTGTTCGATAGTGTGAACATGGTGGAAATTGGAGAGGTTCTTGCAACGCGGAAGTGCAATTTGTCGGGCCAAAAACAAAGCTTAACAATTGCAAGGCTACTCCTCTCACCACTCGAAAGGAGTCTTGGTAGTTTATTTTGAGTTTCCTTCAGTTTGTCAGGGTTATTCCATGGTTGTAATCCAGATTTTTTATCTTTCAGTCTGTTTGAAGTGTGCAAACATTGTTATCTTTCATCATTCAATGAAATGCAGTTCTTTATCATTCCTGATATTTTTTCTTTTGTTTTTCTTTTCTTTTCTGTACAGTTCTTTTTACGCTGGTTCTAATGACATGGCATGCATGAGGAATCCTCAGCCCAGTCTTAAAAATCAATCTGATTCCGAAATAATAGTTCAAGAAGTAGATTGTGACTACGAATCAGAATACGATGAAGATGAAGCCTTCAAAGAGGTTAGTAAGGAGTTAATTCACTTCGAAGAAAAACCCAAACCCAACCTGAATGAAACAGAAATCGTCAATTTAGGGGACACAGATAATATCATAGAGACTAAAATAAGTGTCCATATCGAGCCAAAGATCCAGGAAGAGTTAATCAAAGCACTCATCGAATACAAAGATGTCTTTGCATGGTCGTATGACGACATGCCGGGTTTGAGCACTGATTTAGTGGTCCACAAATTGCCCATTGATCCAGCGTTTCCTCCCGTCAAGCAAAAGTTGAGAAAATTCAAAACTGATATGAGTGTGAAGATTAAAGAAGAAATCACCAAGCAATTGGATGCAAAGGTTATTCAGGTCACTCGATATCCTGTTTGGTTGGCTAATGTCATGTCTGTGCTGAAAAAGGATGGCAAGATCAGAGTATGCGTCGATTACCGCAATCTCAACAAAGCAAGTCCGAAGGATAACTTCCCACTACCCAATATCCACATTTTGATCGATAATTGTGCCAAGCGTGAGATTGGATCTTTTGTGGATTGCTATGCAGGGTATCATCAGATTCTAATGGATGAAGAAGATGCAGAAAAGACGACATTCATCACACCATGGGGGACTTACTGCTACCGGGTAATGCCATTTGGTTTGAAGAACGCCGGGGCAACTTACTGTGTTTCATGATATGATACACAAGGAGATTGAGGTATATGTGGATTATGTGATCATAAAATCAAAACATCAGGCCGACCACGTTGGGGATTTGAGGAAATTCTTCCTGAGACTTCGTAGGTACAACCTCAAGCTTAACCCTGCCAAGTGCGCATTTGGTGTTCCATCCGGAAAGCTATTGGGATTCATAGTCAACTGGTGACGCATCGAGTTGGACCCATCAAAGATCAAAGACATCTAAGAATTTCCACCTTCGAGGAACAAGACTGAAGTGATGAGTCTGTTAGGGAGGTTGAACTACATCAGCAGGTTTATTGCTCAGCTCACAACAACTTGTGAGCCTATTTTCAAATTGCTGAAGAAGGATGTTGCGATCAAATGTACTGATGAGTGTCAAGAAGCATTTGATAAGATAAAAGGATACTTATCAAACCCACCTGTGTTGGTTCCGCCAGAACCAGGGAGACCTTTCATTCTTTACTTGACAGTCTTGGAAAATTCATTTGGCTGTGTACTGGGGCAGCATGACATCACTGGCAGAAAGGAACAGGCTATCTACTATCTTAGCAAGAAGTTCATGGCTTATGAGGTTAAGTACACTCATCTGGAAAGGACATATTGCGCCCTAACTTGGGTGGCTCAGAAATTGAAACATTATTTGTCATCCTACACTACTTACCTCATTTCGCGCTTGGATCCGTTGAAGTATATCTTTCAAAAGCCTATGCCGATAGGGAGACTTGCGAAGTGGCATATCTTGCTCACAGAGTTTGACATCATCTATATGACTCGGACTACGATGAAAGCCTAAGCATTGGCCGATTATTTGGCCGAAAACTCGGTCGATGAAGATTACGAGCCATTGAGAACTTATTTTCCCGATGAAGAAGTAATGCATATCGATGAACTAGAGCAAATTGAAAAATCAGGCTGGAAACTTTTCTTTGATGGGGCTGCCAATATGAAAGGAGCCGGAATAGGAGCTGTGCTTATCTCTGAAACAGGGCATCACTATCCTGTTACGGCTCCGCTTCGATTTTATTGCACCAACAATATGGCTAAGTATGAAGCCTGTATTTTGGGTCTAAGGCTAGCTGCAGACATGGATATCGAGGAAGTCTTGGTCTTGGGAGACTCGGATCTTCTGGTACATCAAATTCAAGGAGAATGGGAAACACGAGATTTGAAGCTCATACCGTACCGACAATGTTTGCATGATCTTTGTCAACAGTTTCGATTGGTGGAGTTCAGGCATATTCCCAGGGTCCATAATAAGGTCGTCGATGCTTTGGCTACCCTGGCGTCAATGTTGCACCATCCGGACAAAGCTTATGTCGATCCTCTGCATATTCAAGTCCAAGATCAGCAAGCTTATTGTAACATGATTGAAGAAGAACTTGATGGCGAACCATGGTTCCATGATATCAAGAAGTACATCAGAATGGGGATATATCCAGTGCAAGCCACGGGGGATCAAAAGAGAACAATTCGATAGTTGGCAAGTGGATTCTTCTTAAGTGGAGGAGTTTTGTATAAAAGAACACCAGACCTTGGATTATTAAGATGCATAGATGCTAGACAAGCTACAGCTGTCATGTCTGAAGTACATTTGGGAGTCTACGGACCACATATGAGCGGATATGTGCTGGCAAAGAAAATTCTCTGAGCAGGTTATTATTGTCTTACCATGGAGCGAGATTGTATCAATATTTCGTGCAAATGTCATCAGTGCCAGATACACGGAGATTTGATTCATTCTCCACCATCGGAATTGCACACAATGTCGGCACCATGGCCCTTCGTTGCTTGGGGCATGGATGTCATTGGACCAATTGAGCCAGCAGCATCCAACGGGCACAGGTTCATTCTGGTAGCCATTGATTATTTCACCAAGTGGGTTAAGGCCAAAACATTCAAATCGGTGACCAAGATAGTAGTGGTCGATTTTGTTCACTCAAATATCATCTGTCGATTGGGAATTCCAAAGGTAATCATCACATATAATGGTGCTAATCTTAACAGTAACTTGATGGAAGAGGTATGTCAACAGTTTAAGATTACACATCGCAATTCTACCCCATATCGTCCCAAGGCAAATGGAGCAGTCGAGGCAACCAACAAAAACATAAAGAAGATACTTCGAAAAATGGTAGAAGGTTCGAGGCAATGGCACGAAAAATTACCATTTGTGTTGTTGGGATATCGCACTACTGTCCGTACTTCGGTAGGTGCAACTCCTTATTTGTTGGTATATGGCGCTAAAGCAGTAATACCTATAGAAATTGAAATCTCTTCCATTTGAATTGTCGCTGAGGCTGAGATTGATGATGATGAGTGGGTCAAAACCCGTTTGGAGCAGTTGAACTTGATTGATGAAAAAAGATAGGCAGCAGTATATCATGGCCAGTTATATCAAAAGATAATGGCAAGAGCATACAACAAAAGGGTGCGTCCCCGAAAGTTTGAAGTGGGTCAGCAAGTGCTGAAACGTATCCTTCCACGTCAGGTTGAAGCAAAAGGCAAGTTCGCCCCGAATTGGCAAGGGCCATTTATTGTAACCAGAGTATTGTCCAATGGTGCTCTATGTTTAACGGATATCGAAGGAAAATGCATAGACATGGCCATCAATTCTGATGTAGTCAAGAGATATTATGTATGATTTCTTTGTTATAATTATTGATTCTTTGTACTTGGCATTGTTTCGAAGATTGAAATGACGAAGGCAATTTGTTCTGCTATCTAAACACTTTACCCTTTGTTCCTCCTTTTGATCTTTATTTATTTCTTTCATACCCCTCTTTTGGAATCAATAACGAAAAAGGGAGAAAAGAAAGAAAAAGAGAAAAGAGAAAAGAAAAGAAGTGAAAAGTGAAAGTATAACAACAAGGAAATTCAGGTGTGAACTACGTTTGACCTGATTCCTATTAAGGATACGTAGGCAGCCTCATGGCTCGGTCATAGTAAAATAAAAGTCAAAAGATCCCCAAGCAAGAAACTGGGCAGAAGTTGTGATTGTAATAAGAAATGTGATTCCAAAAGTTGTAATTCTAACCCATTTTGTAGTTGTTTTGAGCCCATTTTATACCCTTTTCTTTCCAAACACATTCCAATAACCCACATTGTTGTCCAAAGAAAGACCTCCCAATCAGTCTTCGAGAGATGCCAAGTCAAGCAATGTAAAGATAATTCATATCAGGGGCAACACTCCAGTTTAAGCAAGAGAAATCAAAAAATGAGAGAGTCTTATTGGTGAAAACCCTCATGGGCATCATGAGGCGACGAAAGCCGAGAAAAAATAAAAATGAGAGAGTCTTATTGGTGAAAACCTTTGCGGGCACAATAAGGTGACAAGGAATTGAGGAACAAACAAATAAGAGAGGTTTGTCAGTGAAAATCCTTCAGGGCATTGCAAGTCGAACAAGGTCCGTAAGTTGGCAGAAAGTAAAATTGGGTTATGGAAATCTTGGAGAATAAAGTAAAACAATTGGAAAGGAGATTGGTTAAATAGACTGGGCTGGTTAATCTAAAATGCATACCATGATCATTGGTGCCAGTGAATCCACTCATATAAGTTTCTTTTCTTATCTCCAACAGTCATCCAAATTTGGATTTTCCTCTTTATTCTTAATTCTCAAAATCGTGGCATTTCATTACTGTTAATTTTACTCCTCTAAAACTCTTCCAAGGTTAGCCTTGTTTCAACAAATAAGAAGGAATGTCAGAGTGTACTACCAGATTCAAAATTGCACAAAGCAAAATGCGTCTAGAACATGCCGGAGATAATATGATGAAAAGTGGGACATAGGGTGTAAGCAAAGGTTATATTGGTGGAATGGTTCAGTAATGTCGTGGGAGATGTACGGCTTCAGGCAGAAAGGTCAGGACGGTAGAATAACAGTTGGGGGATCCTACAGTCAAGATCAGTCCGAAGGTCAAAACAGTCTTTTCAACCAGCTCAAGGCAGTCGGACAAAGCAAAGCATGGCAAAGAGAAAACCACCCCCAGCAAGAATGCCGCAACTAACTGCCACGTTTTAAACTGACAAGATTTTCTTTGATTTGAAACAGGGGCAAAGATGGCATTTGTTTCAGGAAGCACCCTGTAAGGAAAACAAGTACCATGTAGGTTTGATCGCAGAATTCTCAGGACCCTCCTGGAAAATGGGACCTAGGTTAAAATACAAAAGAAACATAAGTAGTGAATACTGGACAAATGTGCACCAAAAGGAATAAGTTGGCTTCAAAGTTTTCATAAAAGTTTTCAGGACCCACCTGAATAATGGGACATAACTTTAAGCATTCCATTAGATAAGTAAGTGTTGGTATAAGAGAGTACAGTTTAGCGTTGATATTGTCATTCGTAAGATTAGCTTAAATTTGAAATTTCAGGACCCTCCTGGATAATGGGATGTAGTTTTAAAACTGTCTTAGATAACAAGATTTAACTGAAGTCATACCTTTAGAAAATATAATGTAGCTTTGAAACTTGCATTTTACTAAAACTTTTCAGGACACTCCTGGATAACGGGATCTAGCTTGCATATTGTTAGAAATATTTGATAAAATGATTCAAATAGCACTCACATATGTGCCCGGCTACCAAACTGGGGCAGAAAATTTTCTTTTGTTTTGTATATTTTGTTGAAAGTCAGATACCCGTCTGCAGAACAGGGAAGAGCAACACGGATGTTAAGGACAAAAAGCAGCCCGGGATCAAGTAATCAGGAGCCTACCTGGAGAACAAGGGAAAACAAATCAAGTTTCAAGGAAGATTGGCACAAGTATTGGTAATCAGGCACCCACCTAGAGGAACAAGGGAGAACAAGTCAAAGAAAGGAAGTTGCAAGAAGAAGATGGACCAAGTTTCAAAATCAGGCATCCACCTGGAGAACAAGGAACAACAGTTAAAGTATCAGCAATCAGGCGTCCACCTGAAGAACAAGGAATAACGGTTGAAATATCACCAATCAGGCGTCCACCTGGAGAACAAGGAACAACAGTTGAAGTATCAGTAATCAGGCGTCCACCTGGAGAACAAGGAACAATAGTTTAAGTCTCAGCAATCAGGCGCCCACCTGGAGAGCAAGGGAGTACAGTTCAAGTTATATCTTTCAAGTGCTTACTGATATTTGGAAACATGATTTAGTTTACACTCACATATGTGCCCAGCCACCAAACTGGGGCAGAAATTTTTTTGTCTATTTTTGTTGAAATCAGGAGACCACCTGGAGAACAAGGGAATACATTTCAAGTTTCGGCAATTAGGCACCCACCTGGAGAGCAAGGGAATACAATTCAAATTTCAAGTAATCAGGCGCCCGCCTGGAGAACAGAGGAAAGGAAACAATAGTCAAAGGAAGACATTTAAAAGGTCCAGCAATCAGGTACCCGCTTGGAGGAGAGGGAAAGCATCTCAAAAATACAATTCAAGTCAGCAACAACGGAACTTCTAAAGAAAATACAAGTCAAAAAGGCAACAACAGTCACAAGACCAAGTTTGAAAATAGATCTTTGTAAAGGATAGATTATAGCTTAGTCTAGCTTCTTCATTTTTGTCATGGTGTAATAAGGAGGTTAGTAAGCAGTATCGGCAGCAACAGCAGCAGTAACAGTGAAACCACTGCTTCATGGTAGTCCCAGCTACCGAAACTTCCCGAACTACATTAACCTGATTCCTTTATAGCCAAGGATATGTAGGAAACCTTTGAAGCAGAGGTTCGGTCAAATCTTTCAAAAAATGCTTCCCACGGAGTATTCAAACGGGCAAAAATCGCTCGTATCCGCTCACTTTATCTTTGCACGCAAACTCTTCGTGTTTCCGGGCAAAGAGGGGCAGCTGTGAGCACGTGATTTTTGTCTCACACGAATTACTCCAAAAGAATTCCCAAAATTAGGTCTTTTCTTTAATTATGTGTTATTTTAGGAATTATTACGCTATTTTCCTAATTATTTGCATATGTTTATATACATGTTTAATTTTATTAACACATTAAAAAATACAAAAAAAAATATAGTATCTGCATTTAGGATTTGATTTTACATTTTTTGGATTAATTAATAATTAGGAGTTTTACAAAAATGAAAAAAATATTAATAATAACATATTTTTAGTCAAATTGTGTGCTTTTCTTTTAATTAAGTGTCTAATTATTCATGTTAATTATACTTTAGAGTGAATTGGTATTTTTAAGATTAATTTTGATTTTATAACTTAATTTAGGATTTTAATTTTTGAAAAAATAAAACAAGAAAATAAGGAATTAATTTGAAAAGTAAAGAAATGAAAATTCAAAGTTTGGGTTGTTCTTTAAACCCAAATCTGCAGGCCAAAAAAAATACGCCCATACCCGGTCCAAACTTTCAGGTCTCTGAGACCAGCGAAACGACGTAGTATAGGGACAGAACTACGTCGTTTCGATTTCAACCGATCTCAATCGTCCATTCATCTACATCCACCGACCTAAACTTCGCCCCATCACCCGTATCCGACCATGACCCGCCCCTGAACCGGTCTTGCCCCATGACACCAAAATGACCCTGTTTCCCATTTACGATTTAATCAGAGTCGTTGGATTCCAATCATCCAACGGCCCTAATTAAATCAAACATTTAATATATCAAACCCCCCCAAACCCTTAAACCTGGCCCTTCCCATTTCATCCCCCCCATCTCTCATCAGAGACCAAACATAACGCCACCATGAATTCCCGCCTTCCGCCCACCGGAAATCGCCTCACGGCGGTTCTGGTGGCCTAAATCACCCCATCTTTACACCATAGAATCCCCTCACTCCCCTCTTCCCAAATCCACAAACCTTATCCCTCAAATATCCCTGGAATCCCTCGAATTTCATATCAAAGGGATGAACCCTAGCGCCGCCCTAACTTTCTCCGGTGGCGGCGCCACCTCCAATTGACCCCAAACTAACACCCCTTGATCACCACAACTCCATCTTCCCTAATCCATAACTAGTTTCCTTGGAATGGGGCTCAATCTGCTCGAATCTTAAATCCAAGAGACAAACCTGAACTCAAGACTGATGATAATTTTAGAGCCGAGTTCGTCACAAAATAGTGTTACTCACTTGTTTTGACGAAGAACAAGTGACTAACATTATTTGGCGATGGAATCGGAAAGTCAGGGTACCAAGCTTTTCCAGTTTAATTGGTATGTTCTTTCATGTTTCTGTGTTTGTTTGATTAATTTTATTCCAATGGTCATTTCCCTCTTCTCATTTTCTTTGGTCAATTTCAATTGAAATTTGATCAGTACTCTGGTATAAATTATTTCTGTTCACTGTTTGTTTCTTTAGATTGGTTTTGTGGATTTGTTTCGTATAATTGGGATATCAGTAGACTTTGAAATTGTATTTCGTTTAATCACTTAGTCAGAATAATTAGGATTAGTTCAATATTTTGGTTTAACTTCTTGTTTAATTATGTTGATAAGAACTGATTAATATAAGTATAATTCAAGTGTTTACCTACTTAAGAAGCTTCTAATAGTGGTAGGGTTGGGATTGCAATAGCTTTTTAAATTAAGAAAGCACTAAGCTAGTGGGTAGTTAAAAATGAAAAAGTGAATTGATAATGGAGGATACACTAAAATGAATGCCTATAAAAATGTTGAACTTGAGAGGTGTTAAGGGACACGGACACAGAGAGGAGAAGAACATTCTGATATTCTGAAAGTATTGAAAAATACAATTTTTAAGAAATAAGAATCCAATAAATCGGCTGAAAACTCTCTACTGTACCATTGAGCCTCAGTTTTGATCAAATTGTGTTAAAGACTACTGTTCCATTGGATTATAAATCAATTTTCTGGTTTCATTTGGTGAATTTGGGCTGTATTGTTGCTGCTGTTGATTTCTGCTGTTCAAAAATTCTTGATCCTTCTTTATTTCTCTGTCCCCTCAATCTCAGGTACCTTCTTAGCCCATGCATAATGAGTGATTGTTGAACATGTAAAACAGGTGGAATACTGATTGAATACAGGCTGCATTTGAACTTAGTTTCCCCTGTTTCTCATACTGCTTTAATATTCTGTAATAGATATGTAGTTTTAGATGTTATCTAAGCTAGCATTTGCACATTTAATGCTGTGTATGTTCAGTAGTTATATGTATGGGTAATTGGACATGTATGTATGATTCTGCTGTGTATGTTCAGTAGTTGTATGTATAGGTAATTGGACATGTACGTATGATTCTTATTTGAGATCAGTATGGTTCGAAGTATTTTGCAAGCATGTTCTGCGCTTACATTTGCTCCTGAATGAGTTTAAAATGTCCAAGGATTATATTGAAAGCTTTAGTATGATTTTCTGGAATTCATGGGAGAACCAGATTCTATTGTACTGGTTTGGTGACTATCAGTGTTAGGGGAAATTCAAGTTAGTTTCGTTATGTTGAAAATGATTCACTGGTTGTCTACTGTTGCTTGTATGTCAATCGAGCAGATTTGGTTATTTTAAGATCATGGTTTTAAATTCTACAAATTTGGTCAACGTGAGGTTTAATTAAGGTTTAAATATCAGCATTTCAAGTTAATTTAGGGCCTTGAAAATTTAGAATCATATGATGTATAGTTTCTCAAGAATTGGATCCTTAATTTTTTTTTTATTTCAAAATCTTGGCATTGTTTGTATGTTATGACTAGCTATTTAGGTTCATTCAGAACTTATGCTGCTCAGCCATTACTTGAGCACGATACAGACTCGATGTCGAGTCTAATTGGTGTTGGTTCTGAGGCTTTAAAGAATTTGGGCTTTCTGCTTGGGCTCAATTTGGGCCCAGAATTTTAAAATTAATAAGAAATGAATGTGATAGGCCCTACTGCATGAGATTTTTTTTATATTTGCTTCAAAACAGAGTTCTTCACTGTTATTCGAGGTTGGTATAATTTCGTTTTAAGACTGGCCCAGTTCCCCAATGTTACAAATCAATTGTGTTTAGTTTCTTTAAAATGGATTACCATACCAATTGGCCGAATAATTATGGCCCTTTAATTTGATGGTTGCTAATTAGTAGGATTGCGATTTTGTTTATGTAAGTAGAAGTCTTGCAAACTTTCTTTAGTTAATTAATTGGGTTTTAAGAATAGATTAGAGGCGAGCCGTATTAGATAACACAAACAGTTTATGACTCTCCAAATGTAGTTTGAATTCCTTTTTAAGAATTGGAATTGAGTGTGCCGTGCCAAATAAAATCTCAAATGCATGAGCCATCATTTAATTATTTCTTTTTTTAAAAATCCTTAGAATTCAGGCGTGCCATTTAACAAATTTCATGGCCCTTGCAACTTTATAAACGCGTAGTTGCTTTAGGCGCATTATTTTAATAATATTACCTTCCTAAACTCGGGTGCGCATTTATGTGACCCAAATCCAAATCTCAACGTTAGATAAAATGTGTTGGGACCTTTCAAATAGTGCTTGCGGTAGCTTTGTCTTATTCCTCAAAATCAACTTGTAGTTAATAGTACACATGGATTAACTTTAGTAGGAAGAAAATATATTTTTGACTCTTGCTCATATCTAAAGTACTACATATTGATGCAAAAATCTTGAGCTTTAGTAATCAGGCTAATGATTTCGTGCGTTTAACGATACAGACTTCTCTTGGTCTCAAATCTCAATATGCTGTTAATTTCTCCTAGTCGGTTTCAAAGTAATTTGATTACAAAGAGCTTCTAAATTCAATATCTCATGATGTGCTTGTTGGAATGATTATTTGGTTTGTTTTGTGAGGTAATCTGGTAGATATTGGAATAAAAAGAGGTCTATTGGGCTAAACTCTAAGAATGAATAGGTTGAGAAAGAACTTGATAGGCGTAAAACCTTTTTAATAATTTTTTTTGTTGCGTGTGTCATGAGTACGGGTTCCAGAATTAAGACCAACGTATGCGTTCGTGCAACGTTGGGCGAAACAATCTTAATCTTAATAAAAATACTATCGTGGTTGTGTACACGTTCGCGTGACATAAGTTCGATTCTAAAAGCAAAATCGGAGTATGCGCAACTTCGGCCCAATTTTCTCAACATGAATAAAGCATTATTAATTGTGGACACGTTCGCGTGACATGATTTTTGACGCGCCAAACAAATGGGTATGCATGCGCGTAACCCGTTTCAAGATAATTTTCTTGATTAAAAAGCGGTGAAAGGTAAATGCACATAGGTTCTAAAATCAGTAATTAAACAATTTTAATAAGCCAAGTATGATCAAAGCGACCGTGCTAGAACCACGGAACTCGGGAATGCCTAACACCTTCTCCCGGGTTAACAGAATTCCTTACCCGGATTTTTGTATTTGCGGACTGTAATACAGAGTCAATCTTTTCCTCAATTCGGGATTTAAACCGGTGACTTAGGACACCATAAATTATCCCAAGTGGCGACTTTGAATTTAATAAATAAAAACAATCCCGTTTCAATTGTCCTTTAATTGGAAAAACTCCCTTATACCCCTCGCGGGGTGTAGGTAAAAAGGAAGTGTGACAATAATCATAAATAAATACTGAAAGCGGGAATTCATGTAAGGCACAAAGCTTGATATAATGAAGCAGTAAAACCATTTAAAACAGTAAACTAGTGAAAGATAGGTAAAATCCTTTAACTCAAAATTTACTTCATGAAAAGCCTTTTTCAACAATTAAACATGGTAATTCACATGAAATTAAGAAAAGATAAACACATAAGGGCACAGTATCAACAAATCCGCCCCTCGAGCAATCACATAGAACAATACCAGCCTCTCGGGAAATCACATGGAATAGTACCAGCCCCTCGAGCAATAACATAAAACAATACCAGCCCCTCGGGCTTACTCTCACATCACAATGGGTACCCTATCTCTCTGGGGTTTATAGACTCCTGGAGGGTCCCCTTACGGCCCAAGCGCAATATCAAGCCACCTAGTGGCATCACTAGGCCCTCGGCCTCATATCAATCAAGTCACCTCGTGGAGTACATGTCTCAGGCCCTCGGCCTCATATTCAGTATCAAATGTTTCCTCACAATATAGGCCTTCGGCCTTACTCAGTCAAAATCCTCACAAGCCCCTCGGGCAATAGTAAAACATGATTCTCAGCCCAAAAATATCATTTAAAAGATCATGTAAGTGATAAAACAGAGTAAACATGGCTGAGTACGAAAAACAGTAAAATATAACATGACTGAGTTCAAGTATAAAGTCAAAACAGTGAGGAAACACCAGTAAAACTCCCCCGAAGGATTCAAATAGTTGGTACAAGGCCCAAACATGGCATTCAGCCCAAATCATGATGGTAGCAAATAGATTTCAGTCAAATACGCGGAAAAATAATCATTCGGGATGGACTAAGTCACAATATCCAACAGTGCACGACCCCACGCTCGTCATCAAGCGTGTGTGTCACCTCAATATGGCACAACGATGTGCAAGTCCGGGTTTTCATACCCTTAGAACATTATTTACAATCATTACTCACCTTGAACCGATCAAATATCTAGCTCGCGATGCCTTTTCCCCTCGAATCGGCCTCCACTAGCGTCGAATCTATCCAATATCAGAACGAGGACGTCAAAATATGCTAAAACGAAGTCCAAGCGAAAATAATCAATTTACAATATAAATCCCGAAATTACCAAAACCCGACCCCCGGGCCCACGTCTCGGAATTCGATAATGTTTTACATTAATAGATTCCTTATCTCCCCACGAGTTCATACATATCAAAAGTTCTGAAATATGACCTCAAATGGTCCTTCAAATCCTCAATCAAAGGTCTAAGTTTCCAAGCCCTAGTTCTTCAATTTTTGGCTTAATTTCCATGATTATTTAGGTGGAATCACATTAGAATCGAGTTTTAAGTCCAAGAATCTTACCTCCAAGTGATTCCCCTTGAATCCCTCTTCAATACCCTTCAAAAAGCTCCAAAAACGACCAACAATGGAGGAAATAAACCCCAAAATCGTGGACAAGACGAGTATTTAAACAATCTGCCCAGGCCTGAAATCCTTCTTCGTGAACGCGGTCAAAGCCTCTCGTTTGCGAAGCACAAAATACCTTGACCAATATTCCTCTTTCACGAACGGGACCACCACATCAAGAACGTGATGTTTTACTCAGACAGACCTTTGCGATCGCGTTCCCCCTATCGCGAACGCGATGTGTTAAATTCCCCTAAAGCTCAGCTGCCCATTTCTTCTATGTGAACGCAACAACACTCCCGCGAACGCGATGCACAGATGCCCAGCCCTTCGCGAATGCGAAGGCTAAATTTCCAACTTCCTCAACTGACCCTTCGCGAACACGAGGGTCCACTCGCGAACGCAAAGGGTAAAATACCTGCAACAACTGAAACCAAAATCTGCAATTTTCTTCAACTTAAAATGATCCGTTCAACACTCTGAAACTCACCCGAGGCCCCCGGGACCTCATCCAAAGGCATCAACATATCCCAAAACCTTATTCAAACTTGTACCAATCTTCAAAACACCCCAAACAACATCAAATCAACCAAAACACATAAGGATCCAATCCTAAGTTACCAAAATCTTCCGAATTCCGCTTTTGATCAAAAATCCAACCAAACAAAGTCCGAATGACCTAAAATTTTGCACACACGTCCAAATGACACAACGGAACTACTACAACTCTCAGAATTCCATTCCGGCCCCTGTATCAAAATCTCACCTACCAACCAAAAATCACCAAAATATCAACTTCGCCAATTCAAGCCTAAATCTACTTTGAACCTCTAAAACTCATTCCGATCACGCTCCTAAGTCCCATATCACCTCCCAAAGATAACCAAACAATCGCAACTCATATCCGAGCTCTCTAACACATAAGTCAACATTCGATTGACTTTTCCTATTTAAGCTTCCTCAAAAGAGACTAAGTGTCTCAAACCTTACTAAAATCATTCCGGATTCAATCCGACCAACCCGATACCACTTAATACGGATAAACAAAGCATAAAGAAGTAGAAATGGGGGAAACGGAGCGATAACTCATGAGATGACTGGTCGGGTCATCACAATTGGTGTGCGTTAGTTTTGGTGCTGGGCTACAGGTCTCGCATTTGCAATGACCTGTTCACAAATGCAAACTCCGGTTTTAAAAAGTTGAGTCTGCAATTGCAAAGAAAAGTTCTGAATTGCGGACATCTCAACTTTGCTGTTGCGATGGCTTGGTCTCCTTTGCGACTGAGCACAGGGCTTGGGCAGGTTCACAAATACGAACCTTTGGTCGCATTTGTGATTGGATGGAACATCGCAAATGTGACGTTTTGGTTGCAATTGCGACTTATGGAGGCTGGGGCACAGTTCGCATTTGCGACCTGTAGTTTACAATTGCGATGTTCATAATTGTGAACAAGAGTTCGCAATTGCGACATTCGCAGCTAGGTGAAAGATGGGAAAATCAAGACTTAGCTTATTTTATTCCAATTCGCAACCCTAAACACACTAGAGGTGATTTTTCAAGAATTTCTTCTTTCCAAAATCATTGGTAAGTAACTTTAATATACTTTCTTTTCATTCCCATTATTTTTCATGTGTTTAACATGGAAAGAGGGGAAAATCGGGACTTAGCTTATTTTATACCAATTCTCAACCCTAAACACACTAGAGGTGATTTTTCAAGAATTTCTTCTTTTCAAGATCATTGGTAAGTAACTCTAATCTACTTTCTTTCAATTCCCATTACCTATCATGTGTGTTTAACATCAAATATAGGATTTCCATGGTAGAAATTAGGTATACGGGTAGAATTTGGAAATTTTATAAAATTGAGATTTAGACCTCAAATTGAGGTCGGATTTCGAAATCAATCATATAATTGGGCTCAGGGGTGAATGGGTAATCAGATTTTGGCCAAGTGGGCCCGGGGTTAACTTTTGTTAATTTTTTCAATTCATCAAAGATTGAACCTTTTTTCCTTCGTGGGCAGTTTTTAATGTTTATTTTGAATTGTTTGATCGATAATTGGTTAGATTTGGTCGGTTTGGAGGCTTGTTCAAAAGTCAAGGTCATGATTGATTGATTGACTTGGATGCGGAGTGAGGTAAGTGTCGTGGCTAATTTAGACTTGAGAGATTAAGACTTGTTGATTTATTTTCCACGTGAATTATGTGTGGGGACAACGTCTATGTAAGGTGACGAGTATATATGCGTTGTCATTGAGTTAAAGCATGCGAATGGAAATTATTTTATTATATTATGTTATTTCATTGACTATGCTTTCCATGCCTTAGTTAGATTAATCCTTCTTTAATTGTTCGTCTTCATATTTATTGTTTATTTTGAAGTTGTTGAGATTTTGAAAGTTGAGTTTGGTTATCATGACACTATGATTGGAGTGAAATTTGCTACCCACCTTACATTGCTATTCAGATTTGTGTTGTTGCAGGATGTGGAAGTGTAAAAATCACGAAGGGTGTTGCCGTGCTTTATGTACATATTATTATCATTGATTGAGGGATTGTGAGGATTCAAGCACGAAGGGTGATTCCGTGCCATTTCATATATCATATCTTTAATATATGGTGAGGATGAGAGTAAAAGCACGAAGGGTGATGTCGTGTCATTGTTGATTTCACTACTTTATTTATTTTTTGAATTGGTGATTTAATTGACTGCATTGTGGTTTATTTTGGAAAAAGGCTACATGGTAATTTCGTACTTGTCATTCTTATCGACTCCTCTTTCTACTTGTTTCCTCCCAGTTATTGTTCTACTTTCTATTTTTGCTACTTTATGTATATATTTGCACATGATTTTAGTAGGTGTCCTGTCATATCCTCGTCACTACCTCATCGGAGTTAGTCTCTATACTTACAGAGTACATTGGGTCGGTTGTACTCATGCTACACTTCTTCACTTCTTGTGCAGATATTGGTATTGGTCCCAGCGGTGCTTCTGCTCAGATCATACCTACATCGCAGACTTTAGGTAGAGTTGCTGGCATTCGCAGCCCTTGAAGTCCCTATCTTTTTCTATCTTACTGTTTATTTCATTTCGAATAATTGTATTTCATTCAAATCACACTTGTAGACTTCTAGTTGCTCATGTACTGGTGACTCTGAATTTTAGGGATTATACTGGCCGTAGAGTATTATGGATATTATCTTATGCATTACAGGTTCATTATTCATTAATAATTGTTATCCCTCTATTTTAAATTGTTAAAATGGTTAATTGGTTATATGATATTGGCTTGCCTAGCAGTAGAAATATGAATATCCATATTATTGCCGGTCAATTCATTTTTTATCCGTATTACATATGGGTTCGAGTAAGATAATTTATTCATTTTTACATTACCCGTTTTTGACCCAACCTATATCCGAACTAACTCGCCTGTTTTCCACCCCTAATGGCGAATATGCTATCAAGTGCATGTCGCACCTTCCATCATAGATATTGATTAACTTTCTCATTAAGGTTTAAACGTATAAAAAAGGATATCAATAAAATTTGAAGCCTAATCTTTTAAGGTCTTTTCTCACTCAATGACCACTAGGTCACCTTCAGATGTGAAGTCATAAAATACTTTATAGAAGTCAAAAGTCATAAGATACTTTATAGATGTAGTTTATTCCAATTCGTCTCCAGTGGCCGTTAGATTTTATTTATTTTCTTAATAAATGAAATATATCTTTCACTAGTATTTATAGTGGATTTTGATTAAAAAAAGAAAAATTTGTTTGAACATGTTATAAATCCTGTGAATGTGGATATCCCTTCCGTAACTTCTTTGGTAATTCATGTATCAAATAAATAAACCCATTAATTGTTGTAATTTGAGGAAACCTTTGTAACTATAAATAGAGCACTTTCGCTCATAGGTTATATACTTGAAATAAGAAGAAAAGTCCTCTCCTCCTCTCTACATTTTTTGTTTACTCTTGTTTAATATTGTTCTATTTTTCTTTTATTTTATAACATGTTATCAACATGAGTCTCTAACTACATGAGTTTAGTTTATTTTCTTTCCGATTCAGTCTGGTGGTATTTCAAGCTAGAGGCTTCAGCATAACAAATTCAATTTATATTAGAATTATAAGCAGACAATGAGGTACGTTACTGACCTCAAGTTATATTTACTTTGATTTTGTTGGCAGGATGTGATGCTATCATTAGATGAATTACATACACTATACTACATGGTAAATTAATCTTTAATCACATTTTAGCTCTAAAAGCATGACGGTTTACCCGTATAATATTATAGTTGAATTTATAGTGTGATTTATAGAAAACAAATCGATGTGATCCAAAGTGATAAATAAATAAGAACAAAAATTAGATTAATGACTAAAATAGAGGAGATAACAGCCTGACTCCAAACTTAGCCTTTCCGAGAACAAACGTAAAAGCAATTGTAAAACTTTTCAATTTTTGCGTAACAAGATAGTTGGTTATAGCTTTTGGGTGCAGAATGTTTCATATCCCTACAATGGTTGTTAATTCTCCTATTTATAGATCTATTGAGATAGACAAGATCCCCAAAACAAGCTCCTCTTGAATGATAATAAAAACGTTATTGATGGGTACATAAATGTTGGCTTTGATATTCTCTATAACGGCTGCTCATTAACTGTTATTCGTTGTCAAACCTTTGAATCTCTATTATCAGCTATGCTTCCTTTGGGATCCATCCGATACTGGCTATACAGTTTTCACCCGGTATGAGTTGTTTGCTAACTCACATTTTGTCTGTCTTTGGTTCCATGTGTCACCTCTCCATTCGACCAACTATCACCAACCAATTTTACCTCAAACAGATTGTCCCCCTACTTTCCGGTGATGCAACTCCCAAATACGGGTGGAAAGACAAGAACCATGGTAAGCAAAATTCTTCTTATCTTCAATCTTATATGTGTAAAACAACTCAGGAACAATTTACTAACTGGTTTTTTATTTGTATAAGGCTTCCGAGGGGTTCTATTGTGTTTCCTGACGTTGATGACCTCGATGACCCAGGGGAAGTTGCATTAGTGTTGCAAGGTGCACTTAACCGGAGGAGGGCTCGTCAATATACTCGCACCCCCTATGAGGGTGCTTCCTCCTAGAGTTCCCAACCCAAAAATAAGAAACCGAAGAGTAGACGTTCCTCCTTGGTTGGGACTCAGGAGGAAAGACTAAAAGAAACACCAATCGAGCCGGCCACAGTGGTACTCAATGATGAAAAGGAAGCCAATAATGAAGAGGATTCCCTTCAACTAGACGCTCAGCCGGGGGAGCTTCAAAATCTACCAGCAGAAGAAGTTCAGGTGCTCTAGGGAAATGGACTCGGTTAAGAATGCCGATTCTCGCTTTCTGACCCCGGTTGACGTCTCTGGTTAAATGAGCTCATCCCCCGGTCTCCTTATGCCATCAACTTCTGAGCAAACAACAACCGCCACTCCTTCTACCTCTATCTACACCAACAACTCCATACCCACCGACACCAGTTGTTCCTTAGCCACTAGCACCAACTTAGGGAACACTCACTCGACACCTTCTCAAGATCCTCGAGGAAGGTGGACCGCCACTATTTCAGTTTCGAAAGAGTGCCACATTCTCTCCAAGTCAGTGGAGCTTGCCAATATGAAGCCTGGCTTCAACAAAGGATTGGAGAAAGATGGACTCCCTTTCCGGGGAGTGTCTCATAAATAACAGTATGCATTGTTCGGCGCAGGTATCACTCTAACTTCCTCTTATCTTCTTTTCCGTTTATATTTTTCAATAATAACCTTGATTCTAACCTTTTTAGGCCAACCTCCTTGTTCTTTAGGGCCTACAAAGGTTGATCTTGGATAAACAAGAACTTTCTTCTGAGCAGGATCAACCTTTGGCTGAAAGAAATCAGCTCGTCAAGCGCTTCCCAGTGTTGAAGGCGAAAGTTGCAAATATGAACGAGCTTAAGTCTTGGTTACAGCAAACCGAGCAAGATAAAATGTCCCACATCCAAGAAGATGCCCAATTGCATGAAGGCCTCAAAGAGGCTAAGTGTAAGTGGATCGAACTTCATGATGCGGTAGCTGCCGTCATCGAACGTGAGTCCTCCTTCGAGGACCAAGTTAATAACTTGAAGGCCAACTTATGCTCCAAAATCGATGAGGTCAATGCAGACAAGGAAATGAGTGCCAAAATGGAAGATAGGCTCAAGAGAGTCATGGAGCAAAACCGGCTTCACACAACCAGCAACGTTGAACTTGATTACATACTCAAAGCGATGAAGGCTGAAAATGAAGAACTTCATGCCAAAATTGACAAACTCCGAGCAAAACTCCAGAACCAAGAAGATCCCTTGTTTTCTAGAAAACCTACGCCATGTATCATATGAAGAGGAAGACTTTGGAGGAGGCCAAAGAAGGTATTGCCCATATCGATGACTACATTTCCCAGGCCCGGGAGTTGAAGTTAACTGCTCGTGAGAACCTTCTTGCTCGGCCTGCTGCAACTGACTCCTCGAATACTAGTTCTGAGTGTTCAGGAACCGAAGACGATTCTAAAGAGGATGATGGCCCCGAACCGGAGGCAGAGCCTCCTTCTTTTACTGGGGGAAATGAAGACCCTTCTCTCCCTTCAGGTTCTGGAAACAAAGAATAATTTATAAATTTTTTCTCTTATCTTTTGTAACTATGCCAAAACATTTTACTAAGTTTGGCACTTTAATAAATAAAAGAACCTTCTGCCTAAGTGTTGTGCAAAAATATTCTTTTTATATTTAGTTGATAAAGCTTTGGGTATATTTATGCATCTGATAGCTTTTGATTCCAGGCACAAACACTTACTAAATCTACCTTTTACTGTGAGGGTTTCATAAGAGAGGGCTCTTATGTTTACCGTCCTCTTGAAGAGGACGTCTCATGTTCATTATGACACAAGCATTTGATGTTTTTGTTAAATCTCCAATAATAAAATAAATTAACTTATCATTTGGACAAAAAATAAGATAAGAATATAAGGATTTGATTTATTCCCTCTATCTTTAAGAGGACATTTACATAAACACTCGTTTGCTTAAGTAAACAAATCTGCCAATACATGTGACTAACTTGTACAACTTATTTCTTCGGAGCTGATCATGCAGTCCCCGGTCTCAATAAGATATTGATCCCAGTTCTGATAGTCTCCGATTTTGGTGGCACTTTTGGTGTCGTATCATGTATTATTCTCCCCCCAGTGTTCGAATGATAAGTATGAGAATTCGAACACTGGAAGTCTTGCATTCATCGAAGGCCCTTCCCTTTGTTTTATACTTTATACTACTGATGCATCGATGGAGACAACTTTTGAATGGTTAAATAATCTATTTGAGTTTTGCGAGTCGAGAATTTCCATCAAATCAAAGATTATTTAACCATCCACAAGCTGTTTGCCACACTAGCTCATGGTCGCCAATCCTATCTTGGGGGGGGGGACTTTTAGTGCCTTGATATCGAAGGTCTTACATTCGTTGATGATCCTTCCTTCGTAGTATGCTTTAAGTCACTGCCTCGATGAAAAACCTGGATGAAGGAAAAATGAGTGCAACACATACTTTCAGTACCAGCAAGGATCTTCAGCAATAATACTTTTTGAGAAGAGTCATGTACCAGTTGCTCGACAATTTGACTCCATCCTGATTTTTCGGTTCATATGAGACTTTACCGGTAATAGCTGAGACCCGGTAAGATACTTTCCACATTGATCCAAGCTTTCTAACTTTAATTTCCCAAGTGCTTTGAGTAACCATCCTCAAAACCAAATCTCTAAATTTGAAATAAGAGAGATTCTCCCTGCTGTTGTAATACCTTTTCATTCTTTGCTTCTGAGCTACCATCCTCACGTATGCCAGATCTTGGTATTTCTCAAGTAAATCTAGCTTGACAAGCAACGCTTCATTATTCGTGTCTTCATTTGCTCAGAAAACCTTAAGGTCGGCTCCCCCACTTCCACCGGTATCAATGCCTCCAAACTGTATACGAGCAAAAAGGGTGTTTCACCCGTGCTTGACTTCCCAAGTGGTCTGATATGCCCATAGAACTCCCAGGAGCTCATCTGTCCACTTGCCCTTGGTGTCCTCTAACTTGTTTTTAATATTTTGAAGAATTATCCTGTTGGTTGAATCTGTCGGTCCGTTAGCGCTCAAGTGATATGGAGAAGACGTGATCTGTTTGATCTTTAGTCCTTCTAGAAACTTTGTGAACTTAGAACCTACGAACTGTGGCCCATTGTCATAATCAATCTCTTTTGGTATTCCAAATCGACAGATTATGTGGTCACATATGAAGTCAACCACTTCTCGTTATCTGATTTTTTGATAAGCACTTGCTTCAACCCATTTAGTAAAATAATCAGTTAAAACTAAAAGAAATCTTACCTTCTTGGGACTTTGCGGTAAAGGACCGACTAGGTCTATCTCCCATTTCATGAATGGCCATGGGGACACCACCAAATGCAAAAGCTCTTTTGGTTGGTGCACTAACTGTGCATGATGTTGACATTTATCGCACTTTTGTACGTATTCCTTTGTGTCATGTTCCATCCAAGGCCAAATAGCAAGCCCTGAGTAACTTGAGAATTAACGAGTCTGAACTGAAGTGGTTTTTGCAGACTACTTTGTGGACTTCTCTCATCACGTAGTCCGCCTCTGAGTCCCCTAGGAACCGAGCCAATGGTCCATGGAACAATCTCCTATATAACTGTCCATAAACGAGGTAGTAACGAGCCGCTTTGGTTCACAATGCCCGAGACACTTTAGGTCTTTGGATAATTTACTATGTCTGAGATATTAAGTGAACTCATTCCTCTAATCCTAAATTAAGTTGGTTAAATTTACTTCGCAGTAAATGTCCACATCCAACACCGAATGCGACAATTGGATGACCATACCGGAATTAGATCCTTTCATCTCTGTGGATGACCCAAAATTAGCCAAAGCATCTGCTTCTACATTTTCCTCACTCGGAATGTGAATGATTGACCACTCTCTAAATCGTGCAAGTAATGCTTGAACCTTGTTCAAGTACTATTGCATGCACTCCTCCTTTGTGTTGAAAATCCCATACACTTGGTTTACCACCAGCTAAGAATCACATTTTATCTCGATGACCTCAGAACATAGACCTCGAGCTTGTTCAAGTCCTTCATCCAAAGCCTCATACTCGACTTTATTGTTAGTCAACGGTACAGTTCTAATGTTTGTCTTAGGGTTTCTCCCAAAGGGGTGTTTAATACTACTTAGAGACCGGACCCCTTTACGTTGGAGGCTCTATTCATAAATAAGGTCCAAACTCCCCATGTTATTCCCAACATCAGCACTGCTTCCTTAGCAGCCAAAGGCATTAATCCCGGACTAAAATTGGAGAGGGAGAGATAGTTACCATTCTAGGTCCTTTAGTACCTGCTGGCATTCCAAAGTGCACACAAAGTCGTTCTTCTTTTTCAAAAGTGAGAAGAAGTGGAATTTTTCGAGGACCTTGAAATTGATCTGTTGAGAGCAGCCAACCTACCAGTCAGCCTGTGTACTTCCTTCACATTTGTTAACTGGTCCGGGATATCATAGATGGCTTTGATTTTGTCAGTGTTTACCTCGATCCCTCTTTGCGGACTAGAAAACCCAAAAATTTGCCGGAGCCAACCCCGATAACACACTTCTCCGAGTTGAGCTTCATGTTGTATTTTCTCAGAATGTTGAACATCTCTTGGAGATATCTCATATGATCTCCTGCATTTAAAGACTTAACCAACATCTCATCAATATATACTTCTATTATTCTACCTATATGTTTTTCAAACATCTTATTAACGAGCCTCTGATACGTGGCTCCGGTGTTTTTGAGCCCAAAAGGCATCACATTATAGAAACTTGTGCCAAAGTTTGTGATGAAAGAAGTTTTTTCTTGATCTTCCAGGTTTATCTTAATCTGATTATACCTAGAATAAGAGTCAAGGAAACTCATTAACTCGTGCCCACCCGTAGCATCAATCATTTGATCAATGTTCGGCAGCAGGAATGAGTCTTTGGGGCACGCCTTATTTAAATACTTATAGTCCACACACATCCTAAATTTTTTATTCTTTTTAGGTATTACAACAACGTTAGCTAACCATTCTGGGTACTTTAACTCTCGAATCGAACCGATGTTAAGTAGTTGGGTTACCTCTTCCTTACCAAACCTGTTTCGGACCTCTATAATTAGGAGTTTCTTTTGTATTACCGGTGGGAAGTTTGGATCCAGACTTAGCTTGTGGACCGCTACCTCTAATGGAATACCTATCATACTTGAGTGCGGCCATGCAAAGCAGTCAACGTTAGCTTTAAGAAAATTAATAAATTCTAACATGAGCTTGGGATTTAACCCAATTCCCAAATGAAATATTCTTTCTAAAAATTCCTCGAACATGGCCACTTTCTTGATCTCTTCCTCGGTTGATTTGGTCGCATTTGTCTCCTACGATACCTGATATAATTCCGACAACTCCACTTTTATGTCATCTTCAATTGGGATGGGAGAAGGCATCGGTTCCTGTAATTGCTATTTGTTGGATTCTCTGTCTTTTCTGCTCGAAATGGTTACATCGTTCATCTTCCTTGACGCCGGTTGATCTCCTCTTATCTGTTTGATCCCTTTCGGTGTCAAAGACCTCAACAATTGGTGATAGGTCGAGGTCACAGCCTTCATCTCGTGTGTCTATGGCCTTCCAAGGATCACATTATAGCCCATGTCGCCATCTACCACTTTGAACAAAGTGGTCTTCATCACCCCTTCGACGTGCGTGGGCAGTAAGATTTCTCTTCGAGTTATGACTCTAGATAGGTTGAAGTCGGCTAGAAGTTTTGTGTCACAACCCAAAACTCAGACCTGGTCGTGATGGCACCTCTCGTGAAGACAATGCCAGCCGACACAACACCCATTTTAACCCTTCAATCGTTAAGAGTCATTTTTAAGCCTTCAATTTAACAAATATTTAATTATAAAAGTCTGAATGAATAGTGCAGAAATAACATACAAGCCCAACATCGGGGTATCACTATTCATGAGCATCTACCAAGGTCTGAATACAACAGAAACAGTCAAAAGTGTACTAAGTACAGTAATGAAAATGAGAGGAAGGAAGCAATGTTGTGAACGTCGCGCAACCACTTTGCTAACTCCGATGACTCCGCGTCTGAGCAATCAACACCCACTACTGGGTTCCGAAATACCTGAATCTGCACACGAGGTGCAAGAAGTAATGTGAGTACTCCAACCCAGTAAGTAATAAGAGTAAATAAAGACTGAGCAGTAGGAAACAATGAATCCACAATTTTGATAACTCAATTAGCACAATAGGCTTTCAATCAGAATACGAGTCAATCGTCTCATTTAAAATCTAGCTTTTGGTCAAAATCATTTAAAATGCTTTCCAATAGTTTCAGTAGGGGTTCGATACCATATATAATAAAAGAGATGAAAACCATAATCGGCCCCTCGGGCAAAAAACTTAGTTCGTATACAGCCCCTCGGCATAACAGAAATTCACAACCCTTTTTGTAACTTAAAAACTCCAGTTGAATGAAAGATTATTTAAAACATTTGTTCAACATTTCCAATAGAGGCTCGGTCTAAAAATGAGTGAAAGTAGTAATTAAATCAACATATTCAATAGAAACTCACTTTAAGGAGGAGCGAAAAACAGTAAGTTCATAAACAGGCCCCTTAGGCAAAGCATCACTCATGTACATGTATATCTATAGCCCCTCGGGCAAGCCTCTCAGTCACTCGTGACTCAACTCTTACCAATCAGCGCTCACACTCAGCACTCACACTCAATAGGTACCATATAGTAACCCTTGCGGCGTACAGCCCGATCCATATATCACTGCGGTGTGTAGCCCGATCCATATGAGTACCGTTGTGGCGTGCAGCCCGATCCATATATATATATATATATTGTTGCGGAGTGCAGCCCGATCCATAGATATATAATCCTCACAACCAGTCCCTCGACCTCTCTCAGTCATTAACCTCACAATTAGACCCTCTGTCTATCTCAGTCATCAACCTCACAATCAAACCCTCGGTCTATCTCAATCATCACTCACGATCACTCAGACCATCAGTAAAACAGGGAACTCAGCCCAAACAGTTTTCACATTTTAAGAAGTAAAGTAATAAAACCATATTCAAACAATAAACAGGTAAAACATGAGTGAAGTTATGCTTTCAAAACAAATAGAGTGAGGAAAACTAGTAAAAATGCCCCTAAGGGTCTCAACAGGCCGGCACAAGGCCCCAAACATGGCATACAGCCCGAAATATAATATCAATCTCTAAAATATGGAACATCATAAGATTTTCAAATCAAATACGCGACTTAACAGTTGAACGGGACGGACCAAGTCACAATCCCCAACGATGCACGACTCCACACTCGTCATCTAGCATGTGTGTCACCTCTAGTAGCACAACAATGTGAAATCCGGGATTTCAAACCCTCAGAACAGCATTTACAATCATTACTTACCTCGATCCGGTCCAAATCCTAGACCCCGATGCCTTTACCCTCACGAATCGACCTCCGGATGCTCCAAATCTATCCACAATTAGTGCATAACAATTAAAATATACTAAGGGAACAAAGCCCACTCGAAAATATCCAATTTACATCAAAATCCTGATATTGCTCAAACTCCTCCCCCCAAGCCCACATCTCGAAATACGATAAAAGTTACATCAATAGAATCCTCATCTTCTCACGAGTCTATATATACCAAGAACATCAAAATTGGACCTCAATTGCCCCTTCAAATTCCCAATTTACACTCTCCAAATTCAAGCCCTAATTTCCCAATTTTAGGCTTTTAATTTCCACATTTTTCATGATTAAACAAGTAAGAATCAATACAGGATCGAGTATTGAGTTCAAAAATCTTACCTCCAGGTGTTATCTCTTGAATCCCTCATCAAATCCTCTCAAAAAGCTCCAAAATCGCCCAAAAATGGTGAAAGTTAGCCCCAAAATCGCGGACAATAGCTATTTAAACATTCTGCCCATGCATCAAAAACCTTCTTCGCGAACACGGTCAAAGCCTCGCGTTCGCGAAGCACAAAATAACTTTGACTAGAACTTCCTCTTCGCGATCGTGACCTACCCATCGCGAACGCGATGCTTCCTCAGACTAAACCTTCACGATTGCGTTACAACACTCACGAACGCGATGAATAAAAATGCCTCAAGACTAGCTTACCAAATTACTTTATGCGAACGCGGAAATTCACCCGCAAACGCGATGCCCAAATAATCGGCCCTTCGCGAATGCGGAGCCTTCCTCGCGAACGCGAAGGCTAAAATTCCAGCCTTCACCAGCTAACCCTTCGTGAATGCGAGGTCCTACTCGCGAACGCAAAGGCCATTTCTCTGACTGATCAGCAATTTTCTGCAATTCCAAACAACATGCAATGGTCCGATTAACCACCCGAAACTCACCCGAGGCCCTCGGGACCTCAACCAAATATGCCAACATATCCCATAACCTCATTCAAACTTGTTCCAACCTTCGGAACGCTCAAAGCCACATCAAAACACAAAAATCACATCGGATTCAAGCTTAAGAATTTCAAGAACTTCCAAATTACGCTTTTGATCAAAAACCCAACCAAACCACGTCCAAATGACTAAAATTTTGCACACATATCACAAATGACACAACGGAGCTACTGCAACTTCTGGAATTTCATCACCTATCAACCGGAAAACGCCAAAATCCCAATTTTGCCAATTCAAGCCTAAACCTTTCGCAGACTTCTAAAATGCATTCTGATCACGCTCCTACGTCCCAAATCACCTAACGGAACTAACCAAATCATAAAAATTCCGATCCGAGATCATATACCAACAAGTCAAATCTTAGTCAAACTTTTCAAATTTCTAGCTTCAAACTGGGAACTGTTCTTCCAAATTCATTTCGATTACCCTAAAAACCAAAAACAACGATTTACATAGGTCATAATACATCACACGGGGCAAGTCATGCCCGAGAAATGGCGAGCAAAGTGCAAAAGCTCAAAATGACCGGTCGGGTCGTTACATCCTGCCCAATTAAACATACATTCATCCTCGAACGTGCCCAAGGTTGTTCCAAAAGCAAACCAATCAATGAATAACCTTTCCATGAATATACCCGGGGGTGATCCCACGTCACCCTATCTCTTATAGGTCTGATAACACAATGTAACTGAAATTTCATAGTCCAACCTAGCCCATGAACCTTAGAACCATATTTCAACTTCTGAAATCATCCACAAGATCAAAATCTCACATCTATACTCTGACTAAGCCCGAACAGGCTGTAATAACCCATACCCACAACCTCGGCGCGATTACATGATATACCACATAACTCAAATGCTTGCAGCAATAACTTCTAATCCCAGCAACTGCACACAACAACCGAATATCGATAGGAAACCTCTTACCAACTAAAGTCTCATTCCAACACTTTCATATACTGCCAATGATAAATGAAACATGCAGTAAGCCATAACCATTTCCCAAATCAACCGTTCATGAAGCCACTTCTCCTTTGGCAAAGACCATCGCAAATTTCTAAGCCGAACCTCGATATTATCCTTCCAACATGCTAAAATTGAATCTGTTTGTAGTCATTAAAGGTCCCAACGATCTCATCTAATCCAACACAACTACTCTGGTGACATGACACATCAATACAGACTAAAGCCACAACTTGTGCAATCCGTGCACCAATAAGCCACAACCAAACTTACTCAAATCATGAAAATGACTCAAATGAAAGAGTTGTACCGCAATCTCACTAGTACTACCACAACACAAGGCTGAGAACCCGCCACACATTATAGAAACAGAACACACGAATCTAACCCGTAGGATCATACTTCCACATAGCTTCGCTCCAATGCGCGACCTTATCCAAACACTGGTCCACATGAAACACCTTAAGTTACCATGCTCAAAATTGACAACCATGCGCGATATGATGTCTAAAACATAAGCAATCATCATAACCACCACGAAGCAATTGACATAACATTACACCACCCAAAAGGACATAACTGATACGCCATTCGCCGAGCTATATCCAGTGTTCTTCCTGCTCGAATTCCACTGAGAGGACCTAATAACCCCCACCACATGTGCCTATAATCAACAAATCCTAACGGCTCACAACACGGGAAGGTAACTCATAGATCTCCCTGATTACTAATAGCTCAATAATAACTGAATCAACACATCCCTCACTAATGGCAACTTGAAGTCAACAAAGCCATCTCGATGCAAAACACACATCCATATAGGTCTACCAATGAACCACACATCAACTCTAGTCACACACAACAGATACATAATCCTCTGAAGGTTCACAATGACTAAATCATAGCACGCACAATCATCTGACTAACTTACCCACATCTTTGCCGTCCACAACCACGAGCTAACCTATATATGAGAACTTCTAGTCTCCAAGTCCATAATGCACATGAATTACCATATCTGATACCAATTTCGCCGCTCGTATATATAACACACCTCTAGTACTCAATCATCTCATGAGGGGTACACCTATAATTCTTCAGAGCCACCAAGCAAACTCAAATATCATCAGTCGATCAGACAAGATAGTGCCGCAAGACCAATAAAGCATCTGTAACTCAAACACATCGCCCTTTCTGAAAGGTTATACCCTCATCAAGCCACACCAATCAGTGATCTCATTTATCTAGTCACCTGAAGCTGCCCATGATATCTAAGAATTTGTGACCTTCCTTTCAAATTTGAACTGTGTCCTTACACATACAAATCTCAATCCTACACAACATTCTGCATAAACTGTACCATCCTAGGATAACCACGAGAACTTCATATCCCTTCCAGGCCACAAGAAGCTACGTACTCAATTAGCCAAGAACTTTCCATTGAACCCATCTAAAAGAAAATCACTACACCTCCCACGCTCCTCATGCCAGTAGAAAACGTACACCTACAAACCGTGGCAGAAAGCCATCAAGAACTCTTCGAATTTCATTTGCACAAAACTAAACCTTCAGGACTGAATCCTTCCAACTCAACCAAGCTATGCAGGCCACTAAAACCCAAGAGCATTGTCGCGAAACACCTATATAAACTAATTACCTCATAAGCATCCAAAAAACTAATCATATCATTACCACACCAATCTGGCCTACTACCAAGCTATCCCATCTATCCGAGTTTCCTTCTGATCTACCGTAAGCTTGACACTTCTTCTTGCTACAACACCACAATTCCTCAACCCAAAATCACCACACGAGACCCAAGCATAAAACCACACCATCTAAGACTCATAAGCCGCTGAATACTCTCTTAAATATTCCCAAAAGCACCACATTCAAAATACTTTACTCTGAAGAGACTTCCTACGAATCTAAATCTGTTACCTCTACCTTCCTGATACTGATACATAGAATCCCATAATTAATATAGAAAATACCACAAGTCTTGACATCTTCCGATGAAAACTTAGTTTCTAGCCACATACACAACTTGAAAATACCCAATTGTTACATATAAAATCTTGAACACATTAGAACCATTCTCGAGAGTCATTCACTCAACTCAAATTGCAATTAGCCTGGTCAAACAAACAGAACCACCCATGCCTCAATAGCACTCTAACACTGCAGAGTGTAACCTCATCCTAGAACAACCAAGCAACTTCCTGCTCTATGCACCGAGCATCTATTACAAACAACAACTCAAGACATTCCGTGATTCTCATACACCTATGAAGTATGACATAACCTTTGTCAAAAAATTTCTTTACTCGTGCCATCCTCGATCTCAATCTCCGTAGGTCATAACTGATTTACCAGTACGCCTCAAACTGGAACCAACATGGCACATAATCGTGCAATCAACTAATCAATAGCAGACTCCCCTACTTGGCTCGAAGCCATAGATCAAAACACACTCAATAACTCATAACACATATACTCTATTGCTGCCATAATACCATAGTGAGATTAAACTCAACCCTTTATACACTCGTGAAACACAGACCACTTGGTACTTTAAATCTTATGCAAATCTCGCATTCACTCTCATAACAGTTGAACCCCACTCTCTTAAGAGACCCAAATTTAAATTGTAACACATATATTACACTCGTAAATGAGATCTCCTAACAGACAACATAAGGATTACACAACCTTAGAACACTCCGCAGGGGATAACCCACCTGTTTTGCCTCCAACTAACATTTATGTATACCTTCCACCATCATAAACATTATGCAGTCACTTAGTCTTCCTGAATCTGAACTCATACCGCAACATAAAATTTACTTCACTCACAACTAGAAAACATGAAAATATTCTTCACACACCTATAACACGGGGCTATACCTCAAATTGAGATGAAAATCAAGTACCTAATAGTTCTTCTATCCTCTAGCAGACCCTTCTCATCATTTCCAAATCAATGGAATACACCTCGCAGTCATAACATACTCATCACGTAGCTATCCAGTCATTACTCCCCTTAATAGGGACACAACAGAACATATAGATCCAGAAGCACGCGCTCATGAAATCAACATCTCAAGGCTCGAGTTATAGGCAAAAAAATTCGGCTTCAGGTCTTCCAGACTGGCCCAATATCAACATTCTGAGATCATATCTCACCCCTTGATCGGGGAATCATAAGCCATCGATGCACATCTGATATCAAGTGCTCATACGCGCATACGAACGCGTGGAAAGAATTAAAGAGTTACTTTTCAAGCTGAATCAAGGACGCACCAGAAGAATTCAAGAATGTGATGTTTTTTCTAAAGGTTCCGTAGCCTCCCGAGGATAAGTACAGATGTCTCTGTACCAATCCGCAAGACTCTACTAAACCTGCTCATAACTCGTGAGACCTATGTAACCTAGGCTCTGATACCAACTTGTCACGACCAAAAACTCAAACCTGGTCGTGATGGTGCCTCTCGTGAAGATAAGGCCAGCCGACACAACACCCATTTTAACCCTTCAATCATTAAGAGTCATTTTTAAGCCTTCAATTTAACAAATGTTTCATATAAAAGTCTGAATAAACAGTGCGAAAATAACATACAAGCCTGACATCGGGGTGTCACTAGTCATGGGCATCTACCAATGTCTAAATACAATAGAAACAGTCAAAAGTGTACTAAGTACAGTAATGAAAATGAGAGGAAGGAAGCAGCACTGCGAACGTCGTGCAACCACCTTGCTAACTCTGATGACTCCGCGTCTGAGCAATCAACACCCACTACTGGGTTCCGAAATACCTGAATCTACACACGAGGTGCAGGGAGAAATGTGAGTACTCCAACCCAGTAAGTAATAAGAGTAAATAAAGACTGAGCAGTAGGAAACAATGAATCCACAATTTTGATAACTCAATAAGCACAACAGGCTTTCAATCAGAATACGAGTCAATCGTCTCATTTAAAATCCAGCTTTTGATAAAGTCATTTAAAAATGCTTTCCAACAGTTTCAGTAGGGGTTCGATACCATTTATAATAAAATAGATGAAAACCATAATTGGCCCCTCGAGCAAAAAAACTTAGTTCGTATACAGCCCCTCGGCATAACAGAAATTCACAACTCTTTTTGTAACTTAAAAACTTCAGTTAAATGAAAGATTATTTAAAACATTTGTTCAACATTTCCAATAGAGGTGCGGTCTAAAAATGAGTGAAAGCAGTAATTAAATCAACATATTCAACAGAAGCTCACTTTAAGGAGGAGTGAAAACAGTAAGTTCATAAACACGCTCCTTAGGCAAAGCATCACTCATGTATATGTATATCTATAGCCCATCGAGCAAGCCTCTCAGTCACTCATGACTCAACACTTACCAATCAGCGCTCACACTCAGCACTCACACTCAATAGGTACCATATAGTAACCGCTGCGGCGTACAGCCCGATCCATATATCGCTGCGGCGTGTAGCCCGATACATATATATAGTTGATTGTGCTCACTGAGGGTGTGCAGACTCCGAAGGGGCTCCTATAGCCCAAGCGCTATATTGCTGCGGCGTGCAGCCCGATCAAATATATATATCGTTGCGGCATGCAACCCGATCCATATATATATATATATATATATATATATATATATATATATATATATATATATGTTGCTGCGGAGTGCAGCCCGATCCATAGATGTATAATCGTCACACCCAGGACCTTGGCTTCTCTCAGTCATTAACCTCACAATCAGACCCTCGGTCTATCTCACTCATCAACCTCATAATCAGACCCTCGGCCTATCTTAGTCATCAACCTCATGATCAGTCGGACCATCAGTAAAACAGGGAACTCAGCCCAAACAGTTTTCACATTTTAAGAAGTAAACTGATAAAACCAGATTCAAACAATAAACAGGTAAAATATGACTGAGGATATGTTTTCAAAACAAATAGAGTGAGGAAAAATAGTAAAAATGCCCCTAAGGGTCTCAACAGGTCGGCAAAAGGCCCCGAACATGGCATACAACCCAAAATATATTATCAATCTCTAAAACATGGAACGTCATAAGATTTTCAAATCAAATACGCGACCTAACAGTTGCACGGGACGGACCAAGTCACAAACCCCAACGGTGCACGACTCCACACTCATCATCTAGCATGTGCGTCACCTCAAGTAGTACAACAATGTGAAATCCGGGGTTTCAAAACCTCAGAACAGCATTTACAATCATTACTTACCTTGATTCGATCCAAATTCTAGCCCACGATGCCTTTGCCCTCACAAATCGACCTCCGGATCCTCCAAATCTAGCCACAATCAATGCATAACCATTAAAATATGCTAAGAGAACAAAGCCCACTCGAAAATATCCAATTTACATCAAAATCCCGAAATTGCTCAAACCCGGCCCCCCCCCGGGCCCACATCTCGAAATCTGATAAAAGTTATATCAATAGAATCCTCATCCTTTCATGAGTCTATACATACCAAGAACATCAAAATCGGACCTCAACTGCCCCTTCAAATTCCCAATTTACACTCTCCAAATTCAAGCCCTAATTTCCCAATTTTAGGCTTTTAATTTCCACATTTTTCATGATTAAACAAGTAAGAATAATCATAGGATCGAGTATTGATTTCAAAAATCTTACCTCCAGGTGTTATCTCTTGAATCCCTCTTCAAATCCTCTTGAAAAGCTCCAAAATCGCCCAAAAATGGTGAAAGTTAGCCCCAAAATCGCGGACAATGGCTATTTAAACATTCTGCCCAGGCATCAAAAACCTTCTTCGCGAACGCGGTCAAAGCCTCGCATTCGTGAAGCACAAAATAACTTTGACTAGAATTTCCTCTTCGCAATCGCGATCTGCCCATCGCGAATGCGATGCTTCCTCAGACTAAACCTTCGCGATCGCATTACAACACTCGCGAATGTGATGAATAAAAATGCCTCAAGTCCAGCTGACCAAATTACTCTAGGCGAACGCGAAGATTCACCCACGAACGCGATGCCCAAACAATCAGCCCTTCGCGAACGCGGAGCCTTCCTTGCGTATGCGAAGGCTAAAATTCTAGCCTTCACCAGCTAACCCTTCGCGAACGCAAGGGCCTACTCGCGAACGCGAAGGCCATTTCTCTGCAACACTGATCAGCAATTTTCTGCAATTCCAAAAAACATGCAATGGTCCGATTGACCACCCGAAACTCACCCGAGGCCCTCGGGACCTCAACCAAACATGCCAACATATCCCATAACCTCATTCAAACTTATTCCAACTGTAGACATGTGATTTTTGACCTTCTCCAAAAAATTTATATTTTAGCACGTAAATATTTAATCTAGGCCTAATATAGCTATTTCAACTCATTTTAACTCTTTTATTTTATTTTCTTACAAGAAAAATAAAAATTACAAACAAGTATTTTAGTTTATGTACTTTTCATAAAAAATAATTTTAAAAAAATAGTACCTTATTTTTATCTTTATATAATTTCGAAAACACAAAAATAGTTTATATTTAGTTTAATTAATTAGGATTAGCTTTGGTATTGTGCAATATTTCTATCTTATTTTAAAATGCATTATGTAGTATTTCAGATTATGAAAAAATACAAAAAAATATATATTGCATCTGCATTTTGGATTTTATTTTACATTTTTAGATTAATTAAGTAAGTTGTTGTTGAAAAAATAGAAAAAAATCATAAAAAATAGTCATGTTACATTTTACTCTTTAATTTTCAAATTTTGGCAATTTTCTTTTAATTTGGTTTTTAATTAGTTGTAATAATTATTAGGGTTAATTAATTTAATTTTCTAAGATAATTTGGGGATAGAAATTAATTTAGGTTTTATTTAAAAAAAATGAAAAAAGAGTCTTACCTAACTAATTAGGAAGCTTCTATATTGGTAGGGTAAAACTAACACTAATGAAAATTAAATAATAACACTAACTAATGGATAATTAAAGAAGTTAAAAGTATAATTTGTAATGGAAAATGCACTAATTTGATGCATATTTGGAGATTAGAGGGCTGGAGAAAGAGGGGAGGGGGCTGGAAAAAAAAAGAGCTGAAAAATTAGTGCCTATGTATACACGCTATATACACTATATATACAATTTATATACACTGAGCAGAAAAACGAATTTTTGGACCTAAAATCCAAAAAGAAAACTTCTACCATCTAAACCATTAATTACTCACTTAGTTAAGAAGCAATAGGTCTTTGAATTACAAAGGAAAAAACACAGACACACACACACCTGGTCGGAAATACAGCAGAAACAGTGACAGTACATGAGAGTTTTCTGTTACACCTTGTGTATTCGGCGTTATCATGCTGTAAATGGGCTAATTCGATAGGAAGATAATTTCTATGAAATATTTAATGATGTGATAGTTATACATTAAGATTGGAAGTCATTTGAGTTGTGATTAAAAATTCGACAAAGATCGCGCGCAAGTTACGGGTTTAAATTTTACTGGAATTTGGATAAAATGTTGATGAGCGTTTCTCTTAACTGGGATTTATGGTGTGTTCTACCTACCGAATCGAAGGTCTATGAGTCTAGTTTCCAACGCAACAAACCGTTCATTAATATGACTTCAGAGTAGAGAGATATTAACATTTTCGTACAGGGGTGCACACTGTTACGGGAACAGTGTGCCTAGTCGGGTTTAGTCAAAATTTCCTTATTTAAGTCAATTTTTTAAAACAGAACCCCTGCGTTTTATCCTCTCCAAAACAGAACCAAAAACCTAGGGATTTTCTCTCAAACTTCTCCCATCCATCTAGCCAAGCATAACAACAATTTAGTCATCCTCAAGATGGAGAACACCATGGTAGCTTCGGAATCGTAAATTCTTCGGTGTTTCACTTTTCATAGCAAGACTCCGCCTTGAAGTAATTTTGAATTTTGAGTAATTCTGGTCACGTAAGGTATGATTTAACTTCTCTTTGATCTTTGTAAACTTCTACCATAAGAATTCTTAAGAAATAGTTGAAACCTCTATAGAAATATTCTTGATTTTTCTTAAGAAACCTCTATTAATATGGCTTGATTGTTGGGGCTGTTCTATATGGTTTTATTTTGTTGTTTTGATCTGTGAAGACATGGATGGAATTCTGTTGATGAGGAGATGTAGTAAAGAAAAATTTGGTGGTGTGTTGGGGGAAATTAATCTACAAAAGAGTCTACAAATTCATGGCCACAAGTTGTTCGCGTAAATGTCTAAATGAAGAATTAGTTAAGCTATGAGCTTGAATTTGATTTTGAATGGTTTGTATTATGTAGGAAATCATTCCTAAGGCTTTTGAGGTCTTAGAAACAGTATATAACCCCATCTACAAGGTATGTAGGGCTTTCGCTATACTTTTCGGCATGACTAGAATTCGAATAAACGTTTATCGAATTGTCTCGTCGGATTCGAGTTATTTCACCTTCAGCTTATAAAGATGCTTAGACCTGATCTTTTCTCATAGATTGCTTACTCTAGAGGATATCTATGAATTCTCGGATTTCCTTGTTCCTTGCTTAAAAAGAACTAGAGCCTTTTTACTCGTTCTCATTTCGACATTCATATAAATCATGAATAAGGAACACTTACTTCAAAGGTATTCATAATACATAACTCTCATGTTCTTAGTACTTGTTGGCTCGTAGTTGAAAAATTATATATTTTAGCAACAACCATGATAGTTGAGGAATAATGATGATAGGCCACTTCGACTCTTCTTAGAATACGTCTTTTAAGGTTGGTTTCGCATTGCACCTATATAATTCATGATTTAGTACATGTATGTATTTACTTTCATTACCGAGCCGCACTATAGACGGCCGGGTATGACACATATTGTGTAACCACTGATCAGTTGGGATTACCGAGCTCCACGTGGTCGGGTACGATTCTACCGAGCCTTTATTATGGCCGGGTATGTTATGGATATTATAGCCCCACAGAGGGATTTATTATTATATAATGTGATATATTATAAGTAGCGATAGTGAACGACGGTGTCACGAGCATACACATGTTGAATTTTAGTTTCCTACCGAGGCTAGTTTCAGAATTCAAATTATCTCTATGTCTCTTCTATTGTTAATTACATTTTTCATGTTACACTTGTCGCCCTACATATTCAGTACATATTTCGTACTGACGCATTTTTATGCGCTGTGTTCATGCCCACAGGTTCGAATAGATAGAGTGGCGTGCCTCCTCAGTAGGACCCCCAGGATCAGCGTTGGGTTTCGCACTCCACTTCTTCGGAGTTGCTGACTTTGAGTCCATAGGTACTATTACAGATGTATATGTGTGGTTTTGGGCATGTCGGGGGCTTTGTCCCGCCCTGTTGAGATTGTCTTACACTCTTAGAGGCTTGCAGACTAGCGGTCATTGTATATATATATTTTTCGTATCGCCCTATCGACCTTCTGGATAGCTGTTATACTGTTGTTACAGCCTTGTTGGCCTAGTTTTTATATATATATATATGTCGTGTTGGGCTCTTCTGCCTGCAGGTTATTATATTTCAGATCATATCTCATGGTTGGTTCGCTCGGGCCTTCGGGCATCGGGTGCCAGCCACACCTCCCAAGGTTGGGGTGTGACAAACTTGGTATCAGAGCAGGTCAGTCCTAGGGAGTCTACAAGCCGTGTCTAGTAGAGTCTTGTTTATGGTGTGTTGTGCACCACACTTATAAACATGAGGCTATTGGGCATTTAGGATTATTACTTTCTTCTTGATCTAGATCGTGCAATAGAGCCTAATCATAAGTGTTCATTCCTAATTCTCTTTTTGTTTACCTTCTCAGTGATGCCTAACACTAGGAGACGACAAGTGGCTATGAAATTTATTCAGAGGTTGGATGAGGAGGCGGGAGAGGGCACAAGTCAGGTGCCACCTGCTAATGTAGATCAACATGAGCCACAGAATGAGGTTGATTCTCAGGCTTCCGGGGCAGTACCCCCACCACCCCCGGAAGAGCGTAGAGGAGCTAACATACCTCCAGGCCCTCTCCCAGTTGTTCCTGATTAGGACCTAGACATGCGGAGTGCTGTACAATTGCTGACTCGAATAGTGGCCTCCCAGGCCCAACACCAGACCTTCGGTATTGCTGATAGGTCCGTGAGTGCGAGAGTTCGAGAGTTTATCAACTTGGATCCTCCAGTATTTACAGGGGTTGATCATAATGCTGACCCACAGGATTTTCTGGATCTTATGCAACGGACCTTACAAATTATACATGCCACGGATGTTGAGTCAGTGGAGTTTACTTCTTATAGACTACGTGATGTTGCTGTGACATGGTATGAGACTTGGAAGCAAACTCGGGGGCCTAATGTGCCACCAGTGACATGGAAGGAGTTCTCTGAGGCATTTTTACAGCAATATTTGCCAATCGAGCTTCGAAGAGCCCGACGAGATAGGTTCTTACACTTAGAACATGGTAATATGAGCGTTCGGGAATATAGCATGTAGTTCAACTCTTTGGCTAGGTATGCTCCTACGATTGTTGCTGATATGAGTGATCGGGTACACCAGTTTGTTAGTGGTTTGGGGGCACACTTGATAAATGAGTGCACTACAGCTTCTCTAAATCAAGGAATGGATATTGCCCGTATTCAAGCATATGCACAGGGTCTAGAGGATCGCAAGAGGCAACAACGAGCCAATCGAGAGCATGATAGAGGGCAACAGAAGAGGGCGCGGTTCGCAGGTAACATAGGAGAGTTTCGAGGTGGATTTAGGCCACAGTTTCCCCGGCGCCAGTCTTATCCGGCAGCCAGTGCACCGCCACAGTTTCAGGGACAGCGCCAGGATCGGACCACTTATTCTGGTCCAGGTCAGAGTTCACGGACCCCAGGTCCACAGTTTAGAGGCGAGTTCAGTCAGATGAGGCCTCAGTTTCTTAGATGTGATCGATGTGGCCGAAATCATTTTGGACCATGTCGCCAGGGTTCTGATGCATGTTATACATGTGGACAGCCAGGTCATATTATGAGACATTGTCCGATGACAGGTGGAGGGGGTATGGCTCAGCCGACGCCATCTGCAGGGGCTTCTTCTTCCTCGGTACGTCCTCCTAGACAGAGTATGCAGACATCAGCTGGCAGGGGTAGGGGAAGATTTGGAGCTTCTGGTTCAGGAGGTCAGCAGAATCTCATATATGCTTTATCGAGTTGTCAGGATTTAGAGTCATCTCCGGACGTGGTTACAGGTATACTATCCGTCTTTTCTATCGATATGTATGCTTTGATAGATCCTGGTTCTACATTGTCGTATATCTCCCCCTTAGTTGCTAGTAAATGGGATAGAGATCCTGAATTGTTGCAAAAGTCCTTTGAGGTATCTACGCCAATGGGTGAGTCTGTTGTAGTTAGACGGGTATATCGAAGTTGTGACGTCAAGATTCATGACCGCCATACGTTAGCTGATTTGCATGAGCTAGAAATGGTTGATTTTGATATCATTATGGGTATGGATTGGTTGGCTTCTTGTTATGCCAATGTAGATTGCTCGACAAAGATTGTTCGTTTTAATTTTCCAAGTGAGCCTATTATTGAATGGAAAGGTGATGCTGCAGCGCCTAAGGGAAAGTTTATTTCTTACCTTAAAGCTCGAAGGATGATTTTGAAAGGGTACATCTATCATTTGGTACGAGTGCATGATATGGAGGTGAAATCTCCAACCCTTCAATCGGTTCCCGTCGTGAATGAATTTCCTGATGTATTTCCTGATGAACTTCCTGGTCTTCCTCCAGAAAGAGAAATCGACTTTGCTATTGATATGCTTCCAGATACTCAACCAATATCTATTCCTCCATACAGAATGGCTCCTGCTGAGTTAAAAGAATTGAAAGCCCAGTTGAAGGATCTTCTAAATAAGGGCTTTATCAGGCCCAGCACATCTCCCTGGGGTGCACCAGTATTGTTTGTTCGTAAGAAGGATGGTTCGTTAAGAATGTGTATTGACTATCGCCAGCTCAACAAAGTGACTATCAAAAACAAGTACCCTTTACCCAGAATTGATGATTTGTTTGATCAGTTGCAAGGTGCCAAATATTTCTCAAAGATTGACCTTCGATCCGGCTATCACCAATTGCGAGTTAAGGAGAGAGATATTCCGAAAACGGCTTTCCGGACTAGATATGGCCATTATGAATTTCTTGTGATGTCTTTCGGTCTTACTAATGCGCCAGCAGCTTTTATGGATTTAATGAATCGGGTTTTCAAGCCATTTCTAGATATATTTGTAATTGTTTTCATTGATGATATTCTGGTATATTCTCAATCAGAAGCAGAACATGAGGATCATTTGCGTGTGGTGTTGCAGACTTTGAAAAATCAGAAATTATATGCTAAATTCTCCAAATGTGAATTTTGGTTGAATTCAGTGGTTTTCCTTGGGCATATCGTTTCCGATAAAGGTATTAAGGTAGATGGTCAGAAAATTGAAGCAGTACAAAACTGGCCTAGACCCACAACTCCTACGGAAGTTCGTAGTTTCTTGGGCTTAGCTGGTTATTATCGGAGATTTGTTGAGAACTTCTCTTCTATTGCTGCTCCCATGACAAAATTGACACACAAAGCCGTTAAGTTCCAATGGTCTGATGCATGTGAAAGGAGCTTTTATGAGTTGAAGAAATGCTTAACATCATCACCTGTTCTAGCACTTCCTGAAGGATCTGAAGGTTATGTGGTATATTGTGATGCATCCAGGGTTGGATTGGGATGTGTTCTAATGCAGCATGGAAAAGTTATTGCATATGCTTCAAGGCAGTTGCGGAAGCACGAATACAATTATCCGACTCACGATATTGAGTTAGCAACCGTTATATTTGCCTTGAAAATATGGCGTCATTATCTTTATGGTGTTCATGTGGATATCTATACAGATCACAAAAGTTTACAATATATATTTAAGCAGAAAGACTTGAACTTGAGACAAAGAAGATGGCTTGAATTGCTGAAGGACTATGATGTGGATATTTTGTACCATCCGGGCAAAGCGAATGTGGTAGCTGATGCATTGAGTCGCAAATCCATGGGCAGCTTGAAGCATGTAAAAGCTGGGAAATTAGAAATGACTAAAGAGATATATCAATTGGCTAACCTGAGTGTACGGCTACATGATACAGGTGACCAGGGTGTAGTAGTCCAAAATATTGCGGGGTCATCACTGGTAGCTAAGGTAGAAATGCGTCAATTTGAGGATCCGGAGTTACTCAAAATTAAAGAGAGTATCCCTTTTTAGAAGAAGCAGTTGTTCGACCAATCTGATAATGGAATTCTAAAATATAAAGGTCGATGGTGTGTACCTAATGTTGGGGAGCTTCGTAAGCAAATTATGACAGAGATGCACCAGTCTCGGTACTCAGTTCATCCTGGTTCAACCAAAATGTATCACGATCTTCGTCAGCTATACTGGTGGAACGGCATGAAGAAAGATATAGCCACATTTGTGGTTCAGTGTCCTAACTGCCAGCAGGTTAAAGCTGAACACCAGAAACCTGGAGGGCTACTTCAAAATATTGAGATTCCAGCTTGGAAATGGGAATCGATTAATATGGATTTCATTACAGGATTGCCCAATTCTTGCCGTAAGTTCAATTCTATTTGGGTCATTGTGGATAGGCTGACGAAATAAGCTCACTTTCTCCCAGTTAGGACCACATATTCAGCTGAAGACTATGCGAGCCTGTATATCAAGGAAATAGTTCGGCTACATGGAGTTCCGTTTTCTATTATATCTGACAGAGGTGCCCAATTTACAGCTAATTTCTGGAGGTCTTTTCAAGAAGGTTTGGGTACTCTTGTTAACCTTAGTACAGCATTTCATCCACAGACCGACGGACAAGCCGAACGCACTATTCAGACACTCGAAGATATGTTGCGAGCTTGTGTCTTAGACTTCAAGGGAAGTTGGGAAGATCATTTACCGCTTATTGAGTTTGCCTACAATAACAGTTATCATGCAGGTATTCAGATGGCACCTTATGAGGCACTATATGGGAGGAAATGCAGATCTCCTATTGGCTGGTTTGATGTTGGAGAGACAAAGTTGCTAGGACCTGAATTGGTACAGCAAGCTGTAGAAAAGGTAAAGTTGATCCAGGAAAGGTTGCGTACAGCTCAAAGTCGACAGAAATCATATTCAGATAACCGACGTCGAGACTTGGAATTTGCTGTGGGAGACTGGGTATTCTTGAAAGTGTCGCCTATGAAGGGTGTAATGAGATTTGGTAAGAAAGGAAAACTCAGCCCTAGATATGTTGGGCCATATCAGATTGTTCAGAGAATTGGGCGAGTAGCCTACAAACTTGACCTGCCACCAGAATTAGAAGCAATCCATCCGGTATTTCACATTTCCATGCTTCGGAAATTCTTAGGTGATCCTTCTTGCATCAGCCCTATCGAGGATATTGAAGTTTCTGAGAACTTGTCATATGAAGAAATACCTGTTGCCATTCTTGACCGTCAAATCCGTAAGCTACGGACTAAAGAGGTAGCCTCAGTAAAAGTACTTTGGAGGAGCAATAATGTAGAGGAAATGACATGGGAGGCCGAGGAGGACATGAAGTCCAGATACCCCCATTTATTTGAGTCTTCAGGCGATATGCTTGAGACAAATATGGCAGGTGTTGCACATATATCAACCAGTGACAGTTGAGGTAATTAAGTTATGGCTAACCTTCTTATTATCATTATTGTATAAGTAAATGGTCGTGTGAGGCCAAGTTGATGTTATTCTTATGATGTGTAGCCCTGTGTGGCCTTAGATATGTATGTTTGGGCTGATGACAGGTTTTGGATATTTCTATTTATAGGGAAAACTCTGGCGAAATTTTTTTTAAAAAAAAAAAATTCAGAAGTTAGGTTAACCGTTAACATTCGAGGACGAATGTTCTTAAGGAGGGGAGAATGTTACACCTTGTGTATTCGGCGTTATCATGTTGTAAATGGGCTAATTCGATAGGAAGATAATTTCTATGAAATATTTAATGATGTGATAGTTATACATTAAGATTGGAAGTCATTTGAGTTGTGATTAAAAATTCGACAAAGATCGCGCGCAAGTTACGGGTTTAAATTTTACTGGAATTTAGATAAAATGTTGATGCGCGTTTATCTCAATATACTGGGAGTTATGGTGTGTTCTACCTACCGAATCGAAGGTGTATGAGTCTAGTTTCCAACGCAATAAACCGTTCATTAATACGACTTCGGAGTAGAGAGATATTAACATTTTCGTACAGGGGTGCACACTGTTACGGGAACAGTGTGCCTAGTCGGGTTTAGTCAAAATTTCCTTATTTAAGTCAATTTTTTAAAACAGAACCCCTGCGTTTTATCCTCTCCAAAACAGAACCAAAAACCTAGGGATTTTCTCTCAAACTTCTCCCATCCATCTAGCCAAGCATAACAACAATTTAGTCATCCTCAAGATGGAGAACACCATGGTAGCTTCGGAATCGTGAATTCTTCGGTGTTTCACTTTTCATAGCAAGACTCTGCCTTGAAGTAATTTTGAATTTTGAGTAATTCTGGTCACGTAAGGTATGATTTAACTTCTCTTTGATCTTTGTAAACTTCTACCATAAGAATTCTTAAGAAATAGTTGAAACCTCTATAGAAATATTCTTGATTTTTCTTAAGAAACCTCTATTAATATGGCTTGATTGTTGGGGCTGTTCTATATGGTTTTATTGTGTTGTTTTGATCTGTGAAGACATGGATGGAATTCTGTTGATGAGGAGATGTAGTAAAGAAAAATTTGGTGGTGTGTTGGGGGGAAATTAATCTACAAAAGAGTCTACAAATTCATGGCCACAAGTTGTTCGCGTAAATGTCTAAATGAAGAATTATTTAAGCTATGAGCTTGAATTTGATTTTGAATGGTTTGTATTATGTAGGAAATCATTCCTAAGGCTTTTGAGGTCTTGGAAACAGTATATAACCCCATCGACAAGGTATGTAGGGCTTTCGCTATACTTTTCGGCATGACTAGAATTCGAATAAACGTTTATCGAATTGTCTCGTCGGATTCGAGTTATTTCACCTTCAGCTTATAAAGATGCTTAGACCTGATCTTTTCTCATAGATTGCTTACTCTAGAGGATATCTATGAATTCTCGGATTTCCTTGTTCCTTGCTTAAAAAGAACTAGAGCCTTTTTACTCGTTCTCATTTCGACATTCATATAAATCATGAATAAGGAACACTTACTTCAAAGGTATTCATAATACATAACTCTCATGTTCTTAGTACTTGTTGGCTCGTAGTTGAAAAATTATATATTTTAGCAACAACCATGATAGTTGAGGAATAATGATGATAGGCCACTTCGACTCTTCTTAGAATACGTCTTTTAAGGTTGGTTTCGCATTGCACCTATATAATTCATGATTTAGTACATGTATGTATTTACTTTCATTACCGAGCCGCACTATAGACGGCCGGGTATGACACATATTGTGTAACCACTGATCAGTTGGGATTATCGAGCTCCACGTGGCCGGGTACGATTCTACCGAGCCTTTATTATGGCTGGGTATGTTATGGATATTATAGCCCCATAGAGGGATTTATTATTATATAATGTGATATATTATAAGTAGCGATAGTGAACGACGGTGTCACGAGCATACATTTATATCCATGTTGAATTTTAGTTTCCTACCGAGGCTAGTTTCAGAATTCAAATTATCTCTATGTCTCTTCTATTGTTAATTACATTTTTCATGTTACACTTGTCGCCCTACATATTCAGTACATATTTCGTACTGACGCATTTTTATGTGCTGTGTTCATGCCCACAGGTTCGAATAGACAGAGTGGCGTGCCTCCTCAGTAGGACCCCCAGGATTAGCGTTGGGTTTCGCACTCCACTTCTTCGGAGTTGCTGACTTTGAGTCCATAGGTACTATTATTGATGTATATGTGTGGTTTTGGGCATGTCGGGGGCTTTGTCCCGCCCTGTTGAGATTGTCTTACACTCTTAGAGGCTTGTAGACTAGCGGTCATTGTATATATATATTTTTCGTATGGCCCTATCGGCCTCCTGGATAGTTGTTATACTGTTGTTACAGCCTTGTTGGCCTAGTTTATATATATATATATATATGTCGTGTTGGGCTCTTCTGCCTGCAGGTTATTATATTTCAGATCATATCTCATGGTTGGTTCGCTCGGGCCTTCGGGCATCGGGTGCCAGCCACACCTCCCAAGGTTGGGGTGTGACATTTTTCAGTCATCGAGTCGTTGAGGTCGTCATGGAGGTTCCGCTCGTCGTTCTTTGTTCATTTTCAGATCTGTTCACTTCCATCTAAAGCAATATTTTTGTAAGTTATTCGAATATAACTGCTACATCTACTTCTTTCACTATTGTCGGTGTCATTTTTAGACCTTGCATGAGGTATATGATCTTATAACGACTGGGTAGGCTGTTTGTTTGTTGAAATGAGATTCATGGTTGATTGTTGCGTTTTGAAATTTCTAAGGATGACTTTGTCTTCCTAATACGTATTTGAACCCTTAAAAATACGCATATCATGTTTGTTTAAGCTGTTGATATCTCTAGGAATAGAATTGCATTCTGCCGCATATTGTTCACTATGTATTCCCTGTTTTGCTGTGCTACCACTATGTGCTCCATAACAATCAATTCGATCATGTTTCTATGATTAGAGTTTCATTTACATTTTTGTTAGAAATTAGCGTTGGTTCTCATGTGTAGCATACATGATTCACTTTGTATTCTTTTTATTGTTAGTTTATAAAAAGTTGCCTAGTTTTGTTGTACTTTGCTTAAAATTTTTTGATAGAGTTTTGTTAATTACTTTTTTTTTGAGTTAAGTTACGTGTTAGAAATAATTGTCAGGTTAGTGTATTGTTCGTTTAATTCCTGTTGATTGAGAGGTTTTTTTAGTTTCAATGCAAATGAATTTAAAATTTGAGAAATGAAGGCAAGTTAATCGTGTAAGGTAGTGAAAGGGGAAAGAATTTTAGACTTAAAATAGTGTTCATCGTAACTAAATTATCGTAACTACGGTACGGTTCCCGTGGCGTAGTTGTGGTGCATAATTTCAAATTAGCTTTAAATACGTATATCCTTAATTCATTTAGTTGAATAGTTTTGAGGTGTGTCATTCACACATTTGAATCATATAACCTATGGCCCTCACTTGATTAATCTTAATTCTTTAGAATAATCGAGGTGTGCCATTAGCGAACTTTCCACGGCCCTCGCAAACTTGAAAACATGTAGTTACTTTATATGTGTAATATTAAATTAACTTCCTTAAACTCAGGTGTGCATTTAATGTGACCCAATTCTAATTCTCAACAACGTTAAATAAAATGTGTCGTGGACCACGGGTGCATTTCATGTGGCGTTGTTCAAGGCATATTTTAAATAACGTTGAATCTTTCCTAAAATAATTAAATAAAAGCAGTTAAAAGTTAAAATTGGCACATAGGTTCAAGATGTATTAAAATCAGATAAATAAGCTGAATATAACAGTTGAACGACCGTGCTAGAACCACGGAACCCGGAAATGCCTAACACCTTCTCCTGGGTTAACAGAATTCCTTACTCGGATTTCTGGTTCGCGGACTGTTAAACAAAGTCATATTTTCCTCGATTCGGGATTCAATCGGTGACTTAGGACACCATAAATCTCCCAAGTGGCGACTCTGATTTTTAATAATAAATCTCGTTTCGATTGTCCTTTAATTGGAAAAACTCTCTTATGCCCTCCCGGGGGTATAGTGAAAAAGGAGGTGTGACACCAACCTTCGGAACGCTCAAAGCAACATCAAAACACCAAAATCACATCGGATTCAAGCTTAAGAATTTCAAGAACTTTCGAATTACACTTTTGATCTAAAACCCAACCAAACCATGTCCGAGTGACCTGAAATTTTGCATACACGTCACAAATGACACAACGGAGCTACTACAACTTCCAGAATTCCATTATGACCCCTATATCAAAATTTCACCTATCAATCGGAAAACGCCAAAATCTCAATTTCGCCAATTCAAGCCTAAACCTTCCACGGACTTTCAAAATGCATTCTGATCACGCTCCTAAGTCCAAATCACCTAACGGAGCTAACCAATCATAAAAATTCTGATCCAAGATCATATACCAACAAGTCAAATTTTGGTCAAACTTTTCAAATTTCAAGCTTCAAACTGAGAACTGTTCTTCCAAATTCATTCTGATTACCCTGAAAGCCAAAACCAACGATTTACATAGGTTATAATACATCACACGGGTCATGTCATACCCGAGAAATGGCGAGCAAAGTGCAAAAGCTCAAAACGACCAGTCGGTTCGTTACATTTTATCTCTGAAATGATGTTCCCGGTCAACTTCGTTTGTTCTTGGACCCTCCATTGTATGATATTGGCCTAGCTCCTTGGATCGACCAAAACACGCTTAATTTTGAAATCTAATACATTAAGTGAAATTACCAGTGTGTCATTGTGCGGTAGGACAACTCCATCAGCATCTTCTTCCATAAAGGTGGTGCCGTCTTTCGAGACTTCTCGAATCCTTTTGCCATGAGTCACTGATATTTTTGTCTTTTTTGCCGCCGAAAATGTAACCCCATTGACCTCGCTTCCTCTGAAGATCATGCTGGTTGTCATCCTAGGTGACATTATTGTTATCTTTGATGGCTCTGCATTATCCCGGCTTATACTATAATTGATTTTGGAGCGGTCACTTAAGAACTCTCTAAGATGGCCACTCTTTAACAATGTCGCCACCTCCTCACGAAGATCTCGGCAGTCCCCAGTTCTATGGTCGTGTGTCCTATGGAATTCACACCACAAATTAGGATTCCTTTGGCTGGGATCCGACTAGATTGGTTTCAGAAACCGAGCTTTTTTGATATTCCTCATTGCCGACACCAATTCTATCTGGCTGATGTTAAATCTTTAATCTGAATAACCTGGGATATGCAGGATCCGAGGCCCTGGCACCTCTTTTTCTTGCAATGACCTATTATTCCAGCCACAATATGTCATTCTATCAGAAGCAAACCTATCCAATGACTGAAATCCCTTATCGCTACGCCCATCGGCCCTCTCGTACGGTAGAAAATGACCCTTAGAGGACCTTCGATCTGCATCAAAGTAATTTTAAAACTTATCCTAATTTTTATCGCGGTCCCGTCTCTTGGATGACACCGAAGAGGCAAATCGATCGTCTTCTATCCTTATCATCGACTTGTAGTGATTGTGGACATCTGCCCATGTGGTTTCCTGAAACTCGAGCAGGATCTTTTTCAATTTTAGGGAGGCATCAGAACTCATCGGATTGAGACCCTTTGTGAATGCCTCTGTTGCCCACTTATCCAGAACTACTGACAGCAACATCCTTTCCTTCTGGAGCCGGCTTACGAATTCCCGTAACAGCTCGGATTCTCCATGCAAAATTCTGAATATATCTGCCTTTCTGGCCTAGACCTTTCTCACTCTAGCATGGGCTTTGATGAACAAATATGCAAGTATTTTAAAATAATCGATTGAATGCTCAGGTAAGAGGGAATACCATGTCAGGGCCCCCTTCATGAGGGTATTGTCACAGCTCCTCTTTCTGCCCCCGCGAGGGTACAAGAGAGTTTTTCCAATTAAAGGACAATCGAAACGAGATTTGTTTATTTATTTCAGAGTCGCCACTTGGGAGATTTAGGGTGTCCCAAGTCACCAATTTAATCCCGAATCGAGGAAAATATTCGACTTTCCAAATGAAGTCTGCAAACCAGAAATTCTAAGTAAGGAATTCTGTTGACCCGAGGGAAGGTGTTAGGCACCCCCGAATCCCGTGGTTCTAGCACGGTCGCTTAAACTGTTGTAATGGATAAAATATCTGATTTTAATACATGTTCAAAAACTATAGTGTAATTTTAACTTTTAACCGCTTTTATTGTTATTATTATTTTTATAGAGAATTGCAACATCGTGAAAATATATCTCGAACCACGTCACATCAATGTACCCATGGTTATCGACATATTTCGACTCTGTTGAGATTTGGATTTGGGTTACATAAATGCACACCCATATTTAAGAAAATAATTTGTTAAAGACGCGCCTAGAGCGACTAGCGTATTGTTGTTTTGGGAAAGGCCGTAAAATTTCACTAGACGGCCAAACCCGATGTTCTAAATAATTAATACATACATTTGTGAGGGCCCCGCAATTAGTGCATTTTATTGGGCGAGGCTCATCTCATTTTATTTAAAAAAAAAACAGTCCTAAAATGCCTACATTTTTCTATTGAAATTTGTCTCTACAAAATAAAAGAGAAAATATCTTAATTTACTTACATGTTATTACCTAGTTACATTATACTAGGCATGTTCTCAGTTTGTCAAATTAAAAAAAATATGGCAATCTAATTTTAATCCTAGACCATTTACATGCTGAAATTAACCAATATTATTTAACTTAAACAATATTTCTGCCAAGTTCCTACTAGATGGCCTATTCGTTTGATTTTTGATTCGACGGAGTTACTACACCATTTATTTATTTTTAGGCAATATATGTAGACAATTCATCTGTTAAGCTATCGTCGGATGTTCCACTATATGTATTAAATAGCTATATGATTCTGATTTTTACAAGCTAAATAATTTGTACATACAAATAAAATTCAGAATATAATTAAATATAATTCAGAATTTCAACTCTTCATTTTTTCGTATTCATGCTTCATATTCGGATTACAATAACCAGCGTGTCAGTTGTGTACCTGATATCGGAAGCAAAAGAAAATGAAGATGAGAATCAGCAGCAGTAATAACAGTACAACACAGCAACAACAGCCCAGCAACAGTAACAACCCAGTAACAGACCGGTGGAGTAGTAATCCCAAAACAAATGCTTCCAACTTTTATGAAACAACAACGATTAATGCTGATTTCAGACAATGAAAGAAAGCAGAAGATTTTTTTATATTTGAAAGTTTGAATATTTTTCGGAATTTTTCTCTCTCTTAAATATTCAGCTCTTTTTTTCTCTCTCTTATTTTCTTTCTGTTCTTCTCTATATTCAGATTAGTTCCTCTATCTGTATTCTCTTCTGTCTGTGTGTTCAAGACTTCCTATATATAATCACAACCCTTTAATCAATTAAAATCAATCACTTTCTACTACCCAACCCATTATCTTCCCACTCACCCCCATTACATTAAATAAATATATCACCCCACCCCATTATATTTTGTCCCCCATGCCTAACATAAACAAATACAAGATTCTCCCACACTAAAATTTGTCTTGTCCCCCCTTTATATTAAACAACCATATCACAACCCACCTCATTACATTTTGTCCCCCATGCTTCACATAAAAAATTACAAAAATGTACAATTCCTAAACTACCCCTCCGACCTTACTGAAATTACTAAACTACCCCTCCGACCTTACTAAAATTACTAAACTACCCCTGAACGTACTGCAAATTACCAAATTACCCCCATCAGCTATAACAAATCAATTAATCAAACTCAACCAAAATATAGCCAATATGACCAATTTCTACATAAATTCAAACAACAAATCACATGAACATGATTTCTTCAACATTTCAACAACAAATCACATGAACATGTTTGAACAACAAAGAACAACTAAAATTTGATTGAACAATATTTTTAGCAACAAACAAACCTATTTTCAGATTCAACAACAATAACAACAAACAAGTATATTTAGATTTCTAAATTCAATAATATTGAACTTAAAATTAACTCTAACAACATTACAACCAACAATTCCTATATTAAACTTAAACAAGATTATGAGACAAATTCAAGAAATAATCATAAATGATAAACAAGAAATCAAACTATACAAATTTCGGATTCAAGATCAACCAAACAAAGTATGAACATGAATGAATCTATTTTTTAAAACAACAAACATGACGGATTAAACGGCTCAAACAACATTAATAATTTCTGGAAAATATATAACAACATGAAACAAATTAAAGAAATAATCAATTAAATTTCAATTTGAATCTAACAAACATCAAACTAACAAATATTTACCTAAACAACAAAACAAACATGAAATAAACATGAAAAACAAATTAATTAATTTCCATTTGAAATCTGAAAATTAATTCAACAAAACATATGAACAAACTAGAAAATTATTTCAACGACGAACAAACCAAACAAGAATTGAATCATTTATCGATTTTGGATCCGAAAAATACCAAACAAAAATATGGACGATAAATGAGATTCAAAACCCAACTAACCGGAAATGAAACGACGAACATCGATTGTAAACAAATCTGTCCGGGCCTCGACTCAACGAAAGACCTTCGAACTTTGACGATTCGAAGAAGATGAAGCAACGGCAAAACAGAAGCAACTGCTGCGACGAGCAGCAGCAGCAGTCCATCGAGAAGCAGCATGAAGCAGATGCCCCGGCAGCAGCACGACGGAGGAAGAAGAAGCAGCATGAAGCAGTAGCAGCTGGGAGCTGAACGCGGCACAGCGGCAACAGCAGCGACATGGACGACGAGGTCGACGACGGACGTCGGGGGACTATTTTCGTTTAGCAAGATGGTGGTCGTTTGGAGACAAAGCAACAACAAAAGCAGAAGGGTCAGCCATGGCTGGTCGTTCATGGTGGCTCGGGGTGGTTCAAGGTGGTGAGGTGTTGCCTTCGACGAAGAAGATGAAGACATGGCGACCAACGACCATGCAAGCTCATGCTCGAGCTCGACGAGGCAGCGACGATGGTGTTGGAGCTTATTCTGGGCGTGAGGAGGTGGAAAGGCTGCCATGGGAGCTAGGGAGGGGAGCTTGAGGAAGAAGAAAGAAAAGAGGGGGGTGGCGGATAGATTTCTTAGGGTTTTCTTCTTCTATTTTTTTGTTTTGTTTTTTGTAAAATGTAAGATAATAGGATGTTGGGTTATGGACTGGGTCGACCCAGTTCGGAATGGATTGGGTCGTTTGGGAAGATTGGTCCATTTTTTGGGCTTGTGGCTTGAAATCGAAGAAGAGGCCCAATTCCGACTTTCTTTATATTTTCGCTCTCTTTTCTTCTTTTATTTTTCTAAAAGTAAATTATAAAAATACTTAAACTATTATTAAGAACTAAATTAAGTTATAAAAGCGCAAATTAACTCCCAATAACAATTAACGCATAATTAAGTAATAATTAAGCATAAAATTGTATATTTGGACATTAAATGCTAAAAATGCACACGATGCCTATTTTTGTAATTTTTATTTTTTTGTAAAACAAACTTAGTTACTAACAATTGTATAATTAAATCCTAAATACGAAATGCGACATATTTTTGTATTTTTAATAATTTAACAAATAAACATGCACAGACAAACATACAAATAGTTACACAAAATATCACAAAATATCACAAAAATTGCACACCAAGAAAATTATTTTATTTTTGAATTTTTTTGGGAGTAATTCTCATATAGGGCAAAAATCACGTGCTTACAGGTATCGCCAAACTTTTTCAACAAAATCGACTTGATCTCATATTGAGCCAAGTCATTCCCTTTCACTAGTGTGGTATAGGTCGTGATGTGCTCCTGTGGATCTGAAGTGTATATCTGGCATCTTGAATCTCTTCGGTATTAACTTTGGTTCCGCACTTGGTTTAAATAGCAATTGCGTGTACTTTTTTAGATCTGGACCCTTTAACACCTGCGGCATACCCGGACTCTGCTCTATCCGGGCATGAAACTCTTTCGCCTTCTGATCTATCCGTTCATTCATCTCTCTCATGAACTTCATGATCACGATTTTGAAAGGATCATTCTAGTTGTTATACCTCAATCCATTGTCGGTCCCTCCGGCTTTGTTGAAACTAACCTCGTTCCTTAGGGTGTTGTTATCGGTTCTCTTTGTTGTTTGATTTATGGGAACAATAGGAGGAATCGATCCCCTTCCATTTGCATTATTGGAAGAACCCAACAATTCTTGTTTTAACTTCGTCATCACTCAATCTTGCCTCGAGAGGTGGTCCATGATTACTCTCTAATGTTCTCTTTGGAGTTTGACCATTTCTATGACATGTTCATCCTCTACATCATCAGGAGTTGGGCCTCGCACATGCCAAAGTTACTGACCTTCACGAACTACGGTTGTTTCATCCCCTTTGTTGTGGGTATCGCTGATTGAATCATCATGTTGGGACAATTCTTCCCACTCATCGTGTGATCTAACATTGTAAAAGTTGTTGACATCATTAGCTGCCATATCTGACTTTTACAAAGGAAAGAGTCAAAACTTTGTTAGTAACAAACAAATGGACCAAAGCGATATGTAGTTGTCTATGCCCCACAGTGGGTGCCAAACTATTTATCCGTAAAACAGTACAGTTAGATTTATATGGTTTAAAGATAAGAGAATCAATTTGATCCAAAGCGATAAATAAATAAGAACAAAAATTAGATTAATGACTAAAAATAGAAGAGATAACAAGCCTGACTCCAAACTTAGCCTTTCCAAGAACAAACGTAAAAACAATTGTAAAACTGTTCAATTTGTGCATAACATGATAGTTGGCTATAGCTTTTGGGTACAGAATGTTCCTGTTCCTACAATGGTTGTTAATCCTCCTATTCATAGCTCTATTGGGAAAGATAAGATCCCAAAATTAAGCTCCACTTGAATAAGAATAAACATATCATTGATGAGTGCATAACGACTGACTTTGAATGTAGATATTCTTTGCAATGGCTGCTCATTAAATGCTATCAGATGTCAATCCTTTGAATCTCTATTTATCGGCTATGCTTCCTTCAGGATTCATCCGGTATCGGCTACACACTTTGCACCCGGTGCCAGTTGTTTGATGACTCACCTTTTTCTTGTCTTCGAGTTCACGTGTCACCTCACTATTCGATCAACTGTCATCATCCAATTTTACCCCATATACCTCGTACAATGATTATAAAGTTACACTAATGAAGATGGGATACTGATAGAATAGAATTCTTATACACGGCCACGATTCTTCGGTCTTATTCACTTCTAATTGGATTGCATGATAATTTAGTATATGCATATAATAAATTACATTCAATATTGGTTATGAGTTTCTGAGGTAGTGCATGTATTTTTCTTTCATCGAAAAAAATGACTGAAATGGGTTAATTTATCTCATAAGTTTTATACGTAAGTTACACCGACTTTTATAGCATTGTAGAAAGTACAATCCTTCAATAACTTGGTTATTCTCTGACTCTAGAGACCGGTTAACTCGATAAATAAAAATCACCAAAATGTGCATCTTTAAGAGCATTTAAGAATTTAGAAAATCGTTCTTCACATAGATATTTTGACAAATACATGGGTCTATGCTAAAATACTTTACATGTGACTAAAATTTCCATCAATCTATGCAAATGCTAGCAGTTAATTGCATCTTGATGGTCTTTCATTTTATTAAGGGAGTATGATATTTATATTTAGTTGGATATCAACATTAGATGTATCTTGGTTGAATTTCAACGGTATTGATTTATATTACATGTGTTCATTTTATTAGCAAATGGTGATTACATAATAATAATAATAATAATAATAATAAATATATATGATAATTAAATTGATAATTAATATTTTAGAAGATGCATTATAACTAAGTATTTTTGTTTATGGATGCTAGATTAAGTGATAGTACACTCAAGGTATTATTATTTATGACTGATTATTACGATCATTAAAAATGCAATATTTTCAAAATGATCGCTAAGTTTATTATTGATGAAGACATGTTAAAGAACTATTCTCTATGTCACTTGTCTTGAAATTGCTCGTGAAATAGCAATTTTTAGAAAGATATTTTAAGGCATCAGGTTTAAGTTCTGGTGCATAATTGTAAGAAATTTGGTTCTATTCCCAATGCATTATAGCTTAACACACGTTTGCAAGTATAAGATAATGGATTTGAGTCTTAATATACCATATTATAATATAATGATGACTAAAGCAATATAATGTTCTTCTTATGGAAAACCATGAAGCATGTCCCACTGGATCTGCTCTATTCCGTGAAGTGAATATGGTAGCAATAGATCAAAAGTCTGAAAGAATATATGTGGCTGTATGAATGTATGTGGGAGTGGCAAACGACGACATAATAATCGTCATTATGATTGTAATTATAAATAGGATAACAATAAAGGTTCTCAAAATAATCCTTCAGAAGGTGAATGTAATGTTTGTCATTGATGTGATATAAAAAGGCAGTGGATATATAAATGTCGTATGCCAGAACATTTTTCCATGCTTTATCAACTTTCCATCAAAAGAAAAGAAAACAAAATAGGGCATACTTAACCTTTCAAAATAATGTTGAAGTGGGCCGTATAAATAATTATGATAAATGCGAGGAAAAATAATAAGCTTATAATGAGAAGTCGTGATGCATGTCGAGATGATTATGATACATTTCAAAAGTGAATGTGGCCATATAAGCTAAATTTATGAACATGAATATGCTCATGATTGTTAAATCTGAGCACTCACCTCTACAAGATGTTGGAGAGGGATAAAGAGATTGGATGAACATGTCATTTGTTGCGTACCTATGGTTATCAGAAATTTTTTGCCAAGGCTTATGAATAAAATTATTAAGGAAAAAAGTAAAGCAAAAAATATTTCTTGCTTATAATAATTTTGCCATGATAATAATGATAATGACTTTCTTTCTAAAGAAGATATTCACCTTATGGATGGTAACAACTATGAACGTAAAAGATTATCTACCATTCATGCGGCTTACTACACACGTACTAGTATGATTGAATCGCATGATATAGTAAATAAAAAGTTTACTGGTCCAAATTTTTATTATTTGGCATGAATGGTTAGGCCATACCTATTCTAATATGATATGTAATATAATTGAGAATTCATAGGCATGCAATGAAGAACTAAAAGATTCTTCAATTTAAGAAATTCACTTGTGCTGCTTGTTTTTCAGAGTAAAAGATTAGCTAAAGTTGGGATCAAGATCCCCGCAACTCTGAAACATATAAAAGGCTGATATTGTGGATCCAATCACCTGCCATATGGACCATTTAGATATTATATGATTTTAATAGATACATATATGAGATGATCACATGTGCTTTTAATTACTATGATAATGTTATTTATAATTGTGAGGTTATATGCTCAAATAATTTAGTTAAGAACACAATTTTCAGATTATGCAATTAAGACAACTCATCTTGATAATGTTGGTGAATTTACATCCCATTCATTTAATAATTATTATATATCAACTGGAATAACAATTGAACATCCGATGCATACGTTCATATTCAAAATGGTCTAGTGGAATCATTCATTAAATACCTCCAATTAATTGCTAGATCAATGCTTATAAGAATAAACTTCCCATCTTGGTGTGGAGTAAAGCTATTTTGCATGCAGCAGCTCTTGTGTAGATCATGCCACAAGTTATCATAAAGTCTCCCCATTTCAATTGGTTTATGGTCCGGATCCAAATATTTGAATCTATGGGATATGTTCCAATTGCTCCACCACAACGCACAAAGATAAGTTCCCAAAGAATATTGACGATATATATTGATATACGCAACACTAGGGAAAGAAAACAAGTAACTGAAAAAAGAGAGAGATTGGAATATGTCGTCTCTAAGATATCAAGTAAAGTTTTCATCAGGGGGATGCATTGTACTTTTTTCTTCTTAACCATTATTTTATCCCGATTGAGTTTTCCTAGTAAGGTTTTTAATGAGGCATCATTTAACGTGTATTACAAGATGTGTTTACTCTTTTTCCTTTACTATGCTTTTCCCACTGAATTTTTCCTAATAAGGTTTTAACGAAGCACATTATCTTTTAAGTGACATCCAAGGGGTAGTGTTATAATTTCCGTGAATGTGGATGTCCCTTCAGTAACTTCTTTGATAATTCATGTACCAAATGAATGAACCCATTAATAATTGTAATTTGAGGAGACCCTCATAGATTATGTACCTGAAATCAAAAGAAAAGTACTCTCCCCCTCTCTACATCTCTTTTCTACTCTTATTTAACTAGAATAAGAACTCGTGCGATGCGCAAATAGTTTGACACAATATTAATCTAATAAAATTATGATCTAATATATCATATTAATTTAATAATTATTAGTTGTATTTTATTATTTAATATAGTATGCAGAAATATAATACAATCTATATAAAATTAAAGGACACACATCATATAGTAATCAAATAAATTATTTGTTCCTTTTTTATTTTTATTATTGAATTAGCAAGTACTTAGTACTATTGATAATTCTGAATGTTATTTATTTATCTTTTATTTTTAATTAATTCAAAATATAAATATCATAAAATTATCTCTATCCCCCTCTCTTCGTACATTCCTTTCTATTGTAATATTTATTTGATTAGTTTTCAAATTTTGTAGTTTATTAAAAATTTAAATAATGTAATATCTTTTTACTAAATTAAAATTTTAATTCGTCAAAAATATAAAGAGTATTTCTTTACTAAATTATAATTTTTAATTCGTCAAAAGTTATATTTATAATATCCTAATAGTATCTTTAAATTTTTGTATTTTTCATTTAAATTGACAGTTTCTTTATTTTTTGATTTTTGTTTTTTATTTCAAAATAATTTTGAAAAATCCAACTTGAAACTACTCCCCAATTTGAATGGATATTTTTTATTATATATTTGCATTTTTTTATTATAGCTAATTTTATTTTTTCTTATTTTTTTGTGATGACCTTTTACTTGTGTTGCAAGTAAATTCAGTGTTCCAAGGCCTAAAAAAACCACCTTTTTACCTCACCTTAATTTACGTGCGTGGTCCGGACCTATATCCGGAAAGCCTTCTATGTGAAAATATGAGAAATAGAAATTTCTAGAGTTAAAATTTAATTATGGTTGACTTTGGTCAACATTTTGAGCAAATGGACCCGGATCCATGTTCCGACGATCTTGGGAGGTCCGAAGTAAAATATGGGACTTGGGCGTATGCCCGAAAATGAATTCCGAGGTCCCAAGCCTTAGAAATCAATTTTTGAAAGAAATTGTTTTACTGAATTATCTAAGAAATGAAGAAAAGAATTAATGTTTGAAACCATTATTATCGGGCCCGTATTTTGGTTCCGGAGCCCGGTACAAACTTGTTATAGTATTTGAAAGATAACTGTGAAATTTGGTAAAAAAAATGGAGTTTATTTGACGTGAGTTGGACTTCCGGTTGAAGAGTTATGAACTTTGAGAGTTCTTGATGAAAATGTTGAGTTTTGAGGTTTGATTCATAATTTTACATGTTATTTTGATGATGTTATCGCACGAGTAGGTCCATATGATGTCTTTGAGTTAGTATGCACACTTAGTTTGGAGTTCCGAGGGCTCGGGTGAGTTTCGGGTAGGTACCAGGATGTCTTAGGCTTAAAACATGGATGTTGCAGGTTCAGAGAAGTGCAAATCTCTAAACCCGCCAGTGCTGACCGCATTGGTTTTAGTGTTGTCCACGGTGAGGGCTGTGCGGCCGCACTCGATTTTGTGCGGTCCGCATAGGTTCACTGGTCTGACTTCGGAAGCCTATATCTTTTGATCTACAAGGAATTTTGAGATAATTCAAAAACTAAAGTTGTAGCCTTCGTGTCTAGTTTCCATAGAGGTAAAGAAATCACAATTTGGATATTTATAGGAAAAGTTATGGCAAAAATACTAAAGCATGTCACTGCAGTCCGCATGGAGAGCTGTGCGACCGCACTCGATTTTGTGCGGTCCGCACAGAGGGTCTGAGATAGGTATATTAATACGGGATTTTCAGTTATTTTTCATTTTTCAAAACCCCAAAAACATAAGAGGCGATTTTTCAAACAACATTTCTTCTCCAAACATTGGTAAGTGATTTCTAACTCATTTTCTTTACTCCTTAACTTCTTTTTACAAGATTTCATCCTAGAATCTAGGGTTTTCATGGTGGAATTGGGAACTTTGGGAAAAAAAACTAAAAATATTGAAATTTGGGGAGTTAGACCTCAAATTGAGGTCGGATTCCAAAACCAATTATATATCCGGGCTCGGGGGTGAATGGGCAATCGGGTATTGGTTCGAACCTCAGGTTTTGACTATGTGGGCCCCAAGACGATTTTTGACTTTTTGGGTAAAACACTAGAAAATATATTTTCATGCATTAGAATTGGTATATTTAGCATTTATTAATGTTATTAAGTAAATTGTGGCTAAATACAAGCGAGTTGGAAGTGGAACCAAGAGGTAAAGCGGTAGTTGAAGCTTGATTGTGCTCGTGGCTTTGAGGTAAGTGTTTGGTATAACCTTAGCTTGAGGGATTAAGAGTTGTGTCTATTTGCTATGTGTTATTTGTTGAGTACGATGTATAGGCATGGTGACGAGTATCTATACGTTGGTGTCAAGCATGCCCGTGAGTCTTATACTATAATTAATGTGACTCCGTTTGTATTGTTCATGCCTTTTGTGATAATTTCTATTGTTGAGCAAGGCTTGTGGAAGTAATATTGGTATTTGAATATTGAAGAGCGTTGGCTCATTGTAAAATGAATTGAGGAAGTATAATTGGCAATTGAACCTTATAGAGCATTGGCTCAAATTGTAAAGTGAGTTGTGAAGTAAATGTGAAAAGGAAAAGAGAAGAGGATTTTGATATTGTTCCCTCGCCGGGTTTCGATTGTTGTACTGTTGTTCCCTTGTCGGGGTTTTATTGCGATTTCATTTATTTCCTTGCCCTTATTTCTTGTGATTATTATTTTGGTAAGAGAGTGTTAAAGCACGAAGGGGGATGCCGTGCACTTGTCCTTGATTTTCCTAAATCTTGCTGATAATTGAGTTATGTTGTCCTTTACGTTTATTTAATGATTTTCTGTTGTTACTTGTTTTTATTATGATATTATTGATTCCCTTGCCAGGATATTGTTGTTCACTTATTGTTCCCTTGCCAGAATTCTTTGTGATTATTGTTGATTTGTAACTGGGATCGGGTGGCACGCGTGCCACAAGATATAGCAAATGGGAGCGGGTGACACGCCTGCCACAAGATATAGCAAATGGGAGCGGGTGACATGCCTTCCACAAGATATATAAAATGGGAGCGGGTGGCACGCATGCCACAAGATATGTGAAATGTGAGCGGGTGGCACGCCTGCCACAAGATATGTGAAATGGGAGCGGGTGGCACGCCTGCCACAAGATAAATGAAATGGGAGCGGGTGACACACTTGCAACGAGATAAATGAAATGGGATTGGGTTGCACGCCTGAAACAAGATGTGAAATGAAAGTGAATTCTGCCTTTGTTTTTCTTATCCTTGTTAGTAGTTGGATTTCGGTTCCTTTATAATCCTATTGATATTCTGTTGTTACCTGTTATTCCCCGAAGCATGTTTTCCCCCTCCCATCTTTAATTATTTATTTCTGCTTTACTTTTCGCTGTACATTATATAACTGCACAGGTTTATTTGGTAGTCTGGTCCTAGCCTCATCACTACTTCGCTGGGGTTAGGCCAGACACTTACCAGCACATGGGATCGGTTGTGCTGATACTACACTTTGCACTCTTTTGTGCAGATTCCAATGTTGTAGACTTCGGACCGCAGTGAGATTGCTGCTTCGCGTTCATCTGGCGACCCAAGATAGTCCTGCAGGCGTCCACAGGCCTTGGCGTCTCCTTCCATCTATTATTCCTGTTTCTTTTGTATTTCCAGAGTTAGTGTTCTATTATTTCTTTCAGACCTTTAATTGTAGTACTCTTAGACAGTTTGTGAAGTTGCGACACCAGTCTTGGGTAGATTTGTTATGGAATGGTATTAACAGTGTTATTAAATCTTCCACTTATTAAATTTTGTTGATTATTAACTCTTAGTTCTTAATTGTTAATGAATTTGGAATGGAAACAAGGTAACTAATTCAGTTGGTTGGCTTGCCTAGCTTTCACTAGTAGGCGCCATCACGACTCCCGAGGGTGGTTAAACCGGGTCGTGACATTTTTTCAATTTAAAATATTTGTAAAGCTCCAACTTGAAACTACTCCCCAATTTGAATGAATAGTTTTTTGCCTTTTTGTTTTAATTATAGCTAATTATAAGAATCTTTATTTATTAACTCAAATAGAGTAACCAATTATGTCAAAATTTAAAATTTAAAGGTTTTTTTAGTTAGAAAGGGAGTGACAAAAACTACTCCTCAACTTCAATATGTATTTTGTTTTAAATATTTTCGATTTTTTACTTTAGCCAATTTATTTTTTTCTTATTTTTTGTTTTTTAATTTTAAAACTCCAACTTGAAACTACCCCCAGTTTGAATGCCACTTGAAAAATATTTTGTCTTAACAATGCCACTTGACTTTTTATATTTTTCATTTGAATAGAAAGTTTTATTTTATTATTTTATTTTAAAATAATTTTAAAACTCCAAATTGAAACTACTCACCAATTTGAATGTGAATTCTTTTATTTATATATTTCCATTGTTTATTATAGCTAATTTTATTTTTTTCATTTGTTTTTTATTTTTAAAACTCCAAACTGAAACTACTCCCCAATTTGAATGGGTAATTTTTTTTCTTTTTTTTTATTATAGCTAATTGTAAAATATCTATATTTATTAATTCAAATATAGTAATCAATTAATTCAAAATTAATATTTAAATTTTTTTTAGTTAGAAAGGTAGTTTATTTTGTTTTAAAACTCCAACTTGAAACTACTCTCAAATTTGAGTTGGCAATTTTTTACTTTTTCAAATTTCATTTTTTATTTAAAATAATTTTAAAACACCAATTGTTTTTGAGCTTTGTCCTAAAAATCTATACTTAGCGTCTTATGGTAATACCACTTAACATCATATAATTATTTACTTCTGTGTATGTGGATATATATATATATATATATATATATATATATATATATAAAAGAAAGAAACTACTCCTCAATTTAAATTGGTAATTTTTTATTTCTTTATTTCTGTTTTTTTATTTTAAAATAGTTTTATAACTCCAAATTGAAACGATACCCCAATTTGAATTGACAATTTTTTATTCTTTATTTTCGTTTTTTATTTTAAAATAATTTAAAACTCCAACTTGAAACTATTCCCCAACTTGAATAGGTTATTTTTTTAATTAATATTTTCGTTTTTTATTGTAGGCAATTTAATTTTTTCTTATTTTTTATTTTTAATTTTAAAATAATTTTATAAGTCCAACTTGAAACTACTCCCCAATTTGAATGGATAGTTATGTTTTTTAATATTTTCGTTTTCTTAATAGCTAATTATAAGATATTTATATTATTAATTGAAATAGAGTAACCAATTAATTCAAAATTTTAAAAGGTTTTAGTTAAAAAAGTAGTTTATTTTGTCTTAATAATGCCACCTGGCTTTTTATGGTTATGCCACTTTTATTATATATAGATAGATATTGTTCTATTTTCCGTTTATTTTATAAGAGAACAAAAAATAACTTGGACCAAAATGTAGTCTTCCTTTGGTCAAACACACTGAAAAAATGTACGGAGGGAGACGCAAAGGCAGATTAGCCACCATTTTTGGCGGCAAGACAATCTTTTGTTTAACACCAATGACATTTGATGCTTTGGTTTCGAACTGTTAAGATTCCACGTAGAAAAGAATAGAGACATGTTTTCTCTTGTTTCTCTTATTCCGTTTCTCCATTAAGATTTAGAAAGGAAAAGAGAATAACTCTTTTTGGTAGTCACAAGGGGTTCTATTGAATCCCTTCCTCGGAATATTATTCCGCACAAAAAGGGTAACAATTTTTTGTTGTTGGTGTTGTTGTTGTTGTGAATGAACAGAAAATGCCTTTGTCATTTTCGTCGGATGATGGTAGCCACCCCACCATTGTGGCCATTGATAAAGACAAGCACAGCGCCTCTGCTGTCAAATGGGCTGTTGATCATCTCGTGATGAGCAATCCGACGCTTGTGTTAGTCCATGTTCGGATAAAGAACTCAACAAATCGTAGGTACCCTCCCTCTTTCATCATATTTTCCTCTCCTTTAATTTTATCGCTCTCTTTTCATTTGATTGTTCAATTGAATCAAGAACTTGCATTATTTCAATATAGTCTCATCATGGTATCCTATACTGCTGGTTTTCTTAATTTCCCAAGTTGGTAATGTAGAAGAACTCTCTTTTGAGAAAAAAAGAAGTGGATTAAAAGTTTATATCTATTTCAGCATTCAAGCTAGTCATTGAATGCAGAGATGGCAATGGGGCGGGGCGGGCAAATCATAAACACGATAGGACAAGACAGTGGACCTCTTATCTGGGGAGCGGGTTTGGACGGGTAAAAACTAAGTATTTTCTGAAAATCAAAAGCAGGGGTAGGTTAAATGAAAATTAACAATTTTTACTGTTGAATGCACCCATTTCTTGAACCTGTTTCTCATAAAGTTGGGTATAAAAGAAAACTTAAGAAGGCGGGGCGAGTTGAAAATAGAGAGAAATGCTAAGAGGGGTAGGGTGGGTGAAAACTTTTGCAGTGTAAGGCTTCACCCGTGTTGCTCCGTTTGCTTCCCTAATTGAATGTTAATGACATATGCCTTCTATATGTATTCTTTATGATGGTATTTCTGCTTACTTTGTAGAGAATGGTGTTGTTCAAGGTTCAAATCGCGGATTGAGTGATCAAGATACTCCTAAGGTCTTTACACCTTTTAGGGCTTACTCTGCACGTAAAGGGGTACGTTAATCAATTTAGTAGACTAGAATACATAAAACAAGTTCATGTGGTGCTTTTGAGAAAATGCATATTAAATTAAGAACTTGTATCTTTCTGTTCGTGTTATGCCTTCTTCCTCGATGACAATTTTGCTATATGAATGCCCTATAGAAGAGCTTGAAATAATTTATACACGTCAATACTAGCAAAAACAATAAGATTCATACGTGAGAAACTTAGGTCAACAAAGCTTAAAGACTGCTCATCCTATAAGAGACCTGTAAGGTAACAAACCATCGTATCTTAGCGTAAATGCATTTTGCACCATTCGAGCAATATATTACGTACCTACGCAGCATCTTACATAACAAAGTGAGAAAAATAGGTTTATATCACTCTTGAATTGTTGATTAAATCTAACTTCAAGTTCAAATGATCGGTAAAGATAGCAGTGAAGGAGGTTGTCATTGAGGATATTGAAGTGTCTAAGGGACTTCTAGACTATATTAACAGCCACCGCGTCACCAACATTGTTCTTGGTGCATCATCAAGGAGTGCTCTATCCAGGTTCGTATGATCAATTACTTTTTCCCTTGCATGTACTCCCTTTGATTTGTGGATAAATACCTTACGGATGATGTTTCTCTTTCTATTTTGCAGGAAATTTTGGAGTCATGATGTGCCAACTATCATAAACAAGTCTGCACCAGATTTCTGTACTGTATACGTGATTTCGAAAGGAAAGCAACAGTCAGTCAGACCAGCAGCAAAACCTTTTGCTAGTTCTTTGTCATCAACGCTACCATCTTCCCAACCGTGGTCAGCAGCTAGGCTAAGTAATTACTCTGAATCATCAGATGTATCCAGGTACCAAATAACTGAGAATGTGTTCTGGTCAACCTTCTTTTTAGTATTGTTGAGCTTGGGAAAAACTCGCGCACTGACTGCTTATTGTCCTTAACTCTGAAAATTTTACTGAGAAAAATATTCGGCAAACATTTCAATGAAATATGAGCTGTCTGAGGACAGGTTAAGGCAAGGCAGCTGGGCCTATTTCTTATGAATTTGGGTGAGGGAATCTGAAAGGATAAACCGGGTGAGCAGATTTTCAGCAAATGGAAAAGTGAAAGGTGCTTCTCAGCTAGCGTCAGGGTCGGGATCGGGGTCACTGTAGTGGCTAGGGCGAGTCTTCCTACACTACCAATAGCCTTAAAATTCACAGATACTTTTGAGCCCAAGTGCATTTAAATTAGCGAGCACATGAAAACAGAAATGAAGCTATATCTACTGTTTGTATGCTTGTCTTCAAGAATGATTTAACCAAAGATTGTCACTTTAACTTCTCATGATGCTACTAGGTATCCGAATTAAACCCCAAGAATCACCAGTAAACTTGTCATAACTTATGCAAAATGAATCTTAAGCAATTCTAATTCATTGTATTCATTTCCAGTAATTTTGGCAATTTCCAGTCACTGAGTACTCCAATTATTAGACATACCTTGGTGTAAAAAGAAAATATTAGTTATTAAAGATGTTAAAATCAATGCCATCGAAATGTCTTTTGTTACTTTTTTTTTCCAAATATTTTACTATGAAGACTTAGTTTGTCATTATACACAAACTTATCCGACGTGGCTAAGTGAAAGTAAGTTTAATCAGTGCCCCTAGTTTAAACTGCAAATCATTAGAAGTTTGACTGTTGAAAACTGCATAGACTAACAGCTTAAATTCTGATGCTCTATAAGAGATGGTGATAATTCTTGTTTGTGTTGAGCTTTAATAAACTAATGCTACGAAACAGGTCAGTATATACGAGGCCAGAGCAAAATATTGTAGGTTCTGAAATGATGAAGCCCAAAATTGGACCATCTAATGCATCAATGGACAATCTTGACGTTCATACTAAAGAGCCCAAGAATTCATATAGCCGCAGTTCTCCGTCTGATGATAGAGGTCTCTTTGCACCTCTTAGCCATGGATCAGTGGATATCACAACTCAAAATCTTGATTTCACTCAAGTTTCAGTAAAAGACAATTGTTGCTCCTCATCTTCAGTAAGTGAAATATGAATATAGACATTCTTAACTATTTTGATTGTTGTGAAAGAAAAAGCAGTTTCATTTAGTAATATATTCTTCATCAATTGCTATATGCAGTGGGAAGCTGAGATGAACAGATTAAAGCTAGAGCTAAGGCAAACCTTGGATATGTATAACACAGCTTGCAAAGAAGCTGTCTCGGCAAACCAAACGGTATAACTTTTTAAGTGTCTAGAACCGCAAGATTAAAAGTCATTTAAACTATTAGACAAACGGCATGTAAAAACCAGCCTTCTGCAAATTAAAGTTCCTTACATGTGTTTTCTAGGTATAAACTTAGAAATACCGGAGATGCACTTTGAAAGAGCTAATAGGGCTAAATGCTGGTCTATGTTGAGTGGACTCTCAAAAATGCTGCCTCATCCGTGTCAGATCCTCCGAAAATACACTAGTTTTGGAGGATTGGGGACGCACCAGATGACATTTTCAGAGCGTTGGAGCAACATAGATGCTAGTGATGCCTGAAATCTGTTTCTTCAATGTTAACTAACATTTGTGGAAGTGAATATTCAGTCCATTGTTACTTTGAATTTTTTTTTTAAAACAAGGCAGATATCTAGATCAGGGGTTCCATGTTTCAACTGAACTTGTATAGTAAATTAAAAATAAAGTAATAAAGATTCTTCGGGCAACCAACGCCAGGACCACATGGCTGCATCCAAGCAACACCATAAGATCAAAACTTTTATATAGAAGAATGATAAGACACATATTATTAGTTCAATGTATGAATTAAAAAGTAATACGTGCATTTTCAATCGTTTGTAAGTTTCTGAACAAGTTGTTACTGTGTCTCTGATCCCACACAAGCCCTCTGAAACACGAACTGGAAAGTAAGAAGTTTTTCTTAATTAGCTTTCTCCCTCTTCTTATCCTTGGATAAGTTTCACATGTTTCATGCTAAGTCTCGTTTTTTCTACTTATCGGAGTTACATATGTAATGTCTTCTAATTTTCAGGCTAAAGAGCTTCATCAATGGAAAATGGAAGAAGCAAGTAGGTTCAAACAAGCCCGTATTTCTGAAGAGGCAGCTCTCGCTAGTGCTGAGATGGAAAAAGCGAAAGGCAGAGCTGCCATTGAAGCTGCTCAAAAAGCACAAAAGTTGGCTGAGATAGAAGCAAAAAGAAGAAAGTATGCGGAGTTGAAGGCCAAGCGAGAGACAGAAGAAAAGAATCTAGCATTAAATGATCTATCTCGGAGCGATCTCTGCTATAGGAAATACACAATAGAAGAGATTGAGGCCGCCACCAAAAACTTCTCAAATTCAGAGAAGATTGGTGAAGGTGGATATGGCCCTGTTTACAAAGCGAAACTTGATCACACACCCGTTGCCATTAAAGTTCTGAGATCCGATGCTGCACAAGGGATGAAGCAGTTCAAGCAAGAGGTATGTTATCTCTCCAATTTATTGGCAGAAATTGATCTTATGATGCATATTATGAATATAAGGTATAAAACATATTTTTTGTTTGGCTGAATAACTTTCTTCTTTATTGAATTCTGTGCATTAAGTCAACTATAGAGTTATTTTATACTGGATCACTGAAGGGAAGCATGACAAAATGCCAGTTTTAGACTGAAAAATTTATGTATCTTGAAGCATTCTAGTGCCTAACATGATTATTTTTATGTATATGCTTAATCTAAAACTTTTTGTTCTGTGTATATGCTTCAGTTACAATTTTTCGAAAAGCACTTTTAAGAATCCATTTTTAGTGTTAGATATGCACCACGAACCCTTTTCTTTTTAAAAACTAGACTACTGATTAACGTGGAAGTCGGCTATATATCATACATTACCATAACTTTAAGGCCTCTACTCTCTCATCTATGCTATCAATATACCATTTTGTAAATACTTAGTTGATTGACTTGCATAGGGAGTTTTCACAAGCCAAATGCTGTTGCACATTTTGCAAATTTAACTTTTGGATGGAAATTATTAGGATTCCCTTCTCAAAGGATAGGCTTTGTCATTTACAGGTTCAAGTCCTCGGTCTCATGAGGCACCCAAATATGGTTCTACTCTTAGGTGCATGTCCCGAGTATGGATGTTTAGTTTATGAGTTCATGAATAATGGCAGTCTGGAAGATCGTCTGTTCCGGAAAGGTAACACCCCTCCAATCCCATGGGAAATTCGGTTCAAAATTGCTGCTGAAATTGCTACGGGGCTCCTATTCCTTCACCAAGCAAAACCAGAACCTCTTGTCCATCGTGACCTTAAGCCAGCCAACATTCTTTTAGACAGTAACTATTCGTGCAAAATAAGTGATGTTGGGTTGGCAAGGTTAGTTCCACCATCTGTAGCAGATTGTGTTACACAATATCACATGACTTCAGCTGCAGGAACGTTTTGTTACATTGATCCTGAATATCAACAAACAGGAAAGTTAGGGACTAAATCAGATATATATTCACTTGGTGTGATGTTGCTCCAAATTATTACTGCAAGGCCCCCGATGGGTTTAACACATCACGTCGAGAGGGCCATCGAGAACGGAACATTTGCAGACATACTAGATCCAACAGTGCCAAACTGGCCAATGGAAGAGACTCTTAACTATGCAAAATTGTCACTCAAGTGTGCTGAGCTGCGGAAGAAAGATCGACCTGATCTTGGTTCGGTCATATTGCCTGAGCTTAATAAGCTTAAAGAACTCGGAATGAATAGCAAGCCAAGTACAGACTCTTAATGTTTTCTTATTCACTTTCATATGAATGATCCCATTTGGATAATATATAATGAGGAAAGAACCTGTAGCATTTTGGCATCAACTAGTCCAATTATATTTTTTCTAAAGCAGATTGTTGTCACAGAGATTTGCATATGAACTATTCGAATTGTATGTATAAATTTCTAAGCATTCATTTAATGGTCAAATCTCATTCTGCTGATGGATGTGCCCCCCGTTGCTGTTAAAAAGTTCTAAATAGGAAATAGGAATACAGAAATTTACTTTCACTGAATATATAGCAAATATCTTTAACGTTTGTTGAATAAGCATAAACTCTTAAGCTGCTTTTTCCTACATAGCCTACAAGGCTACAAGCACAGGAGGAGGCCGGACTTGAGGCCGTAGATCCAAAGAATGTTAAATTGTCCAGCTTAAGTCGAACTCATGACCTAAAACATTTCTTGAACCCCTTTGTCGCTGCACTGAAAACTTTTCTTAGGTTAATTCAACAATCGATATATATAGCTCCAGATTTGCTCCAATGATTATAAATCCAGTTATATTCAATACCCCCTTAAATTCTTGCCATCTGTCCATAGAAAACTGATGGCGTGGATTTACTTTGGGTACCAAAAAGATTTAAAAGGCTGAATTTTTTTAAAAAGAAAATTATTAGCCCTAGTTAAGTCTAACTGTAACGATGCAATAAACTTCCAAGCAACTAAGAATAGGAATCTAGCAGTGCTACACCAAAATAGTTTATTTAATTATTTTTAAAATAACGTAGATCTTTTACTCTTACAATATAAAAATGACGAAAGAGCTAAATTTTTTCTTGAATCTTCTGCTCAATAATACACGATATTGCCTTCTCTTATAGATTTTGGAAATCTTTGACGTCTTTTAATTACTATTAAACTTAGAAAGAATTACGGCCCGTGTCACTTGGCCTAATAGCCCAATCGAAAATGGCCCAGATTTGAAGCTCTTACCCTATTTAGCGTAAAAATAGCACGGTATAGCCAGTTTTCGGACTGGTCATTCAAAAATAGCCAACGTTTACGAAGTCAATGAAAAATAGCCACTATTTTGCTGAAACAGAGACCGGTCCAGCATAATATACTGGAGTTCGGTGCACCTGTGTATGAACTCCAGCATATTATGCTGGACTGGTATACTTTGCTGACTCCAGTATATTACACTGGACAATTATACTTGCTGGAACTCCAGTATATTATGCTGGAGTTCTACTGTACTTATGCTGGAACTCCATCATATTATGCTGGAGTTCCAACATACTTTTCCTGGAACTCCAGTATAATATGCTGGAGTTCAAGCATACTTATGCTGGAACTCCAGTATAATATACTGCCGTATTTTTCGAGTTTTGAACAGTGCTTTCGCTCAGATTTATCTTTACATGAAAAGTGGCTAAAATTCGATTACTTTTGAAACTGGGCTATTTTTGAACGACTCGTTGTAAATCTGGCTATTTTTTAATTTCTCCCCTATTTAGCCCATGTTGTACATAACTTGAAAGAAACTTTTCAGCCTTTAGCCCATTATTAAAGACACACTTTTATGTTTTTATTATTTTCTTCTTTCTTCATTCCCATTACACCAAATTCTCTCTCACCACCTCTTGTTTCTTTCTTTCTAACCCATATAGATCCTCATCCTCTCTTAACCTAGCCCCCGTTATTCCGCTCCTCTACCCCCGACGCAGTTCTGCCATCAATGGCTCGAAGAAGGCTCGGGCTCCTACTCCGTCGTCCATGGTGGCAAGCAGAAGAATATTGAAGATTTTTGAAAGAAAAATGAAAATACACACAGATCTGAAAATAAATAGCTCTCAAACTTGATTTGCACCAAAAAACAACCACTAATTTTGGAAGATTTTGAAGTTTGATGTTCTGGTCATTATTATTATGACCTTGAAGTCTCGAATATGAAATTGAGTGTATCTTATCTGTGTGTTGAATTCTGAATCATTAGCGCAAAATTGTTAGCCTATTGACGAGTTGAGTCATCCAATACATTCTACTACAACTCGAGGCTTGGATAAAAAATTATATCTATGTAGCAGTTTGTATCAACACTATATAATTGTGTATATGGATATACAAACACCTCTTATACACTATTATACATGTTTATACAAGTTAATACATTATTTACAGTAAGTTTAGTGTTGGACATTATATTCTATGTTTTCTAGTGGAAATATTGCATAAGTGGTGTTTATATACACTTATACAGTATTGTATAATTGTGTATAAATGTGTATATGTGTGTATATGTTGTATAATTATATATTTTTCAGTTTATAAGGATGTATATACATTGTCAGTGTGTAAGAGGCCTCTACGGAAGTTTGACACTTCCTTCTCTTCTTCTTTATTATGTATGTGCTGTATGAAAAAGATTTTGTACGCGTTGGAGGGATTCTACAATTCATTTACCAAGTTTTTGTTTTCTTTTATCTTGTTGGATTGCTTCAACAATTGCACATAAAAGTATTTGAATTTCTTACCTTCAAATAATATGTATTATTCAGGATTTTTGACTTGTGTTGTGGCTGATTTGCATTTTTTTATCAAATGCTTAATAATCAAAGGAAATCAAGAGAATGAAAATAACTGGTTGTATAAAGAGGGAGCACTAGCCGTAGTTGATTGTGTGAAATAAGCTGTCTTTCGGGAATTAGCCTATTATTTTTGGGCTATAGATTTGTAAAGTGGTATCTAGGCTATTATGTTGCAATTCAGGTGTGTGAGTTATATTTATTTGAAATTGTCCTTTAAACTTACTACAATAACTAGCTTTTTTGTTTTTAAATTAACTTTATTTAGCAAGAAAAAGATATACTACCTCTCTTTCAAAAAGAATTAATCTATTTTCTTTTTAGTCAGTTTAAAAAGGAATGACCCTGTCAAAATTTAGAAAAAATATAACATTAAACTTCTCATTTTACTTGTATGAAATAATTATAGCCACACAAATATATCAATTGTTTTGGACCACAAGTTTTAAAAGTTTTCCTTTTCTTCTTATAGACGTATAAAATTTGTTGGGTCTAATCCATATAAATTTTGGAATAAATTCAATTGGGTTAAATAATTTGTATACGATCAATATCTAATGTCTCCGATTTCTACAATTGAGAGGTCATCTTGAGTCCGAGTTCGGGGTAAAATCAAGTCCGAGTTTGAGGTACCAGACCTGAGTTTGAAGGCGAAGCACGATGCATACTGAGGTCGAGTATGTTCGACCCTGAAATAGCACCGTTATGGATTTGTACCAGGATGAGTTAGATTCCTGCCACATCCCCAAAGTCATGGCGCAAATCCCAGAATATGATTGTACTATTCCGTACTAGGCAGTTAGACAGTTGGACCAAGAATATTCCTTACTGTAAATGAAAATATTCCTTATGTAGGGCTCCCCTATTATATAAAGGGAACCCCAATCATTGTAAAATATCTTATCATCACTGAGAAAAGAATATACTCTTTGCCTTTTGCCTACTGTTCATCAGCATTGTCCTTTAGCTTCATTGTTATTGCTTCATTTTTATCACTTAATTGTTCTTACTGCCTTAAGCTACCTCGAGGTCACTAAGCTCGAGGCCATTGCTGCTGAGTAACACTGATTTAATTCACTTCTATCTTTCATTTCAACTTCATATTTCTTGATTATTAATTGGTATTAAACTAAATCATGTATCTTTAAAATAACTAATCAAATTTAATTGTTACTCATATTTTCGAGGTAACAGTTTGGCTCGCACCCTGGGGCTAAAGATAATAGTGATTATCTCTTTACTGATTTTCATTACACACGTTGTTTTTATACTTTTTCTTGTCAAGATTTGTTGATTTTCAGGCTGAAACATGTCTAGCTCACAAAACGCACCTATTCATGACAACGAAGGTCTTTGAGAAAACAGCAATGCAGGAGTCGGTGTATCACCGATAAACCCAGGGAAGTGCCAAATGTGGAACCTATTGATGTTAGTTCGCACATTGCTTTGAACGCAGATATATGCGCAGACCCCGAAGCAGATATACGCAGGAAAGCCCGGCCCAGTGGCCAAAGAACACAAGGAATGGATGTTGATACCCAATTTTTTCCTGTATTTTTTATATGCAAAACACCTTTCAAAATAGCATGTATATGCATATATAAGTATATCCCAATGTTACATTATTTTTTCTTAATGTTTCAAAGATTTTCAAATCAATTTACTACCTTATTTTATCAAGAAAAACCCAATAATTATTCCCAAATTATCATTTTGGTAATTTATTTATTGTATTCTCATGTTTATATTAAAATATAGCTAAGATATTTTTTCACACATTTTTAAAAATTTATTTGGCATTTTTAAGGATAAAATTGCGTAATTGCAATATTACCCATTTTATGTTTAAATCTGTCTCATGTTTATAAAATGGGATTCTGTAGTTTTAAATTGATAATTATACGTTATAAATCATTTTAGTACTTTTAGTTTGTTTTTAGAAATTTGTTTATTATTTTTTTATAAATTAAATGGGAAAAAGGGGCTATTTAACTTATAGCCACATTTGGCCTTTTAATTTGGCCTAATTAAACCCAATACCCAACCCAAATTAAACCAACCCAAGACCCAAGCCCAATCCTAAATCTACCCAACCCAACCCGGACTAAATCCTGGTCGTTGATCATTTTTGATCAACGGTCCAGATCCGCCCTTACCAAATTAAACCAAACGACCCCCCAAGACCCCTCTCATTCCTCACTCAACCAACTCTCTCTCTATCTCTGGTTCTCTCTAGAACCTTCACCCTTCCCCTCCTCTCCGATGAGCTCCATCCATCTTCTCTGGCCACCTCCTGGCCTGAATCCATGGTGGTTTCACCACCCACCAGCCTTCTATGGCTCCTCACGCTTGGTTACTGAAGTTTCATAACTTGACCACGAAGAGCTGGGTCCAGACCCTTGTTGATTCAAGTTTCACGGCCATCTCCGGCCTTGCTCCGGAAAGCCATGTCTGTTTCGAGCCTGGCCTCGACTCCTCCTACTTAGATCCAAGCCTTTCTCACCGTTTGGGTTTCTCTGAAACCCTAACTTTTGAGGTTTTTTTGATCTCTATAGATCTGTTCCAGATCCATGTTTTCTCTAAGTTTTTAAACGATTTTCTGATATTTCTTTCAAAAGTTACGCTTTCAAAGCCTTTATTTTCCGATCTAGGTTTTTTTAGATGTTTCTCTGATTTTTCTTTTTCTTTTGTGTGCTTCTTCTACTATGTTTCTTCTACTGTGTTCTTTGTGTTTCTTCTACTATGTTTCTTCTACTGTGTTATCGTTAAGTTTCTGCTACCATGTTTTTATCAGTTTCCTCTACTGTGTTTTTAAGTTTCTACTACTGTGTTCTTAATCAGTTTCTTCTACTATGTTTCTCATTAGCTTCTTCTACTATGTTTCTTTTACTGTGTCTCGCATGTTGTTCTTTTACTATGCTTCTCATTAGTTTCTACTACTGAAAGAGCATGCTAAGGGTCTCAGTTCCTTTCTGAGACCTCTGAACCTGTTTTGATTAGTATCTTTTCCTCTCACCTCTACACTCGATTGATTGTAAAAACCCTAGAATTTGGGGGTTCATCTGAGTTTTGAGAACATTGGCTATGTGATTTGCTTGTGCTTCATCTCTGAACTCGCCTGATTTCAAAAACCCTAATCTTTTGGACCTATTTGAGTTCCTGGAGTTGTTTCATCTACTGCTTCATTAAGTTTCAAAATCATTGTTTCAATTTTGTTTCTTCATATAATTCTGACTTTTTCTAAACTCTATAAGACCTTTTACTTGACCCCTTTTGGCATGCCTGATACTTGTGTGCTCTTTATATGTTCTGAACTTCCCTTTAAAAGGGCTTTCAATTTTTGATTAATTTCAGACTTCCTTTGTACAAGTTTGATTGATTTCTTTCCTTGTTTGCTGACTTCCCTGTTACTCGACTTAAGTTAAAAAACTTTTCTCAGCTTTTCTGACTTGGTTCATTCATGGACCAGTGATTAAAAAATCTCTGATCCTTGATTTACTGGCTACTAATTGATTTCTCTTACCTTATTTATGCAACCGTGTATTTCAAAGATCTACCCCTAAAATAAACTTCTATGTATTTACCCCTAATTGTCTACTTTACACAAGATGTTTATTTGATTTCTTTCCTTAAATAGTTTTACCTTTTGAGTCCGAATTTCTTAATTAAAGGAAGTCTTGTGTTGATTGATTCTTAATTGACATCCAGTTCCTTAATTGTTTTCTTACCTTATTTATGCCTATTTTTATACTATAAATACACGACTCTTTCATTAGCACACCTGTCGCACCTCCTTTTTGCCGCGCCCGCGGGGCGCATGGGGAGTTTTCTCCAATTAAAGGACAGTCGAAACGAGATTTATTTAATTATTTTCAGAGTCGCCACCTGGGAATTTTAAGGCGTCCCAAGTCACCAATTTCAATCCCTGAATCGAGGAGAATATGACTCTGTTTATTATTCTGCGAACCAGAAATCCTGAGTAAGGAATTCTGTTAATCCGGAAGAAGGTGTTAGGCATTTCCGAATTCCGTGGTTCTAGCACGGTCGCTTAACTGTTTTTATTATTGGCTTAATTATCTTGATTTTAAATATGTTGATGTTATCTGATTTTACTACCGCTTATACTTATTGTGATTGAGAACCCTTCTTTGAATCGAATTACGCGTACGTATATTCGTGTTATAAATTTTAAAAATGCGGAATTGTGTCACGCGTACGTGTACACGATAGCTTTTGGTAATATATTTATTAAACAATCATTTTTTTTCGGAGTTGTGTCGAATCAAGAATATTTGTTTTTCTTGAATAGTGAACCGTACATCTCGGATTTTTATGAAATTGATTTAACGCCTTTGGAAAAATCCTTTTATTAAATATTCGCTCGAAATTGCGCGTACGCATAATCCGAATTTTTGCTTTTTAAAAAAAAATAATCAGGGTACGCGAACGTATCCCTAATTGCGCAAAATATTTATAATGATATTGGGGATTTTTCCACAAATTATTTATTATATTATGAGAAATCTTCATTTAAAATACTCTTAATTCTTGAAAAAGAATTCACAATTTATTAAATGTTTCCCATTGATTATAATTTCCGAATATAAATTATATTCATTCCAACTATTCAAATTCAAAGGACATAATAAAAATATGATTAATACTATCTTTAAAACAAATATGACATATATATATATATATATATGACATATATATATATATATGCCAAAGAGTAAATGGCATATGAAACTGAAAATGAATGATTCATAAAGGAAAGGAATATTTTCCAAGAAATTTCATTATTTACTTAATGCAATTTCTATTTTTTGCTTACCATTGATTTAAAATGTTGCAATCTGTACATGTACATCTCAACTTATTCTCATATATTCGTTTTTAATCGAATAGGCGAAATTATTATAATTGATTCTGCTTATGGTTAAACGTAAATGTATATATAATCAACCCTTGTTACTAACTTTCACATTATAACCTCCTAGGCCATTTGTTATTTTGAGAAAGAGAACAAATCTACCTAATTGACTTAACAAAGTAATATTGCCTACAACATTATTCACCCTGTTTTGACGTTTGCAAACATAATGGAGGATAATAATGCAATTTCCAAATATTGGTGTTAACCATAATCATTATTATGCCATATATGAATTAAGTACAATCAATCATCATCTAGCCTTAATCCACAACCGAACATTCGAAATACACTAACCACTCATTTCTTTATATTCCCGGACTACTTTATATCTGTCTAACAATGTCGTAAGACTTGATTAATAACCAACCTCATACCATATTCCCTATCTTAACAATTCAACCATAATTATACCTTAATGAAATTCTGAAATAGATAAAATTATTACAATACTTATATGAATTTCAAAGGAAAATGATCAACTGATAATTAACATTTCCAGCATACCTCTATATGAAATAACATGAAACAAAACTGAAATTTATAATAACAAACTTAGATAAATGGAAAAATAGAACTGCAATTCAAACTTCATTGATTTATCATGCCGAATCTCTTTCCAACATAGAATTTAAGAAAGATATGTACCTGGAAATGGAGGTAGAAGAAGTAAGTTTCAGCAGTTGCAGTAGTAACAAAAACAGCGAAATACCAGTATTCCCACAGATTTGAGCAATAATAAGATCCGAAGAAAACAGATGCACAGTACAGTTATTTTTTAACTGGACACTTCAGATGTTAACTGAATCAATGGAACCAAGTAAGGTTGAACAGATTCAACAAAAGAACAATATTTCAAATTTCAATTTCTTTTCAGTTTCAAATTCCCATTTTTCTAATTTTTTTCTGTTTCTGTTGCTGTATATCTGTGTGTGTGTGTGACTACTCTTTTGTTCCTTTTCTGTTTCTTTTTCCTCTCCTAAAATCTCTCAAACTCTCCTCTTCTGAAAATTGATCCTAAAAATCTGTTTGCTTCCCCAATTTCACACTCTCTTTTTCTCTTAAAACTCCTTTAAAGTCTAAAAAAAAAACTGACTGCCCTCTATTATGAAAAGCTGATTTCTCTCTCTCTGGAAACTGATTTTTTCTCCCTTCCAAAATCTCTTCAAGTCTCTCCCTTTTAAGCTGTCCAGCTCTTGTATTTATACAGGGCTGGTTGCACCTTTGTCATGGTGGCTGGACCCTTTATCCCTTTAAAAATTAGAAAGTTTCCATTAAAACTACTTTTTAATACTTTATGTGATCCTAACATGATTTTCAGCAGCCCCATTATCCCTTGTTCCCCATTAGTATCTTAAACTATAGCCATTACATTCCACTTTCAGCCCACTACTATTATCACATTATCCTATTGTTTCATTCCTCAACTACCCCCTGAAATCCCTTAATATTACTGTTATTACTGCCCCAGACCAAAACTGCTTAAACCTTAACTAAATTATCTGAATTAAACCTGTTTAGAAGCTAATAACCAATTCCTAAATCAAACAAACATTCTGTCTACTCAATGATAGCTAATTGATCCAACACCCAATGTCTAATAGCTAATGGACAAAACTAAATTCAGATTTGAACACTGAACTTGTACACAAACATTTTAACAATACACAGAACTTAACAGAACAAAGTCTGAATTGAAATTGAATTTAGCATAAGTGCAGGGGCATTGTCAGTATACTGATAATGCCCTGAAACTTACTGGTTCAGAAATCAACATATACACAGCATTCATTTTGACAGACTCATTGAAATGTAAACAAGAGTGATTTAACTGACGAGTATTAATTTAAACTGATTATCTACAACAATTGTCCATAATTGGTCTAAAACAATAGAAGCAGACTGTTTTTCATTAGCATTATCATAAGTGAATTCATAATATAACTAATCGACGAACATAATCGAGTCGATTACTTACATTATGAACAATCACAACCAACTGAAACAGTTTCATATTTGACCATATAGACGGGCATGAGACAAAGGTGACAGAATTAATCAAATAAAATCATGAAAAATTAACAAGCTATTAAGACAAACAACAACACACGTAGAATACACAAAATAATAGAAAAAATACCTTTGAATCTTCAATCAGACTCGAACTCAACTCGGCTTTCGGATTTTTTTGTTTGAAATCAAACAGACCTTAGTCGAAGTATTTTCCACTGAAAATACTTCGACTAAGGTCGATTAAACCTCAATCCTTTAATCAATTTGGACAAAAATCCAGAAGTTTGGCATTTCTAGGTTTCCTGAAGGTTCGATTTGGGACCTAATCATTTCTGGTTAGATTCGAGGGAAACCAAGTACGACACAAGGGTGAGGGAAGCCTAGGGGTTATTTGGTGTCACTTTGGAACAAATCTGGGTCATTTTTGTTTGGCTCGAATCTTCAAAAGAAGATTCGAGAAGCTCTGAAGTGATTCGAGCCAAACTAACTTCAGATCCATAACAAGGGTTGTTAGGGGAAGCCATGGTGTTAATTTGGGGCTAATTGGTTGAGATCAGGTTTTCAGGCCAACCTTCGATTTAAGATTCGAAGGGTTGGGGCCTGATTCGAAGGAATCTAAGGTCATATTTGTGTAGAGGGCGTTCAGAGGGTTCTGGGGTGTCAAGGTGGTGACCGGCGGCGTTGATGCCGCCGGGTTTCAGGCGAAGGGGAATAGGGGCGGCTAGGGTTAGGGATCTGTTTGGAACGATGATGAACAGGAGCGGAGAGGGGGGGTGTTTAGTTAGGGGGCCGGGTAAAGGATTATGGGTTTATATAGGGGAATGGTGGGTGGATATGGACTGTTGGATTAGGCAGGATGGATGGCTGGGATCTATTCACTTAACCAAACGGTGTCGTTTGGTTTAAGTTAGGGGGACGGGTTGAACCGGGTATTGGATCGGGTAAGGGTCTTGGGTTAGGGTGATGAAATCTTGGCCGTTGGATGGACTTAATCCAACGGCCCTTGATGAATGATCACCAAACGACGTCGTTTGGCGTAGCTGCATTGAATTGGACCGGACAGGCTATTTTGGATTGGGCTGGGGGGGAATGAATAATTCACTTGGGCCTGGATTTTAATCCAGGTCCAATTTCCTTTCACAATTTATATATATTTTCTAATTTTATTTAAATTATAAAAAATCCTAATAAAAATTATAAAATAATTTTTAACCTTACACAAAAATATTAATTACTTCATAACAATTCTTTAATCACATAGTCAGAAACATTAATCACACAGTGGGATATTTAAAATAGAACTAACGCATATGTTTTTTTTTTTATTTAAATTATCTTTTAAAATGCATAGTTATATCCTATATGCATGCAACATGTATTTTATTTTATTTTTTATTTTATCATGACAAAGTAAACATTTACGGACATAAACAAATATTTAACACCATGCAAATTCAGAAATTACACAGTAAAAGAAATTTATTTTATTTTTGATTTATTTTGGAGTAGTTTTTCGTAAGGCAAAAATTACGTGCTCACAGCTGCCCCTCTTTGTGCGGAAACTCGAAGAGTTTTCGTGCAAAGATAAAGTGAGCGGATACGAGCGATTTTTGCCCGTTCGAATACTCCGTGGGAAGCATTTTTAGAAAGACTTGACCGAACCTCTGCTTCAAAGGTTTCCTACATATCCTTGGCTATAAAGGAATCAGGTCAGTGTAGTTCGGGAATTTTTTGGGTAGCTGGGACTACCGTGGGACTGTGATGTTACTGCTGCTTCGTGCTGTTTTTACTGCTTGCTGACCTCCTTATTACACCTTACTTCCAAGGTAATACAAAAATTAAACTAGATCAGGGTACAAGAATTATAAAAATCTTATCTAGATCATGCCCTTGTGTTTCTTGTTGTCTTGATATCTTGGTGACTCTTGGGCATTTGGCTTATTACGTATTCCTTTTGGAACTCTTGTTGTTTCTTGCTAGGGATTCTGTTGGACTTCTCTGCTTTATTGATTCTAAGTGTGCTCCTTTTCCATATGAGCGGGCTTTTGATTTCAACATTTCAATTTCATTCCCTCGTTCTTCAGGTGGGTGCCTTGACTGTTTCTTTTCCTTCTTCATCCTCATTCTCTAGGTGGACGCCTGATTTCTTCAATTTCTTTATCCTCATTCTCCAGGTGGACGCCTGAATTCTTTAATTTCTTATCCTCGTTCTCCAGGTGGACGCCTGACTTCTTTAATTCTCTGTCCTCATTCTCCAGGTGGACGCCTGACTTCTTCTTTCTCATCCTCATTCTCCAGGTGGACGCCTGACTTCTTTAATTTCTTTATCCTCATTTTCCAGGTGGACGCCTGACTTCTTCAATTCTTCATCCTCATTCTCCAGGTGGACGCCTGACTTCTTCTTTTCTCATCCTCATTCTCCAGGTGGACGCCTGACTTCTTTAATTCTTTGTCCTCATTCTCCAGGTGGACGCCTGACTTCTTTAATTTCTTATCCTCGTTCTCCAGGTGGACGCCTGACTTCTTTAATTCTCTGTCCTCATTCTCCAGGTGGACGCCTGACTTCTTCTTTCTTCATCCTCATTCTCCAGGTGGACGCCTGACTTCTTTAATTTCTTTATCCTCATTCTCCAGGTGGACGCCTGACTTCTTCAATTCTTCATCCTCATTCTCCAGGTGGATGCCTGACTTCTTTAATTTCTTTATCCTCATTCTCCAGGTGGACGCCTGACTTCTTTAATTCTTTGTCCTCATTCTCCAGGTGGACGCCTGACTTCTTCTTTCTTTGTCCTCATTCTCCAGGTGGATGCCTGACTTTTTCAATTCTTTGTCATTCTCCAGGTGGACGCCTGACTTCTTCTTTCTTCATCCTCATTCTCCAGGTGGACGCCTGACTTCTTTAATTTCTTTATCCTCATTCTCCAGGTGGACGCCTGACTTCTTCAATTCTTCATCCTCATTCTCCAGGTGGATGCCTGACTTCTTTAATTTCTTTATCCTCATTCTCCAGGTGGACGCCTGACTTCTTTAATTCTTTGTCCTCATTCTCCAGGTGGATGCCTGACTTCTTCTTTTCTTTGTCCTCATTCTCCAGGTGGACGCCTGACTTTTCAATTCTTTGTCCTCATTCTCCAAGTGGACGCCTGACTTCTTTAATTTCTTTATCCTCATTTTCCAGGTGGACGCCTGACTTCTTTAATTCTCATCCTCATTCTCCAGGTGGACGCCTGACTTCTTTAATTATTCATCCTCATTCTCCAGGTGGACGCCTGACTTCTTTAATTCTCTCGGGTATTCCCTGAGACAAATATTATACTTGCCCCTGTTTTAAATCAAAGAAAACTTCGTTAGTTTAAAGCAGGTTGGTTTGCTGTGGTATTCTTGCAGATGGTGATGCTTCTCTTTGTCTCTCTTTATTGCCTTAGAATGGTTGAAAAGACTGTTTTGTCTTTGTCATTGATCCTTGACTATAGGATTCCCCTCTGTATGTTTTCCTTCGAACCCTTTTAACTGTAATCATATGTCCCTTCTGACTTTGCTGATCCACTTTTGATTTCACCTTTCTTACACCCATATCCTTTATCTTCCACTTTTTGTGGCCGTATTTTGCATCATGTAACCTTGAATCTTGGTAGTATACCTTGACATTCCTTCTTATTTGTTTGGAATAAAACTTATTTCAAAGCTTTTAGAAAAGTAAGATTATTAGTGACGAAACACGTTGATTTCGACAATTATAGAATAAAAAGAAAAGTCCAATTTTGGATGACTATTGGAGCAAGAATGAAAACTTATCTGATTGGAGTTACTGGCACCAATGATCAGGGTATGCATTTCGGATTAATCAACCCAGTCTTTTAATCAATCTCCTCTCAATTGTCTTATTTTCGTTTTCCCCCAAAATTTCCATAATCCAACTTCATTTTTCATTTCACAGGCCTGTTGGGCTTGTAACGTCTCAAAGAGTTTTCACCGATAAACCTTCCTCATTTGTTCATTTCTCACTTACTTTTCGCCTTATGGTGCCTACAAAGGTTTTCACCAATAAGACTCTCTCATTTTTACTTTTTTCTCAACTTCCGTCGCCTTATGGTGCCCGTTTGGGTTTTCACCTATAAGACTCTCTCGTTTTTACTTTCTTTTCTTGTTTGTACCAGAATGTTATGAACCATCTTCATTTGCTTGACTTAGCATTTTTCTAAGATTGGTCGAAAGGT